>NC_084460.1:167229144-167837414 GCF_027409185.1 Cynocephalus volans | reverse complement strand
CTGGCTTTAAGGTCCGAGAGGGTTGGGCAGCTTGAAGATGTGAGGTGTATAAAACACATTTTAGTCAAGAACAATTATTCCAAGAAGGATTTAGGAACAAATTTTAGAAATCATTTGAGGAGTAAAGGACTTTTAAGAAGGTAGAAACAAAAAACACAAGCACTTATTAAGCATTTTTTATCCAAAAGGTTGGCACATTCTATTTATTTTCCTTAAAACCATAAACAAATAAAGATTCTAAGAGCAAAAGATAAAAAATATACATTTAATGTAGCTTAAAAAAAAGGAAAATAAATTTTATGGTGTAGATCTTATGTAACGAAAGGTAAAAATCCCAGTATATCAAAGACCATCACCTAACCCAAATGAAACAAAAACTATAAACAAAAAATCTCTAGGTATAAGTGGAATCAAGCTTCAAGAAGCATTTACTGATGTTAACTATTTAGGTTAATTCTTGTTCAAAAGGAAATGAGACCCAATAAGTTAGAAATTTAAATGTGACATCAAAGGACGTAAGGTAAATACCTAGCAATAATTAGAATCATAATATGTTTTCCTGCACTCAAACAGTGTTTCTGAATTGATCATGAAGATTCATGGGAGCAATAATAATTCACAGAGAATAGATTATATATTCCATATATCATATGTATTTAAATGTCAGCTTATAAGGCAGGAATAGAGATATATAATGAAGGTCTCTACATTTTCCACTTAATAAACTTACATTAATTTCTTTAAAAAAACAGAATAAGGAATAGATAAGAAAATGTCTAAACATGTATTTGAACTAAGGCAGTCACAAACTCATTTTTATAGATGGAAAAAGCATGATAAGGATGTTAATGGTACTACAAAATAAAATAGTATTTCTAAGGTTGAACACTAGTTGTCACACTTTCTCATGTCAGTTCTGTGACACCACAGTTTTCTTCCTACCTTGTTTGCACATGCAACCCCATCAATTTCTAAGTGCATCTTCTTACCCAAACTCTACAGTCATGCACTGCATAACATTCAACAATAGACGACTGCATGTATGATGGTGGTCTCATAAAATTATAGTAAAGTTGATTTAATCTCATGTATTTTGTTGATGAGGGCCCCTAAGCATACACACCCATTGCTGATCCTGTAACAGGACACATTGATTGACATGGAAACACAATAAAAACTGATTAAAGACTATGAAGGTGGAAAATGAGTGATGGTTATTGCTCGACAATCTGGCATGCCCCATTCCATTGTACCTGCAATCTTGAAGAACAGGGACAAAGTAATCTAAAAAGATCAGCTTCTTGAAAGCAACGAGGCTAACGAAAGTTTGAGAAGGGCCTATATCAGATATGGAGAAACTTCTAACAACCTCGACTGAAGACCAGACACAGAAGCATATATCTCTCAGTACCATGATAATTACAACCAAAGCAAAAATTTTGTTTGCAATGTCAAAAGAAAATGTTGGACCTGACTAGAACCACGCAGAATGGCAAGACGAACAGCAGAATAAACTCTGTAAACTCCATAATCAGTAAGACTAGGAGACATAGAAAAAACAATCTCAACAATACATGCAGTGATACCTCAAGAAAGGACAAAGACACTAGGAAAAGAAAAGAGTGCAGGGCGCAATAAAGAAAAGCTCCAGGGGACCAAGAGATTGGTCAATGACAGATCCCAGAAAGACCTGCAAAAATGGATACCCTGGAGAACAGAAGCCCACTCTGAAGTGCAAAATTTGGGAAGAAACTCCTGAGAACAGGGCTGAGATCAAACAGAGCTGAGCTTTCAAGAGTTGGTAGAAACAGAAAGAAACAGAAGGTGTTAAAGAGCGTCCAGTCATGCAGAGCTCAGAAAGTGGCAGCAAAACTCAGCTCCTGAACATGAAAGGGTTACCCTGGGGGGCGGGGCCATCTTCAATTTCAACCTACCGCAAATTTTACAGCATCCATCCTCACGGGAGAAAACAGTGCAATAGTTTGTTGATTTTTTTTTTTTTTTCTTAATTCGTATCTTTTAGATTTGGTTGTCAGGGTTTTTCTGGCTTCAAAGTGAACTTGGAAATTTATCTTTGTTCTGGAACAATCTCCATAACATATCTATTCCATGAATGTTTGAAATGATTTCCTCATAAAAGCATCTAAGAATAGAAACTTTCTCAAAGTAATTCTTTGCTAGATTAAAAAAAGTTTGATCTATTGGTATTTGTCTAATTTTTCAGTAAATATTGAATATTTCTATTGTTTTAAAAAATAATGCACTTTACATCAATTTTTAATCACTTAGTTTAGAGTTGCACATAAAATTTTAAATTTAAAAATCATGGGTGATGAGTAATTTTGATATTTAGTGTTTTTCGATTACTCTTGTTTTCTAAATATGTTTTATTATAGTCTAATTTTTCTTCCTCCAAAATATAATGTAACATTTTATATAAACTTCCAAGTTCAAAGTAACATTTCTTTTTATGTATTTACTGTTTTTGCCTACTAACACAAATGAAATTTTTCTTATTTTTCCTTAAGGTAGAAGTTTCCCATTTTATAACCATAATTCCTTAACTTTTTATTCTATAATTATTAAAAATTTCTTATAATTTTCTGCATGTTGAATGTTTCTCAGTTTTGACCACTTCATTACTACTATCTGACTTTAATTATGAGCTTATTATTAATTCAGTTTTTAATTCTGTTAATCAAATTATGTTTATTTAGTCATTTTGTGTTAGATATTCATCACAGTGTATTGTTTCAGAATCACTCCATTTATTGCATTGTATATTTTTTTATTTTAAAAGTTTTAAATTTATAAGGTAGTCATAAAGATATACAGAGTTCCCATATACCACACACCTGTTTCTTCTATGATTAACATCTTAAATTAGTGTGATATATTTGTTAGAATTAAGAAGCCAATATTGATCATTATTATTAAAGTTCATACTTTGTACACATTTCCTTAGTTTTACCAAATGTCCTTTTCTCTATTCTAGTATTCCATTGAGAGTACCACATTATACTGAGGTCATGTGTCCTTAGTTTCTTCTCAGTTTGGTCAGTGTTTCAGAATTTCCTTGTGTTTGATAATTATTTGAGGTTCCTATTGCTGCTGCAACAAGTTATTACAAACTTAGTGACAAATGTATTATCTCACGGTTCTGGAAATCAGTCTCACTAGTCTAAGTCAAGGTTTCAGTGGGGTTGGTTCCTCTTCGAGGCTGCTTTTTTTGCCTTTGCAGCCACTAGAGGCTTCCTGTACTCCTTAGCTCATGACCCCTTCCTCACACCATTCCAATTTCTCCTTTCCACCATCGTATCGCCTACTCCACACTTTGACTGTGCTGCCGCTCTCTTATTAGGACTTTTGTAATTACACTGGGCCACCTGGATAAATAACAATAAACTCCTGATTTCAAGATACTTAATCACATCTAAAAAGTCCCTTTTACCATGTAAAGGAACATATTCACATGTTCCAGAGATAAGGAGATGGACATCTTTGGAAGCAATTATTCAACCTAATATAATGACTGATGGTTTTGAGGTGCAAACATCAAAATTTTATAGCAATATTCTCAATTGGGATTTGTCTAATGTGGTTGTCATGATTAGACTAGAGTTGTATATATTTTTGGAGGAAAGGACACAGAAGTAAAGTGCCATTTTCACCACATCATATCAAGGATACATATTTTCAGCATGACATTATTACTGAAGTTGAACTTGATAACTTGGCCGAGGTAGTGTTTGTCAAATTTCCCCACTATGAACATTTACAGTTCTTCTCCCTTTCATACTGTACTCTTTGGAAGGAAGTCATTATGCACAACCTGCATCTAAGAAGTGGGGAGTTATGCACTCCCTTCTTGAGGGTGCTGTATCTGCAAAAACTATTAGAAATTTTTCTGCACAAGAGATTCGTTTATTCTCCCGCATTTATCTCTTCATTCATTCATTCAAACATTTATTAATATCATTATGAATTCATATATTTATACTTTGGGTTATAATTGTATTTTATTTATTTTATTTTTAAGGTTTTCCCATCTTTGGCCTTTGAAGGCTGTTACAGTTGGCTTCTATACTCCCTCCCCCAACTATTTTTTTTCCTTTTGGTGACTGGCAGGTACAGGGATTGAATCCTGGACCTTGGTTTTATCACCACCAAGCTCTAACCAACTAAGCTAACTGGCCAGCCCCTTCTGGGCCCTTTGATATACCACAATTATTGTGACCTTTTCATTCTTCTTTTCTTAAAAATTTGTTGATTTGTTTTGAGCACTTTCTTACTTTCTGGCACTACAAGATTCTACTGGCTCATTTTGTATATTTCCTATGAGTCCTAGAGTCAGTCATTTTTTCAATGAGCCTTGGTTTTATTTATCAGAGAGTTGTATTAAAAAACAAGATACAGGTGCTGGGTGTACTCATTGCTACTGGAGTGTGATTGTTTCTCGTCCCTCTCAACTGATGGGGCACTGAAATATATGTATGTATATGTTTTGTGTGTATTTATGAGATTGACTGTCAGGTGTTGCCACAAAAAGAGATACAGGAAAGACTAAGGATAAGGCAAAGTTTTTTTATACTCATGGGTCCTAGAAATAGAAGGTGTGGCATGCCACATAAAGCCACAAGGGAAAGACACAGAGGGGGCCAGAAGGCAAAAGGCAAGAACAGTGAAAAGTTTTCAGTAATCATCTTTATTGAGGCAAGGAGGAGCAAAGTGAATTGGGTTAGTTTGGATTGGTTAGTTTGAATGATTTCTGTTGCTTTAAGCTATATGGGTGGTTCTTAGTGGGCTGGTATCTCGCCTTAGGATAATTAAGACAGAAAGGTATTGCCTCCTGAGGTGCACATGCCAGATAGAGGAGATCTTGCTCAGGATTGGTCAGTTTACTATCAAAGATGTAGTCTGGCTAACCCCTTTAAGAATTAAGGGCTCTGTCTTTAAGAATTGGCTAGCCTTGGGAGAGGCCATTTCTCCCCAGCCAGAAAGATTTTTTAAGATGTCAGAACATCATAATATACAGAAAATTAAATAATGTTGTCAATAGAGTATAATAAACCACTTATGTATACATATCTATGAATTTATATGTGTAATAATCTGTTTATATTAAGCCAAACATTGGTTTATAGTCATTTCTCCAATTCTTGTCCTTTACCAAATGGACCATTCTAGCCACCCTCCCCCCACTTGCTTATCTGTAACCCCTACTACAAAAGAGAGAATCCTGACTCCCACCATCTGCCAACATTCATAGCATTTAGTTTTTCATTACCAGTATATTTGTGTACTGTTTTCAGAAATGTTAATATGTACCTCTATGGGAAAATCTCTTCATGTATTTAGGTCTTTTTTATTTCTTTCATCAGAGTTTTGTGGTTTTTCACATATAGGTCCTCCACATACTTTGATACCATAGTACCTAAGTGTCTTCTTTTTTCATGCCGTTCTTAATTATTCTGTTGTTTTCTGTTTATGTTTTAAATTTCAAATTACAATTATTTATTTATTTATTGTACATAAGAAAGTAATTTACTTTGGTTACATTAACATTGTTTACTGGGATCTTGCTATACTCGCTTATCAGTTTCAGGAGGAGTTTTTGCCAATTCCTTGAGATTTCCTATGTAGATAATCATTTGAATCGCAAAGAAAGGCAATTTTGTCACGTTTATGTAAGCTCCTTATTTTATTTTCTTGTCTCATTGCACTAGCTGGAAGTTAATGAGTAAAGATTCCTCTTTCATTTTGGTTTTCTCTCCTTTTGTCTTGGTTAGCTTGGGTAGAGTTTTATCATTTTTTTTTATCTTTTCTAAAAATCGTTTTTCATTTTACTGTTTTCAATTTCATTGATTTATGTTGTATTTTTATGTGAAATGTACTCATTTTTATTCAAAATATTTTAACATTTACTTGGACATATTTGTGGGTACAGTAATTTGTTTCAGTATATGCATATACTGCACAATGATTCAATTAAGCATGATTTTGTACCCATTACTCCACCACTTTTCCTTCTCCCTCCCCTCCCAGACTCTTGTAACCATTATTCTATTCTCTATTTCTATGAGAACCACTTTTTAAAAATATATATTCCACCTATGAGTGTTATCATGCTGTATTTGTCTTTTTGTGCCTGACTGACTTCACTTAACATGATGGTTTCCAGTTCCATCCATGTTGTTGCAAATGATAGGATAACATTTTTTTCAATAGCAGAGCAGTATTCCATTACATATATATACCACAGTTTTTTATTCATTTATCCACTGATGGACATTAGGTAGATTCTGTCTATTGGCTATTGTGAATAGTACTGCAATGAACATGGGAGTGCAGGTGTCTTTTTGATATATTGATTTAATTTCCTTTTGGTATATACCCAGTAGCGAGAAGGCTGAGTCATAGTGTACATCTATTTTTACTTCTCTGAAGAACTACCATCCTCTTTTCCACAGTGGCTGTACCAATCTTCACTTCCACCAGCAATGTAGGAGAGTTCCTTTTTTTACACATCCTCGCTGGCATTTGTTATTTTCTTAGTGTCGATAATCGATATTCAAACTGAAGTGAGATGATATTTCATTGTGGTTTTAATTTGCATTTCCCTGATGATTAGCAATGTAGATCATTTTTTTTTCATGTGCTTGTTGGCCATTTGCATGTCTTCTTTTGAGAAATGTTTGTTCAGGTCCTGTGCTCATTTTTTAAAAAATTATGTTGATTATGTTTTGGCTGTTAAGTCATTTAAGTTCCTTAATTATACTGGATATTAGCCCCTTTACTGATGTGTAGCTTGCAAACAGTTCCTCCCATTCCGTAGGTTGTCTCTTCACTTTATTGACAGTGTCCCTTGCTGTGCAGAATCTTATGAGTTTGATGTAACCCATTTATGTATTTTTGTATTAGTTTCCTGTGCCTTTGTAGTCTCATTCAAAAAAGTACTGCCCACTGCCATTTCATGTAGCATTTCCCCTTTGCTTTCTTCTTAATAGTTTTATAGTTTCAGGTCTTAAGTTTAGGTGTTTCATCCATTATGAGTTGATTTTGTGTATGGTGAAAGATAGGGGTCTAGTTTCAATCTTCTGCTCATGATTAGCCAGTTTTCCCAGCACCATTTGTTGAAGAGGATGTCCTTTCCTCACTGTATATTTTTGGCATCTTTGTCAAAAATTAATTGGCTGTAAGTGCATGGGTTTATTTATGAGCTCTCTATTCTGTTCCATTGGTCTATTTGTCTATTTTTATGCCAGTATCATGCTGTTTTGATTACTATAGCATTATGGTATATTTTGAAGTCAGGAAGTGCAATTCCTCTGACTTTGCTCTTTTTGTTCATGATTGCTTTAACTGTATAGGAACTTTTGTGTTTTTATACAAATTTTAAGATCGTTTTCTCTATTTCTGTGAAGAATGTCATTGGTATTTTGATAGGGATTGTATTGAATGAGTCAATTGCTTTGAGTAATATGTACATTTTTATGATGTTAATTATTCTGATCCATGAACATGAGACATCATTGCATTTATTGGTTTCCTTTTCAGTTTTTTTCACTAACATTTATAGTTTTTATTGTAGAGGTCTTTCACCTTCTTTTTTAAATTTACTCCAAAGTATTTCATTTTTTTGTTAGAAATTATGAATGGGATTACTTTTTTGATTTCTCCTTTGGCTATTTCATTGTTGGCATACAGGAAGTCCATTGCTTTGTGTGTGTGTGTGTTGCTTTTGTATCCTGCCACTTTACTGAATTCATTTATTAGTTCTAGTAATTTGTTGATGGATATTTTAAGGTTTTCCGTGTGTGGGATTATGCCATCTTCAAATAGGGATAGTTTGACTTCCTCCTTTCCAATTAGAATGCCATTTATTGATTTTTCTTGCCTTATTACAAAGGTTAGAACCTCTAATACTATGTTGACCAACAGTGGAGAAAGTGGGCTTCCTAATCTTGTTCCAGATCTTAGAGAGAAAACCTCTAATTTCTATTCATTCTTCATGATATTAGCTGTCATATGTGACCTTTATTGTGTTGAGGAACATTTCTTCAACCTAATCTGTTGAGTTTTTACTACAAAGTGGTATTAGATGTGTTGGGTTTTATCCAATGCATTTTCTGAGTTTATTTAAATGATCTTTTTTATTTTTCTTCATTCTGTCAATGTGATATATCTCATTTATAGATTTGGGTATGTTGAACCATCCTTCATTGCTGTAGTGAATCCCACTTGATCATGGTGTATGATCTTTTTAATATGTTGCTGGATTCTGTTACTAGTATTGTGTTGAGGATTTTCAAATCTGTGCTAGTTATTCTAGTCAGTGCAATAAGTAAAAAAAAAAAAAAAAAAAAAGGTATGAAGAGGTCATTAGGGTTATTGGTCTGTAGTTTTCATAGAGTAATGCTGGACTTGTAGAATAGTTTGGAAGTATTCC
This sequence comes from Cynocephalus volans, assembly GCF_027409185.1. Lineage (NCBI taxonomy): Eukaryota > Metazoa > Chordata > Mammalia > Dermoptera > Cynocephalidae > Cynocephalus > Cynocephalus volans. The sequence goes on along the minus strand of NC_084460.1, from coordinate 167,828,965 downwards.
CATCTCCTCAATTTTTTTGGAAGAATTTGAGAATAATTGGACTTAGTTCTTTGTTAAATGTTTGTTAGAATTTGGTAGTGAAGCCATCTGGTCCTTGGGTGTTCTTTGTTAGAAAGTTTTTATTACTGCTTCAATCTCATTATCCATAATTGATCAGTTTAGGTATTCTAGGTCTTCATTATTAAACTTTGGTGAGTTGTATGTCCAAGAATTTATCCATTTCTTCTAGGTTTTCCAGTTTGTTTGCGTGTAATTGCTCTTAGTAGTCTCTCACAGTCCTTCATATTTCCATGGTAACAGTTGTAATGTCCCCTTTTTCATTTCTGATTTTAATTGTCTTCTCTCTTTTTTCTTTATCTAGCTAAAGTTTGATCAACTTTATCTTTTTCAAAAAAAAAAAAAAACAACTCTTTGCTTCATCTATCTTTTGTATTTTTTAAAAGCTGTAATCATTTATTTCTGCTCTAATCTTTGTTATTTCTCTCCTTCTACTAATTTTGTATTTGGTTTGTTCTAGTTTTTCTAGCTCCTTGAAGTGTAACATTAAGTTGTTTATTTGAAGTCATTTTTCTTTTTTTGTTGTAGACATTCATTGCTATAAACTTCCCTCTTAGAACTGCTTTCACTTTATCCCATAGGGGGTATGTTGTGTTTTCATTTTAATTTGTAGCTAGGAATTTTTTAATTTCCTTCTTGATTTCTTCTTTGACCTATTCATTGTTTAGGAGCATATTGTTTAATTTTCATGTATTTGTATGGTTCCTAGTGTCCTTTCTGTTGTTGATTTCTAGTTTCATTTTGTTGTGGTCAGATAAGGTAGTTGATATGATTTTGATTTTTTAAAAAATTGCTAAGACTTCTTTTGTGTCCTAACATATGGTCTATTCTAGAGAATGTTCCATGTGCTGCTGAAAAGAATGCATATTCTGCAACTTTGAGATGATATTCTATAAATGTCTATTAAGTCAAATCCTTTATTCTCTCCTTTGGGTATGCCAATTACACAGAGGTTATTTCACTTGAGGGAATGACATACTTGCTGCATTTCTGTTTCTTTTTTTTTTTTTATCTCTGATAGGATAATTTCATGTATTTTATCTTCAAGTTCAGTGATTATTTCCTCTGCTTCGAACAGCCTAAATCCTCTACAAAAAAACTGTTGGAATTGATAAATGAGTTCAGTACAGTAGCAGGATACAAAATCAACACACAAAAATCAGTAGCATTTCTTTTCTCCAATAGTGAACATGCAGAACGAGAAATCAAGAAAGCCTGCCCATTTACAATAGCCACCAAAAAAATAAAATACTTAGGAATTGAGTTAACCAAGGAGGTGAAAAATCTCTATAACGAGAACTACAAACCACTGCTGAGAGAAATTAGAGAGGATACAAGAAGATGGAAAGATATCCCATGCTCTTGGATTGGAAGAATCAACATAGTCAAAATGTCCATACTACCCAAAGTGATATACAAATTGATTAAATCTGCTTTTGGAGATTTCTATCAAGTTTTTCAATTCATATAATGTATTTTTTATTTCTAGAATTTTTATTTTTTAATTGATGCTGTTCCTTTGTCAAATTTCTCATTCTACTTCTGAATTACTTTTTGAGTATCTTTAATCTTCTACCTATATTTTCTTGTAACTCCCTGTACATCTTTAACAGGGCTATTCTGAATTTTCTGTCAAACATTTCATAGATCTGCTGTTCCTCTGCATCAATTGCTGGTGCTTTGTCTATTTTATTTGGTGGTGACATATTTCTCTTTTCTTTCTCAATCTTTTCATCTTTACATTGATGCCTAGTCTTTTGAGGAGACTCTAATTTGCTGCTGGTTCTCTGGGGAAGGCTTTTTGTGTGGATTGTTAATTACTTCTGGGTGTGGGCTGTGTGCAAATTGCAGCCTGGGACAGAATCTTTCCTGCAGTTTGAGCCCCCTGCAGTTCTGTTGCTCTAACCATTTTCCACTTAAACCAGCTGCCCATTCTGCCCCCAATGTTCCCCTATTGGGCCAAATTTTCTCCTCCATTTCACACACTCCCCTGGGCTATGTTGTGTACATGTCCCTTGCAATAACTCACCAGTCTCTGGGTGGCTCTTTTCTCCAGTAAGTTGTGGCTGCTTGCTCCTATGTAGGTCCAAGGCAATCCTGCCAGTGGACTTTATGACCTGTGGGCAGGTGTAGTGCACTCCAAAGCTCTCCTCTCCCCTGCATACTCCAAGCAAGGTTACATAAAAGATGCCACTATGACTTTTTCTAGCTTTGATCTGTGTGTAATGGCTAGTTCCCACCTTTGTACCAGGCTGGCTCAGAACAATAGGCATCATCGCTAAACCCTCCCACTATGGCCTCTCATATCTTAAGGAAATCTAAGGGTCTCTCCTCCTCCTCCCCCAGCTCCATCTGTTCCAGGTTGGCAGTCTTTGCTTTTTGATAGTTGTAAATTGGTTACTTGGCAAAAGGTGTGATGCTGGGAATTGTCTATTTTGCCATCTTGATTAAGTCACTCCATCAAAATTCCCTTATGTTGTATTTTATTATTGTGCATTTCTTCTTTATACTTTAAGCTTAAATTGTTCTTCTTTTTCTCTTTTTCAGAGAAGAACCTAACATTACTGAATTTTGATCTTTTTTCTTTTCTAACATGTGCATTTAATGCTATAAATTTTTCTCTAAGCATTGATTTTGCTGCATCCCACACATTTTGATGTTATGTTTTTATTTTTAGTTTACAGTATCTTTTAACTTTTCTTAGAAATTCCTTGACATTTTTCCTTTATTGCAGAGTTCTTACCAAGGTACCAATGTTGGTAAAATATTTATTTTGTTATTTTACTTTAGACCGTACACTCCAACAAGATTCTTCTTGAGATTTTTACTTTTAATTAGTTTGTATGCATTTATGAGAAGAAAGATGAAGACAGATGCACACTCATTATATTTTGAGTGTGAAATTACATGAGTGTGGATAACAGAATGATAATTGTGTTTTTATATGTGTTGGTATATTTGAATTGTTGCCTGACCATGTGTTATTTTGTAAACAAAGTCCCATAAAACAACCAAAAAAGGTAAGTATAATCTTAGATCTATGGTTTTAAAAATATTTACATAATGCAGTAAAATTTTAGTTGCCTTTCCTTTATGTAAACTGAAAAATATATATAAAAATATATATCTTCCCTGATTTATCTGCTTCAAAGTTTTGTTGACATCTGGTACTTTGGTTTTCCATTTGTAGACATATATAATAGTTATTTAAATGTCAGACAGATATAACTGCTTTCAATATTCTCTGACAGTTCTCTTATACTATGCCTGCACTTTTACTTTTTTGTTTCTTTGGTTTTTTTAATCTTGGTTGACTGTAATATAACCTTGTAAAGGAAATGTTTTTTTCATGAAGTTTACATGGATGATATATCTTCTAAGATTTGCATATCTAAAGAATATCATTTGATTACTTTCACACATGAATAACAATGTGGTTGTGCTTAGAATTCTTATACCATAAACCTTCCCTCTCAAAATAATGTAGCAATTTCCTTTTTGTCCTTTGACATTTTGTGTTACAGAAGATAAACTCAACACATTTTTCTTTCTGAATAAATTGATTGACATTTTTGGAAAATGTGGATTTTTTTGGTATCATTTAAACTTCTTTATTATGTCTAATTTAATTGATGTGTTTCATATTAATCATGTTTGGTTTTAAATAAATCAATGCTTTAGCAAATTAAGACTTTCTTCAGACTAGACCTTTTATTTTTCTATTTGTTCAATATCATTTTCAATTACACCAAGCATTTTGTTTTCAATTTTAACACTTACCAATTTCTTCTTTATGATTTCATCTATGACCTTTTCTTATCTGTCTGATAGATGGTCTCTCTTCTGTTTTAATGTTTGTTATATACATGCTACACTTTATAATATCTAATATAGATTGTGTTTGTACGATGTCACTTTTTCATAATCCCTTGTTTAGTTTCTTTATTTTAATTGTTTTTCATTTAATATCTACCTTTCTCCATTAGGTCCCCCCTTTTTTTTTCAGGGTATAGTATTACTACTATATTGTTTGCTATCTTATCAACTACATATTTTCTTTTTAAAACTTATGATTGTATTTATGGGGTACAATGTGATATTTTGATACATGTTATATTGTGTAATGATCAGAGTAATTATTACATTCATTATCTTAAACATTTTTTATTATTATTAAACATTTATTAATTCTCTATTATTAGAACATCCAAAAACCTCTCTTCCAGCTACTTTGAAATATACAATGTAATATTGCTAACTCTAGTCATCACATTATGCAATTGAATGCCATACTTTATTCTTTTTATCTAACTGTGGTTTATGTAGCAAAAGCCACACAGAATCAGTGTTAACATTTTTTCTTTATATTAGGCATTTAAAAAAATTTTTTATTAAAAATAATGCAATCCTTTCTCACCCAAAGAGTTATATCTTACTTTCTGAAGAGTGTAGAATTTTTTTTTTTATTATTGATTGTGTATATTCATGAAGTACAAAGCTGACCATCACCACCTGTGTCCAAGATACGATGATGGGATCAATACTATCAGCATGCCCATTACAACAAATTACAATTATTCCTTGTGTCCCACAGTTGATTAATCCACAACATCCCTCCCCCTCCCACTTACAGCCATAGGTATGCTCTCTCTCTCTGCAAGTCCAACACACCACTATGGTCTTTCTTTCCTTCCTTCTCTCTCTTAGTTCCTGCTTATGAGTGAGGATATGTGGTATTTTTCCCTCTGTGCCTGACTCATTTCACTTAACATAATTTTCTCCAAACTCATCCATGATGGTGCAAATGGCAGAAATTCATTCTTTTTTTATGGCAGAGTCATATTCCATGGTGTGTATATATACAACATTTTCCTTATACAGTCGTCCGTTAACAGACATTTCAGTTTGTTCATAACTTGGCCATTGTAAATACAGCTGCGATGAACATGGGAGTGCAGGTATCCCTTCGATGTGATGATTTCCATTCCTTTGGGTGTGTACATAGAAGTGGAGTTGCTAGATCATATTGTAGATCTATCTGTAGTTGTTTGAGAAACCTCCATACTGTTTCCATAGTGGTTGTACTAATTTACAGTCCCAACAACGTAGGACTGTTCCCCTTTGTCCACATCCTTGTCAGCACTTGTTATTCTCTGCCTTTTTTTATTATAGCTGGTCTAACTGGGGTGAGATGATATCTCAATTGCAGTTTTAATTTTCATTTCCCTGATGATTAGTGATGCTGAACATTTTTTAAAAGTGTCTGCTAGCTATTTCTATGTCTTTCTTCAAAAATGCCTATTAAGCTCCTTTGCCCATTTTTTAATTGAGTTATTTATTTTTTTCTGTATAGTTGTTTGAGTTCCTTATATATTCTGGATATTAATCCCTTGTTGGATGTATAGTTTGCCAATATTTTATCCCATTCTGCAGGTTGTCATTTCACTCTGTTGATTGTTTTCTTTGCTGTGCAGAAGTTTTTAGTTTGATACAATCCAATTTATTTATTTTTTCTTTGGTTGCTTGTGCATTTGGGCTCTTATTCATAAAATCTTTGCCCTGTCCCACTTCCTGAAGTGTTCTGCCCATATTTTCCCTTAGTATTTTTACACTTTCAGTCTTATACTTAAGTCTTTCATCCATTTTGAATTGACTTTGGTATATAGTTAGAAGTGCAGGTCTAGTTTTATTCTTCTGCATATGTATATCCAATGTTCCCAGCAATATTTATTGGACAGTATTTTCTCCAACATATGTTTTTGTGCCTTTGTCAAATATCAGTTGGCTGTAAGCCTGTAGGGTGATTTCTGATCCAATGGTTGGAATGTCTATTTTTATGCTATTACTATGCTATTTTGGTTATTATAGCATTGTAGTAGAATTTGAAGTCAGGTAGTGTTATGTTTCCAGCTTTATTTATTTATTTATTTATTTTTGGCTGAGGCTTGCTGTGGCTATTTGGGGTCTTTCACTCTTCCATATGAATATTAGGAATGTTTTTTTTTTTTTCTATCTCAGTGAAGAATATCATTGGTATTTTGATGGGGATTTCATTGAATCTGTAAATTCATTTTGGGTAGCATGGACATTTTCATGATGGTGATTCTTCCAATCCAAGAGCATGATATGTGTTTTATACTATCTTCTGTCCTCTTTAATTTCTTTCAGTAGTGATTTATAGTTCTCATTGTAGAGATCTCTCATCTTCTTGGTTAAGTTGATTCCTCATGGTTTGTATGTGTGTGTGTGTGTGTGTGTGTGTGTGTGTGTGTGCGCGCCTATTGTAAATGGGCTTACTTTCTTGATTTCTCTTTCTGTTTGTTCATTATTGGAGAATATAAACCCAACTGATTTGGGGGCATTGATTTTGTATTCTGAAACATTACTGAAATTATTAATCAACTCAAAGAGTTTTTTGGTAGAGTCTTTAGGTTTTTTATATATAGGAATATGTCATCTGCAAATATGGAAAGTTTGACTTCATCTTTTCCAATCCGTATGCCCTTTATGTCTTTCTCTTTTATTTCTTTTTCTTTATAGATTGTACTATGTTAAATAGGAATGGTGAGAGTGGACATACTTGCCTTGTTTTTGTTCTTAAGTGGAAAACTTTAAGTTTTTCCCCATTCAGGATGGTATTTGTGATAGGCTTGTCATTAGATGGCTTTTATTGTGTTGAGATACTTTCCTTCCCTACCTTGTTTGCTGAGTCTTTATCATGAAGAGATGTTGATTTTTTTCAAATGCTTTTCTTGCATCAATTGAAATAATGATATGGTTTCTATCCTTGATTTTGTTGATGTGGTGTATCACATTTATTGACTTGCATGTATTGAACTATCCTTGAATATCTGGGATGAATCCCACCTGATTGTGGTGTTTGATTTTTTTGGTGTGTTGCTGTATTCTGATTACTAGTATTTTTTTGAGGATTTTTGTGTCTATGTTCATTAGTGATATTGTCTGTAGTTCTCTTTTTTTGTCTTATCTTTGACTGGTTTTAGTATCAAAGTAATGCTAGCTTCACGGAATGAGTTTGGGAGAGTGGTCTCTGTTGCAATTTTTTGGAATAGTTTGAGGATAATTGCTATTAATTCTTCTTTCAAGGTTTGGTAGAATTCAGCTGTAAAGCTGCCTGATCATGGACTTTTCTTAGTAGGGAGACTGCTGATTACTGCTTCAATCCCATTGCTTGTTATTGGTCTGTTTGGGTTTTCTATTTCTTCTTGGTTCAGTCTTGTTAGGTTGGATGTGTCCAGAAATGGATCCATTTCCTCTTGGTTTTCAAATTTCTTGGCATATAGTTGTTCGTAATGTTTCTTATTTCATTTCTGATTTTTGTAACTTGGGTCTTCTCTCTCTCTCTCTCATTTATTTGTTTATTTATTTTTGGGTTAACTTAGCTAATGGTTTATCTATTTTGTTTATCTTTTCAAAATCCAGTTTTTTGTTTCATTGATCTTTGTATAATTTTTTAGATCTCTATATCATTTAGTTCTGCTCTAATCTTAATTATTTCTTTCTATATACTAACTTTGGGATTGGATTTTTCTTGTTTTTCTAGCTCTTTTAGGTGTAGAGTTTGTTTATTTGAAATCTTTCTATTTTTTTTGATGTAGGCCTTTATTGCTATAAATTTTCCTCTTAGTATTGCTTTTGTTGTATCCCAAATGTTTTGATATGATGTCTCCTTTTTTATTTCATTGTTTTTTAGAATTTTTTTGATTTTCTGTTTAATTTCTTCTTAGACCCATAGGTAATTCAGGAATCTGTTGTTTAATCACTTGTTTAATAACAAATGTGCTGACTTTCACTTGTTATTCATCTTTTAAAATGTTTTAAGATATCTGCCAGGACCAATTGATCTACAGTGTGTTTTAAATCCTGTGCTTATATGGTGATCTGTTGCCTGAATGATATGTCCAATGAAAAGAGAGGGGTGTTCAGGTCCCCCAATATTATCATATTTAAGCCTGTCTGTTTCTTTAGGACTAATAGTGTTTGCTTTATATACTGGGTGTTCTAGTGTTGAGTGCATATATATATTCATGATCTTTTTTCTTCTTGCTGGATAGATCTCTTTATCATTATATAGTGGTCTTCTTTGTCTCTCTTTATGGTTTTTGGTTTAAAGTCTATTTATCCAATACAAGAAGAGCTGCTTTTGCTCATTTTTGGTTTCCATTTGTGTGGTATGTCTTTTCCAATCCTTTCACTATTAGTCTGTGTGCATCTTTACCAGTGAGATGAGTCTCGTGAAGACAGCATATAGTTGGGACTAGCTTTTTGACCCAATCTTTCAGTCTGTGTCTTTTGATTGGGAGTTTAATCCATTCACATTAAAGGTTGTTATTGAGAGGTATTGTCTTATTCCTGGCATTTTATGACATTTCATTTAGATATTTTAAGTATCTTAATTTCTTCTCCTTTGATTATTGGTCTTCTATATTTGTTGTTACTTTTAAGGTGCTAAGGTTTAGTTTCTTTTATGTCTCTCATTTGCATTTGTGTTTTACTAGTGTTTTTTGTTCTTGTGTATTTACAGTATTGATTACCGTTTTTTGCACTCCAGGTGCAGGACTCCCTTGAGAATTTATTTGAAGAACTGGTCATGTGGTGATGAACTCCCAAAGTTTTTGTCTGTATGAGAAATATACTATTTCTCCCTCCTTTCTGAAGGATAGACTTGCTGGGTATAGTATTCTTGGCTGGCAAGTTTTTTTTTTTTTTTTTTTTTTTTGTTTTTTTTTTTTTTAAGAATTTTGAATATCTATTCTCATCCATTTTCTTTTGGCCTGTAGAGTTTCGGTTGAGAAGTCTGCTGTTAGTCTGATGAGGGCTTGACTCTTTTCTCTGGCTAATTTTAAGGCTCTCTCTTTGTCTCTGAGCTTTTCAAGCTTGACTACAATGTGTCTTGGAGAGGATCTTTTTGGGGTCAATCTTTTTGGGGGTCTTTGAGCTTCCTGGATTTGAAGTTATATGTCCTTCTGTATATTTGGGAAGTTTTCCATCATTATTTCGTAGAATGGATTTTTCAATGCCTTTACCTTTCTCTTCATCTTCTGGGAAATGCATGATTTATGATTCAGATGTTTATGTGCTTAAAGTTGTCTGCTAGCTCTCTTAGACAATCCTTTTTTTCAATCCTTTTTTCTTTTTTTTATTTATTTAATTTTTTTATCTGCCTTGGTTATTTCTTAAAGACCATCTTCTGGTTTGGAAATTTATTCTTCTGCTAGTTCTAATCTGCTGGTCAAGCTCTCAGCTGTGTTTTTTAATTCAGTGAATGCATCTTTCAATTCCAGGAGTTCTGCTACATTCTTTTATAAGGTATGAATCATTTTGTAAATTTCTTCCTCCATATCCTAGATATTCTTTTTCTCATTTCATTGTGTTGTCTTATAGAATCCTCTCTTATCTCATTGAGTTTCCTTAAGATATTTGCTCAGAATTCCTTTTCATTCATGTCTATGGTTTCCTGTTCTGTATGGTCTGGTACTTGAGATTTACTGAAATCCTTTGGTGGTGTCATATTTTCTGATTTTTTTGTGTGTGTTTGTTTCTAGTATATCTGCATTGATTTTTGGTTGTCTGTTATTAGTTTATTCTATTCCTCTGGAGTGGACTTTATTCCACTCTATTTCACTCTATTCCTCAAAGTGGAATTCTTCATCTTTGTCCATGCTTCTCCTGTGACTCTCCTTTTGTCACTGAAGACCAATATGTTGTTTTCCACCTGCACAGTAGCTGTAAAAGTTATGAATGCAGTGAACCATACTTGCATCAGTAGTAGCTGTGGTGGTGGCTGTTGTGGACTACTTCAGTGGAAGCTGTATGAGGCCTCGTGGTCATGGTGCAGGGTCTTGCCTTCTGGGAAGGTGAGGCGGGGACTGAGTGGGTGGCTGCCCCAGTATCCTGCCTGCACAGGGCCTCTCATATTAGTGGCAGCATGGGTTGGGAGTTCTTGCCTTCTACATGGGTGGGGTGGTGTGAAAAATTTTCATATCTAAATTTTTTTTATCTCTTTCATCATCTTCTGTTGTTATATCTCCTTCCTCCTTCCCCTTTTCCTCCTTCTTTCTCTTCCTCCTTTTTTTTTCTTCCACCTTCTTTCACCTATATTCCTCCCTCTCATGTAGTTTTTTTTAATGGAAATAAAATTGCAAGAGAAAGGGGCAATTGATGTTGAATTGTTGCTTTCAATTGTTTGATGATCATTTCTTAAAATTTAGAATTATTCATTTGGTTGATAATTGATAAAGAGTAGGATTACCAGGTGCTATTGACTATTTTAGAAATTCAAGCTTTAAAATGATACTTTATTTTAGTGTATTCATGACTGAAATTCTTTCTTTTCTCTCCTGATTTTTATTACTACCATCTAAAGTCAGACTGATATTGTCACAAGGTTTCTATTGACACATCTAAAATAATTACAAATATATTTCTATCTATGCCAACTACTGACCTCTGCAAAATTGCTTTAGCATCTTAATCATAGTATCATTTTGAGTTTGTTCAGGCAAACAGAGCCATTATAAATGTAATGACTATCTTAAGCACTGGCAATCACATGTGGCCCCTGTACTGGAACTCTAAAGGAAACGCTTGTGGAGATGACTATGGAAAGTTGTTCCTTGTGCATTGAAATGCCTAGGTGAATCTGCGGGTAAGTAGCTGGTGTGAGATCTGAGCTGTTGTGCTCTGGTAGTGCAGTAAGTTGGAAGATAAGCTAAATTTTGTGAGAAAGAGATTTACCAGGTACTTTTTATTTCACAAGTTTAGAAAAGCCTTAGAACCAGTTAATATACAATTTAGAAATGTGTTGGCCTTTCTCTTAGTTGCCACAGAAAGACTAACATTTAATGTGTGTTTATTAGATATGTCACAAAGCAATTTAAAAAGAAAAAAATCCTTCTCAGTTCTCTTGAAACCTCTGTTAGGAAGGCTATTTAATCCACAGCTTGACTCTATTACCATTGCATTGTGCAAGAATATAATTTTACACTTAAAACTCTGACTCTGGTTAATATATAAGATAAAAATAATTCCATCTGGTAATGTGCTGGGTAGCTTTTTTTTTTTTTTAAATGACATGGACACTTTGGAATAGAAATAAAATTGCTAAATGAACAAAGTACATTTGTGAAGTAAAACAGATTTCTTCTCATTGCTAAAACTTCGGGAAATGAGTGCTAACAATAGACACCTTTGAAATGTTCTTATGAACAAAAAATAAGATAAAGAAGAATGCATATGCCTCAGTTATCTATTATATGAAGAAATATAATCGAAAGACTGGTTGTGTGATAGGTGCTATATGAAGGGAATAGAAACTGGCCAAATTTTATAAAGCCAATGTTTCACAGGAGCTTGCTGTGGAGGTCTTTACTATAGGAGAGTTGGTTTCTATGGCCTTGTACAGCAGCAAAGTAGTGAAAATGTCCCATGGGACTTTGGGCCTGGCAAGAAGATTCTGCTTTGACTCCTCTTTCACTTCCAAAGCAAACTATTTCCCATCATTTTCTGATTCATTACAGATTCAATAAATCCAACTTCTTTATTTATTTAAGGTTTGACTTATTAAAAGATGCCACCATCTTGAATTTCTTCTACAAAGGTACTTCAGAATTTCATGAAAAAATTGAATTAAAAAGTAATAACAATCATTCCGTGAGCTTTTTGAAGACTCCTCATAAAATGTAAGCCATTCTCAGATATCCAGTTATTTGTACATGTGTAAATAAATTTCAGGATCCATTCTAACAGTTTTTTAAAAAGCAAGAAGTAAAACAAGAGTGACATTGAGAGACCAGGCATGAGATAATTTTATAGATCAACTTATCTTGCATCCATGGTTTTGTAAAAAGCACAGGTTGAGGTTTTCAAGATGGCGGCGGCTGCGGCGGCTGGCGCGGAGTAGCTGAGGTGGAAAAGGTGGCCACTGGGCCTCAGGCAGCCGGGAAACTTGTGGACCTTTCTCTGGCCATCTCTTAAGGGAGGACTGCTGCTGCTGGCCGGTCGTGGGGGCTCAACGCCACTTTGCCCCCGGCAGGAGAGGCTGCCTCATTTACAGGCAACAGCTTTGAAGTGTGGAGCAGGAAAAGAACTGATTCTTAGCTGCAAAAGCGAGTCTTGAAACAGGGAACACGGCGCCAGGGCTTCTGTGGATGCAGCCAGGATCCCGGAGGCTGGGGCCGCACTGAAGGCGGCCAGCTGCCCTATCCAGGATTCGAGGTTTCAGGCCGGCATTAAAGAAGACTCCTGGGAGCGCCCGAGCGGCGCCGCGACTGAACAGCCCGAGGCGGCAGCGCCGAGAACACGGAAGGCAACAAACCAGAGACAGAGCGAGCGCCCGACCTGGCACAGCACTGTGAGTGATCCCTGGCAAAGCTCTGTTCGGGGGGTGGATGCCCACGCGGCTCCCCGCCTGCACCACCAGGCCACTCCTTGCCCCGGTGCTGCCTCCATTTTCCCAGGTGCGGGCAGCTCCGCCCTGCTCGGCCATCACTGAGCCCATTTGCTTGGCCTGGCGCGGGGCTTTCCGGACCCTGCGGGCCGACCTCCTCTCCCACTCCCTCCACGGTTCTCTGGCAGGGCTGGGGGTGTGGGGCGTCCCGACCAGTTTTGGGAGGGCTAGGAAGTACGGGCGGGCCGACTGTCACTCCACCACACCCTGGACTCCGGCCCCGGTAAACTTCCTGTTACTGGGAGGCAGATACCATCTCTGCGACCACCAGTTTGGAAAAAAGCCTAACGAATTTCTGGTTGGGAATAGTGTGGTAGGAGAGTTCCCAGGTCTGCTTGAACCTGCCGGAGAGCAGGCTGCAGGCGGGCACTAGATTCGGTTTATACCGGGGGGATACAAAGGTGAACAAGACCCGAGAAAGATCTACACAGTGCTACAAAGGCACCCAGAGAGACTGGTCGTCTGTGCCTAGCAGAAACCTGGTAGACTTCCTGGGCGAGGCGGTGCTGAGCAGGGTCTTGAAGGCCCAGCTGATAGACGAGGGGTGCAGAAGACACGCCCCAACCCAGCACAGTGTGCACAGAGGGGGGAGACGTGCGGCCAGGGAGGCGGAGACTCGACAGAAACCACACACCCGGTGGGGTCGCCACTGCACGATCTAACAGCCTGGGCCAGAGCACACTGAACGGGGAGAAGTCCTGTACAGAAAGTGAAAGCTCAACAGAGATCACACACCCTGTGGTACGTGATCCACCAGCCCAGCAGAGTACAAGCTGACCAGAAAGGTGGATCCCCGGAGAAGCCCAAGACCCGAGGCAACCACACACACAAGACACTAGAGGCCAACTGAGCAGTCACGGCGGGAGCCATACCAAATTGGCAACCACAGCAACATCCTAGTTAGTCATTAGTCTTAAACCGGTGGACTGTGAAACCCCCTGCCACAATGAATAAACACCAAAAAAAAGACACCAGAAATACAAAAAATCAAGAAAGTACACCACCAAAAGTTAATAAATCTCATACTCTAGATCCTATAGAACAAGAAGCCCTTGAAATAACTGATAAGGAATTTCGAGTGATAATTCTAAGGAAACTGAATGAGATACAAGAAAACTCAGCTAGACATCATGATGAAATGAGGAAAAGTATACAGGATCTGAAAGAGGAAATATACAAGGAAATCAATGTCCTGAAAAAAAATGTAGCAGAACTTGCTGAACTGAAGAAGTTATTCAGCGAAATAAAAAACACAACGGAGAGTTTAACCAGCAGGCTTGTCGAAGTTGAAGAGAGAACCTCTGAACTTGAAGATGGGCTGTTTGAAATAACACAAGCAGACAAAAAGAAAGAAAAAAGAATCAAGGACATGGAAGAAAATCTGAGAGAGATATCAGACAACCTCAAGCGCTCAAATATCCGAGTCATGGGTATTCCAGAAGGGGAGGAAAATGGAGATTCCATTGAAAACATATTCAACAAAATAGTGGCAGAAAACTTCCCAGGTATAGGAAAAATCACAGATCTTCAGATCCAGGAAGCTCAACGATCTCCAAACGTATTCAACCCAAAAAGGCCTTCTCCAAGACATGTCATAGTCAAATTGGCAAAACTCAGAGACAAAGAGAGAATCTTAAAAGCTGCAAGAGAGAAGCGTCAAATCACCTATAAGGGAGCCCCAATCAGGTTAACATCAGACTTCTCATCACAAACCCTAAAAGCTAGAAAGGAATGGGATGATATTTTCAAAATACTAAAAGACAAAGATTGCCAGCCAAGAATACTCTACCCTGCAAGGCTATCCTTCCGAAATGAGGGGCAAATAGTACATTTCTCAGACAAACAAAAACTGCGGGAGTTCACTACCACAAGACCACCCTTACAAGAAATCCTCAAGGGAGTACTGGGTTTGGTTCCTGAAAAATAACTACCACTGCCATAAAAACCTAAGAAAAATCTAAACCCGCTAGTATAATAAAAATGGCATTCATGAAGAGAAAACAAGCTAACAAAAACACTATCTACAACCTAAGGAACCAACAAACAAAGAAACCAAACAGTAAATCAGAAAGCAAGGAACAAAAGACACCTAAGACAACTAAACAACCAATAAAATGCTAAGAATAAATCAACACCTTTCAATAACAACTCTTAATGTTAAAGGCTTAAATTCCCCAATTAAAAGACACAGACTGGCTGACTGGATCAAAAAGCAGGACCCAACTATATGCTGCCTACAAGAGACCCACCTCACCCATAAAGATTCACACAGACTAAGAGTAAAAGGATGGAAAAAGATTTACCATGCAAACAGAAAAGAAAAACGAGCTGGAGTGGCTATTCTTATATCTGACAAAATAGACTTTAAACTAAAAACCATAAAAAGAGACAATGAGGGACACTACTTAATGATAAAAGGACTGATCCATCAAGAAGACATAACAATCATAAATATGTACGCACCCAATGTTGGAGCAGCCAGATTTATAAAACAAACTCTATTAGACCTAAAGAAGGAAATAGACACTAATACCATAATAGCAGGGGACCTGAACACTCCACTGTCAATATTAGACAGATCATCTAGGCAAAGAATCAGTAGAGAAACACAAGATCTAAACAAGACTCTAGACCAATTGGAATTGGCAGATATCTACAGAACATTCCACCCAACAACCTCAGAATATTCATTCTTCTCATCAGCACATGGATCATTCTCCAAGATAGATCACATATTAGGTCACAAATCAAGTCTCAATAAATTCAAAAAAATTGGAATTATCCCATGTATCTTCTCAGACCACAATGGATTAAAACTAGAAATTAATAACAAACAAAACTCTGGAAACTATACAAACACATGGAAATTAAACAGCATTCTACTTAATGACATATGGGTCCAAGAAGAAATCAAGCAGGAAATCAAAAAGTTTATTGAAACTAATGAAAACAATGATACATCATACCAAAACCTGTGGGATACTGCAAAAGCAGTATTGAGGGGGAAATTTATTGCATTAAATGCTCACTTCAGAAGAATGGAAAGATGGCAAGTGAACAACCTAACACTTCACCTTAAAGAACTAGAAAAACAAGAACAATCCAATCCTAAAGTTAGCAGACGGAAAGAAATCATTAAGATCAGAGCAGAACTGAATGAAATTGAAAACCAAAAAACAATTCAAAAGATCAACGAATCAAAAAGTTGGTTTTTTGAAAAGATAAATAAAATTGACAAACCATTAGCATGGCTAACAAGAAAAAGAAGAGAGAAGACTCAAATAACAAAAATTAGAAATGAAAAAGGCGATATTACAACTGATTCATCTGAAATACAAGGAATCATTCGAGACTACTATAAACAACTATACGCCAACAAATTTGAAAATCTGGAGGAAATGGATAAATTTCTGGACACACACAAGCTCCCAAAACTGAACCGTGAAGACGTAGAAAATTTGAACAGACCAATAACAATAAAGGAGATTGAAGCTGTTATCAGAAGGCTCCCAACAAAGAAAAGCCCAGGACCAGATGGATTCACAGCAGAATTTTACCAAACATTCAAAGAGGAATTGACACCGATTCTTTACAAACTATTCCAAAAGATTGAAACGGACGCAAATCTCCCAAACTCATTCTATGAAGCAAACATCATCCTGATACCAAAACCAGGTAAAGATATAACCAAAAAAGAAAACTACAGGCCGATATCCTTGATGAATATAGATGCAAAAATCCTCACTAAAATACTAGCAAACAGAATACAGCAACACATACGAAAAATTATTCATCACGATCAAGTGGGATTCATCCCAGGGATGCAAGGTTGGTTCAAAATACGCAAATCAATAAATGTGATACACCATATTAATAAACTCAAACACAAGGACCATATGATCATCTCTATAGATGCTGAAAAAGCATTTGATAAAGTTCAGCACTCATTCATGACAAGGACCCTCTATAAGTTAGGTATAGAGGGAAAGTATCTCAACATAATTAAAGCCATATATGCCAAATCCACTGCCAATATCATCCTGAATGGAGAAAAGCTGAAAGCTTTTCCTTTAAGAACAGGCACTAGACAAGGATGCCCACTCTCACCACTCCTATTCAACATAGTGTTGGAAGTACTAGCCAGAGCAATCAGAGAAGAGAAGGAAATAAAGGGCATCCAGATTGGAAAAGATGAAGTCAAACTGTCCCTGTTTGCAGATGACATGATCCTATATATCGAACAGCCTAAAACCTCTACAAAAAAACTCTTGGAATTGATAAATGATTTCAGCACAGTAGCAGGATACAAAATCAACACACAAAAATCAGTAGCATTTCTTTTCTCCACTAGTGAACATGCAGAAGGAGAAATCAAGAAAGCCTGCCCATTTACAATAGCCACCAAAAAAATAAAATACTTAGGAATTGAGTTAACCAAGGAGGTGAAAAATCTCTATAATGAGAACTACAAACCACTGCTGAGAGAAATTAGAGAGGATACAAGAAGATGGAAAGATATTCCATGCTCTTGGATTGGAAGAATCAACATAGTGAAAATGTCCATACTACCCAAAGTGATATACAAATTCAATGCAATCCCCATCAAAATTCCAAAGACATTTTTCTCAGAAATGGAAAAAACTATTCAGACATTTATATGGAACAATAAAAGACCACGAATAGCCAAAGCAATGCTCAGCAAAAAAAATAAAGCTGGAGGCATAACACTACCTGACTTTAAGCTATACTACAAAGCTATAATAACCAAAACAGTATGGTACTGGCATAAAAACAGACACACTGACCAATGGAATAGAATAGAGAATCCAGAAATCAACCCTCACACTTACTGCCATCTGATCTTTGACAAAGGCACCAAGCCTATTCACTGGGGAAGGGATTGCCTCTTCAGCAAGTGGTGCTGGGATAACTGGATATCGTTATGCAGGAGAATGAAACTAGATCCATACCTCTCACCATATACTAAAATCAACTCAAAATGGATTAAGGATTTAAATATACACCCTGAGACAATAAAACTTCTTAAAGAAAACATAGGGGAAACACTTCAGGAAATAGGACTGGGCACAGACTTCATGAATACGACCCCAAAAGCACGGGCAACCAAAGGAAAAATAAACAAATGGGATTATATCAAACTAAAAAGCTTCTGCACAGCAAAAGAAACAATTAAAAGAGTTAAAAGACAACCAACAGAGTGGGAGAAAATATTTGCAAAATATACATCTGACAAAGGATTAATATCCAGAATATATAAGGAACTCAAACAACTTTACAAGAAGAAAACAAGCAACCCAATTAAAAAATGGGCAAAAGAGCTAAGTAGGCATTTCTCTAAGGAAGATATCCAAATGGCCAACAGACATATGAAAAAATGCTCAACATCACTCAGCATCCGGGAAATGCAAATCAAAACCACATTGAGATACCATCTAACCCCAGTTAGGATGGCTAAAATCCAAAAGACTATGAACGATAAATGCTGGCGAGGCTGCGGAGAAAAAGGAACTCTCATACATTGTTGGTGGGACTGCAAAATGGTGCAGCCTCTATGGAAAATGGTATGGAGGTTCCTTAAACAATTGCAAATAGATCTACCATACGACCCAGCCATCCCATTGTTGGGAATATACCCAGAGGAATGGAAATCATCAAGTCGAAGGTATACCTGTTCCCCAATGTTCATCGCAGCACTCTTTACAATAGCCAAGAGTTGGAACCAGCCCAAATGCCCATCATCAGATGAGTGGATACGGAAAATGTGGTACATCTACACAATGGAATACTACTCAGCTATAAAAACGAATGAAATACTGCCATTTGCAACAACATGGATGGACCTCGAGAGAATTATATTAAGTGAAACAAGTCAGGCACAGAAAGAGAAATACCACATGTTCTCACTTATTGGTGGGAGCTAAAAATTAATATATAAATTCACACACACACATACACACATACACACACAAACGGGGGGGGGGGTAAGAAGATATAACAACCACAATTATTTGAAGTTGATACAACAAACAAACAGAAAGGACATGGTTGGGGGGGAGGGGGGGAGGGAGAAGGGAGGGAGGTTTTGGTGATGGGGAGCATTAATCAGCTACAATGTATATCGACAAAATAAAATTTAAAAAAAAAAAAAAAAGCACAGGTTGATAAGAGATAATGATTATGCTTCTATTTAAAAGTATATATTTTTTGTCTTTTAAGATAATTCATTCTCAACTTTAAAATTATAAGAACATACACTCTGACCCAGTAACTCTGCTTCCATTAATTTATCTTACAAATATACTCAGACATGTGGGAAATGACTATTTATATGGCTGTTTAACATAGCACCATTTGTAATGAGAGCAAATATGTCTTCTAAAAATTGGAAGCAAACTAAATGTCATTTTTAGGAATCTGGTAAAAAGGGATTTGAAATATTTTCACATAGGTATGGTGTTTTCATGAAAAAGAATGAGGTAATCTTTTGGATATTGATATAGAATGATCTTCCGTGAATATTAAGTTGAAAACCAATGTACAGAACAGTGTGAATGATAGTGTTTTCTTTAAAAAAGGAGAAAAATTTGTATGCTTTTTTCCTTGTTGCAAAAAATACCTCTGGAAGTTTACTTTTAAAAAAATTATAATTTGGATGTTCAAGAAAGGGAGAAAGCCAAGTGGTTTAAAGGCAGATATGAACAGAGGAATATTAACTGTCTACTCTTTCTAGAGTTGACCTTGAAAGATGAAAGTATTACCTATACAAACTATAGAAACTTAATGAACAATTTTGTACTGTATGTGGTATTCATACGAAATGAGTAGGCTTTAGCTGGTTTTGCCACAAAAACGAAAAGCAAATGAGTACCTATGTGAGAGGATGGATATATTAATTCCTTCACTTATAGGTAACCATTTCACTATCTATATATATCCCATAACATTGCATTTATCCCTTAAATATACACAAATTTACTTAAAGAAAAAAATAAAGCACAAGAAATTATTACCTAAATTTTTAATTTTTCAGCATAGGATTGTTTTAGTGGAAAATTGTTTAAAGCAAGATCATATGATACCATAATTATGGTAAAATTTTAATACAAGTTAAACAAGAGTACAGTTCAGTACAGAGTAAAAAATAAAGGGATCTTATAGGTGGCACTACACAATAAATAAAATAGCTGTGTGTATCATTGGAGCTAAGAAACAAATCTTCAAATTGTAGAATAAGACATACAAAATATTTATAAAATATTTAAAAATTTAAGAGAAGATTTACAGATCCATATTTTTCCTGTACTTTACAGGACCCAATTTTTGGGCTTCTGAGTCTATTTTTCTGTGTCTTCCAATTTTTAAGCATAGAACTTTGAGTGATGATTATTATATTTATTTTTATTACATCATTTTTCTGGAAGAAGTTGAAAGAGTTCTGTCAATACTGCTCTTCCAAGCTAATAGAGCATAAATATTGAAAATTTTGAGTCTAAAGTAAGAAAGCTGTTTTAATTATTTTGTTCTAAATATAAGAGCATAGTGTATTTAAAGATTTATCTTGCTATATTTTGACAGCTCATTCTTATTGTTAAGATCTTTTGAGAAATTCCTTCTTACGTATCAAAAGAAGAAAAGCACAAGGTAAAGATTCTGGAACATTTTTCAAACTCAGGAAGAATATGTTTCCCTCTATGTTATAAATTTCTTCTAGTATAATGCAAGTGTATCAAACAAGCATAATTCGACTCTGGATATAGCTTGATTTTTCTGTTTGTAAATATAACATATATGTAAAAATCAGAAAATAAAGATGTATTAAAAAAGAAAGTAAATGTTGTTAAGATTTTGGTATGTGCATTTTCTAGATTTGTACTCTTTATCAATAAACAAGAGTACACATTTATTAGTTTTAAACAAATGTACCATCATGCATGCTATTTATATTTTTTGTTTGTAAATATGGGAGTGAAGGTATCTCTTCCACATGATGATTTGCACTCCTTTGGGTATATACCTAGCAGTAGGATTGTGGATCATATGGCAGCTCTATCTGTAGTTGTTTGAGGAAACTCCATACAGTTTTCCATAATGGCTGCACTAATTTACAGTCCCACCAACACTGTAGGAGAGTTCCCCTTTCTCTGCATCCTCACCAGCATATGTTATACTCTGTCTTTTTGATACTGGCCAGTCTAACTTTCATGCATTAATATCTCAATGTGGTTTTGATTTGCATTTCCTGATGCTGAGTGATGCTGAGCATTTTTTAAATTTTTGCACATAACTCACTGAAGACTATCTTAATATTAATTACTAAGGAGATTTAATGTTTCCATATTTTAATTTCATTTAAGAGTTTGTATTGTGTTTTGTCAACACATTTCTCTAAAAAATTCAATTAGGGCATCTTTTATCATTCTCTCAATTAAGAGTTACTTATATTTCAAATAAAGCAGATGTTATCACTTGTCCACTCAATTGCCGTTCCTCCTTTAATAACTGAACCAACAATTTTCTTGTTATTGTTGCCTCTAGACAAACACCCCTGCATGGCCATGCATCTCAAAAAATTGGCTTCTCTCTTAGCACCAGCCTCAGGATCTGAATCTTAATCGTTCAGAGCTAGTCATGGTGTTGCATTTGGTTTAGAAAAGCCATGTCCAGTCATTTGAGTCAAAATGAGTTATCTAGAAGACAGCTTCTTGGAAAAGAGTTTTTATCACTCTTACAAGGAATAGAGAGTTTTCTTCTGCCTCTGCACATGATTATGTCTTGATGGGGGACTTGAATTGAATTTATCATGTATTGGCCAGCCAAAGATAAAGTTGACTTATTGAGAATGCCAAACTAGGAAGGTGAGGGGAAGCTGGTTCTTTGACAGTATAAATGTGATAATGTACTTCACTGTAACTATACCAAATATATTGCAAATGGCTATATTGTTTATTGGTTATCTCTTTTATTTGACATCTTTCCTATGCATCAGGAAGAGTAAACATATGTCTGCAGGGTGTTGTATGTATTTTTCCTAGATTGCATTCATTTTTGTTATTGCTGTACAGATACTCTTGTAGAAACCTCATTTCTCTCTGAATGCAACAAAATAAAATAATAAACATATTTTAATAATTGTTTTGGAAAAATTATTTAAATTCTTGAAGCTTTTATTTATTACAAGTTTGATTTATGTGAAGCATTGCGATAGGCAGTGTCTAATTTTAGAACAGCCTTAAGAATTTGGTACTGTTATTATACCCATTTTACAGATAAGCAAAAGAAGTTTTCAGTTTTATTTGCCAGAGTTCATACTGTTGGTGATGCTGGAGCTGGCAATGAAAGCACTTTAACACAAACATCTGTGTAATTACTCGTTTATTGTGCATTGGCTTTATCTCCATTCTCTGACGTTGCTAAGCATATCTTTCATGATATGTTTATCTTCTTTATTTTTCATAACAATTGAAAGTGTCCAATCTTAAATGTAAAGAGTATATGTAAGGTTAAAGCATTTCATGTTTTAGTCTTCCTAATGATTTGCATCACTCCTTCGCTTTTCCCAAGAAGTGATTTGTTAATTGTTTAAGCTTCCCCACTCCCACTCTCATCAGACTCCTTAAAAGTTTGTTTTTCTGGAGAAGTGTAGTTCTTTTATTTCAGACTATTACTATATTTTCCTTGTCAGGAAGATATATCTTATCTCTTCAACTAAAAAACACATTTAGCACAAATATAAAACATAATTCATCATCTTATCCATATCAATTTAAATTTAACTACATAAATATGTAGTATTATCCACTTGTTTTATAGCTTCTGGTATTTTAGCTGAGAATTCAACTAAGTCCTAATTCTTTTTCCTTTAAAGTTATGTGTTCTTTCTTCTGGACTTTTGAAAAATTAGAATTAGAGGTATAGGATTTACCAGGATATACTAAGAGGTGTATATCTTCATTGATTCTGCCTTACAGTCAATGCAAGCTACACAATGTAGGTCCAAATCTGATATCATTCAGGACAAATTACTTTTATTATTTGTTTTTCAGTCTCTTATCATTTATTCTCTTATATCTGAATAATTCATGTTTATAAAGTCCTCTCACAATGTCCTCCAAGTGTTTCAACTTTCCCCTTCTGATTTTTACTCTTCACAGCTAGGCTCTATTTTAGAGCTATTTCTTCCATCTGATCTAGATCAACATTTCAGGCCCTGCTTTTTAATTCACTTTTGGACTTTTAAATTACAATTTTATTTTATTGTAATACTAGAAAATTATGTCTAAGAAACTGTAATGGAATCTCCTTCAGTGCTGCTGTTATATTGTGATGATTGTTTCCATTACCCTCCACCTATTTCAACAATCTCTTTTAAGAATATGCTGTCTATTTTGGGTGTTTTTTGTCGTTCAATTCTTTGACTTCTTCTCAGGAAGAACTTTTGTAGTACATAAAGCAGCACCAATTGTGTAAGTATCTATCTCTGTGGCAAGTGATGGGCCAGTGCAACTTTCTGTTGTCTGCTTTGCTGTCACGTAACACCTAGTTCTCTCCAGCCTCAGGGGAGAGGAGCCAAGCTATCTGTTAAGCTCTCTTGCAGATCTTTGGAAAGTAGGAGACTTCCCAACACCCGCCATCCAGGCTTTGCTACCCATTTCTTTGGTTGTTCACACATCTTCTCCTGCCAAGCTCTTTACTCTTACAGTAGAGATTGTTGAGTTTGTAGGCTTACTCATGGTATACCTGTTTTCTATCATATATTTGTTATTAAAAGTAGAAGCTGGTTATTATGTATTGGAGTGAGATTTGTAGAGTTTAGGATTCCATCTTTTCAGAATCCCCATGACTGTGGATTGATTGAACTGTGTCCCCCAAAGTTCATACATTAGAAACTTAATTCCCCCTGTAAATATTGAGGGTGGAAAATCCTATTATGGCAATTGAAAGGTGGGGCCTTGAAGAGGTGATCAGATTGTAAGACCATGCCATAGTGAACAGATTAATAATGGTGGTCCAGGATGTGGTTCTGAGGACTTTAAAAGGAGAGCACATGAGAGTCTCTCTCTCTCTCTCTCTCTCTCTCTCTGTATCATTTTCGGCCATGTAAGACCACTGTGTTGCTATAAAGCCATCACGAGAGAAATCCCTCACCAGATGTGTTCCTTGGACTTTATACTTTCCAGACTCTGAAACTGTAAGAAAGAAATATTGTTTTCTTACAAATCACACAGTTCCTGATATTTTGTTATAAACAAAAGAAAGGAACTAATATACCCATGCAGGTTCTAACAAATATGTGTGAATAATCTGTAGATGAGATTACATTTACTTAGTTTTCAGAATATAAATGGATTTTTTAAGTAATCAATCAAGTGGCTGTGCAAAAAATATATGCAGGGGACACTATGGGCTGAATATCCTCCTAAAATTCATGTGTTGGATTTGATATCCATTATAACAGTGTTAAGAAGGTGGGAAAACCTACTATGGTATTTAAAAGGTGGGGTCCTGAAGAAGTGATCAGATTGTGAGGGTCCTGACATCATGAATGGATTAATCCATTAATGGATTAATGTTTTAGTGGGTTGTCACAAGAGTGGCACTCATGGCTTTATAAGGAGAGCAAGTGAGCATGCTGAAGAGCTTTCTTGCCATTCTCACCACGTGATTGCCTGCATCACCACGGGACCGTGTAAAGAGTCATCACTAAGAAGAAGGCCCTCACCAGATGTGCCCCTGGACTGTGGACTTCCCAGCCTCTGAAACTGTAAGAAATAAATTTCATTTCTTCCTGAATTACCCGGTTTCAGGTATCTGTTATAATCAATAGGAAACAAAATAATACAGATGTCAAATAAGCATCTAAAAATATGCTCAACATTATATGGCATCAAGGAATGGAAAATAAAACAACTAGGAGATATCACTGCAGACCTGTTAGAATAGCTACAATCCAAAACAATGATAACACTGAATACTGTCAACAAGAATTCACTGATTGCTGATGGGAATGCAATGTACTATAGTCATATTGCAAGGTAGTTTGGTAATATTTTGCAAAGCTAAAAACAGTCACACTATGTTATCCAGCAATTGTACTCTTTGGTACTTACCCAAATGACCTGAAAATCTCTTTCCATTCAAAAGCCTGCACATAAATATTTATAGCAACTTTTTCCTAGTTGCTCAGTCTTGGAAGCAACCAAGATGCCTTTCAATAAGTGAATAGATAAACTGGGGTGCACCCATACAATGAAATATTATTCAACCATAAAAATAAATAAATTATCAGGCCACAAAAAGACATGGAAGAATCTTAAATGCATACTGTTAAGTGAAAAAAGCCTGTCTGAAAAGCTTGCATACTATGTAATTCTAAGTCTATAACATTCTGGAAGAAGTAAAAGTACAGAGACCATAGAAAGAACAGCAGTTGCTAGGGGTTGGGGGAAAGAGAGAGATGAATTTGTGGACAGGAGGGTAATTATCAGGGCAATGAAACTACTTTGCACATTATTGCAAGGTGGATACATGACATTATACATTTGTCAAAACTTGTAGAACTCTACAGCACAAAGAGTGCACCCTAATGTAAACTGAGCTTCAGCTAATAGGAACACATCGATATTGGCTCATTAATGGTAACAAATGCACCACACTATTGCAAGATGTTAATAATGGAGAAAACTGTGGAGAAAGAGGGGAGAGTGGAGAAGAATATATGGGAACTCTCCACTTTCTGCTTTTCTTTTCTTCTGTAATCCTAAAACTACTATAAAAATGATCTATTAATTTATAAATAAATAAAATTACATTAAAGTTGGATTTTTACTTCCTTATATATAGTACCATCTTAAATGCTGGAGTTGCAAAATCACAAAATGCATTATCAAGTTAAATTATGGATTTATGGAGATTTTAGGGCACTGAACAAAGAAATATCCCTTTTGAGTAACATTTATCTTCCTTAAAAACAAACAAACAAAAAACCCCAACTGATTAATATATGAATTAGATCTCTAATAGTTTATTACAGATGGCTTATCCTGGGTTAAGTATATTATCACGTTACAAAACTGCTATGGACTCAATATGTGTGTCCCTCCAAAATTCATGTTGAAACCTAACCACCAAGGTGTTGATATTAGGAAATGTTGCCTTCGGAAGGTGATTAGGTCATGAGGGAAAAAGCCTAGTGAACGGGATTAATGCCCTCATAGAATTTACCTGAAAGAGCCAGGACATGTCTTCCACCGTGTGACTCAGCTAGAGGGTGCCATATGTACCTGGAAGAGTACCCTTATCAGATACCAAATGTGCCATACTGGCAGCCTGATCTTGGGTTTCCCAACTTCTAGAACTGTGAGAAATAAATTTCTAAGTGTAAACCATTCATTGTATTCATTTTGTTTTAATAATCTGAATGGTCTAAGACCAACAGGATATGTATAGTTAAAACTCTCTGTTACTCAGATTTGCTATTGAATAAAGTGAGTTTTGATAAATTCTTGAATGTTCATTAGCCTTAGTTTAAGTTGTCTATCCGTAATGGTAATATATGTGAAAGTGCATTATAGACTATAGAGTACTGAGCACTTGGTAAATATAATTCTTCATATGAAGGAATATGTTAACTATTCTGTTACTGGAAATAAAAACAGTTGCTTTATATTTTCCTCTCATTCTATTGAACTAATTAATAGTTTCCTGTGGTGATTAATTTTCAGCCAATATAGGACATATTTCATACTTACACTTAAAGGCATGCTAATTTATGGGGAATGGATCTAATTCAGATTTTCTATTCGGCCATTTTTCATCAAGATAAATGGGTAGTAAATATAGGAATATCTTTATTTCACCACTCCCAGCCCTATAATGTTTCTCTCCATGTAAACACAGCCATGCACTTTATCACAGTCTAAAATTATCTCATTCGTTTATTAACAAGTTTTGGTTAACAATTTGACTGCCTACCCATAAAAACTTAAGCCCCATAAGAATAGAGATATTTTCAGTTTTGTACACCACCTAATAAATGCATACAGAATGCACATCACATAATAGGCAGGTAATATATGTTGAATTGACAGGTTATTCTATAAAATTGCAGAGACCAAAATTGTAAATCAAGTATATATTTGTCGGAGATTATTCAAAAATCTCAGATCTAGGCCTAACTCTGTCTTTAAATAGGGTCTTTAGCTATAGTGAAGCCAGCGTACATTAGCTCATCCTCAATATTGATATCACTATTGAAAACTGTAATGAATTGGAGATGTTGACACCCTTTCAGCCATCAAATGAAGAATCTTTGATACAAGTGGCCAAAGAACGACTATTTTTTTTCTATCAAATGTCAAAGAGCTTTAAGTCTAGAATAAGTTTCCTTCAATCTTTTCCTCTAGTCAACTGAATCTCGATTGCATTTTAACCACTTTTTAAAAATAATATTAGAATTTCCATTTGTTAGTAATTATATTGTACCAGCCACATTTTACATGCATTATTATTTTTAACTTTATTTAATTCTCAGAACAACCCTATGTTGTAATCCCATATCTATCTATCTATCTATCTATCTATCTATCTATCTATCTATCTATCTATCTATCTATCTATCTATCTATCTATCAATCATCTGTTTATCTATCTATACCACTTTTAAGGGTTTTATTTGGATTACTCTTCTAATGTATCCTGTGTTGACATTTACTTTCATTTTTTATTTGTTCGGCTTTTCCGGAGAAAAGGACTCCTAAAATGATTATTTGGCAGTGACATTTTAACTATGACAGATGTGACACTTTCCCTCTGTTAAATGCTATTTTGTGTCCTAATGAAGAGCTATCTGTAATTGTGGGAAATGTTCTGTAAATGCACTATCCAATAACATAGCCACTAGCCCCGTATGGCTGCTAAGCTCTTGAAATATGGCCAGTGAACCTGAGAAAGTAAATTTTAATTTAATTTACCTTCATTTATTTATTAAAAATGTAAATTTAAACCTGGCTAGAGACTACCATATTGGGTAGTGACTTTCTAATGTCTACTTATCTTCTTTTCTTTCTACTGAATAAGTCTTTATGCTGTATTTGATTTACCTCCACTTTTTTTCAAAGAAGGATAAAGATAAAAAGATTATCTTCTTTTTCAGATCCTAGACTTTCTAATATGTCTTACTAAAATTTGAATATATTTGCAAATTTGTATCCTAGATGGACAGTTTTTTTAAAATTGCTTTGAAAAGTCTTAAGAATATTTTATTTATTATGAATTAATAGAAAATAATTTGAAGATTGCTAGTTAAGTAGAAGATTTTACCAGAATATAATGGACCTTTTAAAATCTGTTGTAAATCTCCTATTAAACCCTCCTAAAATTTTGTTAAAATTGTGGATGCAGTTAAAAATTGAGTCAAATGTTGCATGGAGAAACATTAATGTGTATAGAGGTAGAAAGTAGAACTGGCTCCTGAAGCATGGAAACTTTGGTTTGAATCCAACACTTGCTTGTGAATAATGTAACTCTGATGGCATTGTTTTAGACATTCAAGCTAGTCTTAGCATACACCTACCTCATAGAAAATTAAATACATGTCATGAATATGTAATATTTGATTGTAAAATTTCACCAATTTGTTTACTCTTGATTCCAAGATATTCTTAATTTTCCCCATGAGTAATAGACAAAATACGTAGTCTGAAATAATGTTGTTAATAAGCAGTAATGTTAGCTCTAAAACCCAGGCAGACTGTCTCCAGAACTTATCCTCGGCCACTAGGCATTGATCACTCTGCTGAGTGATGGTACTAATTAATGATTGAACACCATGGACTTGAATGGGTACATTCTTGTGCTGAAATAATGTTGAGACTGCTACTGGCAAGTTAGTTTTCTGTGTTTTAAAAACCTCTTTAGTTATATACTTCTCTCTTAATGGAAAGCTAACATCACTATGTGGTGAGAGGAAATGGGTTTTCTCATATACTGTTGGTAGGAGTATGAATTATAATAATATTTCTGAGAGCAATTTGATCATAAGAACTAGAGTCAAAAACGTGGATACTATCACAGAGCTATTTGTCTTTTAAGAATTTAGAGAATAAATAATTAATAATTATTAATAATTAAAAATAAATAAGTAATAATTAAGCATGGGTTGGAAATTTCTGCTCTAGTGATGTTCAGAAAACACTGTTTATAATAGCAAAACCTTCACAGAATCTAAGTTCCCAATAATGAAAGACCAGTTGAAGTAATAATCTTGTTAATATCTATAAAATAGAATATTATTTAGCCATTAAAAGGATGATGTAGAAATGTATTACTTTAGCACCATGTTTATATTTTCAGTGAAAATATATGTTGCACATCAGTAATCAGATAATAGTCACTTTAAAAAATGAATATTATATATTTATATATATGTGTGTTGTATGTATAATGTTATCAGTATATTACTGATCTTTTAAAGTGTTTTAAATATATTCTTATATAAGCATATAAATGGCATGGAATATATTACATCAAAATGTTCTTCATAGGTGAAAAATATGTTTTTAATTTTTTAGCTTCTTTTTTTCTATTTTATTTTTGTTAACGAAGAATTTGTTTAAGATAAATTGCATAAAAATTAAAAGCAAAATAGAGTTAATTTGATATTTTTATCTACTTTTCCAGGATACGATAAAAGTAACAAAAGTAATGAACAAAATCTGTTTGGGCAGGATTCCCAAACTCAAATCTCCACTGGGATGCTCTTGTTAGTTGTTTAAATGGGCAAAAGGAAAGAAATCTGAGTTTAAGATTGTGTGCATTTACTATGTGTCTAGGTACTATGGTGGGGCCCTGCCAACTAAAGCAACTGCATCCAAGTGTTGCCAGGTTAAAATTAAGGTCTGTTGCCACCAGCACTCCCAATTATTCAAGTGAAGTCATATTTTTGCACATTTATGTGAAATCTTGCAACTTTTAAATGTTGCAACTTTTTTTCAACACCATAAAACCAAACTACATACGTCTGTAGAAAAGATATGTTTCTTGGTCTGAAAGTTGTATTCCTTTTATTTACAATCAAAGCCAGAAACTTAAGCCACAAAGTGGCAGTAAACAAGAAAATGCTTTTTTTGACCACAGAAAAGGATGTGATACTGAATTAGCTCTGCAGTGATTCTGCTTTATTTTACAGTATCTATGTTTTTCTGACTGAAAAGTAGCATTTGCTTCAAAGAGCATTCTGGATTGGTGTTTATTGACAAATATTTTAAATATCAAGAGTAACTCATTGTAGATCATTTACATGTAGAAGAACTGAGTGTGTAAAATTGTATAAATAAACTATAGTTACGACTAGAACAAAATGGCATAGAAAAAATACAATGAACATATTGTTCAACAGAATCATACTCAAAGATATCAGGCTTTTCATATGTAGCACAATATTTCATTATAAATGTTTTATTACACTTTTGTATATCTTTGTACATGTTTGAAGAAGAAAAGCAAGAATAATGTGTTTAAGGAATGTCACTTCTAAAAAGGATAAAAAAGGCATAGTTTCTCAATGTGATTTTTAAAAGAAAATATTAACATAGAACTGTATATGATTGTTAAAACATTCTTCAATATAATTAGGGATAACTGAGTGTTTAATAATGCCTAATTGCATGAATACAATGAAATAAAAATACATTAGGGGAAATTATCTTCTTTTGGCTAAGAATGGACTAATTGATCTGAGTTAGATTTCTCACTTTGATGTTTGTTCAATAAATGGCTCTTTTGACACATATGCAATTTGTGTCAATAGAGAGAAACAAAATTACCATAGGACAGGGAGAAAAGGAAATCCTGAGCAGATTTGTGCTGGCAAACATTTTAGTATTCTACAAGGAAAATTCATCCCTCTCTTCACGCAGTGCCAGATGCTGCTTGGTCTGTGATTCCACAGGCTGCTGTGGATCCCTACGGCACTATAAACAAAATCAAAACCTGGCACTGTTATCACAGTTACAGAAACACCTATGCTAAATAGTCCCGTGTTGTGAAACTGGGAAAGCTCTATATGCAGAACCTTCACTATGTTCAATTTTTTTTCAACTTCTGATTAAACTGCCGATTCAAGAACGAGCCATTATAGCATAATAAAAGGCACTAGCCTCATAGCACTAGAGTACACCATTAACACATTCTGCACATGGTTTATTTATTCCACTCCCTTGTGGAAAGGATATGATCAAACTCAGCTTTTAAAACTACATGCATACCTATACATACATGCATACATTCTTGTGTGTGTATATATACACATTAAGTCAAATATGAACTATATAGTTGATTCATGCTCAAAATAAGCTATTCTTACCCCAGAAGAACTTGTATTTGAACATCAAAGAATTGTCATTCCATTGTTCTTTTTCTGTGAGTATTTTGGCCTGAATTGAGTGCAGTCATACGTCACTTAACAGTGGAGGTACATTCTGAGAAAGGCCTTAGTAGGTGATTTTGTCATTGTGCAAGCATCACAGAGTGTACTCACATAAACCAAAATGGTATAGCCCACTATATACCTAGGTAGGCTATATGGTATAGCCATTATAATCTTATGGGACCACTGTCATACATGTGGTCTGTTGTTGACCAAAACGTCGTCACATGGCACATGACTGTATTTGAATATATTATCTGTACTGAGCGTTGTGTCTTTTTCATTGCACTAATTAGGATGAACATATACTTTCTTTTACAAGTTATTGTTCAAATTTGAATACAATTATTATAATTGGTTTCTTTGGAAGACAGTTACCACATAAGAGCTAAGTACATGAGATGTACTTATGTAGGATTAAGGAAGAATATTTAATAAAATGTTACCATGACCCCATATCCTGCTTAAGAGCAAATGTCTGGTATGAGAGGATATCTCAAATTTGTCTTGACTTGAATTTCTCTCCTTTTTTTTCCCCTCCATACATCATTGGCATTGCCTTTTGCCTAGCAAGGTTTCTAGTGTCTTCTTATGTGATTAAGGTAGAGTTAAATAACTAAGGCTGGCCCTGTTTATCTTTCCCCAGATTTTAAAGAGAAAATACATGATTAGTTTCTTTGAGATTTAATTACTGCCATATGATGCAGGTTATAGGGAAAGTCATGAACGATTCTAAGAGATAATGTTTGAAATAAGATTTTGGGACTGCCTGGTTCCATCCATCTGTAATTTTTTGTAGTTACCATTGATGGCTGCTTTATATTCAAAGATGCAAATCACTCACTCGAGTAATTATGATCTTTAAGAAAAATACCTTTGAAATCTTTCTCAACTTTTCCTGTTCGCTGCTTCTCTTCTTCCTTATAGCAGATATTGATGATGCACCCCCAACATTTTCTTTACCAGTCTAAAACTCCCACCACTAACCAGCTGCTGTGGGTGCTGGAAGCTAACAGCTCATACTCACGTTATTCTCCAAAGATTGCCCATAGGTAATAAGAATCTTCATGGGCAATGCTGGGAGGCTACACTGTCCTGTCACTCATAGAGCAGCTTCTAGTCAATGACTGAGCTCAGCTCCCTTATACTTGGGGTAAACTCTGATATTGCAGTTTATGTTCCAGATATCCTCCTGGGACCAGGTAAGGCTATCTCCTTCACCTGGACTCACATCTTAGCCTCTTCTCTGTCTCTATTTATGTATCCCTCACTGCCTTACAGGTTTCTCCTGAGAATACTCCCTGAAAATCACTTATACAAGTATCTCTGTCTCAGCCTCAGTTTCTGAGGAACATGACTTTAGCCCTACCTGTTTATATGGCAGCTGCTTGTTAAAAGGATGGAAGTTGTTAAAGTAAGTTGATGAGACTAAATCAGAAATGGTTATAAGCACAAACAATTATAAACTGGAGAGCACTTAAACAATATAATTCTTGCTAGATTCTTGCTTGATGTTCACTTGAGATGGGACATGTGAGTAAAAGAATTTTCTTGAGGTTCCAAAAGCCAACTAACCAATGTTAATTTTCCTAGTACCCAGGGAAATAACAATCACTGGAATTAATAAAAATGCATAAATTCATTGTTATTTTAAAATAATTTATAAAGACATTATGAGAGGGGTGTGATGTGATGCCTATGCTGAATATCAGTGACATCAATTTATTATACAGGTTTTCTAAAAAGATTAAAATTAGACATTCATATTCTTAGAACCTTTGCTGGTAGTTAATATCATTCTCTAGAGTCTAGGTGAGAAACGGAATTTAGGCAAAAGTTAGAAAAATTGATGTTTCAGTCATTTTTGCTTCCATTCTTCCTAAGGATTCTATATGAAAAAAAAGGGTAAATTTTAATTATTACTTTTTCTATTTTACTTCTGTTTCTCTCTCTCCCTCTCTCTCTCTCTCTCTCTCTGTCTCCCCCCTCCTCCCCTCTCTTTCTCTTTTTTGTCTTCAAAATAGCAGCAGCCATCCTTATTTATTGATTCCCATTTTGTCCTCAGATGGTCACTCTTTCTTTAATTCTTATGAAGTGTGATGATTCTGAATTCTTTATAAGTTAACCCAGATGATATAAACATTCTTCATCAAACACACAGAAGTCTGCTTCCAAAGCCAGAGTGGACTTGTTTCTGAAAGCAGTAATAGCAGTCTGACAGGGTCTAGCCTGGGAAGAGAATATCCACAGACATTGAAAAATTGATGCTGAATTTTGTGGAACTAAGAAGAGTAAGCTAGTCTGGGAATTAGCTGCTCAAAGCTAAGAATTTCAAAGATACACACACATAGAAGTGTAATTTTCCTTTATTTATTGTTGTTTAATATCCATTTATTAATATGTTATGTACTTATAAAAAAGTGGGTGATATGATAAAAATCAGTTTGGAATGTTGTGGTGTGATAAAAAGAGACAAAGTTTTTTTAGAAATATGCGATATAGGTAATTCAGACCAAATTTTCAATCTGTTAAACCTTTGCTTTAATGACCGTCAGGGAAGAGTGGAAGAGCCGTGCTTTTTAATTGGTTTTTCCTAATGGGGTGATACTTTAAGGCTCTTAGTTTTTATACGGTACATGCGATTTTAACCACCGCTGTATTGTTTTATGTATTCAAATTGAACACTACATTTTTCACTTGGAGTCTTAAGCTGATCTAACCATGAAGGGCACAATATTACAAACTGAAGATTGACTAAGAGGAGTGTAAAACAATTCAAAATAGAAGCAGAGCATGTAAGAATAGTTAGGAAGGTTAAAGTCTAATAGTTAGGAAGGTGAAATGAGACTTCTAAGGAAAGTGAAGGACAAAACAAAGCAGTTAGTTTGGCCCAATTTATAGCATTGAAAAAGTATTGTGATGTGAGTTGTGTTTTTAGTAAATGACAGAGATAGAAACATTACTTAACTGTATTTTATTTCTATCTTCTCTATCTAAAATACTTATTTTAAAATTAAAAATGGTAGGGTAAACAAAAAAATAAGAAAAAATAATGAAATACAAAGAAGTTAAGGAGAATAATAAAAGAGAATTATTGCCTCTATGTGAATTTAAATATTCCAAATCAGGTACTGGCCAGTTAGCTCAGTTGGCTAGAGCACGCTATTATAATACCAAGATCAAGAGTTTGGATCCCCATACTGGCCGGCCACAAACAAACAAACAAACAAACAAACCAAAAAAACCTCCCAAATCAGGTAAAATCACAGAACCAAAATCTCTGGGACTTCATGAGGGAAAGGAAGTGATGGGAGCATAGAAACAGGCAAATATTTCAGTATTCAAAAAAGAAAGTCCCTCCATTTGGTAATATCTAACCTGGAACGGGCAATTATTTTGTTGTTTTTAAAACTATGCTTTTAATTTTGATGAAAGTCAGCAGGCTAAGATTTTTAAAAATTTAAATTTGGAGTTGAAAATCAAAGATTACAATAACAACCAAATGGCTAATAATATTAATTTCCAACAATTTTCTAGAAAGGGTAATAAAATAAAATTACATTAGAAAAAAATTTTAAAGAAACCATTACTCTCTAGGAGCTCTCTTGAAATTATACCATAAGTCATATTTTTGTTCTTAAGTATGACTAATACATGTATTGTTTCTTTATTTTAGCAATGAATTTGAGACAATTTCTCAAGATGGCTATAAGAAAAAAAAAACGGGCTTACCATTGTTGTGCATCATATGCAAGTTGTATTATTTATGGATGTTCCCAAGAATAATCTGTTCAGTGTTTTAGTTAATGATATATTGAAAGACAGAGATAGAATGATATCAGTTTACTGTTATATTAAATATCCTTGAGCTCTTATTACTTGCTAGGCATTTTTCTAGGTGCTGAGGTCACTGTAGTGAATATTTACATTTTAGAGTGGGAAGGTCAAATAATAAACTAGGGAGCCAACATATATAAAACTGATAAGAAAAAGTCTAGTAAAAGGATACAAAAACATTTTGAATGACAAAATAAAATTTTAAGAAGTTTTTGATAGGGAGGAAGAAAAAATTTAAACTATGGAGACAGACTTAAACTCTTATGCAGATATTTTTTTAGAGGACTTCATGGTGCTTTATAACTCTTTATGTACGTTAACCACGACAACAACACACCCAAGGGATCACATTCCAGTGACAACTAAAAACAGTGTAAAACTAATTGTGTGATATGACTCCAAAATGATATTGGAAATTTCATTTGTATCAATAAAATTGTTGAGAGTTCACAGACTTTTTCGTTAATAGACTAGTAATAAAGATACATTATGTTCAAGGAGAAAAGGATAAAAATGAGAATTTAGAGAAGAAATGAAAACTTAATATTGAAAATTATTACAAGTAAAATTAAGAAACTAGTGGATGAGTTAACAGTGGGAGAAAAAATTTCTGACATAGAAATAATATCAAGAAGAACTTATACGTAATGAGACATATAGACATCCTAAAAAACAAAGATATAGAAGACAAACAAAGCAGCAGGGGATACACAATGAGAATATCAAACATTTAGGTTATTGGAGTCCTCTTCAAAGGAAAGAAAGCAGACCATTAAAAAAAACATGATGGCTGGGAACTTATCAAAACTGGCAAAATAAATTTTAAATTGATGAAATAGTATAAACACCAAACTGGATAAATA
This sequence comes from Cynocephalus volans, assembly GCF_027409185.1. Taxonomy (NCBI): domain Eukaryota; kingdom Metazoa; phylum Chordata; class Mammalia; order Dermoptera; family Cynocephalidae; genus Cynocephalus; species Cynocephalus volans. Next base: position 167,793,294 of record NC_084460.1, on the reverse strand, counting down.
AAAAAAAATGCACACCTTAGCACAGCAGACTAAAATTCCGGAAAACCACATATATACAAAAACATCTTAAAAAGCAGCCAGTATTGTAACCATTATGGAATGACATCATCAAAGTGCTAGAAGAAAATAATACCAGTTCAAAAACTATTAATAACTAAAGGTAAAATGAAGACATTTCCAGAAAGTTAATAATGAGAGAATTAGTAGTTTACATATTGAAATAAAAGAAATACTAAAATATATTTTTTTCTATTATAGGTAAATTAACCCCAGACGGTAGGTTGGAGATGCAAGAAGGAAAGAAGAGGAAAAAAAAAAAAAAGGTAAATAAATGATTGAGTCTAAATGAATGCTGCCTGTATAAAACAATGATAATAATTTTTAGGGTTTAAAATGTAGGGAGAGCTAAAATATATAACAGTAATACAAGGATGGGCCAGATGCCCAAGATGGGCAAATTGAACTGGTGTGTTCTAAGCTTCTTGCATTGCCCCTGAAGAAGATAAAATTACTAATTACTACCAGAACTCGATGATATTCACAAATTCATGATTTAACCAGTTACCATAACCACTAGCTAGTAAAGCAGTGTATATAACATTCAACATAGCAAAAGGGAAATGTAAACAGTAAAAAGCAAAGATAGGACTAGACATGTTACCATTGAACATAAGGCATGTCATACAAAGGAATTTTTTATGCAGGTCTAAGGTTCATGTTTAGATAGAAAAAGGAAATAAATATCAAGGAAATATGGAGTGAGAAAATTATACCCAAAGTAGATTTCAATTTAACTCCCCCCCCAAAAAATCTAGAAAAGTTAAAAAGCATTTCCAATTTCACTAACATAGGTAGAATGGCAGTGATGGGAACTACAGTGCAGGTCTCTTGAGTTCTACGTCATTGTCGAAAATACTACAAAAAAAGTGTTTTTCAGTTTGAAGTAATTATTTTTTAAATGCTACTTTTTATCATAGTTATATCCTATCAGAATAGTTCTTCATGTAGGTGGAAGATGATTTGAGATGATATTCAATGATTGTAAAAGAAAATTCTTGCATTTATTTGACGGTTGTTCTTCATGACTTCTTAGTGGCTTACATTAGTTCCAAGTGTATCTGTAGAATTTTACAAAAGCATGAGTGTTCAAAAGTATAGCACAGTATGAGAACTTTAATACTACCAGTTTATTGGCACGATCCCCTTAAACTCCTCTATCTCTTTCTCCACCCCCAATCTATCCATGCCTATACGGACACCCTATATCTATACCTATATCATCGCTTTCTCTAGTGTTGCCTGAAAATTATATTTAATGATTTTAATGATAACAAGATGTTTATTGTAGGTAAGAATTTATTTAGTTTCACACATTAAATAACAGAACCAATTCGTTGTTATCTATGATGACACGGCTCAATAACTTTCTGGAACCTTTTAATCTCTTAAACTAAGGCCACAAAACATTTTTATTAGGTGAATACCTTATCTTGGTTTTCAAAATTGTTCTTTAAGTATAAAGTGGTATTTTGAACACTTTACTCTTTTAATTTGTTATTTTATTATTTCTGCACCTCTCAAAACATTGTGCACCTTTGTGTTATTTTTTCAAGAACAGTGAGAAGGGCTGTAGGATGTCCTTTGCATTTTAGAAGAGATGATACTGTTAATGCAAAGATCCAAAAAATCTAAGAGCCACACTCCAAATAGGCTTTGAAGTTTCATCAATTCAGATTCCAAGGTTTCTCTCTGTTTTTAAAGAATATTTCGCACACTTGTAATTATGTCCAAAATATACTATGAATTAAAATCTAAAATAATAATCTATGTTAAAATTTCTTGTAATTGGCTTCTCTGATTTTCCAATGAGAAAACCACAAATTACATGTAAGATAATCAAAGAAAGCAGAAATTAAGTTTAATATTCTTACTGATGTAAAATATCAGTTTCCTGTGTACAATAAAATGACAGCCATTCGGAAATACACAAAAGGGACTTAGTTATTCTTAAAAAACAAAATCCAGGCCAGAGGTCGAAATAAGTATGTAATATAGGTCTCAGAAATTTAGTCTTTTCCTTATCCAGTCTAAAATCCCTTTATAATTATTGTCTTCCCAACCACTTGAAGCAAAACATAGAGGAGCATAAGAAGCAAGATATATTTCAAATCATTGCTCATCATAACTTCCTCTTCCTGCAAAACCATTCCCTTTTAGAGTAAAGAGGAACAGAAATACACATGAGATTAATGTGAAATATATTAGTCTTTCTTATTTAGAATAACAATACAAGTATGCCGACTATTATGGTCTGAAAGTTTATGTCTCCCAAAATTCATATGTTGAAATCCTCTCTCCTAAGGGGATGGTATTAGGTGTTGTGCCCTTTGGGAGGTGATTAGGTCATGGGGGCAGAGCCCTCATGAATGAAATTAATGACTTTAATAAAGAGACCTTGGAGAGCTCCTTTGCTCCTTCAACCCATGTAAGGACACAGAGAGAAGACAGTGGTTTGCGAGGAATCATGCCCTTACCACACACCAAATCCATCAGCACTTTGATCTCAGACTTCCCAGCCTTCAGAACTGTGAGAAATAAATTTCTGTTTCTATTAACTACCCACTTTATGGCATTTGGTTATAGCATCCCAAACAGAATTAAACATCAGCTATTTTAGTGAGTTCCTGGAAATTTTGACCTATACTTTTTGTAACTTAAAGTATAACGTTACTGAAATATGACAAGGATAATTTGTGTTGCAGAGGATGCTTCCCATTTTTTTGCTAACAGAGTACAAGTATTTTCTCATTAAATTCTATGTTACCTGTCTTATTATCTACCTCACAATTTTACCAAATGTTTAAATATTCTGTTTTTCCTCACTGACATTCCTCATATTGCATTGCTGCATATTTTCGTGTATATACGCACACTTTAACCTTTTCTTTCTTCGCCATCTCTTTTAAGTATTACTGAATATTTAAGGAGTATGTTGTTGAAGCTACACTGTTTATTTATTGTCCTATTATCCTTTATGCTCATCTCCTCAATCCCCTCAGGGCATTTTAATAAGTAAATCATCAATCTGGGGACAAGAGTGGGGGACTTATCTTCAGTGCCTCGTTTCACTTTGATCATGTCTCAGCTCAGGTAATTCTCTAAATTTAGATTTTTATCAAAAACTGTCATACTCAAGAGAAGACCCCTTGCAGAGTCAGAAATCACCTGATACAGTAGACAGATGGATACATTTGTCAAATGCCCAACTCCAAAATGGCAGCTCTAAAGGAAGGCAGAGGGTATGGTTTTCAAACGATATGACTCAAAATGTTGAAGTTTTTTTTTTGTTGGTGTTCTTTAAATGGGATTGTATTTCATTTATTTGAAAACTATATGAGAGTCTTAAACCTTGTAAGACAACAGAACCTTAAATATTTTGAATTCTATGTTTAAAAACATAAATGGTATCCTTTTTTAGTTTAGACGGAATAAAGGACAAACTTACTGTTAATGTGCGCCTGATGACACAGCCTTCATTATACACACAGATAGTATTTGCTATTTTATACTTTTGATTGAAAATTAACAAAAGAGTGGGGAAAATCATTATGTTAATGAAATGGCAATGAAGCATTTGCTTTTCCCACTTGTCAAGAAAATAGTCTTGCTTCATTTATTAGATTTTATTGGAAGTCAGAGAAAATAGCTAATGTTATGCAAATTATTATAACTATCATATTATAAAGTACATGCATGCCTAAACAACTAGTTAACTCAATTCTACACAGTTTATGAAATTTATATTTTGAAATTTTGTTCAAGAATCTTTCAAGTTAGTTCCTCTAATTTGCCTAAATTTTTCTATTTTGAAAGCTATAATAGCATCCAAAATAGCATAAGATTTATGCAGAGCACAAAGCCCATTAGATCCAGGATCATCTCTGTTGCAATCACTATTGCCAGGCAGAACACATGGAAAGATAAAAGCTTGACTTGGGTAGGGTTATTATCTTTTTCTCTTCAAACTCTGATACTTACACTCACTTTTCTACAATTAAGCAGACACTAGAAAAGGTAAGCATGGGTATGAATGAGATCTCAGATTCTACTGGAATCCTAATATACTCGTATAGGAAGCTATTACAGGATTTTACTCTGCAGAGTAAGAACCCATAAGAGTGTGCCTGGGCATTTTCTTTAGGAAGACTTTGAAGAGCAGCCGACTAGTTAGTCTACATCTTTTCTGTCCTTGATGCTGAGAGAACATTGCTATAATGAGCTGTTGCATATCTTCCTTCTGTAGTTTCATGAAGGTGCTAGATATGACCAGTAAACCTGTGAAGGTTAATTCTAGGTGTCAATTTGATTAGATTAAGGAATGCCAAGAAACCTGGTAAAACTATCTTTTTAGGCATGTCCGTAAGGGTGTTTCCAGCAGAGATTAGTATGAGAGTCTGAGTGGACTGGGTGGGAAAGACCTTAGTGTGGGTGGGAACCATCCAATCTACAGGTGGTCCAGAGAGAACAAAAGACATAGGAAAAAGGCGACACTCTTTCTCTATCCAATGGAGCTGGATTACACCTTCTCTCCTGCCTGTGGACATCAGAGCTCGAGACTTTTCAGCTTTGGATTCCAGGACTTACACCAAGGACACCATCTGCTTCCCTGCTTTTGAGGCCTTTGAAATTGGACCGAGCCAAGCTACTGGCATCCAGTTGGCAGACGGCCTATCTTGGGACTTTTCTCCATAATCGCATGAGTTAATTCCTCTAATAAATGCTCTCTCATATATTTATAACATATCTTATTGATCCTGTCTCTCTTGAGAATACTGACTAATACAAAACCCTTACTGTTCCACAGGCTGCATTTATGCTCTCCCTTCCAGGAATGGCAATACTGAAGATACTCTGCATCTAGTTATGGTCACTATGGAGCAGAAAAAAGAGATTAACTCTCCATCATAATTACTGAGCAACAAGAGAAAGAAAACGCAAGCAGAAGATAGAGCTTCTGAAGGAAACTATAGGAAGAATTTCTGAAAGACTTTGAAATGAGCTCAATGACCAATGTTTTTTTTTTTTTTAATTTACACAAATTTATACATCTATAAATTGTACATAAGTGATATCAATGCAAATGATAGTGGTCCATAGACATATAATTTTATCTCACTTAATCACTGTTGAAAATGATCAACATGGCTAAAAATACCATGTGGAGCAATAGGAAAAACCCAGTGAAACAAAAAGCTCTTGATTTGAAAATAAATAAAATTGATAAACCACTAAAAAGACTGATTAAAAAAGAGAAGACACAAATCGCCAATATCAGAAGTGAAACAGAGGATGTCACTATAGATTTTGTAGACCAAAACTTTATGCTCACAAATTTGACAACCTAGAAGAAATGGATCAGTTTCTCAGAGGCCATGAACCATTGTAAACTAGAAAATCTGAAGTCATAATAATTTTAAAAATTAAATTTTAATTAAAAAGATTACATAAAAAATCACTAGTAACAGATTGTTATGCTGGAGAATTCTGCTAGGTAGGCAAAGAGGAATTAACAAAAATTTTACACAATGATTTTCACAAAATTATGAGACTTGTATTACCCTGATACCAAAAAAAGTACGAAAATCAAAAATGAAAAAGAAACAACCTCAAAACAGCATACTCATATCTCTTACAAACTTTGACTCAATAATATTCACCAGAATATTAGCAAGTCAATTCCAGCATTGTATTAAAAAAATTATACGTCATGACCAAATGTGATTTTTTTCAAGATTTGTAAGACTGGTTTGTCATTCATTGATAAATCAATTTATCAGTTTGTATCTGCAATACTAACTGGCTAGAGAAAAAATGTCATATAATCACATAACTATGAATACGAAAAATAATACAAAATACGAAAAAAAAAATATAAAAATATTTTATTTTTATATAAAATATAAAAAATAAAAATAATATAAAATACGAAAAATATGAAAAAAATAACCATTTATTCATGACAAAAATTCTCAGCAATTTAAACACATAAGGGATTTATTTCAACTTGATAAAAAAGCATCTACCAAAACGTATGGTTTATAATGTTGCAGGTTTGAATGCTTGGCCCCTAAGATCAGGAGCAAGTAAATGATGTCCACTCTCACCACTTGTCTTCAATACAGTACTGGAAACTCTAGCCTTGCAGTAAGGCAAGGAAAAAGAAAAGATATGACACTAGAAAAAGACAAATAAAACTAAAACTATTTTCAGATACCATGATCAATCTATGCAGAAAATAAAAGAAAAGCCACAAAAAAATCTCCTAAAGCTAATAAATGATTTTGTAATGTAGGGTGATATAAAAGCAACCCCCCCGCAAAGTACCACATTTTGATGTGTTAACAATGAACATGTGAAAACAAAAATTAAAAACTCATTGCCATTTGTAATCACTTCAAAGAAAACAAAATAAAAGTACGTAGTTGTGCATTTAGCAACATGTGCACAGAATTGTATGCTGAAAATTACATACTGATGAAATACATGCATGGAGAGTCATTCCATATTCATGGATTTAAAGACTCATAGTAAAGATATCATTTTTTTCAAATTAATCTATAGGTTTCATGTACTGCAATTTCTACCAATTTTTTTTTTGTAGACATACACAAGTTTATTTTAAAATTTATGTGGAAAGATCCATGACCAAGAGCTTCTAAAACAATCTTGAAAAAGAAGAATGAAGTGGGATAAATCATACCATGTGATATTAAGACTTACTACATGTCTACAGCAGTAAGACTTAATGTAAGACTTAGTGGTAAGATTTAATATAAGACTTAGTCTTAAAGACTGTGTGGCATTTGGCAGAAGGACAGACATATAGATCAATGGAACAGAATAAAGAACTCAGAAATAGATCCACACATATATACCGAACTGATTTTTGGTTCAAGCAATTTAGTTAGAAAAGACAGACTTTCAACAAATGGTAAAGTGAAATCAGACTTGATAGATTTTTTCTTTTCTTTTCTTTTCTTTTTCTTTTTTAAAGGAGAATGGAGAACTTCAACCCAAACCCAAAACCTTGTACAAAAATGTACTCAAAATCACAAATGTGAAAGTAAAACAGAAACATATTAGAAACAAACACACGAGAGAAAATCTTCAGAATCTAGAACTAGGCCCAGAGTTCTGTGATTTGATATTAAAGCACAATCCAGAAAAGAAGAAAATGCTAAATTGGACCACTAATAGAAATGGAACAAAACAAAAATCTGCACTGTGAGGCTCTGTAAATGACTATGTGAAGAAGATGGAAATATGTGCTACAGACTGAGAGAAAATATTTCCAAACCATGTATATGACAGAAGGCTAGTATCTAGAATATGTAAAGTACACTAAAAACCCAGCAATAAAAAGAAAAAGAACCAACATGCAATCCAATTAGAAAATGAGCAAAAGATATGAACAAACATTTCACCAAAGAATATATACAAATGGCTAATAAGCACGTGAAAAATGTTCAACATCATTAGCCTGTAGAGAAATTCAAATTAAAACCACAGTGAGAGATCACTACCCACCTTTTAGACTGTTGAACACAAAACACAGTGACAAGGACAAATGCTGTTGAAGATGTGGGGAAAGAGGATCAATCATACATTGATGGTGGAATCCCAATGGTTGTCATGGATACACAAACCTATACATGTGATAAAAATTTTATTAAACTAAATACACATGCACACATGCTCACACACACATGCTCACACACACACTCACATAGAAGTAAAACCAGGGCAATCCAAAAAAAAATGAGTGTATTTTACCAATGTCAGTTTTTTAGTTGGGATATGGTACTAGAGTGTGTAAGATGTTATTACTAATGAAGGAAAAGGGCACAAGGGATCTCTGTATTATTTCTTACAATTTCATGTGAATTTAAAGATTTTCCAAAATAAGAAATGTATTTTTATGAAAGATAATGTGGTGTTCTCATCACAAAGAAATGATAAACTTTTGTGAGGATGAATATGCTAACTACCTTGATTTGACCGTCACAATTGTATACATGTATTGAAATAGAAAGGGCTGGCCCGTGGCTCACTCGGGAGAGTGCAGTGCTGATAACACCAAGGCCACGGGTTCGGATCCTATATAGGGATGGCCGGTTTGCTCACTAGCTGAGCGTGGTGCTGACATGTATTGAAATACAACTCTGTACTCCATAAATATGTTTCAATTAAAAAAATAAATTTCTTTAAAAAAAAAAGATCATGTGAAAAATCTTCCTCAAAACTTCCCTCAAAAAAAAAAAAAAAAAAAAACAATGTTAGAAAGAGATACAAATCAGAAGAAAAACAATAAGGATCTTCAGTAATATATCAATAATCCCTAATATGCATCAACTGAAAGGTTTAGAGGGGAAAAAGTTCCCTGAGTTGGACAAAATTTTAACAGATTGAAAAGAGGTCACAAAATTCTAGGCAAGAGTGATGAAGAAAGATATAATTAAAAAAAGCAAACCCTCGTGAATTTGAAAGCTGCAAGAAAAAAGTGAAAACACATAATCTTCCAGACAAAAGAATAAGTAATGGGAATTATCAAAGGTATACTCAGGTTTACATTAAATATTCAATTGAATATTTGAAAGCCAGAACATGCTAAAAATAATATTAACAGTTTGCTTAAAAAGGAGTACAACCCAAGAATCTCATAAAAACTAAGAAATTTGTCATCTTTAAAGTAAGAGAAAGACATCTACAAGGATCGACTACAGCCTTTGAATGGGGCAATAACTAAGAAGCCATAAGGAAGTTGCAAATGAATCAGAACTACAAATGTGAAATAGGAAAAATTAAGAGGAAAGAAAACAGTGATGAACACAGACATTGTTACATATGTAGACACAGAGATATTTCAATATAAAAAAAACAGGTAGATTTCAAGAGACTAGTATGAATCATTAAAATAAATGCAAAAGTGGACATATTTCAAAGCAAATCCCTATAGTAAACTAGAACGCAAAATGCTAATTATTATAATACAACGTAATAGTAGGATTGAGGAGAGGCATAATCTTATGAGGATGGAAGAGATGTTTGGAACTGATGTTATTGTACAGAAACCATTAAAAGAATAGAGTTCCTTAGTGAAGGGATTAATTACCTTGTCTTCATATAATAGTAGAGAAAAATGAATGAATACTAGGAAAGGAAAAGTAAACTTTAACAGAATAATAATTAAAGAAAATCTCCATAAATATGCAAAAAGGGGGGGAGGATATTTAAAAGCAACCTGATAGTCTAAGAAAATATTTAAGGAAAGAAAAAGGGGAAAAATCAATAAGAACATTAAAAAAAAAAAATCAACTGCAATTAACATGAACAAACTGAATTCTCCTATGAAATTATTGATACCCTTATTTTAGGTTAAATACTAAACCTGTGTGCTATCGTTTTTCATTTACCACTCTTATTAAGATATAAAATGGGGCTGAGCCCGTGGCGCACTCGGGAGAGTGGGGCCCTGGGAGTGCGGCGACGCTCCCGCCACGGGTTCGGATCCTATATAGGAATGGTCAGTGCACTCACTGGCTGAGTGCCGGTCACGAAAAAGACAAAAAAAAAAAAAAAAAAAAAAAAAAAAGATATAAAATGATTAAAAATAAAGCGCTATTCTTTTCTTTAGTTCAAAATTTTGTTTATTTCACTGATATGGAGCAGCTGAAAGTGCATCTCTCATCTACCTTACTGAGATTCTGATTTTATTTTATTTTTTAACTTTTATATATATATATATATATATATATATATATATAATTGAAGCATAAGTAATTATACATATTTAGGGGGTCCAGCATTGAATGTCATCACCTGTATATAACATGTGATGATCCAATTAATATTATTAGCATATTCATTATTGCAAATTATAACTTTGTGACCTTTCCCCACTCTCCCAATCTCCCCCATTCTAGCCCCCCAACCCTGCACCTCTAGTAAATATAGATTTGTTCTTTCCTGAAAGTTCAACATATTATTGTGGTTCATTCTTCCCTCCCTCCCTTCCTTCCTTCCTTCTTTCCTTCTTTCTTTCCACCCACTTATGACTGAGGACATGTAGTATTTCTTTCTGTTTGTGGCTTATTTCACTTAGCATTATTTTCTCTGAGCTCATCCATGTTGCAGCGAATGGCAGAATTTCATTCTTTTTTATGGCTGAAGAGTGCTCTATTAACCATATAATGCTGTTTTGGTTACATTGGCTTTATAGTATAATTTGAAGTCAGGTAATGTCATACCTCTGGCTTTACTTTTTTAAATTTATTTTGTTTACTTGGGATTTCTTTGCCTGTTCAGGGTACTTTGTTGCTTGTATAAATGTTGGGATTTTTTGTTCTATTTCTGTGAAGAGTATCACTGGTATTTTGATGAGGATTGCGTTGAATCTGTGGATGGTTTTGAGTAGTATGGACATTTTTACAATGCTAAGTCTTCCAATCCAAGAGCATGGAATGCCTTTCCATCTTTTTGTGTCCTCTCTAATTTCTTTCAGTAGTGTTTTGTAGTTCTCATTGTAGACATCTTTTATCTCCTAGGTTAAGTTTATTCCTATGTATTTTATTTATTTTTATTTTTTTGTTGACTATTATAAATGTTTTTGCTTTCTTGATTTCTTTTTCTGCTAGTTTGTTATTAGAGTATGAAATTGTTACTGATTTTTGCATGTTGATTTTGTCTCGTGAAACATGACTGAAATCATTATGTCTAATAGTTTTCTGGTAGAGTCTTTACATATTTCTCTATATAGGATCATTTCATCTGCAAAGAGGGAGAGTTTTACTTCATCCTTTCCAATCTGTATGCCTTTTATTTCCTTCTCTTGCCTGTCTGCTCTGGCTACTACCTCCATACTATGTTAAATAGGAGTGGTGAGAGTGGGCATCCTTGCCTTGTTCCTGCTCTGATGATAATATCATCATTCAGGATGATATTGGCTATTGGCTTGTCGTATATTGCTTTTATTGTGTTGAGAAACTTTCCTTCTATACCTAATTTCCTGAAATACTTTATCATGAGGGATGCTGAATTTTGTCAAATGCTTTTTCTGCATCTATTGACATAATCATATGTTTTTTACCCTTGATTGTACTAATGTGGTGTATCACATTTAATGACTTGCATATGTTGAACCATCCTTGCATGCCTGTGATGAATCTTACTTGATACTGGTGTTATAATTTTTTTGATATGTTGCTGTATTCTGATTGCTAGTACTTTGTTCAGAATTTTTGTGTCTATATTTATCAATGATATTGGCCTGTAATTTTCATTTTTGTTGTTGGATCTTTGTCTGGTTTTGCTATCTGTGTGATGCTGGCCTCATAGAATGAATTTGAGAGAATGGCCTCTGTTTCAGTTTTTTGGAATAGTTTGAATAGAATTGTAATTAATTCCTCTTTAAGGGTGTTGTAGAATTCAGCACTAAAGCCATTCAGTCTTTGGGCTTTTTTGGGGGGAAGCTACTAATTACTGCCTCAATCTCATTGTCTGTTATTGGTCTGTTCAAGTTTTCTATTTCTTCTAGGTTCAGTCTAGGTAGTTTGTAAGTGTCCAGAAATTTATCCATTTCCTTCATGTTTTAATATTTGTTGGAATATAGTTTCTATAATAGTGCAGTGATTCTTTGTATTTCTTTGGTATTGGCTGTAATGTCTCCTTTTTCATTTCCAATTTTTGTTGTTTGGATCTTCTCTCTTCCTCCTTTTTGTTAACCTAGCTAATGGTTAGTCTATTTTATTTATCTTATTTTAAAAAAAAACAACCTTTTGTTTCATTGATGTTTTGTATTGTTCTTGGAGTTTCTATTTATTTAGTTCTTCTCTAAATTTAATTATTTCTTTCCATCTACTACTTTTGGGATTGGATTATTTTTGTTTTCCTAGTTCTTTGAAGTGTATTGTTAGGTCATTTATTTTAATTCTTTCTATTCTTTTGATGTAAGGGTTCATTGCAATAAACTTCCCTCTTAGTACTGTTTTTGCAGTATCCTACAGGTTTTGGCATGATGTGTTGTTAGTTTTGTTTGTTTCAAGAATTATTTCCTTTTTAATTTTTTCTTGGACCCATAGGTCATTTAGGAACCTGTTGTTTAGTTTCCGTGTATTTATATAGTTTCTAGAGATTTGCTTGTTGTTGATTTCCACTTTTAATCTTTTACAGTCTAAAAGGATACTTGAAATGATTTCAATTATTTTAAGTTTGTTGAGGCTTGATTTGTGACCTACCATGTGGTCTCTCCTGGAGAATGTTCCATGTGCTGATAAGAAGAATATATTTTCTGTAATCATTGGATGAAATGTTCTGTAGATGTCTGACAGGTCCAAAAGGTCTAAGGTGTAGTTTAAATCCTTTGTTTCTCTGTTGATTTGTTGCCTGTATGACCTATCCATTGCTGAAAGAAGAGTGTTCATATCCTCCATTATTATACTGGAGTCTATCTCATTCTTAAGGTCTAATAGTGTGTCCTTTATATATCTGGGTGATCCAGTGTTGGGTGCATACATATTTATGGTTGTTATGTCTTCTTACTGGATAGATCTCTTTATTGTTATATAGTGGCCTTCTTTGTCTCTTTTTATGGTTTTTGGTTTAAAGTCTGTTTTTTTCTTTTTGATGTAAGAATAGCTATTCCTGCTCATTTTTGGTTCCCATTTGGTTTCCATGCAATACGTTTTCCATCTTAACTTTTACTTGGAGTGTGTCTTGACAGGTGAGTTGTGTATCTTGAAGAAAACATATAGTTAGGTCTAGCTTTTTAATGCAGTCAGTAAGCCTGTGTCTTTAATTCGGGAGTTTAATCCATTTACATTTAGGGTTGTTATTGAGAGGTGTTCCTTTGCTCCTGTCATTTTATTGCTTCTTTTTTACATGTTTTAAATATCTTTTGTTCCTTTCTTTCACTTTTTTTATTCATCCTTAATACTTGATTTTTTTTTTTTGAGGTAGTAAGATTTTGTTTCTTTTTTCTTTCTCCTTTGCATTTGTGTTTTACCAGTTGGGTTTTTATTTATTTATTTATTTATTTATTGTGTATTCATGGTAGTGATTATTGTTTTTCAGATTCTAGATATAGGATTCCCTTGATAATTTCTTTCAGGGCTGGTCTTATGGTGGTGAACTCCTGCAGCTTTTATTTGTCTGTGAAATACACTATTTCTCCCTCATTTCTGAAGCATTGCTGAGTATAGTATTTCTGGCTGGCAGTTATTTTCTTTTAGCATTTTGAATATGTTATCCCATTTTCTTCTCTTCTTCACCTGTAGAGTTTCAGTTGAAAAATCTGGTGTTAGTCTGATAGGGGCTCCCTTATAAGTGATTTGATGCTTTTCTCATGCTGCTTTAAGTATTCGCTATTTGTCTTTGCACTTTTCCAGTTTGACTTAAATGTGTCTCAGAAAGGGTCTTTCTGAATTGAATCTGTTTGGAGATCTTTGAGCTTCCTGGATCTGAAGTTCTGTCTCTCCCTGTTCCAGATAAGTTTTCAGTTATTATTTCATTGAATAGATTTTCAATGCCTTTACCTTTCTCCTCCTTCTGGAACACCCATGATTCAGATGTTTGTGCACTTAAGGTTGTCTGCCATCATTCTTAGAGTTTCTTCCTTTTTCTTAGATCTTTTTTCTCTTTCCTTTTTTTTTTTTTTGTCCACCTGGATTATTTCATAAAGACCATCTTTGAGATAAGAAATTCTTTCTTCAGCTTGCTCAAATCTGCTGCTTAAGCTCTTGGTTGTGTTTTTTATTTTGTTGAATGAATTCTTCAGTTCCAGTAATTCTGCTACATTCTTTTTTAAGGTACTAATTTCTGTAAATTTCCTCCTTTATGTCTCGGATATTGTTGGGCCTTAAAAACTAACGCCACCTTAAGTGACATTACAAGCAGCGCCATTATGGGCCCACAAGGGCGTATTAACGTGGCAGCCTAAGATGGTGCTGGGAGGAAGTAGGGTGGGAGTGTCTACACGAACCTTGCCTTAGCCCTTATTGGCCAAATACGCGCTTCCGAGCTCGTGAACACTGCATGATTGCAATAGCTAGGCATTGAGACAGGATGCATGCCCTTGACCTTTAAGCTGATAGGATTATGTTAAAACCTCCCCTCCCCATCCACCTATAAAAGCAAGTGCTTGTATGATAATAAACGGAAGTGCTCGACAGAACCCTCCCCCCCCCCCCCCCCCCCCCCCCCCCCCCCCCCCGCCCGTGTCTGAGTGTTCTTTAATGGGCTGGTTGGGGCCGGCAGCTGTGCTCACCTCTCTTCAAGGCTCTCTTCCTCCATCTCCTCTCAACAGGTACCAGGGAAAGGGGAATTTGGGCAATCTGCCCACCCACCAGAAGGGACACCAAGGGAGAGACTGATAGCAAGGCAAGGGCTGTTAGGGTCAGCTGGTGGTGGACCCGACAGGATATTTTTCTTTGTTTAATTTTGTTGTTGCACTGAGTCTTCTTTTATCTCATTGAGTTTCTTTAAGATTGTTAGTTGGAATTCCTTTTCGATCATTTCAAGGGTTTTCTGTTCTTTAGGGTCTGTTACTGAGAATTATTATATTCCTTTGGCACTGTCATATTTTCTTGTTTGTTTGTTTGTTTGTTTGTATTTCTATTATCTCTGCATTGATTTCTAGTCATCTTATAGATTAGTTGCTTCTTTTATTATTTTGGAGTGGACTTTGATAAGAATGACTTCTTCTTTTCCCAGGTTCCTCTGGTGACTCTCCTTGTGTGCAGTGAAATACATGGTAAGCCACCTGCACATTGGTCATGGCTGCTACTGTGGTGGCAAGCCAACCTTGTTCTGGTAGAAGCTGTGGTGGCTGCTGTTGTAGTCCTCCTCTGCATAAGCAGTTCAGGTCCTCCCTGTTGTAGCACTGGGGCTCTTCCTGCCTTCTGTATAGGCAAGGCTAGGGAAGGTCAGGTCCAGAACCAGGACACTTCCCTACACTGGGCCTCCCTGTAGTGGCTCTTATGCAGGTAGGGATATGGTGGGTAGGGGACAGGCCAAGCAATAGACAATTAAGGGAAGATCAGTGCATATAAAAATAACCATTGGAAATAATCAGCAATATTTGGGGGGGGGGACAACAACAAAAAATAAAATTTGTTGTATAAGTAGAGCAAATATTTGGATATATAATATGATATGATGTTTTATTGCCATTAAATGCTGGTAATAGAACCTGAGAATATATTGGTTATTAGAAGAATTTTGGAGAGCAATGTGGCAACAACTTTTTAAACACATATAATCTCTAGATTATAGATATACACTCTTATATACACACCTATTCATATATATGGTTATTGACATGAAGTATTGAGATATGTGTATGTGTTAGTGTGTGTTTGTGCATATGCATGTGACAGAAGGAGAGAGAGAGAGAGAGAGAGAATGGAAACAAAGAAAAAACTCACCTTAAAAACATTGTGAATTAATAATACATTGAACTTTCAGAAGGAGAGAACAGAGCTGTGGTTACTAGAGATAGGAAAGGGGGAGATGGAGGGGGGTTGGTTAGAAATTGGTTAATGGGGGCCGAGCCCGTGGCACACTTGGGAGAGTGCGTCGCTGGGAGCGCAGCGACGCTCCCGCCGTGGGTTCGGATCCTATATGGGAATGGCTGGTGCACTCACTGGCTGAGTGCCAGTCACGAAAAAGAAAAAAAAAAAAAAAATTGGTTAATGGACACAAAGAATGATTTTTTTTAATGATGAATTTGCTAATTATCCTGATTTGATCATCACATATTATCCATAAATGCTTATAGTCAACTCTGTATCCCACAAATGTGTATGATCATTCATGTTTTAATAAAAAAAAGCAAAAGAAAAAATATATTTGTGTGATTTATTTTTATTTATTGAATATATATGTGGATAAAATAAATAGAAAAAAGATAAATCCAAAGGTTTTTAATGTATTGAAATGTAGATTTTCCCATAATATATTAAGTGAAACATTAAGTTGCAGTGTTTAGTTGTTTATTCATCAGGGTTTTCTAGAGAAACACAAACAATAGGATAGATAGATACATGGATAGATAGACAGCTAGATAGAGGTATACACATATGAAAGGGAATTTATTATGGAAATTGGCTCACATAATTATGGAGGCCAAGAAGTATCGTGATATATCATCTGCAAGCTGGAGAACCAGGGAAGCCAGTGGCATAGCTCAATTCAATTCTGAATCCCTGAGAACCTGTGGGGCAACCGGTACAAGTCCCAGAATCTGAAGGCTGTAGAACTCAGGGTTCTGATGTGCAAGGGCAGAAGACATTGAGTGTCCCACCTCCAGAAGAGAGAGCAAATTTACACTTATACTGACTTTTTTTTTTTTCTTCTTGATTTGAGCCCTGAACTGACTGGATGGTGCCTGCCCACTTTGATGAGGGTGCATCCTCTTTTTTCAGTCCACTAATTCAAATGCTAGTCTCTTCCTGAAGCACCCTCACAGACATACCTAGAAATGATGCTTTATAAGTTAGCTGGGTATTCCTTAGCCCAGTCAAGGTGACACCTAAAATTAACTATCAATCACAACTATATATGATTTTTACTGATAAATAGTAAAGGATTTTTTTTATTATCACTTGATAAAAAGTCTGGAATAAAACAAATCCACAGAGGATTAATTTTACATCTCAGTAATATCAACAAGGATGAAGTTTTGGTACATCTTGTCTCTGCCATCCTCATACTGACTTGTCCTCTTAGGCAGGCTCCCCTCATGGTACCAAGACAGCTGCTACAACCCAGTATTTCATAAAGTTGAAAATATTTTCACCATATCCTTTTGCTAATCACTTTTTATTCCAAATAAATATTTTTAATGAATCATGGCACAAATATAGCAAAGTACATGGCTTAACACATTTTCACAAATGGAACAAATTGGCATAAGCATCATCTAAATCATGAAATTGAACATTACCAGAAGTCCAGATTCTCTCTTCATGTCCTGCTCTAGTAACTCTCCCCTTCTACTTGCACAAAGTTGCCAGTATTCTGGCAAAACGGGTTTGCTTGCTGATTTAAATTACCTTGAAACAATATCATTCTGTGTTAATTACTGTGGAAATATACTACTAGTACTTGGTCCTATAATTCTGAAAACTTCGTTAGTTGTTGAGGTTATCTTGGCTGTTCTTGGACTTTTGCATTTCTCTATAAATCTTTAGATCATTTTGCCAATTTATATAAAATGCTGTTGATATTTTACATTTTGTACTTAACATGTATATAAATCAATGTGGGGAGAATTGAAATATTTGCACTATTCTCTTTTCTGATATATGATTATACACACACACACACACACACACACACACATATATATATAAACATACACACATATAAATATTAAGGAGAAGAAGAAAGATATAGGAAGCATATATATGTTTATTTAGGATCTGTTCCTTGTAGATCTGTGTATAGTTTCACTTGTTATTCTAAGCATCATCTAATTTTGAAAACTCAAACTGTGTTTTTAATTTAAAAGAAATATCAAAATTGAATTGTCAGTAATAGTGCTTTGAAATTACCTTGGATAAGGAAAAACAGCCTTCTGTCCTCAAGACCCTGTTTTCATGTACCCAGAGAGTGAAGTGACCTGGTTTCTTTCCCTAAGCACTCATACATGGGAGGAGAGACCATTGGTGGAAAAGCAGGATTTCTTAAAATCATGTCACTTTTTCCAAATGCTAATTGGACAGTCCCCCTTACCTCTTTTGGTCTTTTCAGTAATTTTTAAAATAAGGGAAAAAAAATAAGTCATCTTATCAAATCAAGGAAACAGGCAATTTTTAATTTTTTTTTATTCAGTTTGTTAAGTAAGCTAGCGTCCCAGTTGTAAAATTGTATGACTCCCTTCCATTAACAAGCAAAATAAATAAACTTTTAATATAATTGACTGTACTTTTGCAATATGGAAGCATTTATGTCTTTAGACTATATTAGTGAAATTAGATGATATCTTCTTAGAGTAACCTTGTTTAGAAAATAATTATTATGATTACGATTATTTTTTTCTTATATTCACTTGTCGTCATTAAATC
Organism: Cynocephalus volans; assembly: GCF_027409185.1. Taxonomy (NCBI): domain Eukaryota; kingdom Metazoa; phylum Chordata; class Mammalia; order Dermoptera; family Cynocephalidae; genus Cynocephalus; species Cynocephalus volans. The sequence goes on along the minus strand of NC_084460.1, from coordinate 167,775,172 downwards.
AACAGAAAGATGATTTTGTATTTTAATTGATTTATTGACTACTGCTAGACTAGAGAACACCCATAAGTTTGAAACACCTTATTGTTAGGATTAAGAAAACAGGTCCTTGGGCCAGTCTACCTGGGTTCAAATTTGTTCTCCTATGCTTATTGAGTAACCTGGGGCATGTTGTTTAAACTCAATGAAATTTATTTTCTTCTTCTGAAATATGTGAATAATTAGAAAAGTGCATTTCTATATCTCATGTGGTTGTTGTGATAATTATGAGCCTAGCACATATAAAGCACTGAGAATTGTAACTACGTCCTACTAGTACTCAAGAAATGTTAGTTATTAGGTCATAATTAATTATTTAGCACCTTTAAAATATCAAATTTAATAATTCTGTATTTTTTTTCAGAATTATATTTCAGAATTTCTGATCTCTTTGTTTTATCTTTTCCTCTCTTATTTTCTTGGGTACCCCAGGTCTGTCTTCTTTATCTTCCCCCACTGCCCTTTCCCTCAGCTTGCAATGGAAAAGAAGCTCTGGGCAAAACTGCAAAGTCGAAAGATTGAAATGCTTGCTAATAAAGTGCGTTTTCTGCCTCCAAAGACGAATTGAGTCTTCAAAAGAAACACCAGAGAGGTAAGGAGAGGAGATTCGAGGAGTTTTGTCTAGTGGCACTGGGTATTTTCTTTAGACTCGGGCAGGCTGTATATAATACTCAATGTCAAACTGTCTGTGAGTGTGGGATACTGACATCCCCCGTTCCACTCCCTACCTCTGTCTGCCCAAGTTCTGATCATTGTTTAGCTTAGTTGTCATGCTGAAAACAGGATATAATGATGAGGCGTGCTTGATGGATGGTAAAAACTCACTCCATGACCAATCAAGGTGAAACTGAACAGAACAAGTTGTGAATTTTCCTGTGAGATCGAAAAACGGTGGGCATACTTGACACTGACAGATGTTCATTTATTCAGCAAAAAATGTACTGAGTGCCTATTACATGCCAAACACTGTGCTAAGATCTGGGGGTGCAAAGATTGACCCCGTTAAACCCAACAAAGCAGAGAGCCTGGATCAAGAGAAATCTCAGCAGAAACTTAGAAATGGAACATAGCACAGCTCAGAAAAAAACAAAACAAACAAACAAAAAAAAAAACGAAAACCATTTCTGAGCTAAAAGGCAGTTACAAAAATTGTTGTGCATTTAGCGTGTTGCACAATAAATCTCCCAAACTCAATTTTGACCATATCTCTTCAAATCTTTTTTTTAACACCAGTGTAGAGAGTTACAGAAATAAAGTTTTTAAAAGGCTATATTTTTAAAAATTGAAGAGAGAGACAGAGACAGAGACAGAGACAGAGAGAGAGAGAGACAAAGAATTTGCTGCAATTTAAGTACATGTCCAATACTCTTTAAAAATTCTTGTTTGGGTAACCAAATATGTTCAGAAAATGAAAACAAAGATAAAAATACAAATTTAGGAAGGCATTTTGGTTTGTCACTTTTGGATAAGAGATTTGATATTTAATGGTGAATAGAGAATAAAATTGTTATCAGAGGTAACTTCATGTCATTTAGATTTTATTGTATATATGACATAAAATGTAGACTGAACATATTTTATATTCAGTTGTACAGTTGTGCTAAATCTTTCTCTTTGTAAGTGTGTTAGTGTGTGTGTGTACACATTTGTGTCTGTTATATAGAGTGCTATGAAAAATAAACCATACAAGTACAGTTGTACATAAACATTTTTATTTGATGAATTTTAAATAATTACAAAAATGTCTTTAAAAAGTCTTATTTACATTTGGTGTTTCACATGATATACTATGTAACAAATGCACTGTATACAAGGATCAATGTAGCTCTGGTTTTCTTGATTCTTTTTTTTTTTCTAACTTATTTAGATTATTTGAATGTTCTCCTCTGTTACTTTAGAAATCTTTAAGATTGGGTAATTCATCTATTGCAATAAGAACATCCAAGAAAAGTAATATTGCTCATCATATTGGACTTTCAATTAACCCAAGTAGGGTAATGTCAATTCAATACTGTAATTGGGAGAAGATTGTTTTATTGTTGGCTACTTTTGGCATACAGCCTAAGTATGGGCCATGTGCCAGATTAATAAAAACATTCATTTTTGGTGTCCCTGATATTTTATGCCCTTGCTGCTCCTGAACCAGGTCCAGTATGTCCTTTCTGAGGTTTGTAATTCATTTTCCCTCTCAGTCAAATCTCAAATTGCTCTACCTTGATTGTTATTAGCAAATAGATAGGGCTGACATTCAACATTCATCAAGTAGCTTGTTTTTGGCATACTCATAAAATATTTGTTACATTTATAAAAAGCAACAGAATCACATTAGTTTTATTTTTGTTAAAAAAAAAATAAAAGGAATTTCGAGTTGTTACTTTACAACAGGGTTCCTACAGCTCCTGGACCTAGTCTGGGCTGCTGCCTATTTTTGTATGTAATGTTTTATTGGGACACAGCCACACCTATTCATTTACATATTATCTATGGCTGTTTGGGGGCTACAAGAGCGAAGCTGAACGATTGTGAAGAAGCCCATGTGGTCCACAAAGCCAAGATGTATTTATTTTTTGGCCTTTTACAGAAAAAGTTTGCTGACTCTTCTATGAGAACAATTTTGAATTTTAGTTTGTTTCCAGAAACTAGGTTGTCCCAATATTAAAGATGACAAGACTGAAGCATACTTGCATAGAGGTTAATTAACTTGTCTAAAGTCACACAATTAACTAGTAAGTGGCAGCTCAGTGTTTGAAACCAAGAGATCTGGCTTCCTACCATTTTAACCACTATGCTATTTCCATGACTGTTAGATGAGATAGTTTTTTTTTTTCTTTCTTTCTTTCTTTTTGACCAGTAAGGGGATCTCAACCCTCGGCACGGTGTCATCCACACCACGCTCAGCCAGTGAGCGCACTGGCCATCCTTATATAGGATCTGAACCCCTGGCCTCCGCGCTACCAGCGCTGCACTCTCTTGAGTAAATCATGGGGCCAGCCCTATATGAGACAGATTTTGAAATTTTAAACTCTGTTACTACATTTTACTTTTTAACTTGTAGAACCATACCAGGTAAAAAGTAATATTTCTCTGCTATAACATTAAAATATATACTAGTAGAATGACTCTTCAAAATATATATGCTGGCAGATTTAAAGTTCATTTTGACTTCTCACTGTTTTAAATATGAGAGAACTATTCCCTTGCACTATTTACAGCAGCAACTCTATAATAATTGGAAATATAATAGCTCTGTGGCACTTCCCAATACTTTATAGTGTCAGTTTATTTGTACTTTTTAAGACCTTTGAAATTTAATAAGGAACCAGAACATTTGATTATCTAGAACATTTATTTTGCAACCATCCAAAAGGAGTGATTTTTACCTTTATGTATAAAATAGAACCATTTGACTTGTACAAAAATTAAATCAGTTATATCAGGCCCTGGATCCAACACAATTGTAACCCACCCAAATCCCTTCAGATCTCTTTACTAACTGTATGTATTTATCTCATAGGTCTTGTGTACTTATCTCGTGTACTTATCTCTGTATCTTTGCTGCTCAGAGTTGCACCTGTGATTCTTAGACAATTGGCCCTTGGCACAGGAACTGTCTCACTCCATAGCCACATATCATACACTAGCTAGATTTACGTAAAACACTCCAACCCTTGTAGCTTCTAACTAATGACCGATTCATGGGGGATTATGAAATCCACTCCTTTAACTCAAAGAAGGACAGTTAGGTGTTATTTTTACTTTAAGTCTCCCTGTTAGATCAGACTGAAGGTGGGACTCTTTCTAAATTCCCACTCTAGTTTAGTTTCTTTCTGTTTTCTTTCTTGCTTCTTCCATGCACTTAATAGTTTCTCCTAGGGGCATTTCCTTCATCCATAACTTTCACTGGAATCCAGGATTCAAATTTGCTGCTGGTAGAATCCTCCTGGATGTTGTACAGGAAATCAGACCAGGTTTATATATATGGAAGACTTAGTTAAGATAATAAGGATGTTTTCCAAGCTGATAATCACAGATATAAAAATGTTTATAAAAATAAAATTTTTTAAAAAACTCCATAAAAGAACAGCAGCAACAAAAATTATAAGTAAAAATCCTGGCACTTTCATTTCTCTGATCCTCCAAAACATAGTGAAGAAGGAGAAAGAAAGAGGAGGGGATGGCATGAGTCTCTCTGGTAGAAAAATCGCCTCCAATTTATATGTTCCTTGTGATTTTTCTTCCTCGTTATTCGTGACATTAAAACTGACTTGGGCATAATTTAAATTGAACTTATGCATATGTGTATTTGTATGTATGTGTATATGCTTTCATATGTCTTTGTAAGTTTACAAATATATGTAGGCACATATATGTCTGTGTGTGTCTATGTATACCTACACAGAAACACTCACACATTTATTTTCCCCCTTTGGTTAAAAAAAAAAAAAGGAGATAATAAAGAAAAGAGACAAAAATGTAATGTTTTCACAGTCCTTATTCTCCTATTTTTTCATATTAAAATTTCAGTATTAGGAAAAAAATGCCTTATTTAATATTAATTGGTTCTTGGCAAATTGAAATCTATTTTTTGTATTAATTATAATATGCTGTTAAAAGTAGGCTTTGTAACTATCTTGGTTTTATAATTTGTTTTTAATTATAACCTTGAGTGTAATAATGGACTAAAATTCTAGAACTTCAGCATATGTGTGACTGATGAATGGGTTCTCTTAGGATATTTTTGTTTTTATTTATTTATTTATTTAATTTATGTTTTGAATAAATTTATTGGTTGTACATATTTATGGGGTACAGAGATAACTATCAGTATTTATGTACAGTATATGATAATCAAGTCAATATTATTAGCATGTTCATCATTACAAATCATAATTATTCTGTGTCCCTTACCTAATTACTCCCCTCCTTCTTTGCCACCTCTAGTAACTATAGGTCTGTACTCTCCTTCTGAAAGTTCAATGTTTTATTGTGGTCTTTCTCTTCCTTCCTTTCTCTTCCTTCCCTTCCCTTCCCTTCCTCCTTCCTATCTTTCTTTATTTTCTTTCTTTCTTTCTTAGCTACCACTTGTTAGGGAGAAAAAACAGTATTTCTCTTTCTGTGCCTGGCTTATTTCACCTAACATAATTTTCTCCAAGCTCATCCATGTTGCTGTGAGTGGCAGAATTTTATTTTATTTTTTATGGCTGAGTAGTATTCCATTGTGTAATACATGCCACATTTTCCTTATTCAGCCATTCATCAATGGACATTTAGGTTGGTTCCCTATCTTAGCTATTGTAAATGGAGCTGCAATGAACATGGGAGTGCAAGTATCCCTTCAACATGATTGTTTCCATTCCTTGGGTATATACCCAGAAAAGGGATTTCTGGATTGTATGGTAGTTCTATCTGTAGTTGTTTGAGAAACCTCCATACTGTTTTCCATAATTACTGTACTAATTTACAGTCCCACCAACAGTGTAGAAGAGTCCCTTTACCCCACATCCTCATCAGCATATTTTATTCTCGGTATTTTTGATAGTAACCCATCTAGATAGAGTGAGATGATATCTCAATGTAGTTTTGATTTGCATTTCACTGATTAATGATGTTGAGCATTTTTCCATGTATCTGTTGGTCATTTGTGTGTCTTCCTTTGAAAAATGTCTATTCAGCTCATTTGCCCATTTTTTAATTGGATTATTTAGTTTCTTTTTACAGTAGAGATTGAGTTACTTGTATATTTTGGATATTAACCCCTTATTGAATGTACAGTTTTCAAATATTTTCTCCCATTCTGTAGGTTGTCTTTTCATTCTAATGACTGTTTTCTTTGCTGTGCAGAAACTTTTTAGTTTGACATAATCCCATTTTGTTTATTTTTTTCTTTTGTTCCTTACACTTTGGGGGTCTTATTTTTAAAGTCTTTACCCAGTCATACTTCCTGAAGTGTTTCCCCTATGTTTTCTTCTAGGAATTTTATAGTTTCAGGTCTTATACTTAATTCTTTAATCCATTTTGAGTTGATTTTGGTATATGGCTATAGGTATGGGTCTAGTTTCATTCTTCTACACACAGATTTCCAGTTTTCCCAGCACCATTTACTGAAGAGGTTCTCCTTTCCTCAATGTATGTTTTTGGTGCCTTTGTCAAAGATCAGGTGGCTGTAAGTACCTGGATTGATATCTGGGTTTTCTATTATGTTCCATTGATCCATGTGCCTGTTTTTATGCCAGCACCATGCTGCTTTTGTTACTATAGCTTTGTGAGTATAGTTTGAATTTTATAAGCAGGAGAAATCAAAGAATTACATGCTGAGTAGATAGAGGATTTCTCCTCCTACATTGCTTTAAAAGAGTGGTCTCCAAACTGGGGCATCCATACCCCTCAGAATATAAAAAAATCAAAAGCTGCAAAAGCCATATTTTAAAGGTCCAAGTGTCTGATTTCCTAAAGTTGATTTGCATCAGAAAAAATCTATAGCCTATGGTTATGCCAGCTTCCCTCACTCAGGAGTCCTTCACAAAGGGACTTTTGGATATTCAAAGGTGTATCATATTTTACCAAGATTCTATTATGTATATTTTGCCATGCAGTGTAAAATCCTGGGCAATGTGATAATTCCAGTAAACAATATATTAACAAGGAAGAATTGAATAAATCAAATTCCTGAATAATAAATCCCCTTTCAACTTCATCTAGTTAATCACTTATAAGTAAACACTTTTATAATAAATCAAATTTTGGATATAATTGAAAAAAAAAAGCTTTGATGAAACAAGTTGTGTTACTGTAAAATTTATTCCATTTCCTTCTACTTGTTTATGGAGATATAACTTATTCAGTGCTTATAGTTGTTAAGAAAATAATGGGTAGTAGAATTCATACTCAAATCATATCTCATTCTGAATATAAATAGTGTATATCTATGGATACATGTACAGATAGGAAAAACAACATATCTTTCCATTCTATTAAAAGCTGTATTTCCAATAAAATATTTTAATTTAAGATGTAATAAAGATAAGAACCTATAAAATGTTAATTTAGTTTTTGGCAGTTGTGTGCTATTTCACAATAATTTCTTCACATCAAAAAGACTACAGTTCTACTAAGATGGAGTTACACATGGGGGTCTATTGCTATGCTTTCTTCTGTTGCATTGTCCTTTCACCAGTAGTATGCTGTCTTTTTTTTTTTAAATGAATTGTAGATATTTTATTTTTTAAAATTTATTTAATTTTATTTTGTCCCTGTACAATGTGGTTGATTATTGTAGGCCATTACCGAAACCTCCCTCCCTTCTCCCTCTTCCCCCTCCCTCCCAACAATGTCCTTTCTGTTTGCTTGTTGTATCAGCTTCAAGGAATTGTAATTGTTCTGTCTTCTTCCCTCCCCGCCACCTCCAGGTTGTTTGTGTATTTATTTATTTATTTTTAGCTCCCACAAATAAGTGAAAACATGTGATATTTTTCTTTCTGTGCCTGACTTGTTTCACTTAATATAATTCTCTCTAGGTCCATCCATGCTGTTGCAAATGGCAGTATTTCATTCTTTTTTATAGCAGAGTAGTATTCCATTGTGTAGATGTACCACATTTTCTGTATCCATTCATCGGATGATGGACATTTAGTCTGGTTCCAACTCTTAGCTATTGTAAAGAGTGCTGCAATGAACATTGGAGAACAGGTATACAATTGACTTGATGGTTTCCATTCCTCTGGGTATATTCCCAGCAGTGGAATAGCTGGGTCATATGGTAGATCTATCTGCATTTGTTTGAGGAACCTCCCTACCGTTTTCCATAAAGGCTGCACCATTTTGCAGTCCCACCAACAATGTATGAGAGTTCCTTTTTCTCCACAACCTCGCCAGCATTTATCATTCACAGTCTTTTGGATATTAGCCATCCTAACTGGGGTGAGATGGTAGCTCAGTGTGGTTTTGATTTGCATTTCCTGAATGCTGAGTGATGTTGAACATTTTTTCATGTGTCTGTTGGCCATTTGTATATCTTCCTTTGAGATATACCTATTTAGCTCTTTTACCCATTTCTTAATTGGGTTGCTTGTTTTTTTCTTGTAAAGTTGTTCTGGTTCCTTGTATATTCTGCATATTAATCCTTTGACAGATGTATATTTAGCAAATATTTTCTCCCACTCTGTTGGTTGTCTTTTAACCCTGCTAATTGTTTCTTTTGTTGTGCAAAAGCTTTTTAGTTTGATACAATACCATTTGTTTATTTTTCCTTTGGTTGTCCATGCTTTTGAGGTCATATTCATTTTTTAAAAAATTTTGTCGATATACAATGTGGTTGATTATTGTGGCCCATTACCGAAACCTCCCTCCCTCCTCCCTCTCCTCCCTCCCACCCAACAATGTCCTTTCTGTTTGCTTGTCATGTTAACTTCAAGGAACTGCAGTTGTTATGTCTTCTTCCCCCCTCCCAGTTTTGTGTGTGTGTGTGTGTGTGTGTGTCTGTGTGTGTGTGTGTGTGTGTGTGAATTTATTTATTTATTTTTAGCTCCCACCAATAGGTGAGAACATGTGGTATTTTTCTTTCTGTGCCTGACTTGTTTCACTTAATATAATTCTCTCAAGGTCCATCCATTTTGGTGCAAATGGCAGTATTTCATTCGTTTTTATAGCTGAGTAGTATTCAATTGTGTAGATATACCACATTTTCCATATCCACTCATCCGATGGTGGACATTTGGGCTGGTTCCAACTCTTGGCTATTGTAAAGAGTGCTGCGATGAACATTGGGGAGCAGGTATACCTTCGACTTGATGATTTCCATTCCTCTGGCTATATTCCCAGCGTTGGGATAGCTGGGTCATATGGTAGATCTATCTGCAATTGATAGGGGTCGTATCCATGAAGTCTGTGCCCAGTCCTACTTCCTGAAGTGTTTCTCCTATGTTTTCTTTGAGAAGTTTTATTGTTTCAGGGTGTATATTTAATTCTTTAATCCATTTTGAGTTGGCTTTAGTGTATGGTGAAAGGTATGGGTCTAGTTTCATTCTCCTGCATATGGTTATCCAGTTATCCCAGCACCATTTGCTGAAGAGGCAGTCTCTTCCCCAGTGTATAGGCTTGGTGCCTTTGTCAAAGATCCGATGGCTGTAGGTGTGTGGGTTGATTTCTGGATACTCTATTCTATTCCATTGATCAGTGTGTCTGTTTTTATGCCAGTACCATACTGTTTTCGTTATTATAGCTTTGTTGTGTAGTTTAAAGTCAGGTAGTGTTATGCTTCTTGCTTTATTTATTTATTTTTTTGCTCGGCATTGCTTTGGCTATGCATGGTCTTTTGTTATTCCATATAAATGTCTGGATATTTTTTTCCATTTCTGAGAAAAATGACATTGGAATTTTGATGAGGATTGCACTGAATTTGTGTATCACTGTGGGTAGTATGGACATTTTCACAATGTTGTTTCTTCCAATCCAAGAGCATTGGATATCTTTCCATCTTCTTGTGTCCTCTTTAATTTCTCTCATTAAAAACATGTATATTTTTATGTAAGTCTTGATATCAAGTAGTGCAGGTATTTTAACTTTCTTATTTTTCAGAGTGTTTTTGGCTATTCCAGTTTACTTTTCTTGTAAATTTTAGAATTAAAGCTATAGTTTTATGCAAACATTTTTCCTAGGATTTATTTTTAATTTGTCCTTGATGTATAGATAAATTAGAAAACTGACATCTTTCCTATTCTGAGTCTTCTAAATCATGGATATATTATGTTCTGACAATACAAACTAGATGCTTTCCATTTCTCCCTCCTGTTCCAAGTTTTTCTCTTTTGTGTCCTGCTTTGTAATTCAAGACATTGAGTTCCATAAATTTCATCAAGGGCTTTCTCCTCCTCTGGCTACCAGTTGGCTTTGGCCAATGGGTTCAACTGTAGGAGATCAGAGAAAAGAAAATTAGAAGGTGAAATATTTTCCCCACTCTCCTTTGGTCTGTGATTTGGCAGTGGCTAAGTTTCTTTACCAAAAGCAAAGGCTGTCTATTGGACAAACTTCTTCCGCTATTAAAGCTCTTTCTGGGCTGTTCTCCTTCAGGCTTATAACTGGAAACAATATCCACTATACTTCACTGATTTTCCTTAAGTCTGCCAAAAGCTTTGGAATTGGTTCTCAATTTAAATCTCTTAAATTATGTCTTTAGAATATGCCATGACTTTAACCCTATGACCACGTCATTGTATATGTGTTTTCAGTCATAGTGTTATTTTAAGACAATGTGGATTTGATTACACACAGAAACAAACACACATACACAGACACAGAGTCTCTACTATTAGTAAATATACTTACATGTTTGTGACTTAAATCAGATAACCAGGATCCTCTAAAATGTATTTTCATTTTGTAGGAAACAGCTATGATTTTATAGGGTGGTATCCACTTGAATGATTAATTTCCATGTTCCATGAGCTTTCCAGAAAACAAAATCTTATATGCCGTGAGTTTTGAAATTATATAGCACATATAATAGAACAGACTATGTGATGTGATTCATTCTCCCTAGATCTAGAAATGTCAAATTGTAAAATCAAGAATTTTTAAATGTAACACATGTTCTAACTGTTGCAGATACTACAATATATTCAATATTCTATTTGTAGTTTAAAAGTGGTCTGTAAAATTTAGCTTATTAAAGTGTGTATTATTAAGTCAGATTAGGAGGGAATTGTGCTGAAATCTATATAATGTGTTTCTTTCAAAGAGAATGTATATATTGCATTGAAATGGGAAGTAATAAATATTATGAACTGTCTTAATTGTTATCAGAACTTTGAAAGGAAGGAGTACAAAATAAGTTAACTCAAGAAGACAAAAAGCTAAAGCCATCATTTTTGCACATATCTGAATTATCACTGATGAGAAACTCCTAATTAACATCTTGACATTAAGCAAATAATTCAGTGAAACTTTCATTAGTAGTAGATCAAGAAGAAACTGCAAATTAAAATGCAATTTTTTGATTTGTTGCAAAGCCTGCTTACTGAATTCAAGTACATTCATGTATAATCACATAATTTTCATTGCCAGTGAAACATGCTTATAGTAGGATCATTCGAAAAGATTTTACAAAGGATATATAAATCACAAAGTTTAAGAATCTAGATTTTATCTTTTCCACATTTCTGAAAGAATTAATTTAGTACAGAGTTGTTTGAAATGACCTAAAGAAAGAATATGTACTAAATGTTTCTATTTCTATTTCATTAAACGTTAAGTGCCTACTATTTTCCTTTTTCTATTCAGATATTATTATTGAGGTGGGCAGTAAAATACTTTTAAGAACAAAACAAACAAATTTGCCATTCTCACAAAAATTCCCACCAGTTCCTGGAGAGTGGCAAGTAAAGAAAATAAGTTTATTATTTTAAAACACTTTTTAGGTATGAAAATAACCAATTATATATCCATGCAATTTTTTTGTCTTAGTTGTTTTGTATAGGCATGCAAACTAATCTTTGCAATGACAAGTTTGCAATGTCATTATGCTTATCTCTAGCAGCCTTTTGGAAAATAGAAAAATATACCCTCTTTTTGCAGATCGATTTCTCTTCTCTGAACAAATTAAAGGGTTATTAATGATGACACATTCCAATGCATGACTTGGGCCCTCTGGACAACCATAGTCACTCCTTTATGATTGTTACTGCTTGCTATTACTGCCCTTTAAAAAGCCCTTGGCTTGTTCCCTGGAAGAGTTAAGATCATCAAACTGCATCCCATAATTATTATACCCTATCTGTGATTTCATTGTCAGAAGAGGCAACATGGTGAGAAGATTAAAAGAATGTCCATTTTTATCCCAAGTCTTCTTTATAGAAATTTACAAGAAAATGAAAATGTAAAGTCCATTTTCCAGCATCAAGACTAATACCCTGATACTGAGTAAAAGGAAGAAATATTATTGTGAAACCTGGTGTCAGTGAATCAGTAAAGTGGACTACCTTTGTAAGGTTAGGAGATACTAAAATTTGTAAGGCAGGCACTGATTTTAAGTTGTACTCCTCCAAAACTTAAGTTTCAAGTGTTTTGAGGTGAGAGACTTAAACCTGTTTAATGAATTAGCTGCTGCTATTAGTGATAACTTAAGAAACTCTTCCTTTTTCTTATATGGAAATGCTTACTACATTCCTAAGAATAAAATACAGTGTTCATCTGGTTTTCAGTTCTTTTTATAAAATGGATCAAAGGCATTAAATATAATTTGAGGGGTTGTTTATATGATTAGGAGTCCTAGAAAATTTTACACTGGACACCATGAAAAAAAGAAAGTTTTTCTAGTTTTTATCACTCAACCTTAAGTACCCATTTCTTCTGCTTTTTGCTTTAGAGCCAATACCATCAATATGTGAATTTGAGCTATGAGCATAACTTATGAAAAATGAAGTATAGCATATAGATTTTAATGACAATTTGTTTATCAGAAATGGCTAGATATCTTTAGAGAAGAAACATCAAACTTTAGATGTGGTTTAGATATGGTTTCAATGTGTGATATATAAAAATTGCATTTGCTTTACAACATTTTCATCCAAATGTGTGCCAAGTCTTGAGAACTGAAAATCTTTGATAAAATGATGCTCAGAATACATGGTAAAGTTAAGATTGAAGAACTGTGAAATAATGTAAGAAGAGAAGGATGAGTTAGTAAAATTAGAATGGAAGAAAAAGAGACTACTAGTTTTTTAAAAATGTTAACCCATGAATCAGTCAGGTATGCAACTATATTAGGCATTCTTTTTATGATTTCAGTGAAGAGGGACTGGCTCTGGTTACTTTTGTTAATAGCGATTCATCATGCATATATCATGAGGTAAGGACAGGAAATAATACCAGTTGATGCATAACTAGAGCTCACAGAAAATTTAAATAGTCACCACTGAGATGCAATGCAACTCTAGTATTTTGCAGCAGCAATGATTCTGAAGAGTTATTCCAATAGCCCTATTAGTGGCCACACTGGCTTCTCTTTCTGTCCCATTCTTTTCCTCTCTCTCCTTACTTTCTCCTTGCTATTTTACTGTGTTACAAGGCAACTCCTCTTTCTATTTCTTCACATTTCATGGCTCATGATAATAAATCTTCCTGGTCTCTGCTTACTCAGTCGGCATTGTATGCATCTCCAATTTTTGACCACTCTGCTCTTTAGCATTCAAAATATTCCATATTCAGATTGTCATAAAGAGTGATCTAGTTGAATCATCCAGTCACCATCTAGTTTAAAGTGTTCCTGACAACCTCAGCTTCTCCTTTTTACTATTTCCTAACTGCTTTTTAAAGAATGGGGATGAGTCCCAGTTTTCAATCATTGTTCAGTCACCCTTGTCCACAAAGCATAAGAATTAAAAAAAAATTCTCTCTGAAAACGTCTAAAATTGTAATGGGCACACAAATACATGATTTTTCCTCTAGCTTCCTTTATGCACATCTAACTTCACATGACCAGTATCTAAAAGGACATAAAGAATTGGTTAATTGCACTAAATTATCCAGTGTCCCAGATTCCTTTAAATTAATTTTTGTTGTTTTGTAAAAAATAAAAATTAAAAAAAATTATTTATTTTATTTTATTTTTTATTGGATATTAATATTCATGAGATTCAAAGCTGATTGTCACCCCTCATGCCCATGATGTAAGGGCCAGATTCATATTGGCAACAAATTGCATTTGTACCCCATGTCCCCCACCAAATTATCTCCAACCTCCCTCTCCCTCGCTGTTCCCCCCCCACACTCCACTTTGTAGCCCAAGGAATGTTCTCTCCCTCTACAAGGCCAACACATTACTGTGGTCTGTCTTTCCTTTCTTCTCTCTCTCTTAGCTACCACATATGAGTGAGTACATGTGGTATTTATCCCTCTGTGCTTTGCTTATTTCACTCAACATAAGTTTCTCCAAGCTCATCCAGGTTGTTGCAAATGGGAGTATTTCATTCTTTTTTATGGCAGAGTAATACTCTGTGGTGTATATGTACCATAGTTTCCCTATCCAATCATCCATCAATGGATATTTAGGTTGGTCCCATGTCTTGGCTATTGTAAACAGAGCTGTGAATGTGGGAGTGTAGGTATCCCTTTGACATGATCATTTCCCTTCCTCTGGGTATATAACCAGAAGTGGGATTGCTGCATCATATGGAAAATCTATCTGTAGTTGTTTGAGAAGCCTCCATACTGTTTTCCATAGTGGTTGTACTAACTTACAGTCCCACCAATAGTGGAGGAGTGTTCCCTTCTCTCCAAACCCTCACCAGCATTTGATATTCACTGTCTTTTTGATGATAGTCAGTCTAACTGGAGTGAGGTGGTATCTCACTGTAGTTTTAATTTGCACTTCCCTGATGACTAGTGATGTTGAGCACTTTTTCATATGCCTGTTGGCAATTTGTATGTCTTCCTTTGAAATATGTCTATTCAGCTCCTTTGCCCATTTTTTAATTGGGTTATTTGTTTTTCTAATGTATAATTGCTTGAGCTCCTTGTATATTATGGATATTAACTCCTTGTCAAATGCATAGTTGGCAAAAATTTTCTCCCATTCTGTAGGTTGTCATTTCACTCTGTTGATTGTTTCCTTTGTTGTGCAGAAGCTTTTTAGTTTGATATAGTCCCATTTATTTATTTTTTCTTTTACTGCTTGTGCTTTCAGGCTCGTGTTCATAAAGACTGTGCCCAGACCTAGTTGGTGAAGTGTTTCACCTACATTTTCCCTTAGTTATGTTACAGTTTCAGGTCTTATACTTAAGTCTTTAATCCATTTTGAGTTGATTTTAGTGTATGGTGAGAGGTGTATATCTAGTTTCATTCTTCTGCATATGGATATCCAGGTTTCCCAGCACCACTTGCTGAAGAGGCAATCTTTTCCTCAATGTTGATTTTTTATTGCCTTTGTCCAATATCAGATGGCTGTAAGCCTGAAGTGTGATTTCTGGGTTCTCAATTCTACTCCACTGGTCTGAATATCTATATTTTTACCATGCTGTTTTGGTTACAATAGCTTTGTAGTATAATTTGAAGTCAGGTAGTGTTATGCCCCCAGCTTTATTATTATTATTATTATTTTGCTCAGGATTATTTTGGCTATTTGGGGTCTTTTATTGTTCCATATGAAGGGTAAGATTATTTTTTCCATTTCTGTGAAAAATGTCATTGGTATTTTGATGGGGATTGCATTGAATCTGTATATTGCTTTGTGTAGTATAGATATTTTCACAATGTTAGTTCTTCCAATCCAAGAACATAGAATATCTTTCCATCTTTTTGCATCTTTTAAAATTTCTTTCAGAGGTGGTTTGTAGTTCTCATTGTAGAGGTCTTTAACCTCCTTGGTTAAATTGGTCCCTATGTCTTTTTTTTTGTGTGTGTGACAATGTAAATGGGCTTACTTACTTTATTTCTCTTTTTTTTAGTTCATTATTTGAATATATAAATGGAACTGATTTGGGGGCATTTATTTTGTATCTTGCAATGTTACTGAAGTTATTAACCAGCTCCAGGAGGTTTTTGATAGAGTCTTTAGGTTTTTCTGTATATAGTATCATGTCTTCTGCAACCTAAAGGTAGTAGATGGAAAGAAATAATTAAGATCAGAGCAGAACTTAATGAAATAGAGACCCCCAAACAATAGAAAAGATCAACTAAACAAAAAGTTCATTTTTCAAGAAGATAAATAAAGTGGATAAGCCATTAGCTAGGTTAACACACACACAAAAAAAAAAGAAGAAGAAGAAGAAGAGAGAAGACACAACAAAAATCAGAAATGAAAAGGGAGACATTACAACCAATACCACATAAATACACAGAATCATTAGAGGCAAATTGTTGCTGGGAATGACAGGATTTCATTCTTTTCCATGACTGAGTAATATTCCATTGTGTATATATTCTATATATTTTTTGTCCATTCATCTTTTGATGGACACTTAGGTTGACTCTAAATCTTTGCTAGTATGAATAGTGCTGCAATAAACACAGGGAGTACAAAGGTCTTATAATGTCTAAGTTATACAAATAAGCTAAATAAGGCATGAAAGTCTGTGCTAGGAACAGCATGTAGTCCATGGAAATTCTGTTTTTCATTGGGCAGCACAGTTACTTAATGTATAAGCTACAAGATGAAAAAACAATCATTGTTTAGAAGAAATTCACCTATGTTATGTGAGTGAGGAATGAACTTTTGTTTTCAAAATTATGGTAACAACAGTTAAAATGAGACCTACACTCATCAGAAATTTTTAAGTGTGTAATGCAGCATGAATGGATAAAGAAAACATTGTATATGCAGGTACTGCAAAAAGTTCATGGAAGTTTGGTATTATCTTTTAATTCTATTTTTCCATGAGCTTTTTGAAGTACCCTTGTATACAAGTACATGCAATGTAATATTATTCAGCTTTAAAAAAGAAGGAAATCTACCTTATGTGACAACTACATGAACCTTGTGGCTACTATTCTAAGTAAAATAAGTCATGTACCAGAAGCAATACATTTTTGTTGAAATTTGGGGAGCTATTTTTTAAAGATACTAGTTTTGTCTTCACTAATACAGGGAGCATGTGTGTTCATTTAAACTCTGGATTTTTTTATAAGTGACCTTTCTGGAATATTTCAAGAGAAAAAAGCAAAAAAAAAAAAAAAAAAAAAAAAAAAAAAAAAAAAAAAAAGCAAGGAACATTTCCTGACTTCATGAAGGCTTTATTTTAGCAAGAAGTTAAATAAATGGACATGTTCTGCTTCTAAGGAAGTTAGCAGTGTAAGGTAAGATTAACTGGGAATGACATGGTTACGTAGTTTAGAGAGGATGTTGCAGTGATGCCTGTGAAAGGAGGTGATGACCAGATGTTGTGAGGACTGTAGAGAGAACAGCTTGCCAAAAAACGAAGTTGTATAAACACCGAAGACTTAGATGTGCTTGACTGTTAAATTAAAAGAATGAAGTTGAGTGTTTCTGGAACCCAGTAACAGAAGAATAGAGTGACAAGATGCTAAAAACTGATGTTTGAGTTATACCAGGAGACAACTCCTGTAGCACCTTCTAGAAAAGTGGTTTTAGATTTTCATCTGAAGACAATGAGAAGTCACTGGAATGTTTAAGCAAGGACGTGAGCTTCTTTGATTTATTTTGTATGGACCATTCTTGCCTCTGAGCTAACAATGGTTGATGATCAGCTAGAATGGAACCTTGGATAACAAGATGATTTTGTAATTCTCCAGACAGGAGAGGAAGATAGCTGTCAAGCTAGGCTAATGTCGGCATCCTGCCAATGTCGCCAATTGTAGAGCTCTTAATCCTGTTTGTGATGCCAATTGTAAAACTACACGACCACTTCAGTTGTCGGGCTGTTTTACCTGCCCATAATACTGCACCAACTGGGCCAATTGTCAGGCTAGGGTTGGCTCTGGAGCTCACAAACCCCTCAAGCCCATTCCAGACTAGGTCACCAGACCCTTCATAGCCAGGCTGGGTCACCAGACCCCTCACATGCCAGTCTGGATCACCAGACCTTTTACACGCAGGTCTATGAGCTAGGAAACTGGCAAAAAGGTCCTTGGAAGCTGCAGGTTGGAAAGCATGGCTGTGCGGAGCAGACGCCCAGGGCAGTAGACTCCAGCCAAGGTGGCCGCGCTGTGCAGGAGCACTAACTCCGCCCACACATGACCTATTCGCAGCAAATGCTCAGCAAGTTTCTGAACTTCTGAGGGGCTTTGACAATTTTCCTATATTTTCCCAACAATAGTTACAGCCAGAGTGGCCACAGTGTAAATAAAGAGCAGTTGGATTCATCACAGTAAATTATATGGAAAGCATGTTCTCAGTGGAATTTGCAATTCCATTTCCTCAAATACTACACAGAAAAGGAAAGGTCTATACTTTAGAGGATGGAAGGAAATATTTACCAGTTACTGACCCTTTTCAAAAATGTTTTGGTTCAGATATGAGTTAGGTGTATTTGGTATCCATCCTGTATTAAAAAATAAATAATACATTTCATAAACTAGCAGATAATTTTTCACATGGTTTAGAAACTTGAACAAAAAACAAGTAAAAGGGTGTCTGGTTTATAAAATCTTGTATACTTTTTCTGGCTATATTTAATTGAGTATAGTGGAGTAACACAGCTTCAAAAATCCTTTTGTCTGCCCCTGCTCAATTTCATTTACTATGAAGTGCTTTTAGAAAATGACAGATTGACAGACACGAAACTTTACACAGGAAGCTTCCATCTGCATTTTTTCAATTTTCCTAACTAGATTGTTTTCTGGATTTTTATCTCTACATGAAAGATGGCATTAATACTTTAGCACTCTATTAAAATGTAGTGTCACTTTGATGAATCAGGTAATGGGCTGACATCAATACGTCAAAACAATAAGTTCCGGGAGATATTCAAAAGGCCGTATGAGCTTAAATCCGAAGATACTGAATGTTGAATGCTAGGTAGCGATTAGCAACAAAATATGGAATTTGGAAATGTTAATGGGAACAAATAAATTAAATCTAAAATGACATTAGAACTCTTTTATCTGAGGCTATGTTTACAGGACACTATTATCTACATTAATTAATATGAAGTAAAATATTCAAAATAATTATATATATGAATAATGGAATTTCTATAAAAAATTTGTATTACTAAATTTGCTGGTTTTATCAGTTTGGTTTAGAGAACATAATGTGCAAATAGGAAATCAGGCAGTTTACTAAAAATACAATAACATAAAGTAAATCTATAAAGTAATTATTTGAATAGAATCTGAATTGGGGGAGGTTTTTTTTTGCTGAGAAGTCACAGTGATTGAAAGCATCATCCTGACTGACTAGACAACTGTATGATTGCTTTACATGATTGGAAATTATCACATTATTGATTTGCTCTAAGATCTCTTGTAGCTGAGGCTATTGGAAACCTCAAAAGTTCTCTGTAATAAGTAAGATAGAATAATTCATTATACTCCACCTTTCCCTGTAGCATTAATCATTTGCAATTGATTAGGTGTGGTCCGTAAAATGCTGTGGCGTAACTATGACAAAGGTAACAACTTTATCAAAGGCAATTTGTTAAAATAATCCAGATGTATCTATTAATCTTCTTATAGTGAATATATACCCATTATTCATGGTAGTTATGTCCTATAAAGTCAGTGTGAACACTGAATAAGTGAATATTGAATCATCGTTCCTAAGGGATTCCTGAGGCCTCCAATCACAACATATCATCAACC
Source organism: Cynocephalus volans (assembly GCF_027409185.1). Classification (NCBI taxonomy): domain Eukaryota; kingdom Metazoa; phylum Chordata; class Mammalia; order Dermoptera; family Cynocephalidae; genus Cynocephalus; species Cynocephalus volans. The sequence goes on along the minus strand of NC_084460.1, from coordinate 167,755,885 downwards.
CGTCAATACTTAACCTCTCTTAAGTTTGTTCCTTTTTAAAGACACCTTACTTAATATATATTGTTGACTTATTAACATTGAACTCACAGCCAACACTTTAGCTCGTGCCTAAATAAAGCTTACTAAACACACATGTTTTTCTCTGTGAGGCACATCACAGCCTTCCTGTGTTTCGGAAAACTTCATGGCACTCCAGCGCTGTTTGGGGCTATTTTAAATGATGGGAATAACCAACAAAAAGAACTAAAATGTGAAAATGGTGGCACTTGATATTCTGTAAAACAGAGACTTTTACAGTATGAAAACTGAAACAAGTATGTAGAGCATTGCCTTGTACCTCAGCAGGGAACGTGAGAGTCAAATGACTCAAATTTTTCACCATTTTGTATATGTCTGTCAATGACCACAAAATGCTGTGAGTATTGATTTTAGGGTTACAAATAAATTTTAGTGAGTGGGCAAATTCACAAATATGAAATTGCCAATAATGAGGATTGGCTGTTTTTGCTAGAGAGCAGACATGTTTCTGAAAGAAAAGCACTACATCAGAACAAATTCCTGTTTTTACACAGAAAATTGGTATTTTTGAAGTAAAAACTTTCATCTTGGTTCTGAAGCTCTTCAGAGAATTATGACTATATGAGACTCCATTTTCTAATGTTATGATTGGAAAGGGCGAGAGGACATTGGATTTCTGTTATATAAAAAACACTAGACTAAAAAAAAATGATTATTCTCTTAACACTTATGTGTTCTCAAACAAATCACTAGGTATCTTTGAGAGGTATTTTCTCCTCACTTAGAGCCCATTAGATGAGCAAGCACAAATGGATTGGAGTTATGGCTCCCTGACCTCACTATCGTGACTAGTGTCAATAATAAATTTTATTATTAGACAGGAATTGGGGAGATATCTCACACATCAATTAAAAAAGTATTGATTGAGCATCTATGTTATATTAGGTACTGTGTTAATTGCAGCCATGGAGCAAGCAGAGAACAGAATGACCATGGCCCACCATCTCTGGCTGGTAATAACTGACGGTGCCTTATCAATCACAGCGTGCGGACAGCTGCTTGTTTTGGTGCATACCTCTATTGGTCTACTCAGATTCCTCTAATGACCCTTAGAAAAATTCTTATATTTAAACAAAATCATCCATTGATTTTAAATATTTGTGTGGTAAAAATATGGCTGTCATTTTTAAATCAGTGGAGGAAAGGAAATTTCAAGGCAACTATATTCTATCGTTGAAATAGTCTATGACAAGTATTAATATTGAAAATATTAATGACTGAGTTAGTGTTGGTATTTCTTACTATCATAAAATGTTCTAAATAGAATGGACTACTATAGATGGGATTAAGAAGCACACCTTATCCTCACAGTCTTTATGAAAGGTAAAAGGACTCGCTGCCTGTATTTTGAATTTAAAATATAAAAAGAGAGTAAACTGATCTGGAAAGGGAAACTAAACATCCTGTAAATGGCACACATGCACACAGTCACATGCAAAAGAACAACAGAAACACAAATGTGTGAGTACAAAATTTACAATAAGTTTTTATATTTATAGAGCTTATGGTGATTTATAAAATGTCAATTATTTTTTATTTTATTTTACTGGTGGACAATTTACTAGGATTACTTAAACCTGAAGGCAATAACATCTCTGACTTTTATAGATAAATTCTATGACCCAAACTTTACTCCTTTCTCTGTTCATATATTTTTACAAGCCATGAAACTTGGAACATAATTATTATATGTGAAAAACTCAACTTTTTTATTATAAATAATGAAAAAAAATTTAAAATGTAAATAACTCCGAGGGTTAGTCAACACTATCAATCAAGTCCAAATATCAGAGAATAAACGAGGTGTTCTGTGCTTGAGACACTTTGAAACCAAGGATCACAATCATTTTTGGTGGATATGTATCAAGAAAATGTTTGAGAATGATTGAAATGCAAACTTTTGTTTTTAAAGTTAGCTTTTGAACAACTGACGGATTCAGAAATCTAAAGGACATCTTATAAAATTTACAATATTCTATTGTGGTCTCTGGGATTAATATTATTTTAGGAAATGAAATGAGTTACTGGGATACTTTTTAAATTATACCATCACATCAAAAATTATAAAAAGTTTAATAAAGATAAATTTACCTATTTACTCATCTGTCTGTGCATCCAAACTCTCTACGTTATTCTTGCATTTAAACCTCTTTACTTACATAATATTAAGGGAGGCATGTTATTATCTGAAAAGAGAACTTATATCTATTTCTAAGGTTTTTCTAAGCAAAAATTGCTAAATTTTAGAGAAGTTAAATACAATTTTTCAAAGATAAGATTTAATATTAATTCTTCTGAAATGTTTATGAATGAGCTTATACTTAATTTTTTAAAAGTTAAAAGAAAAAACGATTAGTACAAATTCTATTTTTAAATTGCTTTATCTAACTTTAAACAAGTTGCTTTCTTCCTGCTGTCTATCAACTTCACCTGTTTTCTCTGTGGGAAAGTTACTAAATTCACTTTATAAATATAGTGGTGACAACAATGACTTAAAAGTTAAGCATAAAATATGTTGTCACTACTGATGTGTTTATATTACACCTGCACTGCAACTGGGACAAACATTTCTGTCTCAAAAACAAAGCCAGGTGAGCTTTAAATACCTGTCTGTTTTAACCATTGAGCCATTAAATTTTTAATGACTTTAAAGTTTTAAATTATAAACAACACTCTCAAGTTTTTTTATTTTCTTAATATCTGAAAAAAGAGGATTGATATAAAAAAGAAAGACAAAGAAGAAAGGAAAATAAGGTAGTCTTATTTTGGTTGTTTATACTGACATTTCCCAAATAGTGCAAGGTGATATTAAAATAGTAAGTCAGGCTGTGCAGAGGCTTTAATGGAGAGATTGGCAAAAAGAGAAAGAAAATGTTTTTAACTTCGGATGAATAAATGCTCCAGTTTAGCTTTGAGGTCGTTCCCATACTGGCAATTTTAAATAAGAAGTTGGTTATTACACTATTCACTCAAAAGCATACAAAGGGTGGGAAAATAATTTTAAATCTGTATTCTTTCAAAGTTATCTGAATTTTCTACTTGTCAGGTTAGAAGCAGGTAAACAAACCAGGTAATTTAATAAAGGGGGTTTAATATGGGAAGTTAATTCCAAATCTCTATAAAAGGAAAAGGGGAAAATGAAAAAAAATTTCAATTTCAACTATTACAGGAGGCTACTACCACTCTTAGCACTGAAGGAATACAGGGAGAAGGTGGTGGTACAGACTTCATGGAGTTCCTAGAGAATGGTGTGATTGTGGCAGAACTGCTTGACGGGAGCTGGTACCATGGAAATGTGGGTGGTGTGGTGGGCTGGGAGCTGGAGATGTAGGGGAGATGCAGCTTCTGCCAAGATGCTACTGAGGAAGGAATGAGTGAGAAACAGCTAATATTTAATTTTCCTTCTATCCCCAGATCTCCTTCTAGTGCCTCCTGTTGGCTAATCCTAGCCAGAACCAGAGCCTGGGAAATGTGTGTACCCCCAGGTGTTATGCCAGGCAGAGCAGAGTGGGCAGAAATGGATCCGAGAGCAAGTAAGCAAAGGACTACCGTCATCCTCTTCTACAAGCTTTGATCTACTTATACCTCCTCCAGATTTTAAAGTAATGCTCCCCACTGCCAATGGTAAAGTTAATTAATCCTCAGCTTGACTTTCAAGTACAGATGCTCCTCAACTTACAATGGGGTCACATCTGATGAATCCATTGTAAATTGAAAGTATTGTTAGGTTGAAAATCCAGTTAATACACCTAATCTCCAAACATCATAGTTTAGCCTAGCCTATCTTAAATGTGCCTAGAACACTTACATTAGTCAACCATTTGGCAAAGTCATCTAATGCAAAGCCTATTTTATAATAAAGTGTTGAATGTCTCTTGTAATTTATTGAATACTGTACTGAATGTCAAAAACAATGGTTGTATGGATACTCATAGTGTGATTTCTGCTGAATACATATCACTTTTACACCATCGCAAAGTTGAAAAACCATGAACTGAACCATTGTTAAGTTTAGCACCAACCTAATTTTCCATATTGGTCTGCCACTCCCTAACTTTCAGCCACAGAGGTACATACACTAAATACCTGTTTTTAACACATGGAGTGACTTCAGGTCACTAAACCTTGTTCACGTTATTGCGTTTGCCTAGGACGTCTTTGCTTGCCCTCGTCTCCAACACTTCTACATATGAGAATTCCTAACCTCTTTGGAAATCAATCTAAATGTATCTTCTCTGTGGACACTTTTTTGATATGAATATTGACTAAATTACAGTGAATAACTATATTTTTAGTATACCATTTATAATATATTTTCATAATAGTAATACATTTTTTGTTTTTGTTAATAAATTAAGCTCCTTCAAGTAAGGGGCCAAGCCAACAAGCACAGTGAATTGACTATTATCAGTTCTCAATAAATGTTAAATATATGAAAGGATTATGTTTTCCTAGAGTCTAATAAATTATATTTGTCCAAGACAATTTTCAATGTATTATGCATGGTAGTGACTTTCTTTTTGTGCCTGGAGGATTAATGCTTTGCAATACTCAATGTTTACATTGAAATATGTTTTTAAAAACACAAAGTATTTAATTTCCTCATTATCAAACTCTTCCTTATTTGCATTTTATCATGCTTTCTGTTTCAAAATAAGACTTTTTTTCTAGTAATATAACATTTGAAATCTTACATGGTTGTTAGGATATTGTTATTGTTTGTAAACTGGTAAACTATCAATAATGTCTTCAAGGATCAAAGAAAAATGATCATGAACTTCAAGACTTAATAGCGTTAGTCATCATTTCTTTTCTACTCCCAGCCATTTCTTTTCTACTCAGAGCGCAAATTAAGAAGTCCTCTGTGGTATGTCAGCCCTATTCTGTAGCCAAAAATGATCACATCATGGTTGAACTCTTATCTCGAAACGGGAGGATGCATTCCTTAGAAACATGTGCAGCTGCTCTGCCTCTAGCATCATGTTTGCATTTCAGGAAAAAAGAAGAAAAGAGTAAGTAATGATGCTGTATTAGTTCTGTCCAGAGAAACAGAACCAATAGGAGCTACACATAATGCATATCTATGCGCGCGCGCGCACGCGCACACACACACACACACACACACACACACACACACACACACACACACACACACACACACACACACACACACACACACACACACACGATTTATTATGGGATTTGGTTCACCTGATTATGGAGACTGAGAAAACCCACAATCTGCCATTTTCAGACTGGAGAACCAGGCAGGCAAGCCAGTGGTATAATTCAGTTGGAGTCCAAAGGCTGTAGAACCAGGAAGACCATGATGGAATTCCCAGACAGAGTTTGAAGGCCTGATAGCTGGGGCTGAGGTGGGGGCGTGGGACGGTGGGGAACTATTGCAAATCCCCAGTGTCTAAAGGGCCAAGAACCAGGAGCTGTGATGCCTGAGGGCAGGATAAGACGATGTCCTAACTCAGGAAGAAAAAATGAATTTACCCATTCTCTGCTTTTTTCTTTTATTCCAGCCCTCAACCAATTGGACGATTCCCTCCCACACTGTTGAGGATGATCTTCTATCTGACAATTCAGATGTTATTCTCTTCTAGAAACACCTTCATAGGCACCCTCAGAAATAATGTTTTACCAGCTCTCTAGGCATCTCTTATCCCAGTCAAGCTGACAGATAAAATTAACTATTACAAATGCATTTTTCCAAAGCCAGATTTTCCTCGAAAATTCCTGTTAAATTTCACTTGTATTTAATTGGGCAGAAATATGTTACATGGGGACCCTTATATAAAAGAAAGTAGAAAATTTCATTTTTGGCTTTCCAACCTGTATGATAGAGAAAGGGTATTGAGAAAGGAATTGAGACTGTATTCTGAATGAGCCAACTCACAGTATCTGAACAAATGACATGGGAATTCCTTAACTAAGTTAAGAAACACAGTGAAGTTATGGAGCACCTCTAAGACAATAAGATCTCTCCCTACCTAAGCCACATACAAACCATGTTAACCTGGCAGAAACTAAGAATTTTGAAGAGGAAAGTGGTAAGTAGATGTTAGATTGAAAGGAAAACAAACAAACAAACAAACAAACAAAAAAGCCCCCAAAGTAGAGGGAAGAGAAAAAGAGAAAAGCTGTCTGATATTGTTTCATTTGCTAAATAGTCCAGTTATACTTTGAGCAAGAAGATTCCCAAGATTCATTAGCATCCTTAAAAAAATGCCCTGAATTTAGATGACTTGAGATGGCTTGAGAGATTTTTTGTTTCTTTACAACCACAAATTTCCTTATTTATATATGAGTAGAAATAGAGAGTAATACTCTTGTTAAGTGGAATGTCAGCCAACGTCTGCTCTCTTTCTTTAGTATGTGCTTCCGTCCTCATATAAGAAAATCATTTTAATGAATGTATGTATTACATTTTCTATTATTTTCTTCTTAAGTATTCTAAGCAATCTTGTGAAGAATCTTTTAAAGGATTTCTTTAACTATCTAAACATTTAGTTAGTCAGTTAGCATGAAATGAGAATCAGTCAGGAGCAAAATTAAAAAGAACAAAATGAAGTGAAATAGCAGTACTTATTCTAGTTACCTCATAATACACTACTTTAATTCTTAGTAATGTCTACACATATAGTTTCATTTGTAAATGTTGGGATCTTTGAAAATACAACCAAAGATTATCATTGATTATTCTCATGATTTCTTTCTCATTCTACTTGATAATGGTTCATTTCTGTTTCCTACTGGATTCATGCACATAGGATATTTGAAAATCTAACATAAGTATCCAATAAGCCAAATGTTACCTGAAATGTTTTATCAGAGCTTTCTGTGGAGGTCTTTTTGTTGCATTATGTTTGTTTGAACATCCTTCCTACGGCAACACATGTTCAATAGGATCGATGCATCTTTTGAAAGGAGGCATTAGATTCCCAGGTAGAAAATATAAAAAGTAAATTTAAAATAAATATTTAACACATTATAATGCTGCAATGACTGAAAATGTATACTAGAATAGACTTTATTACCTCCTAACATGATTCATTATTTTGTGGTAGATTAGATTGAAAGAGCATTTTATTTTTCTAAGAGTTCTTCTTGAACTATATCACTTTATATGACAGCAGACATCCAACATGGAATTTTTATTTAATTTGGGCACATTAATTATGTTCATATATGTCTGCATATGTAATACATACTGAAGGTCATACATGTATACATTGATAGAGTTTGGATGTGTTGTACCCTCCAAGCTAATGTCAAAATCTGATCCCCAACTTGGCAGTATTGAGAGTGGTTTGGATCATGGGGGCCGATCCCTTATGAATGGATTAAAGCTCACCCTGGAGTGCCAGCAGTGAGTGAGTTCTCAGTCTATTAGTTCCCATGAGAGCTGGTTGTTTAAAGGACTCTGACACCAACCATCTGTCTCTCTCTTGCTTCCTCTCGCCATTTGATCTTGCACCAATGGCTGCCTGCTGCTTACTACCATGAGTAGAAGCATCCTGAGGCCTGTGCCAAATACAATTGTCCCAGAATCATGAGCCAAATAAAGCTCTTTATACATTATCCAGTTTCACGTATTCCATTATAAGCAACACAAAAACGGACTAATACTCACATAAACATACACATACATTTTTGTGCTAAAGTATCTTAAGTAAAGGAGAATAACTGTAAAGTTTCTCTTTTCCTCAACTTATAAGCATGAAACAATTCTGGGAATGGAAACACACAGAGATTCCATTTTTACTGAGACAGTAATAAAACTGTCAACACTAAGACTGTAATAAAGTCAAAGCAATCCCAAATTTTGGATTGTGTTCAATGTTTTGGCTAAGATGGCAAGTTATGTTGTGACATTTCTTTGTCCTTCTTTTATTGCAGTAGAAATACTAGCTGATGCTGGACATATGAATATCCAAGTAAAGACTGTCTTTCCACTAGATCATGTGACTAGAATATTGCCAGTGAGACAAAGTAGAGGTGGTGTAGGGAAATGTGTTGTCTGACCCTTAAAAGGAAAGAAAACTAAAAAAAAACAAAAAACAAAAAAATCACCATGGCTTTATTTTTCTCTTTATCCCATTTCTGCTGGCAGGAATGTACATATGGTGACAAGCTGCTTGGACAATGAAAAAAAAAAAAAAAAGGCAAAACCTATGAATACCAAAGATAAACAAAAGAAAGACCCTTAATTCTTAATGCCAGAGAGCTGTGATTCTAGCTCTTAGCTACTAATATTAGGAATATAATCTGATTGAGCAATGAACTCCTGTGCTATATAAGACATTTTTTAGTGAGATATTTTTCAGCAGCCTAATATTTCAATCACAGTTATCATATCAATAAATTGATGGTCATGTGTTATATATGAAAAAAGTGACAAAGGTGCTTAAATGCATTTGCAAATTTTATTAGAAAACTAAGTGTTATGGCTCTTATGGTAGCATCAAGAAAGCAAAGAACTTTTAGTTTCATTTCACTTTTCTTGAGTATCTGAGATAATGATGGTGATGGTAACAGAACAGAGTAAATATAAAATTAACTATTAACATGCATATGGTAATGCTTTCTTTTTTAAAATGAAAATTTGTAGTCATGTATCCCTTGGTGATACTTTGTTCTTTAATCATTTAGTTTCCTACCTTATGGACAGCACCACAGCTTATGGTTTCAACCTAAGAATTGATGCACAAATCTCATAATTCCTGAAGGGGACCATTTTTCTACTGGAATGGATATTTTTAAAGTTTATGTATTATTTATAATTTCCAAAAGTTTTTGAAATTTGTCATAAATCATAATCAAAATTCCCTTTATTTAAGCTCAGCCTCTGATTACATAGTTGGGAGGAATCTTAATATATTTTCAATGTTTTCAGCATCTGCTTGGATGAGCTAAATCAAATTCCTCACATGTCAAAATCTAAAAAATACTTTGTAGCTTGGTAGAGTTTGGATGTGTTGTCCCCACCAAAACTAATGTGGAAATCTGATCCCCAGTGTGGCAGTGTTGGAAACTGACTGAGTCATGGGGGCGGATCCCTCATGAATAGATTAATGTTCTCCCTGGGGGAGGGGGAATTAATGAGTGAGTTCTCACTCTATTAGTTCCTGTGAGAGCTGCTTGTTTATAGGACCCTGGCACCTCCTCTCTCCTTCTGTCTCTTTCTCACCATGCGATCTGCCTGTATGTACCCGCCAGCTGCCTGCCACTTTCCACCATGAGTAGAAGCAGCCTGAGGCCCATGCCAGATGCAGCTGTCCCAGAATCATAAACCACATAAACCTCTCTTCTTTGTAAATTACCCAGTTTAAGGTATTTCTGTTATAGTAACACAGAATGGACTAATACGTAGCTCTTGTTTGTTTTTTAAAGTTTTCAAATGGCTTTAAACCAAAGCAATAATGTACTGAATTTTCCACACAAATAAATTTCTGGAATCAGCCACTGATTCAGCTTAAAATATACGTATATAAACTCATATATATATATATGTGTGAATGACATAAGTATATGTCTCACATATATGCATATATGCATGTATAAATTTCATTTTTATGGTTCTTTTCAATGTAAAAACTATATTTACAAATAGTGTTTCATTCAATCCTTATAGTAATTGTGATTTATTTAATTTTTGTATTTTTCAAAAGAGGTATAGACTCACAAAGGTGCAACAATTCATTTAGATGACCGAATTTATTTAGATGAGGTAGCAGATAAAAATACCATTTTCTTGCTTTTCTCTGTGACATCACACGATAGCTTTAATAAGGATAATGTAATATCTGAAATATGTCTAATGGTTTTATGCATTTAAAAACATGTTTACATAATTTCTATCAGTTTCTCATCCTCAAATAATCATAGGTGGAAGGTTTTTAAAATATGCATATGTACATTAAATGCATATCAAACATATTATCATTAGGTTACAGTAGTCCCCCCTAATCCACATGGGATATGTTCCCAGACCCCCATTACATGCCTGATACCACAGGTAGTACCAAATCTGATTGCCTTCAATTGGGACACGTTTGTGTCCATGTCTTCCACCCACAAATTCCGTGTTAACTAAGCACTTAGCACGCCCTATGGCCATAATTCTGCAGTTTTAGGTGCAATAAATAACAAAACTAGCATGGATTTCTTTTTCCTTGTTCACAATGTTACTAATAGAAGATTCATACTTACTGTAGATCTTAGCATCCTCAGCTTATGATTTTTCTTTTACTTGTTAAGTCAAGCATTTTCACCTTTTGACGTAAAGGAAGCATTTTACATTTTCTCTTTGGCATATCTGAATTGCCAGCATGACTACTCTTGTGCTTGGGGGCCATTATGAAGTAAAATAAGGGTGACTTAAACACAAGCACTGCAAAACTGTGACAGCTGATGTGATAACCAAAAGGAGTACTGCTAAGTGACTCACCAGCAGGAGTATAGATAGTGTGGACACGCTGGACAAAGGGACAATTCACTTCCTGGGTGGGATGCAGAAGGAATGCTGTAGATTTCATCATGTTGCTCATAGTGGCATGCAACATATGAATTGTTTATTTCTGGAATTTTCCATTTAAAATTTTCAGAGGGCTGTGGACCATGGGTAACTGAAACTGTGAATAAGGAGGGACTACTGTATCTAAAGAGAATGAGCACGGTGATAGAGCTCAGAATCTCTTGGAACCATGCTATTATGTTCTTGCTGAGAAAAAAAATTATTAGGTATCAAAATTTCACTTGCATTAAAATTTAATAAAAACATTTAATATTTAAGAATAAACACTGTAAGATTTGCAGGTCTCCATGATGCAATTTTTCTGTTCACTAAGGTTGGAAAGGGGATTGTCAAACCTACAAGGTAGTATGAATAGCAAAATCTCACATTATGCCAGTCAATAGTTGTAGCACATCTTAAAATATAAACATTACAGAATGAAAACAATTTTTCCAAGTTGAAAAAGCCAAACAAAAGCAAATGTTGCAATTCAAAAAGTATGAGTCTTGGTATTAGTGCCTTTGAAAACACACCTGGAGATTGAGTAATTTTAAATAAAAAGTATACTGACACATACAATTTGGTGAGAAAATTAAAGACTTCTTATTTCTTTGAGGGTTTCTTAACAGGATCTAAGATTTCGAGCTCAAATATTAATCTTTCATCCAAATCTATATATTGGAATTCTGCTATATACTATTCAATTTTTAGGAGTAGGACTGTACATTTGTTAAGATATAGTCCCTATTCTTATGACGCTTATCATCTACTGGTTGAGACAGATGCATTTGGACATCTTAGGATAAATATTTTAAAAATATTTAGAATAAAGACCCTTTTAGACAGAATTTCCAATGTGAAGAAAATAAAGAAGGGTTTCATAAGAGTGAAGGCTGGTGGGGTGAGGACCTATTTTAGATTGGGAAGTTTACAGAAAGTCTGTAGGAACATTATGGTGTATGATTTGCACAAGTCATGTCTGTCTCATTTCATCTTCACAACAATCAGATGAGAAACATAAAGCTCTGAAAGTTTTGTTTATTTTGTTGTTCTTGTTGTTGTTTTAAATCTCAAAGCATACATCTCATAAAAGAGAGATAAATTTTCATACAAGTCTTCATTTTCTTTTATTTTCCTTTTATTTATTTATTTTTAAAGTTAACTATTAGTCTAAATAAGTGTATTTGTTCTGGGTTGAATATAATGTCAATAGGAATTTAGCAATAAATATTAAAAGCCTAGAAGTGGGCATCTATTTTCACTTAAAAATACTACTTGTAGGAATTTATCCTAAGAAAATAGCTGTCCAGTGAGCATTTAAATTGTCCAACAGAATATTATCCAGTCATTAATTATAAAAATAAAGATATATACTTATAGATATGAAAAGTTGCTCTTGCTATGTTGGAAAATGGGTAAAAATATACCTAAAAGGATGCCTACTATAAAGCTAGGTTTTTGTTTTATGAAAATCAAACTTTTTGTATATTCACCTGGGCTGTTAATAGCTTGCTCAAGACCACTCTGTCCTTGGTAGAATTGTCCTGCAACTACAGTGATTTTTTAAAACCGAAAAGTTCCGCATACCACCCTTTCTTGAACTATCCATTGACTTCCTAATGTCCTTAATGGAAGTTCTAAATATTTTAAAATTAGTTTCCATGTCTTCCATAACCTGGCTTTTATCTTTTTTCTTTTTTTCTTTATCAGCGTTCTATCACATCCCTATACCTTTTCCAACTAAGCTGTATTGAACTAAAGTGCCTAAAAAGCCTCTTTACCTTTAGAAAGATTATTCTTCATTTAGTGAACATCCACCACAAGCATCAGAGAACCCAGAAGCGAAAATGCACCATGTAGACTTGAGGCAAATTGCTCTCATATCGTCAAGTGTGCCAGAAACTGGTAGACACAGCAAAGATTGCAATAAGAGGTGTAGCCAAGAAGATCTGAAGTTGCTTCATGTCTCTATTATTAAATTATGCACAGAAACATACTTTATGGACATTTACACTATATAGACTTTAGACTCCATTTACTGTTAGACATTTTTGTTTTAGCATTGTCATAGATTCTGTTTTTGGTATAAGCCTTATTTGTTACTCTTTTCTACATTTTACAAACAAATCCTTAGCTCCCACCCCCCTTTTTAATTCTCCACAATTTCTCTAAACTTTGTGCTAAGAGAAGGCTTACGCTTTATTTTACAGCCTTTTAGATCACAAATTTTAATGATTTATAAAGTAGATATTGCTTGGGAATCTTAGAATCAATGTTAATTTTAGGAAGAGCCACCTTGGCCCTTGGGAAGAGAGAGAAAGAGAAAGAGAGAGAGAGAGAGAGAGAGAGACTCACTGCATGGAGCAGGAATCACTGTGCAGAGTGTGGTGTCACTCAATAAGTTAGTCATTCCATTAGACACCTTCCTCAAAGGGTGGTGAATGTGTCCATAACTCTAGCCTTATATAGAATTCATTGTTTTGGGAAAAATAGGATACAGTCTCTGACTTAGAACCTGAGGATGGTTTAACTCACAATGCTTTGACTTGACAGAGAGTTTAACAGGAGGTAACCCCAACATACGTCAAAGAGCATCTGAACTTACAACTCTTTAATTTAGGATTTTTCAACTTTATGGGGATATTAAATGCATTTTCAACTTAAGATATATTTTACTTATGATGGGTTTATAAAGACATACCCTCACTGTAAGTTGAGAAGCATCTGTTTTTTTTTTCTTTTGTCACACCAAAGTACTATTTCTACAAATTGCTCTGAAGTGCAACTTTATTAAATTTTTATTCAATAAACAAAAATTGATTTGACATATATGGCATGGATTGATTTTGGCAATGGGGGTACAATAGTAAATAAGAGAATTATAATTCATATGTTCCTTCAGATTTTTATATGCTATAATCAAGAAAACATAAACACAGTAATTACAAATTTTTTGTAAGAATTTTTTTAGAAAATATATTTTGTAGAGAATAAGTTTCAGGAGTGTGTAGTGAGGGAGTGGGTAATACTTCATAGATTTTTTATAAAATGCTTTTCAGAAGAAAAATATTTCAGATGAGACTAAAAAGAGGAGAAGTTGTATCCACCTTTTAGGAATAGGATGGACCCCACGGAAAATCTCGTTTAAATATCAAGACTAAGGAGGCTACACACACACACCAAAAGAGTATAAAAATATTTATTACTTATGTAATGAGGCTTCCTGAGAAGAGCAGGGAAGGCCTCCTGAGTTCACCAAAAATGCCTTGAGAGACAAGGAAAGGGAAAGTGCTTGGGATTTTTATTGTAGAAAATGGGTGGGAACTGAGTAAGAGTTCCTGTGCATAAAAAAGTGCATTGTGTGAATTGAAACTCCCATTGATTGGTACCAAAAGGGAGAGCACCAGGCTTTCTTATCATCCTGTCCAGATATGGGGAAATAAAATAAAATAAAATATAAAAATTAAAAATAGAATTAAAAAGGGAGTGGGAAGAAAAATGAGGTTTAAAACCTATCTTCAAACATAAATAAAAAAGAAATGTTTTATTTCAAGAGGCTACCTTTGGGCAGAGTCATGAGATGGCTGGGGAGAAAGTTGGCTTAATTCTAGGAAAAAGAAAAAGTACTTAGATGTTAAGGCCTGAGAGAGCTTGACACGATCAAAGAATAACATCATCAAAACAGACATATAAACTAATGAATAGACTAGAAATCCAGAAATAAACCTATGCATATAGGATCAACTAATCTTCATTATGCCAAAAATGTACAATGGGGAAATTATAGTGTCTTTAATAAACAGTGTTGGGAAAACTCGGTATCCACATGCAGAAGAATAAAATTAGACCCTTATTTTACACAATCTACAAAAATAAGTTCAAAATGGATTAAAGTTAAAGGTAAGACCTGAAGTGTAAAATTAGTCAAAGAAAACGTAGGAAAAAAGCTTCTTGACACTGGTCTTGGCAAAGATTTTCTGGATATGACCCTAAGAGCATGAGCAAATAAAGCAAAAGTAGACAAATGAGGTTGCTTTAAACTAAAAAACTTACGCATGGCAAAGGAAATAATCAAGAGTCAAGACACAAACTACAGTATAGAAAAAAATATTTGCTACCCATGTATCTGATAAGGGATTAATATCTAAAATATACAAAGAGCTCAAACAATTCAATAGCAAGAAAACAAATAACCAAATTAAAAGATGGGCAAATTACCTGAATAGACATTTCTTAAAAGAAGACATACAAATGGCCAACAGGTATATGAAAAAAATACTCAAAATCACTAATAAACAGGAAAATGAAAATTAAAACCATAATCAGATATCACTTCACACCTGTTAGAATAGCTGTTATCAAAAAGACAAAAAAAAAAAAAAAAAGACAAAAGATAGTAAGAGTTGGTGAGGGTTTGGAGTAAAGGGAATCCTTGTACACTGTTGGCAGGAATTTTTATAAAAACCAGGATGGATTTTTCTCAAAAAATTCAAAACAGAACTACCATATGATCCAGTATTCCCCATTTCCACTTTTGGGTATATATATATCCAAAGGAAATGAAATCACTATGTCAAAGATACATGTGAACTCCCATATTAATTGCAGCATTACTCACAACAACCAAAGCAGGGAATTAACCTGTTTCATCCATCAACAGACAAAGGGATAAAAGAAATGTGGAATGCATGACAGAGTACTATTCAGCCTTTGAAAAGAATGAAATCCTGTCATTTGCGACAACACAAATGAAACTGGAGGACATTATGCTATGTAGAATAAGCCAGCACAGAAAGAAATATTGTATGATCTTACTTTCATGTGGCATCTAAAGAACACATAGAAGCCTTCAGGAGCTGGAGTTTGGGTTGGAGGGAAAAGAGATGTTGGTGAAAGGGTGCAAAGTTTCAATTAGGAGGTATAAGTTTTGGATATAATTGTACAACATGGTGATTATAGTTGATAATAATGT
Organism: Cynocephalus volans; assembly: GCF_027409185.1. Lineage (NCBI taxonomy): Eukaryota > Metazoa > Chordata > Mammalia > Dermoptera > Cynocephalidae > Cynocephalus > Cynocephalus volans. The sequence continues at coordinate 167,740,310 of NC_084460.1, read as the reverse complement.
ATTAAATACTTGAAAATTGCTAAGAGAGTAGATTTTAATGTTTTCATTTCCCCCAAAATGGTAAATATATGAGATGATGGTTTAATCATTAATCATTGCACAATGTATACCTATGTCAAAACATCACATTATACACCATAAATATAGACAATGTTTATTTATCAATTAAAATGATTAATTTAATAATTACTTTTTTAAAATGTAGGCAAAAAAAGAATACCAGTATGCATGGAGTACACCAAATAAAGGTGAGAATGTTTCTGGAAACTATCCTATCACTTTCTCCATTTTTTCTTTGTATTTTTTCCAACCTTTTAGTCAGAATGTCATACAGAATAACATAATCAGAATTATACCATGCTTAGCTCTTTAGCAGTATCCTCCAGGCTCACTACTGAACCTTTTAATAGCCAGATCATGGAAAAGCCAATACTGTCTTGTAGAGGGGAGGTGCCCAGATGGGTATGTATATGCCTGTGAAGCTCACGGCAGTGGCTTTTTCCCGATTGGTCCGAAGTGTTGATCTTTTAAAACTGGTAGAGTATTAGTTACATGCACATCCTACTTTTAATATTTTCTACAAGAACAGGAGCTAATGAGAACATGATCAAAACTGAAACAAGATCAAAAGTCAGGATAAAGTTATAAAACATCTCAAAAAGTATTTCTTAAATTTTAATATAAAGTATAAAAATAAAGGATATTTAATATATGACTTGCATCCTCTCAGCTTTAAAACTGCATATGATGTTATACAGGAACATGATTAGACCGTATATATCCTCAAACAAATTAAAAAACATTTTCCTTCCTTTGGGTGTAAATAGCACCATACCTGTTCTCACGACTTAGTGAAGAGCACAAGCTGAATTTTGGCTCCTATGTGCCACTCAGTGAGTGCCTTTCTGCAGTGCACAACTTGAAACACTGCATGCATTAGCCTTAATGTTATAATTTCTAAAAAAAAAAAGATAACCTGAATGATATGTAATTTTTGTGAAAATCAGAGAACTAAAGAGTAGTTGTCTTGCTGGTAATCTTGAGATAGAGATACAGATATTCTCACATTCATGCATTTCAAAGAATATTTGAATATTTCAGATTATTAACACACAGTTTGCAAGCTCTCCTGTTAAGGGGGGAAAAAGTCATTACTACTCTTCTGTTTTGAGGAATTGTTGAAGAAAATAGTTTCTTCCATTTCAGATTCATTTTATTATAGGTTTATGGGACAATGATCTCCAATTCAAGGAAAAAAAATGACTGTTTTGGATATTTGCTTTGAAAATATCACTAGAAAATCCTTCGTGGCATTTTCTTTTTTCTTTTTTTTTCACAGTTGGTGGACACATAGCAATGAATCCCATGTGCATCTGAGCCAAATCACCAGCGAAAATGAACTTTGATTTCCCTGTGGGAACATGACATAAAACAACTTGAAATTTCTCTTCTTTTGTCACTTTTTTAAAAATGAAAATACTAATTATTCTCAATAGAAACTTAAGTAATACATTATTTAATCTTTCTTTGTTGAAATACCCCAAATGCTGTCAAACTATTCAAAATAGTTTTGTCAGTTTTTAAAAGGGAGTCTTTCTGTCTAATGTGGGTGGAGAGGTTGATGAAATAACCTGACAAAATTCATTGGTAAATAATAATTCAGTTTTCATTATTAAAGCATTTTTCATTTTACAGTTGTGATTAAAAGTCTAAGCTTTTAGTTTGCATTTTATGATGTTTTGAGAGTTTATCAATAACCCTACAAAGATATTCTTTTTCCCTATTGAAAGAATATTTTATATAAACATGTCTGAAGCAAAAGAAAAAATTTACTTTTATGACTGATTTCTCACAGTGACTCACAAAGACAGAATTTATACTAAAAGTGTATAGCATATTTAAATAGAGGAACCCTTCTTATCTAAGAATTGGTTTTCTTTCCAAAGTACTTTTTGTGAATCCTCTAGCTGTCTCTATTTTAATAAGAATGTTTATGACCAAAGAAAAGTATGGATTAAATCAGGCACTGTAAGACATTTGAAGGATCAATATAAATGTCTTTTTGTAAAACTGCGCCCAGACTGTGTTGATAACTGAAGAGTTTAATTTAAATAAACAACAAAAACTTATCTTAAAAGCCAGCTTTATAAATTTGCTTTGCCTAAGATTCTAATGAGCTTTTTGAAAGGATATTGTAATGATAACTATGCTGAGGATACGTTATTTTATTATTTAACAAAACAATCTAATAGAACAAATTTCCCTTCAATGGAGTATAAAACATAAACATATTATTTTTCTTTTAATGTGATGTCTCAACATATATTTACAAAAAATTTGCATTTAAAAGGAACTGGTTCAACATATATTGCTTCTATCAAATTAATTCCAATGTTGAAGTTTTTAATTGATAAATGAAAGGTTAAAGATTGATAAATTTTATTAAATGTGAGGATGTTATAAAAACTTTAAAAAAAGACAAGAACCTTAATTTCACAGAAAAATTGAGGAAATAGTGCAAAAGAAAAAACTTCAAAATTACCCTGTTTGAAGTAAAGTCAGTAAGAATGTTTTACTCAAAATATAAAAAAAAAAAAAAAATTGTATTCTACTTGTCTTTGCCTCAGATAGAACAGATAGAGAAATTTTGAGGTGTACCCTTTCACAATATTTCCTCAGTTTTTCTGTGGAATTAAGGTTCTTATTTTATTATTATTATTATTATTATTGAAACATGATTGATTAAACATATCTGTGAGGTACAGTGTTGAATGTCAGTACCTGTCTGCAATATGTGATGCTCAAATCAGGAAAATCATATTCAACCTGACACATTATAATTATTTTTTGTGGCCCATTACTAATTTCTTGCTAACTCCCCTCCCTATCCCCCTTTCCCACCTCTATTGGCATCAGTTCTTTTCTCTCCTTGTATAAGTTCAATGAATTATTGTGATTGTTCATTCATTCTTTCTTTCTCTTTTTTCCTTCCTCTCTCTCTCTCCCTCCTTCTCTCCCTTATACCACATTTTCCTTATCAGTCATCTGTTGATGGACATGTTGGTAAATTCCAACCCTTGGTTATTGCAAATAGAGCTGTGATGAACATGAGAGTGCAAATATCTCTTTGGCATGATGATTCCATTTCTTTGGTATACTGCGGGATTGTATAGCAGTTCTATCTGTAGTTATCTGATGAACCTCCATACTGTTTTCCACAATGTCTGCATAAATTTATAGTCCCAACAACAGTTTCGGAGGGTTCCCCTTTCTCCACATGATCACCAACATTTGTTATTCTCTTTCTTTTTGATAATGGTCAGTCTAACTGGGGTGAGATGATATCTCAATGTGGTTTTGATTTGCATTTCTCTGATGCCAAGTGATGTTGAGCGTTTCTTGATGCATCTGTTAGCCATTTGTATATCTTCCTTTGAGAAATGCCTATTCAGCTCCTTTGTGCATAGTTTAATGAGGTTACTGGTTTTTTACTGTTAAGTTGTTTGGGTTCTTTGTAAACTCTGAACATTACTTCCTTGTCTGATGCATAATTTGCAAATATTTTCTACCATTTTGTAGGTTCTCTTGTGTTAATTGTTTCTTTTGTTGTGCAGAAGCTTCCACATTTGATATAATCCCATTTGTTTATACTTTTGTTGCCTGTGCTTTTCGGGTCTTGTGCAAAACAGCTTTGCCCAGTCCTACTTCCTGAAGTATTTTCCCTATGTTTTCTTTTAAGTGTTTTATAGTTTCAGGTCTTACATTTAAGTCTTTAATCCATTTTGAGTTGATTTTCATATATGTGAGATGTACAGGTCTAATTTTATTCTTCTACATATGGATGTCCATTTTTCCAAGCAAATTTATTGAAGAGAAAGTCTTATCATGAATGTACGTTCTTGGTGCCTTTGTCAAAGATCAGTTGGCTGCATGTATGTTGGTTGATTTCTGAGTTCACTATTTTATTCCATTTGTCCGAATGTCCGTTTTATGCCTGTACCATGCTGTTTTGTTTACTATAGATTTATAGTATAATTTGAAGACAGTTAGGATTATGCCTCTGGCTTTATTTTATTTTATTTTATTTTATTGCTTAGGATTACTTTGGAAATTTAGGGTCTTTCATTGTTCCATATGAATGTTAGATTTTTTTTTTCTGTCTCTGTGATGAATATTATTATTATTTTGATGGAGATTGCATTGAATTTACAGATCACTTTGGGTACATGGACAATGCTAATTCTTCCAATCCAGGCACATGGGATGTCTTTCCATCTTTTTGTATCCTCTTTAATTTCTTTCCACAGTGATTTGTAGTTCTCCTTGTAGAGATATTCGAACTCCTTGGTTAAATTTATTCCCAGGTATTTATTTTTTGGGTGATTATTGCTTTCATGATTTCTTTTCCTGCTTGTTTATTGTTGGAGTATAAAACCCCTACTGAATTTTATGTGTTGTTTTCATATCCTGCAACATTACTGAAATTGTTTCTCACCTCTAAGAGCTTTTTGGTAGAGGCTCAGCTCTAAGAGCTTTTTGGTAGAGTCAGATTTTTCTATATGTAAAATCATGTAATTAGCAAACCAGAACAGTTTGACTCCATCTTTTCGAATCTGGATGTCCTTTATTTCTTTCTCTTGCCTGATTGCTCTGGTTAGTACTTCTAAAACTATGTTAAATAGGAGTGGTGAGAGTGGGCATCCTTGTCTTATTCCTGTTCTTAAAAGAAAAGCTTACAGCTTTTCCCCATTCGGGATGATATGGGCAGTGAGTTTGTCATATATGGCTTTTATTGTATTGAGATACTTGTCTTCTATATCTAATTTCCTGAGAGTCTTTACCATGAATTGATTTTGAATTTAGTCAAATGTTTTTTTCTGCATCTACTGAGATAATCGTATGGTTTTGTCCTTGATTTTAATGATGTGTTGTATCGTATTTACTGATTTGCATATGTTGAACTATCATTGCATACCTGGGATGAATCACACTTGATCATGATATATAATCTTTTTGACGCAGTACTGTATTTTGTTTGTTAATATTTTGTTGAGGATTTTTGTGTCTATGTTTATCAAAGATATTGTTCTGTAATTTTCTTTTTTTTGTTGTAGCTTGTCTGATTTTGATATGAGGGTGATGCTGTCTTCATAGAATCAGTTTGAAAGACCTCTGTTTCAATTTTTTGGAATAGTTTAAAGAGTATTGGTATTAATTCCTCTTTAAAGATTTGGTAAAATTTTTAAAATGTCCATACTACACAAAAATGTCCATACTACACAAAAATGATCTACAGTTTCAATGTAATCTCCATCAAAATACTAATGACATCCTTCATAAAAACAGAAAAACAGTCCTAATATTCATATGGAACAACAAAAGACCCCAAATAGCTAAAGCAATCCTTAGAAAAATAAAAATATAAAGCTGGAGGCATGACACTACCTGACTTCAGAGTATACTGCAAAGCTATAGTAACCAAAACAGCATGGTGCTGGCATGAAAACAGACACTGGGATCATTGGAATAGAATAGACAACCCAGAAATCTATGCACATACTTACAGTCAACTAATCTTCAAAGGGCACCATGAACATAGATTGAGGAAAAGACTTCCTCTTCAGTGAATGTTGCAGGGAAAACTGGATATCCATAAGTTGAAGAGTGAAACTAGACCTGTACCTCTTGCCATATATGAAAATCAACTTAATGTGGATCAAAGACTTAAATGTGAGACTCTTAAATGTGAGACTCTTAAATGTAAAACTCTTAAAATAAAACCTAGGGGAAACACTTCAGGAAGTAGAACTGGGAAAAGACTTTATGAATATGACCCTCAAGCACAGGCCACAAAAGGAAAAATAAACAAATGGGATCACACCAAACTAGAAAAAGTTCGGCACAGCAAAATAAATAAATAAATAAATAAATAAACTAAAACAAAACTAACAGAGCAAAAAGACAACATATAGGGTGGGTGAAAATATTTGCAAACTATGAATCCAACAAGGGATTAATATCCAGAATGTACAAGGAACTCAAACATCTTAACAGTAATAATAATAATTTTAAAAAACTAATTAAAAAATGGGGAAAGGAGATGAATAAGCATTTCTCAAAGGAAGGTATACAAATAGCCAACAGACACATGAAGAAAGGCTCAACATCACTCATCATCAGGGAAATGCAAATCAAAACCGCAGCAAGGTATCATCTCACTCCAGTTAGACTGGCTATTATCAAAAAGACAGAGAATAACAAATGCTTGTGGAATGTCTAGAAAGGGGAACCCTTCTACACTGTTGATGGGACTGTGAATTTGTGCAGCAATTATGGAAAACAGCATGGGTGTTCCTCAAACAACTACAGGTAGAGCTGCCATATCATCCAGCAATTCTACTGCTGGGTATATACCTGAAGGAATGGAAATCATGTTGAAGTATACTTTCAGTCCCATATTTATCAGAGCTCTATTTACTATGGCCAAGAGTTGGAATCAACCTACATCTCCATCATTGGATTACTGGATAAGGAAAATGTGATATATTTACACAATGGAATACTATTCTTCCATAAGAAAGAATGAAATACTGCCATTTACAGCAACATGGCTGAACTTAGAGAAAATTCTATCAAGTGAAATAGGTCATGCACAGAAAGAGAAATACCACATGTCCTTACTGTAAGTGGGAGCTAAAAAAAATAAAAACAGAAACAAACAAACAACAATCACAATAATTGAACTTTCAAAAGGAGAGAACAGAACTGAGGTTACTAGAGGTGGGAAAGGTGGAGGGGGAGGAGGGGTAAGTGGGAATTGATAAAGGGCCACAAAAAAACTATTACATTGTATAATGTTGAATGTAATAATTATCCCGATTTGAGCATCACATATTGCACAGAGGTTTTGATATACAATTCTGTGCACAACAGATATGTACAGTCAACTATGTTGCAATAAAAAAAGAAAGAGGAGGACAAGGAGGAGGAGGAGAAAGAGGAGGAGGATTCATAATGATTCATCTGGTCCCCAAACCCATTAGTTTTAAATGTATTCATTTCATTTCAACAAGGATATCAGGACTAATATCAGCTCAGTGTTGTGTCAGTTCTAGTGATAGATCTCAAGACCTTCATAGTCACTATGCATTGCAGTGTCCAAAAATAATTGCATTTCCATATGGAACATTTACAAAATTATACCACATTTTGGGTAATAACCAAAATTTAACAAGTTTAAAAGAACATACATCATGCAGAGTATGCTCTTATACCACTATGGAATTAAACTAGAAATTAATAACTGAAAGATAGCAGAAAAATCTCAAAATATTTGGAGATTAAAACACACTAATGAGTAAAACGTGTGTCAAAGAAGAAACCTCAAAATAAATTAAACAAAATTTTGAACTAAATAAAAATGAAAATGCTATCTACTCAAATTTGTTGAATGCCGCAAAAGCAGTGCTCAGAGGAAAAATTATACCACTGCATGCATATATTTAAAAAGAAAAAGATCTAAAATCAATAATTTTAGCATTCATCTTAAGAAGAGAAACTAAATCCAAATAAGTAGAAGAAAGAAGTAATAAAATCAGTGTAGACACCAGTAAAATTGAAAGTAGGAAAACCATAGAGAAAATCAAAGAAATAAAAAATTGATTCTTTGCAAAGATTAATAAAATGGATAAACTCTTAGCCAGGCTAAGTAAAGAAAGTAGAGAGAAGACACATATTAGTGGCTTAGAAATGAAAGTGAGTGATCACTACCAATCCCAGAAACATTGAAAGGAGAATATTATGAACAACTCTACGCTCACAAATTTCATAAAAGATGAAATAGACTAATTCCTCGGAAGCCTCATTTTACCAAGACTTAAACAAGGAGAAATAGATAATCTGTCTATATATCTATCCATCTATCTACCTATCTATAATTTAATTTATAATCAATAACTCATTACCTCCCAAAATATTAAAGACTGGGCCCAGATGATTTTACTGGTGAATTTACCAAGGTTTTAAGAAATAAATTACAGTACATCAATTCTCTACACTCTGTTTGAGAAGCAGAGGGAACACTTTCTAATTCATTCTATAAAGCCAGAAATACTCCAATACCAAAAGCAGACAAAGACATTACAACAGAGGAAAACTACAGATCAACACTTCTCATTGATAAGGAAGCAAAGATTCTTTAAAAACAAGAGCTGCAGGGCCGAGCCCGTGGCGCACTCGGTAGAGTGCTGCGCTGGGAGCGCGGCGACGCTCCTGCCGCGGGTTCGGATCCTACATAGGAATGACCAGTGCACTCACTGTCTGAGTGCCGGTCACGAAAAAGACAAAAAAAAAAAAAAAAAAAAACAAGAGCTGCAAATCAAACCCAAAAGTGTGTAAAAACAATTATACACCACATACAATGTGGATTTATTCCAAGAATGCAAGACTAGTTCTACATTTAAAAATAATGTATAGTAATCCATAACATCAACAGGCTAAAGAAGAAAAATTATAGGATCATATTGATAGATAAAGAGAAAGTGTTTGACAAAATTCAACAATTATTTATGATAACCACTCTGAGCAAAATAAGAATAGAGAAAAACTTCATCAACATAATGAAGAACATCTACAAAAACCATACAATTAACATCATATTTAGTGCTAAGAAACTAGAAACTTTCCTGCTGAGATTAGAAATAAAGCAAGGATGTCCCCTGCCACCACTTCTATTCATCATTGTATTGGAAGTCTGTGCTAATCCAATAAATCAAGAAAAGAAAGTAAAGGGAATACAGTTTGAGAGGAATAAATGAAAATCTTTTTTTTCACACATGATATGATTATCAAGGTACAAAATCACAAAAAATCCACAAAAAGATCTCCTGAAACTAATAAGTGATCATCACAAGGCTGCATGTTAATTTACAAAAGTCAATTGCTTTTCTATATATTAGCAATAAGCAATTGGTATTTAAAGTTCATGAAAAAATTTGATTATAATTCTGACAAAATATTTACAAGATCTAAATGAGGAAAAGTATAAAACTATAATGAAAGAAATCAAATAATATCTAAATAAGTGGAAAGGTAGTACATGTTTATGAATAAGAAGACATGATGTTGTTAAGATGTCAGTTCTTCCCAGATTCTTCTATAGATTCAGTGCAATTCCAAATGAAATTTCAGAGTTACTTCGTGATAACAACAAATGGGTTCTAACGTTTCTTTGGAAAAGAAAAAGACGCAGAATAGCTAACACAATATTGAAGAGAGGAACAAAGTTAAAGGAACAAATGGGACCCAACTTCATGTCTTACTAGAAAGCTGCAGTAGTTAAGACAGTGTGATACTGGTGAAAGAATAGATGAATAGATCAATGAACCAGAATAGTTAGCCCAGAAATAGATCCGCACAAATAAAGTCAACTGATCTTTGACAAGGAATAAAGAATTGATTAGAGAGATTTTAACAAATGGTGTTAGAAAAACTGGACCTCAACTTAAAAAAAAATTATTTAGACACTGATCTTGCACTTTTCACAAAAATTTTAAAAATTGACTTACAAATTAACTCATAGCCCTATATTCAATATGCAAAACTCCAAAACTTGCAGGAAATAACATAGGAGAAAATCTAGGTGAATCTGAGTTTGACCATTAATTTTTAGATACAACACCAAAAGCATAATCCATAAAAGAACAAATCGATAGGTTGAACTTCATTAAAACCAAAAACTTCTGCACTGAGAAAACACTGTTAAAAGAATGAAAACTGAAGCCATAGATTGGAGGAAAATGTTTGTAAGTCATGTATCAGGTGAAGGACTTGTATCCAAAATATATCAAAAAAAAAAAAGAAAGAAAGAAAGAAAGAAAGAAAAAACTCATAATTCAACAATATGAAAACAAACAACCCAACTGAAAAGTTTGATAAGTGGGCAACAGTCTGAACAGACACCTATTCAACTAAGGTACACCAGCGGCATATAAGCACATGAAAAGATGCTCTACATTGTATGTCATTAGGGGAATTGCAACAGTGAGTATCATGACACACTGATTAGAACAGCAAAACTCCAACACATTAGCAGTCCAAGTGCTCGTGAGAATGTGGAGCACCAGGAATTCTCATTTATTGCTGGTGGAACTGCAAAATAATACAGCCACTATGGAAGACAGTTGGCAGTTCTTTACAAAACTAACCATAATCTTAGCTTAAAAACAAAAATATATATATATATATTTATGAGCAGTTTTTATCATAAATGCCAAAAATTGGAAGTAACTAAGATGTTCTTCCATAGGGGAATGAATAAACAAACTGTGTTACAGCCAACAATAGAATACTATTCATGACAAAAAAAAATCTATCTAGACATGAAAAGAAAAAGATATGAGAATCTTAAATATGTACTGCTAAGTGAAACAAGCTAGGTCTGAAAATCTGTGTGATTTTAACCAAGTGACATTCTGGAAATGGCACAACTATAAGGAGAGTGAAAAAATCAGTAGTCAGTAATTTGCAGGGGCTGGAGATGGGGGGAAGGATGAGTAGGTGGAGTTCAGGGTGTTTTAAGACAGTATAGGATCATTCTATTCTGTGTGATACTACAACGGTGGACACATGACATTATGCATATGACCGTACAACAGAAAGAGTAGAACCCTAAGATAAATCATGGAATTCAGTCAAAAATGACGTATCGGTGCCGGTTAATCAGTGATAACAATGTACCACACCAATGTAAGATGTTTATAGGGAACACTGAGGACAGGGAGGAAGGAAATATATGAGAACACTTTGTACTTCCCGTTCAACATTTCTGTTAACCTAAAAGTGCTCTAAAACTTAAGGTCTATTAAGTAAAAATAAAAATTACCATTGCCTCCACCCCACAAAAAAGGATTACATTTCCAAGTTATCTGCTTATGGTCGTCTTTTGAAAATGTTTGCCCGCTCGATCAATGAATTATATTTAAAGTTAACTCACAATAGCTAGAGAAAATATATTATAATTAAAAAATTAAGTGATATAGTGAATTTTACAGAGTAAACAATAAGAACTTAATAAAGCCATCCCTGATTACCCTATTTAAAATCACATCTCCCCAATGTCAGGAATTTTTCAACCACCCTTTTTTGACTGTATTTTTGTCTATAGCACAAACTACTATTTTACCTATAGTATATTTTATCTTTTGCCTACCCTTATTCGAATATAATTTTCTTCAGGACAGATATTTTTTGATTAGTTTGTTAAATGCTATATTTCCAGGGCATGTACATTGCCTAGAACTTGATAGCTGCATTGTATGCGACTGGATACATTAATTGATGTGGAAAAAAAAAATTAAAGTTCACAATGGGTACAAATTTAAGACTGTTCATAAAGGAGGATGAATTAGGCCTAGGTTTCAAATTATTTGTAAGTCTTGGAGAGAAGCAGAAGAGAGAACAAGATAGGCCACACATGGTTGCAATGTTATGATGAAAGTCACAGTAGACAACATTGGGTCATATGGAACTGAAAGAAATTTGGACCACATGGACCAGAGAATAGGAGTAAATGTGTTGCAGTACCTCAAAAGTAATCCCTACCAGCTAAAAGGGGCACAGTTTTCATGTTTCATGATAAGAATCATGTATATGCTCTGGGTTAAAAATGATCCTCTTCCCAGCTCCTAATAAGTTGCAAAGTCTCCCACACTTGTTTACTCATCAAAGCAACAAAGTATTTTGAGTAATTAGTAGCCACATTGTTGAAACCCTCCTATGTGTTCTATATATCACAGAATAAAACAGTGTTTTCAGTAGGATTTAAATGTAAGGAAAAAAGGAAAAAATGTACATACCCAATCATACAACTAAAGAATTGTGTGTTTATTTCATCAGATGCATTTTTGAACACTAGAAAGTATAGGTAATATAAGGAATGGATACATGTTTTGTGATGACAATTGATTTAAATCATAATATTTCTTTGTGCACACAATACACAGACATCAAAGCTTAAGAGTGAAAGAGCAAAACAATACATTAAAAATATGCCAAAAATAACATAGAAGAGTGGAAGAAATAATGTATATTACAGAAGATCCTAGTAGTAAAAAACATTGCAGATTGTGTCTCAAGTGGCAGGTGTATTTCATAATCAGCTTATTTTAAGTTCTACTGAAAATGGGAAGAAAACAAGGTAGAGAAAGGTAGGAAGGAATTCCTGAGAGGAGTTAGATTTGCTACTTGGGATTCATTTTCTTCACCTGCACCTCTTCCTATTTCTCTCTGACCTGATAACTTTCCACTTTACTGCAAAGCTTTTTAGCACATATCTGAGCTTCACAAAATAAGGATTACCTTAGTCAGCTTGGAATTGTCAGTTCTTAACGCTGTAGTTCTTAAATTTCCTAATTTGATTTTAATGAATGCATTCATTTAGGGAATGCAAGGACATTTTAAATAAATTAAAACCTCACTAGGAGGATACATTTGGGAGCAAAAATATCATGTGGCGAATTCTAAAGCCATTTATAGATAGCCTTTGAAATATTCACTCTTTTAAGTTACACTCTAACTTGCTCTAACATTATCTCACATTGAGCAAAATTATATTTTCCTTTATTTCAGAAAAGCCAAGAAATGCACTACAAAGGAACAGGGTAGAAACACTTACTGAAGATTTATAATGTATATTAAAATTTTGGCAATAAATTCCTGAGGTAGTTTTTATTCTCTTCTTGTTAGATTTAAGCAAACAGTGGCTGTGGTTGTCTCAGTTACTTGCCCAAGGTCACACAGTAAGTAAGTGGCAAGCAATTTCTCCCCTTCTACAAAGACTCTTCTTATAATATATCATATTAACTAGTATAGAACAGCAAAAGGGGAGAAATGATTTTTTTTCCAAGCCATGGGAGTATTTTGTGTCACTGTCTATGAAAAATTTTCAGTCATACATTTCCAATCCAGAGTCAAAAGGAATAAAGATAAGCCTCTAAAATAGCACAAAATAGCAAAAGAACATGAAATTTCTTGTGCACAATTCCCAACTCTATCAATCATGAGTTGTGTAACCTTATATAGGTCACACTAACCTCTCTAAGCTACCACTCATCTATAAAATGGAGATTTAAAAAATCCCATTTATAGAGGTGTTATAAAGATTAACTACAACAATATTTTAATATACTTGTTAGCTCCCAGCACATAAAAGCACCCCCTGGGCAAGTTAGGTGCTCTTTTTTACTTTTCTCCAATTCCTATAACCTCCCAAACACATATTTAGTCATCATTCAACAAAAGTTGACATACTATTTGCTATGTGCCAGACACCATATCTAGATACTTGATATACTACGATCTACAAAAAGACTGTCCTGGCCTGGATCCTCTACAAAACAGACCCTCAGGCAAATAAAAATGTTAATGATTTCTCTAGGGGATAAGAATTTAGGACATTTTGTGACAAAGAAAAAGTGAGGTAAAGAAAAATGCAAACAAATGAATATTGATGCATTACTTTGCTGGCTACGATTTGACAAAGAACCCAGAACTGACTCACTTCTGCAGTTGGCTCGGCAGGTGCGCTGTTTGGCCAACAGAAAAAACATCTCTGCACAGGCTGCAAGGCCTCAAAGTGGTCAATTGGAGAAAAGTAGAAGGGAAGTTATGTGTCAATCTCCTTCCTATTTCCTGCTTCTTACTGGTCAAACTTTATCCCATAAGGAAATATCTTACCCCCACTTTTGGAATGCAATACAAATAGTGCCTTGGGCATCCCTTCAAGGAAACACATCCCATGCCATATGGTGTAGTGTTTCATTCAAACGTTATCAGGTGGGTGAAAAGTCAGAAATTCCATGATTTTGCTGTTTGACCATCTCTGCAGAGACAGCCAAAAGGGAAAGCCCAGGATTCTCGTGGAAAGTAAATTGTTGGCCCTGGGAGATTGTAACATATTCTGGGAGTTCAAAGTAAACTATCAAAGTGTTGTATCACTGAAACCACTAGTGAAAGATGTTTAGAAAAAGAAAAAGTGTTAAAATATATCTACTGCTGCCAAGAGAGTTGTAGACAGAAAATCTTCCACCAGATTGAGTAACATTATTATATATATTTTATATATATATATGTATATATGAATACATATGTAACACGATAGTATATGATTATATATGATATATTAACTAGATTGTTCATCTAGTTAATACATGAAAAAGCATATTCTTTGGAGGGGTCTAAAACACAGATTGGAGTGAAAAGAAAGCACAAACTGTGCCTCCTTATTCAACATTCAATGCCAGACAAGAAATGCAAAAAACTTCACTACACACCAAGGGATTTGAAGGCCAGGATCAGAAAATGGAGTGCTTCAATATATGAGAAATATGAGGCATTACCTCAGGGACTGAAAATAGACTGGCTTTGGTCAAGAAGAAGAATAGTAATGGAAGCTATTAAATCTATTAAATGTAGAGTATGTAGAATAAAATGATAAAACTGAGAACAGCAATACTTAAGACACATGACCAGAATTACTAGTAGACATCAGAAAGATGTAAAGAGCCTGAGGTAAAATTATTTCTATACAACAAGTCATGAGAGGAAGACATTGCCAGGAGGAAGAGTAGTCAAAAATATAAGAATCAGATCTAAACTGAGAATTAAAAACATGTATAACTAAAAATAATAACCTGTTAATTCCAGTACAGATGTTAAAAGTTTCAATATTAAAACTAAAATATTGGAAGTTAGGGTATATTTTTCCAAGAAGTCAAGTGGAAACATATGATCAATAAAGGCAATCAATACAAAAGGAGACCAGAAAGAAGAAATAAAAAGGAAATAAAAAGCAAGTAAATTAGAATGTGCATAATGAGAGAATGGATACACACACACATTTTAGTAATCACAACGAATATGAATGGATTAAACTCTTTGATTAAATACAAAAATTATCAGATTGGGCTTAAAAAAATCTAGTAATATCTATAAAGGACAGACATAAAAGAGAACAGGAAGAATAATAGTATACCAAAAAATAAAAAATCAACTAGCAAATACTAACCAGGTGAAATATAGTGCAGAAATACAAATATCAAACAAAATTAACTTTACTGTAAAAAAATTATTAGTAATAAGGAAAGCCTCTATTAAAAATAGTTTAAATATTCAAAATAAAGTTAAAAGATAAAGAGATGAATTTTTTTTTAAATGAAGCAAAATAGTTAAGAAATAGAAGAGGTTATTTAAGAAATATCATACTGGTAGATGATATTTACAGAAAACTTTTAGAATTAATGAATGCAATCATGTTGTTGTATTAAAGATTAGAAAAAATTTAGTAAAATTTCTTTTTTTTCAGTAAGACATATTAAGAAATAATAGTTAATATATGGCATTTTCAATAGCACCAAATATAATTAATTTTAGAATAAATCTGAAAAGGATGTTCAAGAACTCAGTACAGAATGTTGTAAAGCTTTATTGAAGTAATTTAAAGACCACCTATGTAATGAGGAAAATAAACAATTTGTGGTTCTTGTCTGGCCATATATTAAAGCTCATATTAAAACTGTAATAATTAAAACTCTCTGGCATGGACATAGTAATACACGCACAGGCCACTGGAACAGAATAGAGTCTATTATTTGACAAAGCATACTTAATGATGTAGAAAATGGTCATATTATATTATTAAACAAAAAAATTAAAAAATTGAAATGTCACATGACAATATGACCACCACAATCCCAATTACACAGAAAAACATATAAACAAAGTAACAGCAGCATATTAGAAGTGCTCATATATAAGTGGCAGATTTACAAAGTTTTTAAAAAATTTCCTCTATTTAAAAATATAATTCTACAAAAAAATCTTACTTTTATAAATAAAAATACTAATTAATATTATTTATATCAAGAAATATCACCAAAAAAATAGTGAATGGGAGGTCAAAAAGGAATACTATGAGTGGACAACTCTTTTCAGATTTTTTGGCTGTGAAGAAAATAGGAAATTATACAATAACAAGAATGAACCTCAGTGCAAACTATGGACTTTGGGAGATTATGTTGTGCCTCAGTGTAGGTCTATGGATTGTAAAAAATGTACCACTTTAGTGGGGGATGTTGATAATGGGGGTGGCTGTGCATGTTTAGGGGAGGCGGGTATACAGGAAATCTCTGTACCTTCTGCTCAGTTTTGTTTTGAATCTAACTAACACCACTCTAAAAAAACATGATCTATTTTTAAAAGACTAAGAAGGAAATCAGAAAAATAAAGGGGAAGGGATGATAGGCTTTTATCTATTGTCTTCGTAAAAGATGGAAATATATTCTCCAATTTTATGCTTCTTTTCATTGGTTAATGCCAGTTAGCATCATTTTAGAGTTGTAAAATCACATGAAATAAATGATCTTGTCTGAATTGGCAAGAAAGGGATTTTTTCACGTGCTGTGGTTTGAATGTTTGTCCTCTCCAAAACACGTGTTGAAACTTAATCTCCATTGTAACAGTATTGAGAGAGAAATCTGACTATGGTATTTGAAATGTGGGCCTTTAAGAGGTCATTGGATTGTGAGGATATTGTCCTTAGGAATGGATTAATTCACTCATGGATTAATGGGTTAATGAATTAGTGGGTTATCATGGAAGTATACTGGTGGCTTTATAAAGAGAGGAAGAGAGGAAGTGAATAATATTTGAATATTTTGATTGTCTGCTATTTTCCATTAGTAAAATCTGCAAATAATTTGTTTGCTAAAATAATCTATTGGACTTCAATTTTTAAACAACTGATTCATTTTGCTGTTTATTAATTACACGTTATCTAATACTTAGAACAAGACATAAGATAAATTTCTGAATTCTTTCAATACAATTAAATGTAGTCCTATCAAGCAGAATGAAGAATAAATAATCTAATTAAATCCTTTTGACAGCATTAATGCTTATGCTGAAGAGTTTGAGTTCCCCAAATGTTCAAATTCACACTCAGCCACACCCCTCCCCCCACACAGTTTTTTTTATCCTTCTAGTTACTACATTACATTTGAGAAATATTTTATGAACAAAAATAGAAAGTGAAAGAAAATAGATTCTTAACTGATTGAAAACATTGAAGTTAACTACTTCAGTTTAAAAATTCTTCTGTCTTTTATTTTACTGATAATGAATAAAACTGCTTTCATCTGCATAACTATACTAAAGTTAGACAATGAGTGAAATCTAATATTAGTGCAGCACAAAGGAGGTGACCATATCTAACTACAAAACTAAAATAGTATACTATGAATTTTCTACAACTATAATGCCTTATAAATGAGAGATTTTTTCTAATTTTATAATTTAATGAATAGGGTAATTCTTTGATCAAAAACATTTCCCCATTCCTACTTATAGGCTTTATTTTTATCTTGTTTTAAATTTCCTTCAACTTAATTTTGTTCATTTCTATCTTATAGTTTAGCATCTATTAAATTCACATTTTTGAATTTTTGTTATTTGTATTAGCACATTCATTGTTACCAGTCATACTTATTCTTTATGCACCTTATCCAATCTCTCCACTTCCCCCTCTCCCTCCCACCTTCTCCCTCTAATAACCATAGATTATTTCTCTCCATTTGATAGATTAACTGTTCCTCTGTTGGTTTGTTGCCTAGATGATCTGTCCAGTACTGAGACAGGTGTGATCAAGTCCTTCCCTATTATCATAAATCAGGTGCTTCTTCTATTACTCTAGAGTGTGCTTTGTGGAGAATGAGAACCTCTTCTTTATTTTATTTTATTTTTTTTTTTGGTCTCCACTGGTGCCTCTCCTTGTGCCAGTGCAGTTGAGAATCTGGCGTGCCATCTGCACAGTGGGTGACTGCTGCTATAGAGACTAGCCACTTTTGTGGCAGCCATAGCTATTGCAGTGGCTAGGGTGGGCTACCACGTGGAAATTGTGTTTTTGGTGTGCTATTTACGTGGTTGCGGCTGGGTTCAGCTTCCCCCAGCTCCACAGTTTCAACTTTATCTGTTTTTCTATTTTATTTTATAGTTTCACAGTATTTCATTTGATGTTTCATTTCTACTACATTTAATTGTAATTATGCAAAGTATACCTTTTATTTAAATTGGAGAATGTAGTCATTTCTCACGTTTTGAACTTTGATTCCAAAAAATGAAGACACGAGTGTGAAGAAAATTGTACTTTTCTGTACTGTTCAGTTACATTTTGCAGCCCCATTCTTTGCTCTATGAGGTAAGATTACGTGTTTGTAATATCTAATATTTATTAAGCCATTTCAATGTTTTGGGCACTGTCTGTTGTGCTTTATATCCATCTTCTATTTTAATTTTATGTTAAGTGAGAAAACAACCATTTATGCATTAACCATTGCTCCCTAATTGTACTTTTCATCGTTTCTTTTCACTCCTTTTCTTTTCCTCATTTGAGGAGTTGAGCTTTCCAAATTCACAGACTAAGACAAGGCTGACCAAAAAGAATCACGTTCTTAGCTTTGGTGTTAAAAAATTAAAACTGAGGGCATAATTATTAAATTTGGAAGATGCTAATTTATCACAAAAACATTTTTCTATCACCCCTGTGTATTTTCTCATACCCCATACACTACCCCCCCCATACACTTACCTCCCGCCCCCCCACACACTTCATTTGATTTTGGAAATGGGAGGAAGATGAAGAGGGAAACAAAAAGAACATAGTCACTGATGAATCTCTGATAGGTACTTCTTCTGGAAAAGACATATCTTTTAAAAGTGTGGGCCCAGAATCGGCCAACAAGCATTTCAGTTCTGGCTACAGCACTTTCCAGCTATGTGGCCTTGGAAGGGTAATAAGTCACACTGGGCCTTGCTTTCCTCATCCATCAAACATGTATGATAAGACAGTATTAGTCTGGAGATGTAGGATGTATAAATATCAAGTCACAAATGCATATGTAAAAACAAATGTTCTTTGTCTATAACTGGGATTTCATTAAAGTCTTCATTCTGTGTCCGACAAATAGAATCTCACTAAAGTCATGTTCCTGCCATCATTTCCTGAGCCAGCACCTCAATTCTGAGTAAGAGGGTAGTTGGAAAAATCAGACACTCACATGGTGAGAGTGTGTGTTTGTGTGCTGGGGCATTGGGGCACATCACATTGGGTCTGAACCATCACTTCCACCTGCCCATTGTGGCTTTCAAGTTTCAGGAGGCTGATTTTACTTTTGAGCCAACCAAGCAGTTCCCTGCCATGTCAGATATGTCTTTTCAGAAATTATTCTTTAGAGTGAGTGAGATTTTTTTTAAGGTGCTTCTAACCAAACAGTATATTGGTTGAGGTGGATTATGTCAATAAATATACACCTGAGAAAAATAAAAATGCATATATGTATATTTGAGGAGTTCTTAAATGTTTAATATATTTTCCCTCCCATTTTCATTTAAAATAAATGAAAAATAGAGTGATATTTTTAAAATGTACTATTTAAGTTTATTAGAAATTCAGATTAAAATAAATAAATTGGCATCCACATTTTCCAAAATATTATGTAAATGATGCACACAGTCCCTGACCTCAAAGAATAAATGTGAAGATAGAGGTTTTAATGTTGATATTACATAGCAATTCAAGCATTTATTAACAAAAAGGTACGGTTAAGGTGTTGTGGTCCACATCAGGAGTGAGTGTTTCCATTTCAGAAGATCAAAAAAACAGATGCTATTTGAGCCAAATCATGAGGCTATACAGTAGAATATCTATAAGCAGAAACACAAAATAATAAGAACAATCTCATATTGGGAGAGTATATCAAAACCCAATGGCAAAATGGCACAAGTGGCATTTAGAGTACCTGTAGCATAAGGTAGGTAGTGAAAGAAGAGGCTTGAAATATCACTTGAATATTGATCAGAGAAGGATTAGCATAAAATATTAAGAACTTTGCTCTTAAGGAAAGTGATGAATATCTACAAGCAATTAAATTATATGGCCTAAGATAAAATATATATGGATATTTAAGAACGTTGTGCACATTCACACAAACTGTTTAATGAACAACTCGAAGAGGTGTGTGTCATTCATATAAGCTCCAATACAAATGACAGCCTCTAGAATGTGCAAAATGGTGCCTCTGAAAAAAACTATTTGCAGAGTAAGGGATGTCTCAAAACAGCAATGGCAGTGCGAAACAAGACCTATACACAAAGGTTTATTCCTATGGGAATTTGAGATAGTTGTTTTAGAAATATTTGAATTAGAGAACCACAGAAGAACGTTGTAGTTATCGATGGATTGCTCTTGCTTCCAAACACACCATTTATTATTTATTTATTTTTTTATTTTACCTGCTCAGCAGCAATGGAGCTTTATAACACAATATAAATCTTTACCAGCAGAGGGAGATGGAGAGACGTTGCAGTAGCAAGGTCCTTCTAGTTCTGTCCTGTTGCCATTTTTGTTTTTTGCTGCTGGTGAACAGCTGTGTATGGGACTCTGCTAAAGCCCAAAGCATACAGTTTCTCAGCAAGCTTTCAGCCCTAGCTCTGGATTGGTGACCACCTTTTTTCAGCCCTCCTGAAACAAGTACTGTGCACTCCAGACCTCACAGTGCTGTGTAAGCCAGCAGTTTCCCAAATCTCCAACTTGCTCTATACCCTTACTTGCCAGCACCAGTCAGCTTGCATCTCCGAAGGTAAGAGGATAGCTTTATGCAGCCTGAACAACAATACACCAGACACCCAGTCTCCCGAAACCCCTACTTCTTTCTGCGCATCTTTCTGCCAGCCTCACCCACCAGCACACTGGATGAGGTGTTTCCAGCTTGGGCGAAAATTGTGGACCAACTCTGGCTGGGGCATCCCAGTGAACTTTTCTGCCATCTGATGGGCTGCTACTACAGTTCTTCAAAGGAGACCTTATCCAAACCTTAGGGATGGGTACCCTTTCTCAACTTTGTCCTTTCCTCCTCATGTACTTTAAAATTGTCTTCACATCTTTATAGTTGCTTTGTTTTATGGTAAACAGTATTTACATTAAACTTCTGTTCAAGGTAAATATGGTATCTGTCTCTTGATTAGACACTGACTGATACAAGGAGGATCAAATAAAAATGGGAGATAAAGAGAATTGGAGGCAACTACAATGAATCCGTGTTTAATGCAATTTGACAGAGTAAACATGGAGATAATTTTTGGGAAAGTCACTGTAGAAACCAGAGAAATAGTGTTAGAGTCTTTCACTGACTAATATAGAAGCTGCTTAATAAACACTTGCCTGTCTGGCTGATAACTAAGTAAAATTAATGAAGTACATGATGATGACTTAGTAACTTCACTACATTTTCCAGTCCCCAGTTTCTAGTTTTTAGTTTGAAATAGTCAATGTATGCAGAAATGACTAATACCTTATTTTAATCACATTCCCAATACATTAGTGTCCAACAGGCTTTAATTTATTTACAACAAAATCATAACTCTAAAATGGCATGTTTTTGACAGCTTATCAAATATATGTCAAATACATGCTAAAATTAACTAGTCAGTATGTCTTCTCTCTTTGAAATTAGAGAATTTCCCAATAAAAATTTGCTCTTCGGTCCCTGCTTTGCTAAGCTCTGTTGATTATCACCTTTTTTTTATATATTGTTCTTTCTTCCAGCCCAGGACAATGTAATTGCTTAGGTATGAGTTTATTTATTATGTTCTGCTTCTAGATCATACAGAATAAAAATTGGATGTTTCAAAATATCCTTAACTATCTATCTACAAATTATTCCTTTGGTGAGATAACTGTTACAGATGGCTGATTATACCTATTATACATCCTCATTTTATTTATTGCATGTGTGCTAATTTCTTACGGCTGCTGTAACAAATTACCACAAACTCGGTGGCTTAAAACAACAGGAATTTATTCTCTACAATTATGAAGGCTAGAAGTCAGAAATCAAGGTATTGGCAGGGCTATGCTTCCTCTGAAGGCTTGGGGGAAGAATCCTTCCTTGCCCCTTCCAGCTCTGAGGGCTCCCGATGTTCCTTGCTGTTCTTTGGTTTGTAGCAGCATAATTTCATCTCAGTATTCATCTTCACATGACCTTTTTCCCTGCGTGTATGTGTCCCTTTCTCTTCTTATAAGGATGTCAGTCATTGGATTTAGATACCTTCCTAATTCAGTATGACTTCATCTTAACTAATTGCATCCGCAAAGACCTTATTACCAAATATGATCACATTCTAAGGTTCCTGGTAGACATAAATTTTTGAGGTGCGCTATTCAACCCACTGCTGTGGGGATATTTTTATTTCAAATTTTAGGAGATTTTTCAGGTGGATTTTTTAAAAAATAAGCAAATTAGAGATAATACATTTTAGTTTTTCCTAATCCAATTTTATATTAGGAATATATTGTACAATTGTACCCTTTTATATTAAACACTAAAAATGGAGAAAAATAAGTAAATATATATGGATATGATGAACAACATTCATCCAAGTTCCAACCCTGTCTTCTGCTTCTCACACTTTTACTAAGAATGTTATTTTGTTTAAGCCGTTTATGGCCCTTGATACAGTTGAGCTAAATCCCTGCCAAGGTTCCCATGGGAGACAGGTTGTTACTGTTCAAACTTTAGATATTACTCAAATAAGAAAGCAATGAACGAGGCTAATTGACAGAGGACCCATCTGAGACCATCACTCAGATATTTTATAGTGGAATTTTCTTAATTTTCTCTTTATGATGTCAAGGTTATATTTCCTGGTCCTTTTTGCACAGACCAGAAGTTATCACATTGATTCGCTTGTTCCCTTCTAAGACCCAGATAGATGAGTATTTTTTGGCACTTACTTTACAAGATAAGTCTGAGAATATTTTCCAGGTATGTCTCAAAATATGCACAATAATCAAATAATTTACGGTGAATTTAAGCCAAAGCATTCTTAATATCTGTTGGTCTTTGAAATAAAGTCATAACAATTTCTAGTACTTAAATTTCCATTTATGAGCTTCTACATTTGCTTAACTTTTCTTATCCTTAAAGAAAAATAATCATTAAATAGACATTTAAAGGATCTCCGTGAGAGGAAGGCCACTTTACTCTGCTCCCAATAACTGCCTCCAGACAATCCCTATGATACATAAACTTTTTGACTCTATTCTTACTTATTAACAAAATACTTATTCCAAGGTAATTAAATATGTTCTCTAATTCTACTTCTTTTTTCCCTCAAGGCTTTGTATACTGTATCCACTGCCTTTTTGTCATGTTTAATAGAGTATTCATTCACATAATCTTTGGGTGCATTGTTAATATATGTACTTGTTGGCACTGTAGGTCTTTTGGGTGTCTTTTAATTAACTTCATAGGCAGAGACATCTTTCCCATTCAGATTATACTTCTCTAAGTTTCAGATACAAAATTTTAGTTTTTCTCTTTTAAAAGAAACTATGAAATAACCATTTCTATTTTCTGCCTTCTTAAATATTATTTTTTTACCTGTTTACTTGTTTATGATATTTTGTTCTTAATTATTAATCTTTATCTGTTATGCAGTTCATTTGCTTGACAGTCTGTCTCTACTAATTACAAATTCACATATTATAATACCCACTAATAAGCACATTTGCGCATTATCTTTTTATCTGTACTTTTTTTTTGTTTCTTAGATTCTTAAGCTGTCATTTTAACTTATTGTATCATTTAGTTCACTATAATACAACACATTGCTCCTTCCTTTTATGCATATGCCAATTTTTATCTAATGTTCACTTAGTCACTGCCTTTAACTTTTATTTATTATGTGTAGCTTATTCCAGCATCTTATCACACCCTCTGTCCATAAAACTGCACATAACTGATGAACAAATAATTTTCTTATCTGCTTCTGTCCTATTTTTGACATCACAGTATGTTTGGCTTAGTTGCCAAACAAAATATCTAGTTTTTCCTTCTTTACTCTATTATTCTGCTTCTTTTCATATAACCACTTCCGCACTTATCACTTATTCATTCACCTACTGTATCAGGTGTTGCTATAGGGCATTGGATTGCAACATTGTACTAAACAGACAAAAATCTGTGTTTTCTTAGAACTCATATTATACTGGAGGGGTGAAAGCCAATAAATGAACAGATAAATAAATAAATGATCAAGTATATTGGAATATCTCAGGCATATGGACAAAAAGTAAAACTAGAAAAAAGGAGACAGAAATTCCAGAGTAGGGTCCAGTGAGAACAGCAACAAGTGAGCAAAGGAGAAGAGAGATGTCAAAAAAAAAAGATATGGCCAGAGATGAATTTTCTTGAGAGAAATAGGCAGTACCAAAGACTTGAGATGGGTGTGCAGCTGTTGTGTGTTTCTAGAACAGCATAGAGGCCAGTGTGACTTCAGCAGAGTGAGGAAGGGAGAGTTGTAGGAGATGACATCACAGAGTTACAAGGTGGGGTCGTGTAGCATCTTGAGTCTGAGTAAAATCAGGCCACTGGAGGGTTTTTCCAAGAAGAGAGAGATTATCTGATTTACATTTTAAAAGATTACAAGAGCTACTGTATTGTAAATAGTGTAGGTAGAGGAGGGACAAAAATGGAACTAGGGATACTAAACAAAGAAGAAAAAGTTCACTGCAAGAATCTAGGTGAGAGACGATTGGCTTTGACCAGGGTGTATGTGAGGAGTGGAGGTAATGAGGTTAAGAGCACTTTTAAATATCTTTCTATACTCACTTATGAAAACTCAGCGATTTTGTAACAGACACATTTTCATAAGAAAACTGCTTCTTGTCAAATTCAGCCGTGAGTTTCATACTGCTAAAGCCAATGGACAAATCCCAGACCCAATCTCATGGGATCTGCTGCCAGATGAAACGGTAGATTATGCTTCCTCAGTGGTGGAGGACCCAGTGGGTACAAAAGATTGGGGAGAAGCAGTTAGGAATGTAACCCAAGCCATGTCTAACCTGAGGCATCTCTAGGCCACCTGGATGGATAAAGTGTGTACATAGTCAAATATATAAATCCAGAGTATAGGAGGAAGGTTCCAGTTTGACAGACACATTTTGGAGAGGTATTGTTAGTACTTTTATTGATGAGGCAGAATAAAGTCAATAAGGGTGTGAGTATATCTGCAAAAAGCAAACAGGGCATCTGATCTTAAAAAATCAGAAAGAAGAGGAAAAAGCAACCAAGAAACTAAGAGGCAGCAATGAGAGAGGAAGGAATAAAACCAAAAGCAAGTGGTGTATTGGAAGATAAAGGCAGGGCTTCAAAGATATGGGAATAAACAGCCAGCTATGCTAAATACTGCTTCTGGGTCAAGTGAGATTAAAACTGAGAAGTGACCAATGGCTTCAGCTATGTGGAGGTCATTGGTGATTTTCAACAGAGGCAGTTTACTCAGGAAAACTTGAACAAATCACAAAAGCTCTGAGCTTCTTTATCTGGATGTATAAATGGTTAGATTAAATGACCCATTTAACCCATTAAACTGTGACTCAAACGGAAATCCATTTATGCAAGAAGTTACTTAAATTAATAAAGGATTGTAAAAATTTAATATATCTCTTATTATTATTAATAATTGACATTTGTGCTTCTTTTCTCTTTGTCAATTTACTTGATTAAACAACCCTTTGCCATGCCTTTTGCTTTTTGGTTTTACTTATTTTTATCTATCTGCTCTTTGTGTCTTAAAAGATAAACATAAAATTTCTGTAAGCTAATAGGCATTGGAAACTGTTTACTAGCCCTTTCTCTTTCAACCATGTCATTTATCTTTGTCTACTAGAATATGTATTGGACTCAAGTTTAAATCTTATTTTTATAGAATTTTTACCCATCAAAAAGAAGTGTTCAACATGAGGCAATAAAAAAACTATTTTATAAAGGTGATATAGATGTGCCTTATCTCATAAATACATATGTAAGGTGCATGTATTTAGTGCAAGATTTATTTAGTTTGAGATATGTATAGTATTATGTAAAGTGTAAGAGGATCTGATTATACTACTGTTACTAGACCTGTGGCTCAGAGTATAAGAGTTTTAAATCTGTATCAAAAATTTATCTCTGAAATTAGTGCATTAATTTAGATGTTTTTCTAAAATATCTTCTTCCTTTTAATTTCTATGGTTCATTTCTCAGAATATTGACCAAAGATATTTGCTCCCATATTTCTAGTTACTTCTTCTCTTCCAGGTTTTCTGGATATCTCATTTTATCTTATTAGAAATAACTTTTCAGGTGCAATTTTTTTTTTCATAAAATCCCTAAGTGTCTTTCAATCTCACTGAAATTTAATGACAAAAAATAGCCCATACAGCTCTTAATACAAATAGTTTATTAAGGTTCATTACACTGGTTGGAGAAAATAATTAATACTAAAGGATTGCTGCTAAGAATTTTATGAAATTCAGCTGTCACTGACCATCCATTTAAGATCCACTTCTGAAAACAATATTATTGATGTCTTAAGCACACCTAGAACGTATCAAAATGGACAAGAAAGATGATTTAATGACTATACTTTATGTAATTCCTGAAGCAATCACATTAATAGGTGTTTCAAAAATTTACAAAATATTTTAGGCAATTTTTAAAATAAATCTGAATCAGCAATTGTTATATATTAATTATTAGGTGAATGGTAATTTTTGGATGATACATGAGATACAATGTTGAATGAGGCACACACTATGCCTTTAAATATTAATAATGAATAAAAAAGATATGATCAAAATTATTTATGGTGATTCTAATCCATGTAAGGCACAATGTTAGATCCTGGAAATGTCATAGTGAATAAGACAATAGTTCTTCCCTTTTGGAATTTACAGTCTAATGGGAGAAACAAATGAGTTAGTAAATAATTTTTAAAAATCTGGTAAGTTTTGTGGTGTGAATGGAAAAAGTGTAATGGGAATTCAGGAAGAAGCCACTAAATTCAATTTTATAGATACAAGAAAAGTGAGAATGACTTTCCATTCCAAACCAAAAGGAAGGGTGAAGAAAGATGAAGCAGAGTTAAAACCAGCAAATAACATGTGGATAATCATAGATTAAATAAGAGCAAGACAAATTTGGAGAAGTAATGCATTTCACCAGATTTTCAAGACAGTCATGTATTATGAGCTGAACTGTGTCCTCCCAAAATTCATATGTTGAAGTCCTAACCCCCAGTACCTCAGAACGTGACTGTATTTGGAGATATTCTTTAAAAAGGTAGTTAATGTTAAAAGACATCAGGGGGCTGGACCATGACCCAATATGACTATTGTCCTTATAAGAAGAGAAGATTAGGATACAGATACTCATAGAAAAAAAAATCATGTAAAGACTAAGGGCAAAGACAGCCATCTACAAGCCAAAGAGAGAAATTTCAGAAGAAATCAACTCTACTGATACCTTGATCTTGGACTTCTAGTCTTCAGAACTGTGAGAAAATACATTTCTGTTGTTTAAGCCACCCCATCCATGGTCCATTGTTATGGCAGTCCTAGCAAACTAATACAGCATGAATTGATGTTAAAAATATAAATCAGGCATACCACAAGGAGTTTTTTGAGCTATTTTGTAAAATTTCAACTTTATTATGAAACACATGTAAAATTTTTGTATTGCTTTAATTTGTGAAATAATGATTTTAAAATATCACTCTTCCTGCTGTCCATAATGAACATACCTGAAATTGGGATGATAGGTAGGAGCATGGTGCAGGTATCCAGGTAGGAGATGATGGGGGCCTAGACTAGAATAGAGATAGCAAGGATGGTAAAAGAAGTGAAATGCCTCAAGAGATACTTGGGAGGTAGAATGGCCAGGGTTTTGTAGACTATTTGTGTGGAAACAGTCAAGTATGCCTCCCACTGTTAGACAGTAGTATGCTGACTGGATAGAGATTCCGCTTTCTGAGTGGATAATTCTAACACTAATGCCACTAATGCTCCCCCTCCCCTAGATACTGGCAGTATTGATAGCTTATATGTCTCATCTGAATGGCTTCTAGGAACTGCCTTCAGCTGAAGGAGCATCCTTTCTCAAATATATGCCCTTTCCTAGAGGGCAGCCCACATCCAACTATTGGTCAATGCAATGGTAAAAAGACTAGGCCCAGAGAAGCCCCAGAGACCTCAGAGTAACTGCTATGGCCTGTATGCCAACTACATTATTCTTGAAATTCAACTTCTCCCATTGTCTAATTCTGCTTCCCTTACTCTCGTATAGGTTTCTTAGACAGTATCCAGTAAATCTGCTACCTGTACATTTTTCTCTCAGGTTCTATTTCCAGTTGACTTAAGACAGCTGAACCAGGACTTTTCCTAGGAAGCAGATTTTGACATAGAATTTTTGGACCTGGAACACATACTTGCTGGATGATTGACAATGAGGACTGGCAAATCAGTGGTATGAGGGATAGTGATAGCCCTTGTATATAGCAGTACTACAGAACTACATTTGACTACTGACAATTTCAGATGGGATATTGACAGAAGGAAATGCACTGAATGGTTCAATAGTTCAGAAACAAACTGTGGCGGGAACTGGCAATCATGAAGACTGTGTTATCAGACAGCTATTACTAAGTGCTACCAATATGTTGGAGAAAGACAAGAAAAAGCTGAGATTGCTAATCACTAATTTAAGTGGCTTGAAAGTCAGAAGGACATCTTGAAAAGGTATTTATCTTCTGTACTCAAAGAGGAGAAACTTAAAAATCAAGACCAGGACTTAATTCTAAGTGTAAAAATAATTCCAGGAAAGGTTGAATTTTCAACCTGGCAATTCTCTCTTTATACAGAATTCTTTTGATTTCTGCAATCCAGGCTACAGCACTGACTAGGAAGCCAAAAGACTCTAAGAGTTGTAGTGGAGCCCTCTGAGTCAGTGTGATCGAGAGCCATGAAACCCCAGATCTTGCAGAATTCCCTGGACCTGGAGGAATAGCCCATTCCTCTTATACATGTAAGTCTGAATCCTCCCACTGTTTAAAGAAGATTTGGGTACCTGCTTCTTGATAATAGAGCCCATGCCTTCCTGATGATCTGTCTACTCTCCTTATCACAGCAATCAAATTATTAACAAGTGTCAAATAAAATTAATTCTGCGCTTTCTAATGAAAAAAAAAAAAGTCATAGTTAACATATACTAGAAGGAGCCAGCAGAGAATGTAGGAAGTGGATTCTGAGAGGCCTTTATAGGGGTGGGGGAATATGATTAGAAAATGGCCATTGCAAAGTGGACATATGGTATAATGTCAGAAAACTCATCTGCTGACTATGTTCCCAGAAGAACCTGGAAGTCACTCTATTGTTAGTGAGGGGGACAACAGCCCCACTGCAAAGCTCAGTGGTGGCTATCCTCTCTAGGATATGAGTGACAATAAGAGATGATGTTACAAAATTGAACTTCTTAACAACAGTAGGGAGCAGCAGAAATTATAGCATCTCAACTATAAGTAAACACCAGATAGCTATGTTCAAACACAAGTAGAAAGCAGGAGTAAAATTAAGCAATAAAAAACATTGTTGGGACAGAAATTCTGAACTGGGAAGGATTATGGGAGAAGTGAATAGAACATAGTGTTCCAAAGGGAAGGGAAATGGGCAGCCAATAAGAGTAATTCTGAATGTGTGGCAAAAAAATGTATGCCTACCAGTGATGGATGATCAGGAGGGTGAGGGCAGATAATTCAATAAAATTCAAGATCATGTGCTCAGATTCTGGACCTGAGCCAGTACTCAGAATTGAAACCTGTTAATTGAAGTAGAAGTCAATTCCTTTTGAAGAAGGATGTTGTAACACCTTGGCAAGTGTATTGAGTAATTCTTCCCCAAATGCACTTAATGCCAATTACGTGTTAATCATACACAGGGAAAATCAGAATACTCAGACATTTCAAAAACGATTGAAGTTGTCAGTGCTACACGGGCCACAAAGCATCATCTTGGGTTGAATAACAAAAATGAAACACTGTTTCCAAAGCTGACTCATTATGAGTTCATTAGATTCATTAAACCACCTGGGTGTCATTTTAGCAAATGCACAGCTGGAATAAACATATTTGATAAATAGTAGAACTATTTTGTGTGGCATAAACATTTACTTTGTTCACTAATTAATTTTCCCATTTCCTGACATCAGCAGTGGTGAATGGCTTGATTTTTGTTCAGGAAAGTGGAATTAAAAAAAAAAAAAATGCAGCAAGAGTAGGTGATCAAGGACAAAGAAGTTTCAAGAAATCTCATGTGGATGGACCTATGGAAGTGGGCATAAAGTATGAAGATCTTTGAAATGCAAGTTAACAGCCAAGAGAAAGCATACTTCATGGAAGAGACACTAAACAACCAAGAGGACAGGTGGCATAATCAACTGGCATCAGCAAACCTCTATCATTAAGTATTGTCAAAATGATTCATAACAGAGTAGCTATGATAGCAGGGATCAAGGCTATGTATGGTCCCAAGAGCATGGGTTTCTACTCCCCAGCCTGATGTCCAAATATCCAGTAGAATATATCAGTGTTGAACTCCCAAAACCTGTTGTCACATTTATTATACAGTAGCACTTCCAACCTAAAAGGGAAGTGATTCTTTTTGATTGAGATCAATATGCAGTTCAGCTAAGATCAATACACTTTTCAGCTAAGGAATTGTCTTTTCTGTCCACAAGGCTTTGGCCAGCAGAAAATTCAGGAACTTGCAGACATGTAATTCCACAGAAGTCGATTTAGACAATAGAGCCCACTTTATAGCAAAGAAATATGACAGAGAAGCCAGGAATTTGGGTTCTAACGGTTGAAAACCACACCACCTAGAAACTACTGTCCTGATAGAGAAAAGAAACAGGTTTTAAAGCTGCAGGTGATGTGCCATTTTGGAAATACCTTGAAATGATGGGATCTGTTGACTCTTACTCTATTATGCAGCATACATCCTAAAGCAATTATCATTTTATGGCCCTATGTCCCCAATAAGTAGAATGTAGAGGCACAGAAATCAAGTGCTCCACTTATTGTCATTCTCCAAGTGGGAAATTCATGCTTCTTTTCTCTACTGCTTAAGGATGTATGCATCTAGAGTTCCTGGTAGCCTGAGAAGGAGTGCTTTCACCTAGAAACATGGTAAGAGTACCACTGAACTTTAATTTATGGCTGCCATGTGGTGATTGTATCTCTTCATGCCAAAGAACAGCATCACTATTAGCAAGGGAAGAGGTAAGAATGATTTTATGCAGTGGAGGAAGGGAAGAATTAGTCTGGCACTCAGGTAAAACTTTGGGGTATCTCTTGCTACTCCACTCTCCAAATTTTGTTGCAAATGGACAAATGCAGCAATCACATCTTGAGAAAGACATGATGAAAGTGGACAGGCCCAAGCACTTCTGGGATGAGTGTTTAGCTCACCCTACTCATAATCCACTTAGTCTAACAGAGATTCTAGGGGAGGGTGTGCTGAATTGAGACTAAGTAAATACGGTAAATGTTGCCTCAAGAATTGCTGCACCATAGAAGCATTACTCTGTCCCATAATCTTTCTCTTCGAAGGTTTCCCCAGAAAAGACACCTATAAAAATCTTAGAGAATCTATACCTAGCTGGGGTTGATTCATGTGTTGCTAATCATGGCCTGTAATGGATCTTTGCTTGGTCATCCTTCAGAAATGAGGCATTCACTCCCCAGGCTGCCACATATATCACCAGCTGCTGGCTCAAGTGAGGGTTTCCTAAGGATTGCTCTTGACCAAAGATGCATCTCCGAAGGTTACCAACCCTCCTTCAATGGTCAGCCCACATCTAGTGGCTGGTAAATGACATGGTACAGAAGCTCAACTCCCGTGCCTCCAAATTCCCGTGCCTCCATTTGGGACAATCGGTAAAAAGCCCTTCCAGCTCCAGAGCTCATTGTGAAACTGACTAATGTCTGTGTTGCAACTGCATTGCGGTTCAACTCTTCTCTCTGCTAAGCCCATTTTCCTTACTCTTCTCTGGGAGATTTTCCCAGAGACTTCCCCTGAAATTTCCTGCATGCAGATTTCCATCCAAGTCCATTTTCAGGAAATCCTACCTAATAGAGAAACCATGAGTAAAAGCAAATTAGAAGAAATGTGTGAAGAGCTTAGCTGATGTTTACATTGATTTGTGATCTGCAGGAACCTCCTGGGTATATGGACTTTGAGCTCATTAAGGTAATCAGGGCTGGAGATATATTTGGGAGATATTGACATAGAGATGGTAACCGAACTCATGAGAATAAAGCAGATCACCTAGTGTGAGTATTCAAGTGAGAAGAGAGGAAAGCCTAGCGCAGAACCCTGAAACAAACAGCAAATTTAGCGGATGGGCAGAGGGTTACATTCTGGCAAAGCAAAAGTGGACAGTCAGGAAGAAAGTAATTTTAAAACAACTGTCCTCAATTAATACAAGAAAAGCTGACAAGTCAAGACAGCCAAAATATTAAAATTTACATTTCATAAAAAAAGTTGACACAAAAGCCAAATGCAGTGGTGGAGGAAGAAGCCAGATTGCAATAGTTTAAACAAGGTGTGTGCACGCTAAAGACTTGGAATCATTAACTTAAGAAAAGGCTTTCAAGAAACCTAATCGTGAATGAGAAAGATGACTGGAGTATGATGTGGTGTTGAATGATGTCTTTAAATTTTAATTTATTGATTTATTTTGTAAGGGAGAAGTTTTGTGAATACATAAACCATAAGTTTATAAGCATATAAGTAATTCCAAAATATTCCAAAAAAATGACAAAAAAAAAATGCTATGGCAGTTTGGATATATCCTCCCCACCAAGAATTCTAACAGCTGTGAAAACAAACTTCTTAAGTGGCAAAATATGTGTGGACAGTTTGAAGAATCTCTAGATCTTCTGCAATTTCTCTTTCTATCTGTTTAATGTCCAGATTATTGCTTTATAGTGAACCATAAGAAGAAGCAACTTTGTGTGTATTTAAGTTATTGATATTAATACTATTTTAATTAGGCAATAGATCTGCTTACTAACAAGTCTTTTTCACCATAGACATATATTATTCTGTTTGTACATAAAGAACCAGAATTATGCACTGTATTAAAAGCTTTTGGTGCTCACAAGATGCAGGGAGAAAAGAAGTTTAGCTGTTTTTAGAGAGTTGACCTCATTAATTGTTTGATTACTTCAGGTTGTGTTTAAGTTATATAGTCTTAGGAAGTAGCTAGCGGCTAATTTAATTCAACTTCATAGACAAAGTATAGCACTTACATAGTTGTCCACGATCTCTACATCGCTTCCTAATAGTTGAATTCCTAATGGCTCTAGGTAATCCATCACCAGGGAACTAGTCAGAATTCCTGTCCAATGATGGGGAGTGGAGGGAGGGTTAAAGTAATCAGACAGTCTGATGAAGTCTTACCTAACCAGGATGCATTCTATAGCAGAAGTCAAATGTTTCATAAACACCAAATCACTGACTGAAGTATGAAAAATCAGGGTATTGTTCAGAAGATGAAGATTGTATTGTGGATTAAAATAAAATGATTTCAATTTGTTTCGAAAGTTTAAAATGATGTCAGTATGTTTGCCTTTTGAGCAAGCACATTCTATGTGTAAGAATAATTTGTTTTAAAATTATTATTAAAGTTAAATTCAATTTAACAGTCTCAAATAAATGTCAGGGTGGGGAAACTGATGATTGGTTTGCAATCTCTGTGGTGACTGAATAGGAATAAAAGGATGAGTTGGGACTGGAAATCAAACATACAGAAAAAAACAAAGGGATGATGTATTTCTGTGTGTACTGGATCTTCTTACAGCCATCTCAAAAGAAAGCTGCACTGTTTCTTTTTCTTTGTGCCTCTGTCCCTTCCAGCTGTGGATAATTGATAAGGAGACATAAATCCTACACTATAGCAACAACTCAAAGCCTAGTCAGCTATCTTTGATTTATGGCTTGCCTTGAATAGATAAGCTATTCAAATCACGTGGTACTCAATGGGCTGAAAAACCAAGAAGTTAAGTCATCTCATGACTGATGCTAAAGCTGGAAAGGCAGATACTTTGTCGGGGGAGCACACACTGAACCACAAGCAAGGTAGAAAAATCAAAGCCAGATGCTCAAAATGGAGTCACACATGCAGGGAGAGACTGGGATCAGAGAAGGGGGCAGAGAGAGAGAGAGAAACACAAGAGGTGGGGTAGGGTGCAGAGAGCAAGAAAGAAAGAGAGAAGCAGAAAGACAGAGAGGAGTATTTGGTTTGCAGATCTTCCCTGACTTCTTCACACTCAAGGCCTATGTGTTCATCTTTGCCTGAATTACCAGGCATCTGTACTTTTCCATGCATTTTTTTTTTTTAATTTGAATAATCCTCTTTCTGGTGATTCAAAGTTCACTCAGTGGGGTGAAGGGGTTGGGTGGGGGAGAAGTAGAAGAAATTTTTAGAAAAGGACAGAGAAATATGAATTTGAAAGATATATAAGAAGAATGAAAATAAACAGGATGGAAAAACCAGTGGCCAGGGCAGATTGAAAGTCATTAAGTGAGGACCTGTTGGTAAATAAGAGTTTAAAATGCATTGCAAAACTTTGTTTTGTTTGTGTTCTTTGATTTGAATTATGGTTTTTTACTATGGAGTTTGCTCTTTCGTCCTCTTTAAATTGCATTTGTCCAGTGATATAGAATGGCTATTTCCCAGTGTTGATTCAACATTTTCAAAGACTATCACATTATAATTCTT
Organism: Cynocephalus volans; assembly: GCF_027409185.1. NCBI lineage: Eukaryota > Metazoa > Chordata > Mammalia > Dermoptera > Cynocephalidae > Cynocephalus > Cynocephalus volans. Next base: position 167,705,598 of record NC_084460.1, on the reverse strand, counting down.
TTTACAATGATATGGGTCTATACATTTTTAATTTTAAATAGTAAATGTTTTCATTAAATAGTAAACCAGTGTTTGGGGGCCTCTTTAAGACTTTTACTAGACGAAACTGTAAGGAATACAGTGCAACATTTGGCACGAAAAAACAAGGGGAATATTCCTATCCTCTTTCAGCACTTATTTCTCTTCTTGGGGTGTAATTTCAACAATTTATACTTTTGATCCTGGCCATTTTATTTCTTCACTGCTTACAACACTGCAAGTGTAATGGAATATAGTACTGAAAGATTGAATTTTTAAGGTTGTGCAGAGAATATATTCAGAACACTTTCATTCTTTACTGCATCTACTAGATGTATTTGCATTTGGCACATAATAGGCTCATGAAAATGATGACCCCAAAAGAGAAAATGAGACATGAAACTATCCTCTACACAATGAAAAGAAAAAAGAAAGGAAAGGTATATAAATAGCTTATTTTTGTTAGACCAGATAATTGTGTGGACATCTTCAATTTTCTAGCAACTGTTTGATCTGATTTTCATTTTATTTCCTGAGAATATTCCTCTCTTCCATGTTAAACTGTGACCTCCTAGGACATGACATGTTTGATGCGTTGTGTTTTAAATTAATGAAATATAACATATTGATGATTATTACACACCAAAAAGCAAACAGAATAAAGAGGAAAGATTAAAAAGGTTTCCCAAAGCTCCAGAGGACTTACTTCTTAGTGTTTGAAATATTAGTAACTGGTTCAGTACACTTCAACTTGAAATTAGAGAAGACTAATAATGTTGCTATTCCAGGCTCTGCTTCTACTTAGGGGTTACCTTGGACTGCACAATAACAATAAGCAAAGTGAGAAAGGAGAAAAATGTAGAAGAAAATGTCAAGCAATCTCACTATCCATATACTTTTTCATAAGTCTTATAAAATCACAACCTGAGAATTGAACTGATTTAATTTAAGCAATGTAACTGAGATTTATAATTAATCTACAAACATATGTTTGCATTTAAAATATCATTCATTCACATACTCACTTCTTAAAGTTCTTGAGCATTTAATTTGTGTTTGGCTATCTAGATGGAAAGATTAAGTCTATCTTCTTAGGATAGTGAGGGAAAGAGTTTTGCAAACAGAACTAAAATTCGTAAGTGATCTTATCAATATATCTGAGAGTGTGTGTGTGTGTTTCCCCAAAATTTGACAGAAAGACTATAATTCTCAATCCAGTCATCTCTTCAGATAATCAATACTAGCTACATATCAGAATTCTATTTTTTTCCCCTAACTAAACATTTATTTGTCCCTGATTTAAACATTCTTCATTTTAGACATTAATTCACAGATTTGTGTTTTCCAATACAAGTAGTCTTTTCTGAAGCAAGATCCTGACCTCCTCATCGGAGAAAACTACTTAATCACTCATTTGTGTGTTATTGCTTAGAACTATTATACTTTGGCTAGATCAACAACTGCAAACTGATATTATCATATTAAGATTCTTAAGTTATGGGAGATGCCTTGCTTTACTGACAAGTAGAATGTTCTAGTAGAGGTAGGAAAACTGACCTGTGCAGCACAGAATAGGAATAAATTCTGAATGCCATTCTTTCTGATGGATCATATTAAAGTAAGACTTTCCTGTATGGGGAGATTTAAAAATCAAGGTATCTGATCTGAGTTGAGTTGACTATTAAGGAGAAGGTAGAAAAGGCCATTCCAAGCACAAATACAAATATAAGTAATAGCACTGAGCCATGGGAGTTTTGGACAAAGACAAAAATTACTTAGACTACACATAACTGCCTATTTGGGAGCCAAGTTTCCTCTGTGTCTGCCCTTCTTATTCAGGACAAAGATCTGTTAATTTATTTATATTTTCATTAAGCTCGATTGTGTGCCTATCACCATGCTAAAGGCAAGAATTAAACTTATGAATAAAGAACAGTGCCTACTTTAAAACATCCACATCTCAAAGAAGGAAATAATATCTAAAAGTAATTATAATAAATACGATAGAAGTAATAATACAGGTAGCTCCCAGGAGCAAAGAAAATAATCAGTGACTAAATCAGGCTGGTAAAGCAATATAGGGTGGCTAGGGGAGGTAGTAGATAAGGGGGGGAGAGAAGACAAATTGCCTGATTTATTTTAAAAGATCAGTAGTAGAATGAAAAGTAAAGACAAAATGAGAAAGTAATTTTAATCTGAGGAAATGACAAAGCTATAGAGATTGTAGGTGATTCTAGAACATAGGGTGTAAGCCTGGGAGCAGTGAAAATTTATGGATGAGATAATGTCAAGAGATCACACCACGAAGGCTCTGTATTCCATGTTAAGTAGTTGCATGTTGATCGGGAGCCATGAGAGCAGTCCTTAAAGGGCTTAAAAGGAGAAAGGACACAGCCAGCTGTACATATGAGAGGGATCACTCTGTGGATCTGTAGATAATGCATTTGAGATGCATTGTTAAAGGGAGGGAGAACGGGTCCCAGTAGTTAATTGGGAGATGATAAGAAACCTTTAAAGTAGTATAATTAAGGATAAAGATTAGTGTACTGATTATTAATAAAAAATTGTGAAGCAAAATATGCCTGTCTTTGTGAATGAGTTGTATGACAAACAAAGGGGAAGAAACTTTACGTTCAGCTTTGTAGTTCCGATAAATTGATGGACAGTAATGTCAGCAAATAAGATAAAACATAAACAGGAGAATTACTGTATAGCTGTCAGACTGAATAATTTTGTTTATCTTTAATACATTTGAAAACACCAACTAAAATGGCAAGAGTCATATAGGTCCACAAGAACAAAACAATGGAGAGAAAAACATCTTGAAGAAAAAATGTCACTGCCTATTTAATAGAAGGAGAAGAGATGAACTCTTCAGCAGAGCAGAGAAAGCTGGAACCTAAGTGAAAGGAGGGATAATGATGGGGATAAAAGTGTCCAATTCACTTGAATCTTTGAAGTTTGGAGGGACTGTGGAGGGCAGGTGAAGAATTAGGGGCTAAAATTAGGAAGATTGAGTAAATGGCTTCATTCCCTTCCCTTCCCCACCCCCCGCCCAGGTCTCTAAGAGCATCAGAAATTTATTCTCTGGAAATATTGAACCAGAATGCTCCTGACTCCAGTATATCTGGTACAGGGGCAGATAAAGATGAGACAATGGACAGCAAAAAGGAGCACAAATAAAAATCTTCACACTGGATGTAATGAACTCCCAGATGCTTCCAGAACATTCCTGGGGCTCTTTCCCAGAATGCTTTCTAACACACACATAAACCCTGTCACATAACTGGAGTTGGGTATTCTTTTCTGAAAAAACTAGTCAGCCACAGAGGAAATGTCTACCCATTACAAATACCTATTCATTTTTTAACACTTTTAGTGTAAATCCCATCAGCTAGAATCCTCCCTAGATCATCCCTCTTTTCACCCTGCATTCACCTCCGTTTTCATCTCTATATGACTGCTGCAACAAATGACTACAAACTTAGTGAGTTAAAACAACAGAAATTTATTCTCTCAAAATTCTGGAGGCCAGAGTCTATAATCAAGGTGTTGACTGGGCCACACACACTCTCTCCCTGAAGGCTTGAGGGGGGAATACTTTCTTGCCTCCCCCAGCTTCTTGTGGCTCCAGGTTTTCCTCTGCTAATGGGAGCATAACTCCAATCTCTCTCTCCATCTTCACGTGTGTCAGTTCTCTCCTCTTATCTTCTCTTATAAAGATATGAGAGTACTTCAAAAAATTTGTGGAAAAGTAGATTTGAAAGGTAATACGAAATTTCTAAGAACTTTTTGAAGTATCCTCATACTTGCCATTGGATTTAAGGCATGCCCCAATCCAGGAAGATCTGATTTTGAGATCTTTAACTTAATTACACCTGCAAAGACCCTTTTTTTCCAAATAAGTTCACATTCATAGGTTCCAGGAGTTAGGACATGAACATATATTTGGGGGAGTCACTATTCAACCCGCTAAACATCACATACTTTCCAGAGTAGAACATGTTACTGCTCATTATTCAGTATAAACTTGCAGTCAAGGAATGCTTTGAAGCAAGCAGAGGAGAAGTTGATGTAGAAGTGAGAGGACGGGTTAATGAGAAGAAGGAATAAGATGAGGTAGCATTCCACACAGACAAATTTTTCTTGTCTGGAGAAAGAACCAACTCATCATCTAATATTGGAGAAATGGAGATTAAAACTGACAGAATCAAGATGATTTATGTATAGGGAGTGGTAAAACATGTCTGGTGATTTTACTTTTCTTATTGATGTAATGAGTCAGTTAGATTCTTCAGGAAGCAAACACTGAGAAAGAATTAGGAGTAGAAGTGATTTATTTGGGGGTAGTGCCTGTGAAAGATAAATAATGTAGAAAGCAGGATTGGACAGTGACCCTCAGAACACATTCACATCGTTCAGTGTCTCAGCCAACACAACACGATCTCTAGAGGCAAGTCTGAGTAGGCTGTATTTGGGCAAACCTGACCAGGGTGTAGTATATCCACCATGCTCAGTCAATGGCATAAGGATAGCCAGGAAGTGTGGCTTTGGCTCAAGAGCTGAGGGAGATCCTGAATATGCTGCCTCTGGAGGCTGTCAGCTCACTGTACTCCTTGCAGCTAAACACAAGTTCTTTCTTGGAGGGAGAGGAGAGCAAAGCTGCTCCTTGGCCACTGCATATAGAAAGGGATGCTTTCTGCAAGTAAGGAAGAACAAGGATACAGTAGAGGAAATGTGAAGCACGACTGTAAGGAAAGTAAAACGAGTGTAAAATAAAGAACAGCTTAGTCAGGCTCACTCACCTTGCATCTGTTACAAATGGGCGAGGTTCAGCACATTCACTAGAAACAAGTAATAAGAGTAGTGTAACTGCGCATGTGTGCCCATTTACTGATCAGCACATTTGTTGAAGTTACGTTATGCATTTGGCTTGTGGCCACTATTGTGAGACAACTGCTCTGAACTGCTGGTCGGCAGAGCATGGAGGGTCAGCAGAGTGGAGTAGGGAGAGGTCATGTCTGGAAAAAAAGCATGTCTGTGAAGCTCACATTTGAAGAATAAAGTATGTCTACCTTGCATAAAGCTGCCGGGATCTTCTTTCAATTACCTGGCTCACGACCTGCATAGGAAGGGGCAGAAGGATCTGAGATTCTTGTCCACCAATGACTCATTTAATAAACTGTTATCAATAGAAAAGGGGAAAAAAGAGGATAAACTGTCATGTGGCTCCAGCAGAGGGGGGAAAATAATCTGCATAGCCAAGTAACTTTATTAACTCCTATTAAGTACTAAAGAATAAGGCCCAAAATAGGTAAATTATAACATTAATATCTATTTGGTAGATTTTTTAAGAAGGAGGAGGTGCTAGTGACTGACACAGCAGTGATAGATTTCCAAGAGGATTTAGGGCTCTCATGCGACTCATAAATTCATATTATGAATCATGAGGTAGGGTAAGGGGACCTGAAATGAAGTGGTTTTAGCATTGTGGAAGCAGAACGTGATACTTTTTCCTACTTCCAACCTCACTAAGTACAATTTACATAGTCTGGTGGCCAGTGGGAGAAAAAATTTTGTACTCAAAACAATAAACCTGAACTTCTCAACAAAAAACTTTTTTTTTTTTCCCTGATTTCTTTATCTTGGTATGCTAATGTCTGAAGTTGTGGCATGGTCTTTGTAAATAAAATGTTGCTGTACTGACCATGAATATATTAATGCAAATTTTAACAAGAAATATTAGTAATATTTCTTCGGATATTTCCCCTTAAACATTGTTGTGTTTTCTTATTTGGTGAGCCTGACCTTCTTAAGTCTGATTTCCTTATGTTGGTTAGAAGCAATTTTCTTAGGTTACTCTTTTTCTAAACTTTTCTGCTCTGAGTCTTCGTTTGGCAGTGTACAGGAGAAAATGTAAAAGGGAGGCTAAAGATAAGGTATGAAGGAAATGGGGAAAGGAGAGATCTGAAGTAGACAGGCTGTCTACGGCCATACCACCCTGAATGCGCCCGATCTCGTCTGAAGCAGACAGGTTGTGTTCTGACAGAGGAATATTGCACATCACAATGTCTGCGGTGGAATCACTGAAATGAGAAAATCCATGGTGTGAATCAAATGAAACAGAACTCAAGGCCACTGAAATTAAGAAGGTCATTACTTTTAGGAGATTTTAGAGACATTAAACTCTCCCAGGATCATTGCAGAAGTTGGAATAAACCAGTAATAGGCAGGTACCCAAAATCGTCAGTGAGGGGAAGGGACACTTCTAGAAATATAGATGCAAAGAATTAGAAAATAATAGAGTACAATTGCATGAACCTCAAAGAAGGTTTCATGTAATTGGAAGAAAGTTATTCTGGAATACATGGTAGGAAGCCAGGAGAGAGCCCATCGTCTATGGTATCACCTCTCTCCACCCCACTTTCTGTTGCAGAGTTTGTAATGCTCTAGCTATATAAGTATTCTTCACTGGTGGGAACTATAGGCAGTGTATTAGTACATTTATGTTCTTATAACAAAATACCTGAAACTAGGTGATTTATAAAGAAAAATGACATTTATTGTGCACAGTTTCTGAGGCTGAGAAGTCCAAAGTCTGTCTGGTGATGGTGACAGTGACCCAGGGGACTCACATTGCAAAGACGGCAGATGCAGAGAGAGCAAGAAAGAGACAGACTCTCTTCTCTCTTCTTTTAAAGCCCTCAGAACCACACACCTGACCATTTTTAATCCATTCACCACTGTATGGTCCTACAATCCAATCATCTCTTCAAGGCTCTACCTTTCAATTACCAAAATAGGATTTCCTACTCTCTTACCAGTTACAGTGGGGGCCAAGTTTCTAATCCATAAAACTTGGGGGACACAATTCAAGCTTCAATGAGTTTTGAGGGGACATATTTCAATCTACTACAGGCAGTGTGGTCACATAAATATATGCTCAAGAAAAGATTTGACACTGCTCCCTTTAAGAGGTGGAGCTTATGTCCCTTCCCCTGGAAAGGTGGGTAGACATAGTAACTCACTACTAATGAATAGGATAAAGTAGAAGTGACAGTGTGTGTGACTTTAGAGACTAGGTCATCATTAAAATTGCATTACTGCAACTTCCTTCATGATCTGTTGTATTGCTCCCTCTAGGGGAAGTTACCTACCATGTTGAGATGCCACTCAAGCAGCCTGTGGACAGACCTGGGTTGCAAGGAGCTCAACTCTACTGCCAATAGCCATATGAGTGAGACTCTTAGTGCTAGCCCCAGTCAAGCCTTTTGGTGACTGAAGTCAGCTGATATCCTGATTGCAACCACGGAAGACCTGAGTCATCCAGCTAGGGCAGTCCCAAATTCCTGACCACAGGAATTGGATGATAATAAATGTTTAAAACCACTACATTTTGGCTCATTTCCAGCAATAGATAACTAACACAGCCAAAGCCCCTACATTTAGAGAAATAAGTGAGAGAAATTTTTGTGAAAAATTAAGAATATTGGAGTTTATTAATAACTGAATATTTTTTAAAACCCACAGTATAAAAGATTGGAAGGGAAGTGAATATTTAGACAGTCTAGAAGTACATGATTTCACAAAGAGACAATTATATGAGTGATGGAAGAATGCCAGAAGACACAGAGGCTATGTATTTTCTTTAGAAACAAAGTGTATGAGCATTTTGAAAAATGTTTCTGTACATTAGGAGATAACACTATGGTGATATAGCTTTGCAGATCTCCAGAGCTTTTCATGGATTCTTAAAAGATCAGGTCACATCACCTTTAAAGAATAAAAATGTGGCAAGTCATGAAAATCTTTATTGCAGTCTTCCCAGGTATTTTTATACTTTGCGGATCAACCTTCACAAATATGCAGAATACACACACACACACACACACACACACACACACACACACACTTCACACTTATGTACAATAGCTAAGTGATGTTAGGCTCTTTGGGAGCCATTAAATGGTGAAAAAAAAATTCCAAACCTTCTGAATCATTCACTTGAATTTGGCAGGCAAAACTCAATTCTTAAGGGCATTTTTCCTGGTAAGCTCAGTCCTCCTATAAGAGGAAAGAAAGCACTAGGATATAAATACTATGCATAGATGAGAGGAAAAAAAAAAAATAGAGATGCGTTGAAAATGGATGGCAGTAATGAAGATTGTGGTTGGATATGACTGGCCTCAAATACCTGAACTTTTACACAGTCATTTGGGTAATTTTAAATCAAAAGTATATTTTCAAATCTATCATGTTGGTACTAAAAATAATTTTAATAGAAAATAACATGGTGAAATATTTGATTTTAGAATGGAAGATCTTACACGAATTTGGCACACAATCTCTTCACCTTCTTGTCTATAGCGAGACATTTAATACACGACAGGCCGGTACAGACGGTCCCTGACTTAAGACAGTTAGACTTACAATTTTTTGACTTTTGACTTTATTATGGTGCAAATCTATAAGCATTCAGTAGAAACCGTACTTTGAGTAGCCGTATAACAATTCTGTTTTTCACTTTTAGTGCAGTATTCAATAAATTGCGTGAGACATTCAGTACTTTATTATAAAATAGTCTCTATGTTAAATGCTTTTGCCCAACTGTAGGCTAATGGAAGTGTTCTGAGCACATTTCAGGTAGGCTAGGTTAAACTGTGATGTTCGGTAAGTATTAGGTGTATTACATGCATTTTCAACTTGACATTTTCAACTTACGGTGGGTTTCTTGGTACCTAAATCCATGTAAGTTGATGAGCATTCATACTATGAAGGTACACCACTGCTAGTCATCCCCTATTAATTCTTCCGGCCTGCGGAAAAAAAGTCACATTGCTCAAGAGACAAAAAAAAAAAACAAAAAAAAACAGGAAGGGAAAATAAATCACATCCTCTTTCCTTGGCTAATGAGCAAATTTCATGTACTTTTCTGTATGTACTCACCTTCCACTCTTGTGGAAGGGTCACATTGCCCACATTTTGTCTTAAACCCTGCACTTGAGCCCTTAATATCTCCTCCCAAAACTTGACCTACACTCTTGCACCCCCACAAAGGTTTTTATAATTCTGGGTCATGTTTACACTGGGAGCATTAAATTTAACAACTGCATCTAAACACTCATAAAATTTTGTTAATATTGTTGCTTTATGTTTTGTTTTCTTATACAATATAGACACGCACACTTATACAAAAAGCCTGAAGGAGAAATTGTTCTGAAAGAAAGACTGAAGACTGCATAAACATATAGTATCTTTACTGACTGAGAAAAAAATACACCAAAATTGCTAATAAACATGAAAATGAAATTATAGAGAATACTAGGGACAGCTAAAGACCTATCTATAGGTCACCAGAGATTTCCAGAAATTTAAAGGTAAACATAGTAAGCCAGAAATTCTGAAAGAAATAAAACTATAAATTAGGGACTCAGATTTTTTTGAACTGAAAGATATTTGTTGTAAACCCAACATACCTGCTAGTGAGCTAAAGTTCTTTTTCAACCAATTATGTCTATTGCTTCCTGTAAAGTCATAGCTCTTCATAAGGTGCTACACATTGAAAAGCACAGAGTTCTGCTGACAATGTGAATATAGTAAACCAATTACGAACACAACAAAAATATCCTGAGGTGATAAAAGCGGGTCAAAAAAGAGCAATGTTTATATTTTTGTGGCTGTGAAATGTTCAGATAGTAGGTAAAGGCAAAGAAAAATAAATCCTGGACGCTTAAGGCTTTACTAAAATTCTCACCTACAACTAAAGCAATAGAGCATGGCTCGATGTTCCTTATAAAAGTATTTGTATGTACAAATGAGTTTACGTAATTATATATATGTGTGTGTGTATTAGTTCACACAATTATTTTTCTTTACATAAATTATTTAAAAAATTCAAAACTGACCAAACAATATTGAGACTTTTGTGAAAAAAAAGTGTTTTACTGACAAAAAGAATAAAAAGTTAGTTGCACTAATTCCTTTACAAGATCAGAAGATTTCCGTTAATGCCTTTACTTAAAACTATTCCATTTAATCACAGTTCATTTCTCCCAATACACCTGTATGGAAATGTTACAAAATTTTAAATGATTCTGAGGAAATAGAAGTGAGTAGCTCCCTTGGGAATGTGAATGAACTGCCACAGAGATACACAAATAGATTCTAAAGGGGTAATTTACTATACTGATAGTTATAGGTCTTTAATAAATGCTCCTTTGAGCTTTCTACTGGTGTACAATTGCCCCTGATAGCTGCAAGTGACAAGTAAGGGTTAACTTATCCAAAGCTGAGCTCCTGAAGAAGAAACTCCTAGAGAGGGTGCTGGTCACCTCCAAATCCACTGCTTAATGCAAATGACTATTGTCAACCGCAAAGCTTGGACCCAGTTCTGATTCACCCATGACCAGTGACGTGGCAAGGAGCTTGCCCATAATACAACTGCAGCTGCAGTTCCTGTACTTCAGCCCCCAAATATATCAGGGGAGACAGTTTTCTCCTCCAAACCTCAGCCCTTGAACTGAGCTGGCAATAGAGAACTGCCTGGATTCAAGCATCTGAACCATCATGTTGCTTTTATATGCAGTCCCCTGGTACCATTAGAGAGAAGCTCTTTGGTTCTTTCCTAAAAGCCCACAGCCCATGGTTTACCTTCTGTTCCCCTCAGTCTCACTTCAGTTCCCATGAGCTCTCTTCAGACATCTATCAGGTGATGGGCAACAGTGGCCGCATACCTGTCACTGATCTTCACCTCTGCAAGTTTTAACAATAAATGCTGCTCCAATTAGACTGATATCGCTACTTAACTATTCACCTTATTTTGTTTTTATTTTTATTTTTTTTGCACGAGAGCAAGAACGCATTAACATTTAGGTACACATGGAAATCACTATATTTCCAACTCTGATTCCTTATACAGAATTTCATGTAATGACAATTTTGAGTCTCTTAACAAATTCTAATTGCACAACAATGTCATTAGCCCACCCTGCATTTGGCTCACAATGCACTTGTTTGGACAATAATTCAAATAAAAGGTCAAAATTTTAAATTTATAGACATATTCTATTAGATCAAAATGATTCCCTTCCAATTACCGTTTTGTTTTTGTTTGTAAACAGAAAAGGGGTAAGGAAAAGATGTGATAAATGTTTCAGATATGAACTTCCCTATTTAACATTTTTTCCCTCCAGGGCACATCTCTCTTTCAAATATGAGGTAAATGAGAAAAAAGCAAAACACTTATTGGTTTGGGACTAAGAGTACAGCTGTGTAAGTGAACTCATCATTTTTCATCTTTCCTTTTAAAGCCCTGAATTCTTCATAGGGTTGTTCAACACTTAAAGTTAAGTGGATCTAAAAAATCAACATATAACATTTGTTTTACTATCAATATATGATATTTCTGACAAGTTGAAAGAAATGGTCAGTTTGCAAGTTATTAATTTAGTGCTGGATTCCAATTTAAGATTCAAGAAAATCTTTAAACTCTTCATTAAAACAATTGGACCTCTATATCTAACCAATGTCTCAATTGAAATATTAAATAGTGTAATTTATCATTTAGGAACTACTGTATTGCACTGAAAATGGATTTAAATGACACCATTAAAATAATGTCACCATAGAGAAGCACTATAAATGATCTGACTCTTGGTCCCTTCAAATGCTTGAAATTAAGATAGAATAAATCTTCACTTTGCTGTATTTCTCAATTAGTATTGATATTTTATGAACCATGACCTTTTGGATTCATTATGCTGTGGAAGACTCAATACCCTAGGAAAACAAGCAACTTCTAGTTCCTCTAGTCTTTATTATTTGTTTTTCTGGGGTGACAAATTTGGGTTTGCTGAAAAAGCACTGGATCTCAAGTAATCACTCAATTGGTAGTTGTTGAGTGAATGATTAAGACTAGACAACATAACTGGTCAAGGAATCATCATGTTACTAAGAAAGCTTAATATACTTCATTTAATAGAAATTACAAATGAGAGTATGGTAAAAAAAAAAAAAAAAAAAACCCTATGCCACTAGAACAGCCCAGGGTGATTTGCACTCAGCTTCTCTCCCTCCAGTCTCTCTTCATTCTTTGTGTTTCATCTGCACTGGCCTGCTTTCATTCCCACAAACACACCATGCTCTGTCTTTTGTCTGGGTTAGGGAGAAATGTTATTCCACTTTGAACTTCATGAATCTTTTCATTATCCACAATCATTTTTCAGATTTTTTTTGGAGATAATTTTTCTTTCTTCCTCACACTAGGTCAAACACCTTTCTTTCATCATTTCATTGAATATTTAAGCATTGAATATTTTTCCTTGTCTAGTTTTTAGTTTCATATTTATTTTTGCCATTATTAAACTTACTTTTGTCTCCTCCCTAAATGTAAGCTCCATGAAGGCAGGTACTATTTCTTTTTTGCTCAACCTTTTATTCTTACTGTATACAATGGCAGACAAAGAGAAAGAGGTTAATAAATAATTATCAAATGGATGAATGAAACAATATATGGATGAATGAAAATGGATCACAATTTTCTGGGTAGTCAGTTAATAATATTACAGATCAAATGATATATCAGACAATTTTAGTATGCTCATCTTCCATGATGCTGTTATGTTTCTATATTTGTTAACATGACAAAAAGATGTAGAAGAAAACACATCCCCTCCAACTTCAGTTACAGTGAGATCTCTCCTATGTCTGCTGCTGACACCCGTACAAATATTACACATTGCCTCAATGTTATAATGCAATATCTAGATATTGGGAATGGGGTAATAGAAGGTACGAGTCCAAAAATGAAATTGAAAATGAGCATTTGTATATGAAATATATTACATAAATTCTGAAGCACAAGGCTTAGTTTTCTTCAAATTGTTACTGAGTTAAAACATTATATTTCCATCAATATGAGAACTTAGATTTTTGAAATAATTACAAGTATATTCCTTTGTCATGTTAGTGTTCACCTACTTTCACCAAACCCATTAACCTTAGTCTCACTGCAAACCTGGTGGTGTACAAGAAGCAAAAACAAAACACAGAAACAAAATTGTAATGAAACAATACAAAATCAGAGGATAGCAGGATACAGTCTTAGTCAAGCACTATTATTTTTAACTTACAGAAAGAGTAGCTTAAGAAGAATGTTAATTCTGTCATTTAAAATCAGCTTAATATATTTCTGTTTTATACATGAGTTTTTTGGGGACCGAAAACTTCTTTGTTCACGATAGTGAGATACAGTAAGAAACTTTATATATTTTTCAAAATATTTCCAGCAAAACCCAAAAATGTTAGGTCAGCTCCTTATAATCTCATATATGCTGCTTATCATGATAATAATCACCTAGTTTAAGAAACTTTATACAGTAAATCATAAATTCTAAAGGCTATCACCCAATGATTGAGGCATGTGAGAGCAATTTAAAAGCCATTAAACTGAAACAGTGCTTACTGGATAAAACAAAATATACCAAACAATCACTATTAAAAAGTTCTTACATGCTATTGATTTAACCTAAAGTAAGAAATATTTATAAATAAGCACTGTAAGTAGAGGACGTGATTAATGGTTACAGTTTTCTTGGAACCAGCATAGTCTATCAGATATTTCAAAATGTTATTATATATTCTAAATCAGATTATGTCTATTTTAGACATAATTAATTCATTTACTGTTCTCTTGGCAACAGAAAAATTTTTGTACTTGTAAGCCAATAAAACTTGTATAATATACCATAGGATATATACATAAATGTAAATGCAAAGTACTTAACGTTTTTCAAAAATTGTTTTGAACATTTGGGAATTATTTTTAAACAATCCACTTCTAGCTTGACAGGCAATCTAATTCTTCTGTATTGATTAAAAACTTAACGGTCTGAAACTTTACTACTAAAGATCAAATAGATTTTTTTTTATGAAAATACAGTTTCTCACAGTACAATAAAATGATGCTCATTTATTTTCATATTTTAAAGTTCAAAATTAATTAGTCCAACAGAGTACAAATGCTCAATCATGCATGAATTTTATTAATTTTACCAGAGGATGTAAAAATGTTGTAAAAACAAAAATGAACAGAACAGGAAGTTAACTAGCAAGAAAACTAAAAGATTCATATCCATTTTAGTTCCTGCACAAATTGAATTTAATTTCCAGTTGCAGAGTAAACTCGATTATAAAATCACTCTAGTTTATTAGAAAACCAACTTTTAAAATTTTACACTAATTTCATATGTTTGGATGGAGGATTGATTTAAAATCTAATGAAATTAAAAAAATATATTTGATGAAGATTATAAAAAAGTAGAGTGTTCCCACAAAAAGCAGAGTATTTGAGCAATTGCAAAGTCAAATAGATTCTAATTTTTTTTTATTAGGCGAAATGGTGGACTAATGTGTACAAAACTATGCTATCTATCCTAAGTGAATCATTGTACAGTACATGTATGTATTGAAATGACATGTTATAACCCCAAAATATGTATAAGTAAATGTTAAAATATATTTTTTTAATTATTGATATTTAATATGTATCTTTTGTTTCCTTTAAAAACATAGTGTTTCAACTTTGGTGAATGAATTTAATACAGTAAATCTTTCACTTTAGCATAAATGATGTTTAATGTGGATTGGTTATGATAGCATGTCTCACAAAACAATTATTCATGAGAAAACGTTTAAAAACCCAATTGGTTTGAACTGAATTAAAGCACCAGCAGAGTACAAGATGGATGCACATTTTTCCACAGATCAATCTAATATTGTAATAAATATTTGAATGTGAAGTCTTTCTACCAATGCAGTTTTTCAATCTTATTTAGAAAAATAAATAAATACTGTTCATGTTGTTTTCCTCAGATTTATTGTATGAAAACTATTCCATGCAACAGAAATTAAATTATTTATCTGACCTATTCTTTGTAGGTAATATTTTTGCTTTCATTTGTTAATTCTTTAGGTGTGATTTAACTGCATATAAAATCATCCTTCACATTGATGTTCCTAATTAGGTTTGTCATATCTCTCAAGAATTAAGAATCATCATTTTAAAATACCCACAGTCAATAATTCTCCTATATTAAAACTCAAGTTTTCACTGTTTTTGATGTATGTTGGAACTGTCAGTGAATAGCCTTGGTTGTTTCTTTTTTTAATTCATTGAATGTTTCATTTAAAAATACCCTTCAGTTTCTGCTCTTCACATTACAGTTGGCCAATGTGTTGATTTTATTTTGATTTGACCTCAAGTAAATTCTACTATTATACTTTAACTTATGATACATTTTCTCCTATAATTACATATATAACTGATATGCATATATAAATGAAATTACACAGAGTTCATTTTATGTATTATACAACACAAATTGGAATTATTTGTTATGTAATAATAATTTAACACATACATATGACTATTGGTAGAGGGAAATAAATTCTTTAGACTTGTAGCTTGAAGAAGGAAGGCTATTTCTAAAAATCTATATCTTTGTATATTTGTTCTGTTATTACTCTCCATTTCTTTTTATCATTGATAGCCATCTCCCCAAGCTACATATTACAGGAATCATTCTTAAAGAATCATTTAAACTCTCTGGTTTTTGGTTCCTGCTGTAAATTGATTCTATACACAGCAGTTTAATGAAACCATATAAAAATAGTTTTGTGACTCTAAGCCATAGAAATATGTGAATGCCCCTTTGCTAAAAGATGAACTTAAACCCTGGTGTGAATGTCTATTCACATTACTTTTTCTGAATAGAGTAGCAAAACCACAAAGCCCAGAGAGAGCCATTGGGTTAAGTGTTTGTGTAACTCTTTTCCTCAGTATGCTATTTCTTATTCTCCTACATTTCTTTTACTGACTCTCTCAGTATATGTCCTCGTTATATCTCACTTTAGCAATCCTTCAAAATACTGTCAGTGAAAAGCTCTCCAAGAGCAAGTAATGAAGATGTTAATTACACGAAGAGAAGAAAAAAGGATATGCTCTTGGAATTTAAGCCCATTTTGCCTTCTGATTTGGACAAATTCATTTAGTGAGCTAATGAGCTATGAGAACTGAGCAACATTTTAAACACATGGCTTAGTTTAGATAATACTTTACCAAGCTTGGTCCTATCATTAGAGGGTTGTGGTTTTGCCCACTGTGTTAGGGAATTCAGCCTATGTTGAACTAATATGTCCTGAATTTTTAGAAAGAGTAAGAAAAAGCATGGGAATTATCAAGAAACCATTGGTGTTGTTTTCCTTTTTTGGGAAAAATGTTGCATTTAACATGACTTTTTATGGCCAAAAATATTTCACTTTTGGTGTATATGTTTTTACACAGTCTTCTTTATTCAAAACAATTTATTGTGGTTGACAGACTTCATAAGAAGAGCCTGCTTGAGAACTGAAGCTAGTGGTGTATAGAAAAATAATTATATGGTATGGACAGTGAGTCCAAAGCTCAGCTAAATGGTAAAGTACAGGTCCCATCAAGTGTTAGGTCCCACTGATTAACAAAAGTGTAAACCGAGTGCAGAGAAACAGACAGGATTACAAAAAAGCCTTTCCTGATTAGCTCCTGCATGCCAAGGAAGCAATTTTTTAAGTATTTGAAAGGTTATTTCACAAAAACATGGTGAATCTGTTGTCTATTTCCTGTGATATCTGAAAGACAGAAACCATCCTCTATCAGCAGCAGGGAGATTTTTTGTTTTTGCTGAAATAAATAGAATTATGAGTCCACTATCACTGAATTACTGTGACCATAATATTTCTATAAAATACATAGATGAGTTTTAACCATGAAAAATATTAAAACTTTTCTAACTCATTTGCAAATAATTTATGGAAAATTTAAGAGGCAGAGCAATCCATTTTTAGGCGACTATGCAAGTGACCAAATAATGGGAATATGCCTTGATTTATCACCAAGTGGTAAAAAAATGAAATCCAGTTATAGTTGTGTCTTCATTAAATTAAAGATGTGGTGATAAAATACTGAGATTACATTTACTCAAAAGGACACAAATAAAACTGATTTTTCTATGTTCTAGGAAAGAACAATCCTTCCATATTTTATAATTGTATTAAGCTTTTCCTGTTTTAAATCAACCTTTTTTTGTTGTGACTAAACATAATAATAAGAGCTGATATTTATTGAACGTGTACTTGTACTATGAAAGAATTTTTAAGCTTTTCACTGAATCCATTCCCCTTTGCTTACCTAGGAAGAGGGTCATTCCTAGTCATAAGGCAATGTAGCTGGAGCACTCATTTCTCAGCCCACCTTGTAGGTAAACATGGCCATATATGACTAAATATTCCCTTGGGAAAGTGAATGGCTGTGTGCCAAATTGGGGTTTGGGTTTGTAAGAATGTGGCCTCTTTGTTATGTTCTTTTTTTCTTTCCCTACTTGATGGAATCTGACTCTGAGAACCACTGCGCAACATGTATATTATTACTTCTTTCTGGTAAAACTGTCATATGAAAGAAATGTGCTTCATTTCTTCTTTTTGAAGTTATAATATCACTTTAAAACATATATATAGATGTCAAGATGGCGGCGGCTGCGGCGGCTGGCGCGGAGTAGCTGAGGTGGAAAAGGTGGCCACTGGGCCTCAGGCAGCCGGGAAACTTGTGGGCCTTCCTCTGGCCATCTCTTAAGGGAGGACTGCTGCTGCTGGCCGGTCGTGGGGGCTCAACGCCACTTTGCTCCCGGCAGGAGAGGCTGCCTCATTTACAGGCAACAGCTTTGAAGTGTGGAGCAGGAAAAGAACTGATTCTTAGCTGCAAAAGCGAGTCTTGAAACAGGGAACACGGCGCCAGGGCTGCTGTGGATGCAGCCAGGATCCCGGAGGCTGGGGCCACACTGAAGGCGGCCAGCTGCCCTATTCAGGATTCGAGGTTTCAGGCCGGCATTAAAGAAGATTCCTGGGAGCGCCCGAGCGGCGCCGCGACTGAACAGCCCGAGGCGGCAGCGCCGAGAACACGGAAGGCAACAAACCAGAGACAGAGCGAGTGCCCGACCTGGCACAGCACTGTGAGTGATCCCTGGCACAGCTCTGTTCGGGGGGTGGATGCCCACGCGGCTCCTGCCTGCACCACCAGGCCACTCACTGCCACGGTGCTGCCTCCATTTTCCCAGGTGTGGGCAGCTCCGCCCTGCTCGGCCATCACTGAGCCCATTTGCTTGGCCTGGCGCGGGGCTTTCCGGACCCTGCGGGCTGGCCTCCTCTCCCACTCCCTCCGCGGTTCTCTGGTGGGGCTGGGGGTGTGGGGCATCCTGACCAGTGTTGGGAGGGCTAGGAAGTACAGGCCGGCCGACTGTCACTCCACCACACCCTGGACTCCGGCCCCGGTAAACTTCCTGTTACTGGGAGGCAGATACCATCTCTGCGACCACCAGTTTGGAAAAAAGCCTAACGAATTTCTGGTTGGGAATAGTGTGGTAGGAGAGTTCCCAGGTCCGCTTGAACCTGCCGGAGACCAGGCTGCAGGCGGGCACTAGACTCGGTTTATACCGGGGGGATACAAAGGTGAACAAGACCCGAGAAAGATCTACACAGTGCTACAAAGGCACCCAGAGAGACCGGTCGTCTGTGCCTAGCAGAAACCTGGTAGACTTCCTGGGCAAGGCGGTGCTGAGCAGGGTCTTGAAGGCCCAGCTGATAGACGAGGGGTGCAGAAGACACACCCCAGCCCAGCACAGTGTGCACAGAGGGGGGAGACGTGCGGCCAGGAAGGCGGAGACTCGACAGAAACCACACACCCGGTGGGGTCACCCCTGCACGATCTAACAGCCTGGGCCAGAGCACACGGAACGGGGAGAAGTCCTGTACAGAAAGTGAAAGCTCAACAGAGATCACACACCCTGTGGTACGTGATCCACCAGCCCAGCAGAGTACAAGCTGACCAGAAAGGTGAATCCCCGGAGAAGCCCAAGACCCGAGGCAACCACACACACAAGACACTAGAGGCCAACTGAGCAGTCACGGCGGGAGCCATACCAAATTGGCAACCACAGCAACATCCTAGTTAGTCATTAGTCTCAAACCGGTGGACTGTGAAACCCCCTGCCACAATGAATAAACACCAAAAAAAAGACACCAGAAATACAAAAAATCAAGAAAGTACACCACCAAAAGTTAATAAATCTCATACTCTAGATCCTATAGAACAAGAAGCCCTTGAAATGACTGACAAGGAATTTCGAGTGATAATTCTAAGGAAACTGAATGAGATACAAGAAAACTCAGCTAGACATCATGATGAAATGAGGAAAAGTATACAGGATCTGAAAGAGGAAATATACAAGGAAATCAATGTCCTGAAAAAAAATGTAGCAGAACTTGCTGAACTGAAGAAGTTATTCAGCGAAATAAAAAACACAACGGAGAGTTTAACCAGCAGGCTTGTCGAAGTTGAAGAGAGAACCTCTGAACTTGAAGATGGGCTGTTTGAAATAACACAAGCAGACAAAAAGAAAGAAAAAAGAATCAAGGACATGGAAGAAAATCTGAGAGAGATATCAGACAACCTCAAGCGCTCAAATATCCGAGTCATGGGTATTCCAGAAGGGGAGGAAAATGGAGATTCCATTGAAAACATATTCAACAAAATAGTGGCAGAAAACTTCCCAGGTATAGGAAAAATCACAGATCTTCAGATCCAGGAAGCTCAACGATCTCCAAACGTATTCAACCCAAAAAGGCCTTCTCCAAGACATGTCATAGTCAAACTGGCAAAACTCAGAGACAAAGAGAGAATCTTAAAAGCTGCAAGAGAGAAGCGTCAAATCACCTATAAGGGAGCCCCAATCAGGTTAACATCAGACTTTTCATCACAAACCCTAAAAGCTAGAAAGGAATGGGATGATATTTTCAAAATACTAAAAGACAAAGATTGCCAGCCAAGAATACTCTACCCTGCAAGGCTATCCTTCCGAAATGAGGGGCACATAGTATATTTCTCAGACAAACAAAAACTGCGGGAGTTCACTACCACAAGACCACCCTTCCAAGAAATCCTCAAGGGAGTACTGGGTTTGGTTCCTGAAAAATAACTACCACTGCCATAAAAACCCAAGAAAAATCTAAACCCGCTAGTACAATAAAAATGGCATTCATGAAGAGAAAACAAGCTAACAAAAACACTATCTACAACCTAAGGAACCAACAAACAAAGAAACCAAACAGTAAATCAGAAAGCAAGGAACAAAAGACACCTAAGACAACCAAACAACCAATAAAATGCTAGGAATAAATCAACACCTTTCAATAACAACTCTTAATGTTAAAGGCTTAAATTCCCCAATTAAAAGACACAGACTGGCTGACTGGATCAAAAAGCAGGACCCAACTATATGCTGCCTACAAGAGACCCACCTCACCCATAAAGATTCACACAGACTAAGAGTGAAAGGATGGAAAAAGATTTACCATGCAAACAGAAAAGAAAAACGAGCTGGAGTGGCTATTCTTATATCTGACAAAATAGACATTAAACTAAAAACCATAAAAAGAGACAATGAGGGACACTACTTAATGATAAAAGGACTGATCCATCAAGAAGACATAACAATCATAAATATGTACGCACCCAATGTTGGAGCAGCCAGATTTATAAAACAAACTCTATTAGACCTAAAGAAGGAAATAGACACTAATACCATAATAGCAGGGGACCTGAACACTCCACTGTCAATATTAGACAGATCATCTAGGCAAAGAATCAGTAGAGAAACACAAGATCTAAACAAGACTCTAGACCAATTGGAATTGGCAGATATCTACAGAACATTCCACCCAACAACCTCAGAATATTCATTCTTCTCATCAGCACATGGATCATTCTCCAGGATAGATCACATATTAGGTCACAAATCAAGTCTCAATAAATTCAAAAAAATTGGAATTATCCCATGTATCTTCTCAGACCACAATGGATTAAAACTAGAAATTAATAACAAACGAAACTCTGGAAACTATACAAACACATGGAAATTAAACAGCATTCTACTTAATGACATATGGGTCCAAGAAGAAATCAAGCAGGAAATCAAAAAGTTTATTGAAACTAATGAAAACAATGATACATCATACCAAAACCTGTGGGATACTGCAAAAGCAGTATTGAGGGGAAAATTTATTGCATTAAATGCTCACTTCAGAAGAATGGAAAGATGGCAAGTGAATAACCTAACACTTCACCTTAAAGAACTAGAAAAACAAGAACAATCCAATCCTAAAGTTAGCAGACGGAAAGAAATCATTAAGATCAGAGCAGAACTGAATGAAATTGAAAACCAAAAAACAATTCAAAAGATCAACGAATCAAAAAGTTGGTTTTTTGAAAAGATAAATAAAATTGACAAACCATTAGCATGGCTAACAAAAAAAAGAAGAGAGAAGACTCAAATAACAAAAATTAGAAATGAAAAAGGCGATATTACAACTGATTCATCTGAAATACAAGGAATCATTCGAGACTACTATAAACAACTATACGCCAACAAATTTGAAAATCTGGAGGAAATGGATAAATTTCTGGACACACACAAGCTCCCAAAACTGAACCGTGAAGACGTAGAAAATTTGAACAGACCAATAACAATAAAGGAGATTGAAGCTGTTATCAGAAGGCTCCCAACAAAGAAAAGCCCAGGACCAGATGGATTCACAGCAGAATTTTACCAAACATTCAAAGAGCAATTGACACCGATTCTTTACAAACTATTCCAAAAGATTGAAACGGATGCAAATCTCCCAAACTCATTCTATGAAGCAAACATCATCCTGATACCAAAACCAGGTAAAGATATAACCAAAAAAGAAAACTACAGGCCGATATCCTTGATGAATATAGATGCAAAAATCCTCACTAAAATACTAGCAAACAGAATACAGCAACACATACGAAAAATTATTCATCACGATCAAGTGGGATTCATCCCAGGGATGCAAGGTTGGTTCAACATACGCAAATCAATAAATGTGATACACCATATTAATAAACTCAAACACAAGGACCATATGATCATCTCTATAGATGCTGAAAAAGCATTTGATAAAGTTCAGCACTCATTCATGACAAAGACCCTCTATAAGTTAGGTATAGAGGGAAAGTATCTCAACATAATTAAAGCCATATATGCCAAACCCACTGCCAGTATCATCCTGAATGGGGAAAAGCTGAAAGCTTTTCCTTTAAGAACAGGCACTAGACAAGGATGCCCACTCTCACCACTCCTATTCAACATAGTGTTGGAAGTACTAGCCAGAGCAATCAGAGAAGAGAAGGAAATAAAGGGCATCCAGATTGGAAAAGATGAAGTCAAACTGTCCCTGTTTGCAGATGACATGATCCTATATATCGAACAGCCTAAAACCTCTGCAAAAAAACTGTTGGAATTGATAAATGATTTCAGCACAGTAGCAGGATACAAAATCAACACACAAAAATCAGTAGCATTTCTTTTCTCCAATAGTGAACATGCAGAAGGAGAAATCAAGAAAGCCTGCCCATTTACAATAGCCACCAAAAAAATAAAATACTTAGGAATTGAGTTAACCAAGGAGGTGAAAAATCTCTATAATGAGAACTACAAACCACTGCTGAGAGAAATTAGAGAGGATACAAGAAGATGGAAAGATATTCCATGCTCTTGGATTGGAAGAATCAACATAGTGAAAATGTCCATACTACCCAAAGTGATATACAAATTCAATGCAATCCCCATCAAAATTCCAAAGACATTTTTCTCAGAAATGGAAAAAACTATTCAGACATTTATATGGAACAATAAAAGACCACAAATAGCCAAAGCAATGCTCAGCAAAAAAAATAAAGCTGGAGGCATAACACTACCTGACTTTAAGCTATACTACAAAGCTATAATAACCAAAACAGTATGGTACTGGCATAAAAACAGACACACTGACCAATGGAATAGAATAGAGAATCCAGAAATCAACCCACACACTTACTGCCATCTGATCTTTGACAAAGGCACCAAGCCTATTCACTGGGGAAGGGACTGCCTCTTCAGCAAGTGGTGCTGGGATAACTGGATATCGATATGCAGGAGAATGAAACTAGATCCATACCTCTCACCGTATACTAAAATCAACTCAAAATGGATTAAGGATTTAAATATACACCCTGAGACAATAAAACTTCTTAAAGAAAACATAGGAGAAACACTTCAGGAAATAGGACTGGGCACAGACTTCATGAATACGACCCCAAAAGCACGGGCAACCAAAGGAAAAATAAACAAATGGGATTATATCAAACTAAAAAGCTTCTGCACAGCAAAAGAAACAGTTAAAAGAGTTAAAAGACAACCAACAGAGTGGGAGAAAATATTTGCAAAATATACATCTGACAAAGGATTAATATCCAGAATATATAAGGAACTCAAACAACTTTACAAGAAGAAAACAAGCAACCCAATTAAAAAATGGGCAAAAGAGCTAAGTAGGCATTTCTCTAAGGAAGATATCCAAATGGCCAACAGACATATGAAAAAATGCTCAACATCACTCAGCATCCGGGAAATGCAAATCAAAACCACATTGAGATACCATCTAACCCCAGTTAGGATGGCTAAAATCCAAAAGACTATGAACGATAAATGCTGGCGAGGCTGCGGAGAAAAAGGAACTCTCATACATTGTTGGTGGGACTGCAAAATGGTGCAGCCTCTATGGAAAATGGTATGGAGGTTCCTTAAACAATTGCAAATAGATCTACCATACGACCCAGCCATCCCACTGTTGGGAATATACCCAGAGGAATGGAAATCATCAAGTCGAAGGTATACCTGTTCCCCAATGTTCATCGCAGCACTCTTTACAATAGCCAAGAGTTGGAACCAGCCCAAATGCCCATCATCAGATGAGTGGATACGGAAAATGTGGTACATCTACACAATGGAATACTACTCAGCTATAAAAACGAATGAAATACTGCCATTTGCAACAACATGGATGGACCTTGAGAGAATTATATTAAGTGAAACAAGTCAGGCACAGAAAGAGAAATACCACATGTTCTCACTTATTGGAGGGAGCTAAAAATTAATATATAAATTCACACACACACATACACACACACACACACAAACCGGGGGGTGGGGGGGGAAGAAGATATAACAACCACAATTATTTGAAGTTGATACAACAAGCAAACAGAAAGGACATTGTTGGGGGGGAGGGGGGGAGGGAGAAGGGAGGGAGGTTTTGGTGATGGGGAGCAATAATCAGCTACAATGTATATCGACAAAATAAAATTAAAAAAAAAAACATGTATATAAATATGTATATATATATATAAAATACTTGCTTAGTTTTTATTCCAACTAATAAATTTAAAGCATGTCATGCAATTTTCTAAGCACTTCCACAAGAATTTTATAATTTAATCATCAAAACAGTTTAAATAGGTGGGCACTTTAATGTCATTCTTTTGTGAAATAAAGAAGCTCAGTTTTTATGTAGGTGAAGTAATTGTCCTGTTTACTCTAGACTGCCATATTCTATCAACTCTAAGATGCACATTTTTTCATATCATAACATCTCTGAACTCAATGCGCATCTTGAAATAATTGGTGCTCCACAAGTCATTTGCAGAGCTTGCGTGTGTGTGTGCATTCGTGTATGCGTGCCTGTGTCTCTGTGTGTTTGCATGTGTGTCTGGGGAATGGTATACAAAATAATGATGCATCTTAAAATTTAGAATGTTGGGCCTGGCCAGTTAGCTTAGTTAGTTAAAGCACAATGTTATAACAACAAGGACAAGGGTTTGGACCCCATAGCAGCCAACCACCAAAAAAAAAAAATTATAATATCTTTGATTTAATAAAATATAGTAGGCATGGTTTTCAAACCTAGGCAGACTTGCTCTAGAACTCTTTATCTTAAGCATCTTTCATTTAAAAAATGAAATGATTTCAACATAACACAAAAATAAGGCAATGATATATGTTTTCCAAGTTGATTTGATTCTGTTTATTTTCAGTTTTCCATATCTCATTCAATTGTGATGTTGATAAATAAATGATTTTTAATCTTAAAGCAACTGCCTTTCTGAAATATCCAAACAATAGTGATAGGTGGCAAGGTCATTCCAGATTTTTCTTTATACTTTCTTGTGATGCAAGAATACAGGAGAGAACTAAATCTCTGTCTTCTGGGATATGTGCTGAAGTAATGGAATTAATAAATCTGATAAAATGTATGATTCACAAGACATAGCTGAAAAATAATCTCAATTGAGTATACAATGAAGAATACCCCACTAAGTTCCTGCCAAAGTAATGATGCACTTTTACTATCTTCCTCTTTCTCTCGCTTACTTTCATTCTCTGCCTTTCTTTGAAGATACAATTTTAGTCATTTGAAAGATTTTGAAACATTCAAGGGTGATAAGACTATGTGATATATTTTGGTTTATTGAGAAGATTCTGAACTTCTAGAAGATGATCTTTGGCTTTTATCTCTTTGCTCCAGCGCTTGGTTACAGGGTCTACTATCTACGATTTTTGTGAGTCTGTTAAATTTCACTTCATTTTGAAATAAGGGGTGGTCACGTTTATTCAATTACTTAATTCATTACTTAATTCAATTACTTAATGATATTGAGCACCTACTATGGGCCAATCAGTATTTCTGGCATAGTTCAAGCATAAGAAATACACTTTAGTATTCTAGGGGCATGCTAAAATACAGATTAGTTAAGTAAACACATTAAGGAAAGGATCAATTTTTTATTGCATATCTCTCATAGTGTTGTCAATTTTCCTTATAAATTTGGACTGTGCTCATCAAAAGCAAAACAAAACGTAATCCCCAACAATCTATTTTTATGTCACTTAAACATATAGTCATGTGATTTCAAATAACCATTCTACCTCAGGAAATCTCTCCTAAAAAATTTGTCTTAAATAAAAAAAAATCATTTTTTAATGCATAAATGTTTACAACCATATTATATGAAGCAAAAACCTGGAAACAATCTCTAACCATATAAATAAAACTAACTATTTCACAATTAAAGAGTAGTCATTTTTGAGTTTTGTTAACAGGGTGTATTTTTCTCTTTTATTTTTCTATGATTATAAATCGGTTATATACAGGTCTTTGTACTACAAATCATATGGAAATCATTAAATATATTGTAATGCTTTCTGAGGACTTATGAAGGCTAATCACTATGCAACACAATTTATAAGAGTTACTACTTTCATTATTCATTACAAGCCTATGAAAAATTGGACCATTATTCTCATTTTATTTCTGAGTAAACTGCCCAGGCAGGTGAAATTATTAGAAAACTGCAAAGTAGAGGGACCAAAACTGCAACCCATGTAATTCCAAAAACTACCTTGACCAATTGGCTATATTATTTCCTCTGAAAAAGATGAACAAGTAATTTCCCTCTACTTAAGAAGTAGAGGAAATAGTATACACACATGGGGAAATGCTAAATACCATCTGTAAATGAAAGTTAACATCACCTTGTACTGAAAAAGGCAAAAAGATCTCTCTCTTTAATTAGACAGGGGTGGGCAGTCATAGAAAATGACTGCTAATAAGTTAACAAGAAGTATTGTAGCTCCTGTCATACCAAAATTTGTGTCATGCCATAATAATCTCCCATAAGAGTGACTTTCTTACCAGTTGAACCCCCAGTCCCTCTCTACTGTTTGCATTTATAACTAGAGATACTCAATTACTAAGCCATTCCCACTTTACCATATCTCCCAGTGTTGAGTTAATCCTCATTTCTAATACTGTCTCAGAAAAAGTGACTCATCCCAAACTGACACTTACTTACCTTAGACCATTCTCAAAATCATTCTAGAGGAAGCCAACTCATACCAAGGACTCTATTCTGGAGTGTCACTCTCAATGCGTTAAGCCCATGGCTGGTTTGTCAGATTATAGTTTGTCCCTGTGCTGTTTCATTGACTAGTCTTTACAGCAGATTGCCTTAATTGACAGCAGAATGTGATAAACACTGTTAAACAAGTTTAAATATTCACTAGTTGAAGCACTAAAGAGGAAGTGATTACTTTTGGGTAAAAGGATCTATGGAAGTTACATGCAGTGCTTCTAGAGGTAGTCTCTAAGTGGGAGAACAATTTGGTGGTCTCAGTGTATTTCAGCATCAAGAAAAAGTTTGATGGGAAATTTCCATGGGAAGGATATTGTTAGAAAACATCAAAAAATTCTTGTTGGTTTGAATTATTTCTCAGGATGTTGAGTCTGGAAAGGAAAGTTGGAGATACAATGTGGAATGTCTCAAATACTACAAAATAATAGGTAGAAATGTGTTCTGTAGTCTATGAGGTTGGATACAAAGCATTTGAATGGGAATGTGTGATGGTCAGATCTTTGGCTTGGGACAAATCTAGTATCAGTTGAAGACTGGATTGTGAAATTTGAGGCAGGGTAAACATTTAGGCAGTTGATGCAAAAATTTGGGTGAATATGCCAGGAGTAGAGCAGTGCCAGAATTATTAAAGTAAGAAAACATATAGAGTCATGTGTCACTTAAGGATATGGACACGTACATTCTAAGAAATGCATTGTTAGGTGATTTTGCCATTGTGTGAACATCATAGAGTGTATTTACACAAACCTACATGATATGGTCTACTGCACACCTGGTCTGTATGGTAGAGCTTATTACTCCCATGTGACTAATGTTTTGCACTACGACTTTGTGATGGCTACAACATCACTAGATGATAGGAATTTTTCAGCTTCATTATAATCTTATGGGACTATTGTCTTATATGTGGTCCATTGTTGACCAAAACATTGTTGTGGCACATGACTGTACATATGTGTGACACTATTTAATGAGAAATTCTAAAAAAGGAATAAAAAAAACAATTGTGCCAAGATTTTTAGCAGAAGATGGTGGCAGACACAGAAGTTGGTGATTTCATTATCAAAGAGGAGAAGATGGGTAATTTCTTGATTGACAAGCTGGTGAATGGCAGGCATCGTACTGAGATGGAGCTACAAGCTGACATTTGAAAATAAGTATCGAGTAAAGAGAGAATTTCTGAATTGGAAAGGACAATTTGAGAGTTGTCAATATAGAAGTGATTTCTGAAAGTACATTAGTACAGGATGTTAACAAAATAAATAATGTGGAATAAGAGGGAAAAAATCCATTTAAGAACCACATTTTAGGAAAGAATAAATGATTAAAAGCTGGTGAGTAGTAGAATAAGAATGATGAGAGAGAGAGAGAACAGAAAATGTGTGCTCTGTATAAAAATAAAGACATTCAAGAAAGAAGTTGACAAAAAAGTTCCTATGAATGATGTTCCTGATATAAGGTGGCAATGGAGTGCAATACTGAATGGACACAGACATGTGCTAGGAAATAAAAAGCAATAATGATTAGCAAGATCCTCTAAAGCAAATGATTGTATTCAAAGCACTGTGCTATTACCGGTGTTCTATGAATCCATTACTTAAGACCCATTTATTTTCTACTTAAGTTTAAACTTTTAAGGTCATTTAAACCTAAAGAGGATATATCACATATGTGAATATCGAGAGTAACTTCAATTAATGTATTATCTGTAACCACCCCCGGCACACATATCTGATTTATTGTAGCTTCATTGCTGCTAACTCACCATATAGGCAAAATGCCAAACAGGTTAATAATCCTGTGAATGTGAGCACTTTCATCACTTATTATTTTTGCCAATTTTTTTTTCCTACTAGAAGAATACCATGCTCCACACAAGAACTATGTAACATTTTATAACCTACCTTTTATGTGTGGAGTCATTCCAGGAACTGCAAGAGCACCTTTAAGGACAAAGCTGTGTCAATTACCGTAATCTCTTCCCACTTCTTTCTCTCATAGACACTGCCATTTAAGTCACAGCTTAGTTCTGACTGATATCTTGATTGTAAGCTTCTTCTTGAGAGATTTGCTGACTTCTCATGTGAGTCAATTTATTAATTTTCCCAGAGCTTTTGACATATTTGAAAAAGTCCCCTTCTTTTCACTTTAAATATATTTTTGACCAGGTAATCACTTGTCTATTAATTTAAGCGTAACAATTCTACTTGATGTTCTTTATAAATATTTCTGTGGCCTTGTCCTAAACATTTCATAATTTTATGGCATTCAACAAAACCCCTACTAATGTATTAAAAAGGAATAAAAAATTTTGTCTGTGGCAAGTAATAATCATCACTCCCCCCCACCCCCCGTGGGGCTAGTCTTTCTGCTTCAAATCCTTTTTCAAAGTTCAGTTATTCAATACATTCTGAACACTCCTACAGCCACTTCATAATTGCTAAAAAGAATAAATAAATAAATAATTTAAAAAGGGTTTACAAATTGGACCCAGACTAATTTTTCTACTACATGAGAGTTAATGACAATGGAAAAAATCTTGCCTTGAGAAACACGTGAAAAACTGTCCTTCAAAGTATCTAACACGTATTTTTAAATGCTTTGATTAGTTGTGGTACATTTATATATGCAAAACTATTTAAAATATTTATAAGGAAATTACTTTCTTTCCTGCTCCCCGTGTTTTATTTGCATCAAATAATGACTTCTTTCCTGACCATAATACTGGAAACTTCGTTAGATTCCTCTCACTCTGGAAAACTCTTCTCTTTTTTTTTACCTACATATTCCTAAATGTATACTTAAAAAACTCCCAAACCCTTCCCTTAATCCTGTCATTAGTCTCTACTGCCTTTTTTTTAAAGCTTCCATAGCATTCTTCGGGCATTAAGCAGGAATTATCACTGTATGAAAATATTTATGTTCATAAAAGGAACCAGTCTTGTAAAACAAAATATGACCTCTATAATCAGCTTATTTTCTGCTAAACTCTTGGGTTCCTCTCTTCACTGTTATTTGCTATGTACACCTTTGCCTGGACCTATATTCTTTGCACATCTTAAGTTTGCTACAAGCATATACTGTATGAGCAGTGAATATTTCCAATATTTCCTAGCTAGGAAACAAATACCTACCTACCTGCTCAGTGTCCACACTACCCAGGGAGTATCATTTCTGTCATCTTCATTACTTGTAGAGTTTCATTATCTCAGCATAGTGGATGCTCCTGGGTCACTTCTGCCCAGAACCTCTCACAACAATCAGTGCAACACTGTAGTAGACTGAATGTCACCCCCAAACTCACTGAAGCTTGAATTGTGTCCCCCAGGTTTTACGTATTAGAAACTTCCCTCCACAGTGATTGTTGAGAGGGTGGGAAATCCTATTATGGTAACTGAAAGGCAGAGACTTGAAGAGGTGATTAGATTGTAGGACTATGCCGTAGTGAATGGATTAATAATGGTGATCAGGGGTGTGGTTCTGAGGGATTTAAAAGGGGAGCTTGAAGAGTTTGTTTCTCCTTCTTGCTCTCTCTGCTCTACTGTTTTTGCAATGTGATACCTGGCCATCACTGACATCACCACCCAAGGAAGCTTTCATCAGATGTGTTCCCTGGACTTTGAACATCCCAGTCTCTGAAACTGTAAGCAATAAATTTTGTTTTCTTTATAAAACACTCAGTTCCAAGTATTTTGTTATAAACAACAAAACTGGATTAATACAAATGCTAACAAATTGCGACAGTGTTTTTAGCACTTATATATTATATAGAATTATATCTCTTTATTACATTCATTCATGCATTTCTATCCTGAAATAGTTTCTTATACAACTTGTATGTGCTAGGACTATATTACCCCTTGAGAATACGGATGTAAAATACCATTCTGTTTTTTACAGTTATATATCCCATTTGGACATTGTAATTTATGAGTGTTCATTAGGTTGGTTTGTTTTCATATGCCTCAGGACAACTGGCAATAAGATATCATTAGTTTGTGCTCAATATTACTTTTTCTTCCTTTGTTTTTTAATTTTTACTATTAATTAAATAAGCAGAAGATCATTGGCATGAGCCTGTCTCCGTAATCTGAATGCCTATATAAGGAACTGCAATGTAATTTACATATATATTTTTTGTAACAAGTATTGGGTTCTAGCCAATCACCAGCAGCTGAGCATCAGCCAGTCACAGGCTGCCAACTGATCAGACCAGGTCCAAGTAACCCAAATTCCTGGCTGTAACCAGTCGAGCTGTTTCTGTGCTTTACTTTCATTTTTTTGATATTCACTAACCACGATGCAGAGTGGAGTGCTCTGAATGAACCTCTTTTGGTCCTGAGTGCTGAAAGAATCGTGAATCATTCCTTGCTCAAATGAACTATGTTAAATTTAATTTGTATAAAGCTTTTCTTTTAACACCATTATTAAGTTCCAGCTTTCAAAATCATTGCAGAAGTCTCTGTATTCATGGAGAAGCCAGGGCAGATGATAAACTATGTTACAGAGCTATATACACTTCCAGAATCTTTGAATCCTGAGAAAAGTATATAAAAAGCACAGTGACAACTTATCTCTATTTGACTATCTAGTAATAAGGAGTTATTATGATGGAATTTGGGGTTTTCAAAATATCCAGGACATTATCTGCCCTTTATTTTAACCTGTCACATTTACTAAATATTTCTTATACAATCTATTTAGATACAAAATTACACTCTAATAAAAAAATGCTTTTTTTCCCCTCCCATAGAGAAAACACCTGTCTGAACTCTGATTCCAAAAGTTAGAGAGTTCAAGGTTTGGGGCCTGTGTTTTAGGGATTCTCCATACTGATGAGAGTATGGAGAATCCCTAAAATTGTCTGAGTTTGTGAGTTTGCTTAGCCAAGTTAATCCTGTTTCTAATTTTTGAATACAACAGTAGCAGTATCAAAGATCTTAGAGTGAATGTCTCTCTAAACAACATACAGAAGGACATAATCTCTGCTTCTGTGGCATTCTGTATTTAAAAATGCCAGACTGTAAATAGTACTCTAAGGTGACAGATTTCTTCAGGTCCTGCTTTTCTTTTTGCATCAGAGATAGGAAAAATTTCATGTTATTCTAAGCCATGCCATCTATGAGTGAAAGGAAACAGAAGGATAAATTGATGGGTAAGCATTTCAGATTAGACGGATGAAGCATTTGCCCTTTAGCAGGGTCTCAGCTGTTCCCAGGCTAGGGGTGAAGAAGAAAGATAATAATAAATTCCCATTTTCCCTTTTCCTCATCTTTCTTCCACTAAAATCCACAATTCTTTTCTGAAGTGTGTTGGAATATGTTTGGTATTTATAACTGCCAATGTAATATTCTGAAAAAATAAATATATACTTAGAGAAAAACTGTACTTGAAATACCATGAGGGACAAGTATATTGATTTCTGGTTTTTAAAGGCAGATTTTAGATATTTTTTTTTCATCATTCTTAACAGACGAGTAAGGAATCTTTTGGAAAGATGCACTCCTAGGACATTTGCTGGGTATAAGGAAAATATTGCTAAGAGAACAATGATCATTGTTGTGGCAAATTTCTCTTAACACATAATTAAACACCGTTTCTTGTTATTGCTATGACAAAACCTGTCATCAATTACAACCTATGCCACCATAAAATTGAACTAAACCTCATTGTTATCTATTTGGCAACCCTTCCAAGATTATGTTAACGTTTATTTTAAAGTGATAGTGAATATACCAAACAGAAAGATGTGCTCTTTCAGATCTGTATTTCATATAATGATTATTATATAACGTTTCTTCTTGTTATTCACTTATTTGTGAATTTTTTTAGTTGAATGACTTCCAACATGGTAAAACGTAATGCTATCTGGTGATTAATTAGCCTTCTTACATTTTTTTATTTAACCCAGAAATATGATGTAATTGTAAATCAATAGGTTCTTTGGAGATGAGTTAATCTACAGACCCATATGGCATAAACCTTGATGACTCAATGACATTTAGCTGTGGATATTAATATTGCATTTCAGTA
The DNA here is from genome assembly GCF_027409185.1 of Cynocephalus volans. NCBI lineage: Eukaryota > Metazoa > Chordata > Mammalia > Dermoptera > Cynocephalidae > Cynocephalus > Cynocephalus volans. The sequence continues at coordinate 167,672,648 of NC_084460.1, read as the reverse complement.
CTACCCACTCTCTATTGCTGGTATTTGTCTGTACCTCTGCTTTTAATCATATTTAGCACCCCCTTTTATAATATGTGACATGTGGCTCATGGAAATATGGAGAGAATGTTTTCTTCAACAAAAAGAAGAAAGGAAAGGTTAAAGAGAATGTCAGCAATACTTGTATTTCTGAAGGATGTAAGGTAGTGAAAGGGTCCTTTCTCTGTGCATCATTTAACACGTTTATATAATGGGCCATTGATATAGATGCTGAGGGATCATTTTCTTTTTTGCTTAAGAATGACATCTTGCATGCAAGATATTTGCTTAAACACTCAGCAGTCTTCTAAAGAACCCCACAGACAAAAACAAACAAACAAACAAATACATAAAAATAATTTGACACTTGAAAAAAGTTTTCCTAAATTATTAATTTTTTACCCTTCAAATTTCCTTTGGTAATCTTCAGAGGCAGTTTAATTACCTGTGTACCTTGTTTTTCCTTCTCTTATCCCTAAGTGTCAAAGTTGGAAGCCAGCCATGTAAGAATTTATGAGAACACATGTGTCGAGTTAATATCTAGTAGTAGCTGTTATTTATTGCCTGCTTATCATGTTCCAGACATTGTTCTAAGTGCTTTATGCACATTTGCACATTCCCCATCATCTAGAACTGTAAGATGTGGGTACTTATCCTCATTTTACAATTGAAGAGACTGAGTTTTTTTTAATAATTAAGAAATATGCCGAGGCTTTTATGCAAATAACTAGCAGAAGTGCAGTACTTTGAAGCTACAGAATGTTATAATAACTACACTTTCCTCTTGGTAGATCAAGATAAGGAACTCTTGCAGGAAAATTTGTATTGTTAAGCTAAAGCTGAATAATACTGCAAACCTTCAGGATACATATGTATGTGTATACCTACATGTATAGATATTAGATAAAAAGAAGAAGAATGCTTACCGGAGGCAGCGGGAGGAGGGAGCAAATGGTGGACTAATGGATACAAAACTATGCTACCTACCCTAAGTGAATAATTGCGCAATATATTTGTGTATAGAAACAACACACTGTACCCTCAAATATATACAAATAAATGTTTTTAAAAAAGAGAATATTTTCCATAATTTTTTCTCCAGCTATTTAGGCACTGTTAATATTTTATAATGTTTAATAGCAATTTGGTAAGCTGCAAATAGAATTTTCATGTAAAAATAAGACTTTTTTCTTTATTTTAACATGAGTGATTTAATATCACATCACAATTTCAAAAAATCCCTTTTAATATATATTATATAGTGTTTATTATAAATGTATACATACTATAAACAGTGTTTATGTATTTATAGATTGTATATTATATATAACATAACTATATGCAGGTGTGTATTTATATATATAAAATAGTGTAAGCTATGAGAAAAATGCACAAATTAAACAATTAATTTTGATTTTCAAGCTTTTATAATAGTATTGTTCCCATTTATTTTATGTGACATTGTTTTATCTGTTAATGTAAAGTCTTTTGGCCAGTACTTAGATAAAATTATATATATATATATACATATTTTTTTTAAATTCTTTTTATTCCATAAGCTAATGATCAACTTCCTGTTTTTAAAAAATAATGTTGAATGGTCTGGCATATAAGGAACTTAGAAGTGGCCAATCTGTCTTAACAAGCAAATAGCTGAACAAGTCAAAAATGAAAAACTCTTCCTAAATCTGTCAGAGAACTGATGGCAAACTGCTGCCTCCAAAATTGCAGGGACACACAGCTAGATACAGAGAATCACAACCCACCAGAACAGAAACTTCCATGGGAGCCAATGCTCTGGTAAGAAAACCTAAACTGAAATTGAGGAATTGCTGGAGTGGTTAAGTCTGGCAGTTAAAAATTTTAGGGGTACCCAATCATGAGGGGATCCCTAATTTTTGTGAGTTTTACCTCCTCTAGGAGTTCCAATGAATTCTCACAATGAATATTGTAAAAAAAAGTTCCCCCATGTTCCTGGTAGGAGAAGGAGAATAAAAACCATTTTGAAACATACCACAGCATTCTGTTCTTTTTAACAAGGTCTATCCCATAGAAAACTATTTTACCAGAACCTAACCTGCTGGGTTTTTATCAGAGCCTAACCTTCTCAGGAAGAGGAAATCCCAAATGCTAGCTGGCCCCAGCCTTCCACATGGGGGGAAAGGAAAATCTGTTTCAACTAAGAGGGAGGACAGCAGCACTGAGAAGAAGCACTGGTGAAGTTCACAGTCTAGGGACATTGGCTTACTAAAATACTGAAACTTAATCGTAGAACCTCATAATTCTTCCCCTTTCCCATCCCCAGCCTTACCATCATACCATTAAAGGACTATTTGCTGAAGTTCTATTTACCCAGTTTATCATGTCCAGATTTCAACAAATTATTACAAGGCATATTAAAAGACCAAAAAGCAAACAAACAAAAAAAGCATAATTTGAGCAGACCGAGCAAGCATCAGAATCAGTCAGATATGGCAGGAATGTTGGAACTATCAAATCAGGAATTTAAAACAGCTATGAGGTCTCTAATGGAAAAAATAGACAACATGAAAGAACAGATAAGTAATGTAAGTAGAAAGACAGAAATTCTAAGAAAAAATAATACTTGAGATGAAATATACTAACAGAAGCGAAGAACACTTTTGATGGACTCATTATGACAGGATGCAACTGAATGAACAATCTCTGAGCTACAGTACATGAAAATAGAAAGAAACTGCCAAACTGAAAAGTAAAAAGAGGCCAGCCAGTCAGTGGAACTGTGTGGCTCCATGTGGCACCCTCACCCTGCTGCCTTGCGCCAAGGTGGGGGGAGCTCCAGGCCCCACACTAGTGCCCTGAACCATCACTGTGCAGGTGAGCCTGCCAGTGCTAGCCAGCCAGTGGAACCACGTGGCTCCATGTGGCCCCTCATCTCACCTCAGACCCAGGGGGAGCACCAGCCTACCGATCCAACCCACCAAGTTTGGCCCAGCAGAACTCCATGCACTAGGGGCTCATTCTATGATGACAGAGTCTCAAACGGACTAAGTTGGTTTAACATAATCACCACTACACCTACTGTCAAACAAAGACAGTTCACTCCCCACAGTAGCAACCAAGGCCACTCCACATCCTCAGTGTAATAGAAGTAGCAAACCCCTACCAAATGACCAAGCATCAGCAAAAAAACACTAGAAGTACAAACAATCAAGAAGAAATGACACCATCAAAAGGATAGAGTAATGCCCCAAAGTCTGACTCCATGAAACAGAAAATCCTTGAAATGTCTGAAAAAGAATATCCAGTAATTATTTTAAGAAAAATTGAAGAAATAAAGGGAGACTCAATTAGAGAACACAAGAAAACAAGAAAAAAAAAAAAATCATCCAGAATATGAAGGAGGAAATCTACAAAGAGATTAATACCATAAAAAAGAGTGTAGCAGAACTTCTAGAAATGAAAGACTTGCTCAATGAAATAAAAAACATGACTGAGAGCTTGAGCATCAGAGTAGAGCAAGCAGAAAAAAGAATTTCAAAGCTTAAAGATGGTCTTTTTGAAGTAACTCAGGCAGACAAAAAAAAGGAAAAAAGAATTTAAAATAATGAGGAAAACCTAAGAGAGATAGCCGACAATCTCAAACGCTCTAACATCCAAATTGTGGGTATTTCTGAAGGGCAGGAGAAGGGAAAATGTATCAAAAACCTACTCAAGAAATAGTAACAGAAAACTTCACAGGTGTAGGGCAAGATACAGAACTTCAGATCCAGGAAACTCAAAAGTCCCCAAACAGATTCAACCCAAAAAGATCCTCCCCAAGACATATTATAGTTAAATTTGCAAAGCTCAAAGACAAAGAGATAATTCTACAAGCAGCAAGAGAAAAGCATCAGGTCACTTATAGGGGAACCACCATCAAACTAACAGCAGACTTCTCAACTAAAACTGTACAGGCCAGAAGAAAGTGGAAAGATATATTCAAAATACTAAAAAAAAAAAAAAAAAAAAAAAAAACCTGCCAGCCAAGAATTCTTTACCCAACAAGGCTCTCCTTCAGAAACAAGGGGAAAATAGTGTATTTCCCAAACAAACAAAAGTTGTGGGAGTTCACCACCACACAACCAGACCTGCAAGAAGTTCTCAAGGGAGTCATTCATCTGGAATCTGAATAATGGTGATCACTATCACAAATACACAAGAAGGAGCAAAACCTGCTGTTAAAACAAAAATGTCAGTAAGAAACAGAAAGAAGCTAAATCATTCCACCTAAATTCCCAACTCACATTGAAGAAGAGAAATAAAAGGGGAAATAATGATCAAAAGATATTTAAGCCATCTAAGCAAGTAGCAATTAAATGACAGAAATTAAACAACACTTTTCAATAACTACTCTGAATGTGAATGGACTAAACTCCTCATTCAAAAGACACAGACTAACTGACTGGATTAAAAAGTAGACCCAAGTTATGCTGTCTTTGAGAGACCCAACTCACCTAAAAAGACACTGATAGACTAAAAGTGAAGGGATGGAAAAAAAGATATACCATGCAATTGGAAACCAAAAATGAGCAAGAGTAGCTATTCTTATAACGGACAAAATAGACTTTCAACCAAAAAACATTAAAAGAGACAAAGAAGACCATTATATAATGATAAAGGGAACTATCCAGCTAGAAGACATAACAATCATAAACCTGTATGCACCCAATACAGGAACACTCAGATATATGAAGCAAACACTCTTAGACTTAAAGAACGAGATAAGATCTAATACATTAATTGTGGGTGATCTGAACACCCTTCTCTCAGTATGGGACAGGACTTCCAGGCAACAAGTCAACAAAGAGACACAGGATTTAATCTACACTCTAGACCAACTGGACTTGGCAATTATATATAGAACATTTCACCCAACAGCTAAAGAATACACTTTCTTCTAATCAGCTCACGAGACATTCTCCAGAGCTGACCACATATTAGGTCACAAATCTAGTCTTAGCAAATTAAAAAAAAAATAAAATAAAATCATTCCAACAGTCTTTTCACACCACAATGGACTAAAACTGGAGATAGACAATAAGCAAATTGATGGAAGCTATACAAATACATGGAAAATAAATAATAGGCTCCTGAATGACCTATGGGTCCAAGAAGAAATTAAATGGGAAATCAAAAAATTTCTAGAAACTAACAAAAATAAAGATACATCATACCAAAACTTGTAGGATACTGCAAAAGCCGTACTAAGAGGCAAATTTATTGCAGTAAATGCTTATATCAAAAAGATGGAAAGACTCCAAATAAATGACTTAATGCTGCACCTTAAAGAACTTGAAAAACAACAACAATCCAAACCTAAAGGGAGTAAATGGAAAGAAACAATTAAGATCAGAGCAGAACTAAATGAAATAGAGACCCAAAAAACAATAGAAAAGATCAACAAAACTAAAAGTTGGTTTTTCAGGAAGATAAACAAAATAGACACACCATTAGCTAGATTAACCAAAAAAAAAAAAAAGACAGAGAAGACCCAAATAACAAAAATCAGAAATAAAAAGGGAGACATTAAAACTGACACCAGAGAAATACAAAGATTCATTAGAGACTATTATAAACAAATGTATAACAACAAATTTGAAAATCTGAAAGACATGGATAAGTTTTTAGACACATATAAATTACCAAGACTGAACTAAGAAGAGATAGAAAACCTGAACTGACCAATAACAAGCAAGGAGATTGAAGTGGTAATTAGCAATCTTCCAACAAAAAAAAAAAAGTCAGGGTCCAGATAAAGATCAGATAAAGACACAACAAAAAGAGAAAATTACAGGTTAATATGCTTGATGAACATAGATGCTAAAATCCTCAACAAAATATTAGCAACTAGCATGCAGCAACATATTAAAAAAATTATATGCTATCATCAAGTGGGATTCATCTCAGGGATGCAAGGTTAGTTCAACATATGAAAGTCAATAAATGTGATACATCACATCAACAAGCTCAAGGACAAAGACCATATGATTACCTCAATAGATGCTGAAAAATCATTTGACAAAATTCAACATTCCTTCATGATAAAGACTCTCAACAAATTAGGTATAGAAGGAAAATATATCAACACAATAAAAGCCTTTTATAACAAGCCTACTGCCAGTATTACTCTGAATGGGGAAAAATTGAAGGCCTTCCTCTTAAGGACAGGAAGAAGACAAGGATGTCCACTCTCACTACTTTTATTCAACATAGTACGGGAGGTACTAGCTAGAGCGATCAGGCAAGGGAAAGAAAGAAATGGAATCCAGATTGGAGAAGATGAAGTCAAATTTTCCCTATTTGCAGATGTCATGATACTGTATATAGAACAACCTAAAGACTCTATCAAAAAACTCCTAGAGCTGGTTAATACCTTCAGTAACATTGCAGGATACAAAATAAATGTCTAAAAATCAGTAGCATTTATATACTCAAATAATGAATTAACAGAAAGAGAAATAAAGAAAGTAAGCCCATTTACAATTGTCACCAAAAAAATATGAAACCTAGAGATCAATTTAACCAAGGAGGTTAAAGACCTCTACAACAAGAATTACAAACCACTTCTGAAAGAAATTAAAGAAGATGCAAAAAGATGGAAAGTTATTCCATGCTTTTGTATTGGAAGAATTAAATTGTGGAAATGTCTATACTACCCAAAGCTATCTACAGATTCAATGCAATCCCCATCAAAATACCAATGACAATCTTCACAGAAATGGAAAAAAACAATCTTATCTTTCATATGGAAAAAAAAAAAAAAAAAAAAGATCCCAAATAGCCAAAGCAATCCTGAGCAAAAAGCAAACAAACAAAACAAACAAACAAACAAAAATAAAATCCAGAGGCATAACTCTGCCTGACTTCAAATTATACTACAAAGCTGTTGTAACCAAAACAGCATGGTACTGGTATAAAAATAGACATTCAGACCAGTGGAGTATGATAGAGAACCCAGAAATCACTCCTCAGGTGTATAGCTATCTGACATTAGACAAAGGCAACAAAAATCTACATTGGGGAAAAGATTGGCTCTTCAACAAGTGCTGCATATATCCATATGCAGAAGAATGAAACTAGATATGCATCTCTCACCATACACTAAAATCAACTCAAAATGGATTAAAGAAATAGGTATAAGACCCAAAACTGTAAAATTACTAAGGGAAAATATAGGTGAAACACTTCAGCAGTGAGGTCAGGGCACAGGCTTTATGAACATGAGCCCCAAAGCAGAAGCATCAAAAGAAAACAAACAAACAAACAAACAAAAAACAAATGGGTCTATATCAAATTAATAAGTTTCTGTACAGCAAAAGAAACAATCAACACAGTGAAAAGGCAACCTGCAGAGTAGAAGAAAATTTTTGCCAACTATGCATCCAAGAAGGGATTAATATCCAGAATATACATAGAACTCAAGCAATTATACATTAAAAAAATAAATGACACAATTAAAAAATGGGCAAAGGAGCTGAATAGACATTTTTCAAAGGAAGACATACAAATGGCCAACAGATACATGAAAAAATGCTCAACATCATTAGTCATCAGGTAAATGTAAATTAAAACCACATTGAGATACAACCTCACTCTAATTAGACTGGCTATGATCAAAAAGATGGTGAATAATAAATGTTGGCAATGGTGTGGAGAGAAAGGGACACTACTGCACTGTTGGTAGGAATGTAAATTAGTACAACCACTTTGGAAAACAATTTGGAGGTTTCTCAAACCACTACAGATAGATCTTCCACATGATCCAGCAATCCCTCTTCTGGGTATATATCCAGAGAAATGGAAATCATCATGTCAAAGAGATATCTGCACTCCCATGTTTATTGCAGCTCTGTTTACAATAGTGAAGATATGGAACCAACCTAAATGTCCATTAATAGATGATTGGATAAGGAAACTGTGGTATATATACACTATGGAATACTACTCTGCCATAAAAAAGAATGAAATTCTCCCATTTGCAACAACATGAATGAACCTGGAGAAACTTATGTTGAGTGAAACAAGCAAAGCACAGAGGGATAAATACCTCATCTGCTCACTCATATGTGGGTGCTAAGAGAGAAAAGAAGGAAGGACAGAACGACCACCATAGTCCCATGATCCAACAGAGGGAGGGAACATTCCTAGGGCTACAAATTGGAGTTGAGGGGAGAGGGGGAAGGGGAGGAAAGTTGGGGGATAATTGGAAGGAGACAAAGGGTACAAAAGTAATTTCTGGTAATGGGTATGCCCCCAGTATGAATCTGGCCCCCACATCATGGGCAGGAGGGGGGACAATCAGCTCGGTATCTCATGAATATTCATAATAGATAAATACATTAATTCATTAATTATTTTTTTAAAATTACATTTGTATGTATGACTCTAAACCCTGCACCCTCATGGCTTTTACAATATGCAAAATAGATGCAAAATATTCATGTGACATGATGCCAAACACCAAGCTGAAAACAGACTTCATCTAAATGAATCCATGTGATGTAACATATCCATATGAGATCTTGAGTGATATCGGAAAATATATAGACATTTTTCCCATTTGCAGCTGGACAGTAGGCATCATGTCCTTCAGTGCTCATCAAGTGCACACTGAGTGCCATGAGGCACTCACTACATTGCTGAAGTGCAGCCCAAGGATAAGAGAGGGAGGTAAGAGCCTCTCTTAAGAGGCTTTCTAGTTCTCAGCTAGTGCAGTTACACATGCTAGTGATTTGTCATGAAGACCCCTACCCAAAAGAAGTTATTATTAAGCTCAAATCTGCTTGCTGAAACATTTGCTTTTAATGAGGCAATTTCTGCATAAAAATGCTAAAAATATTTTTCCCATTCATTATAACATGTTTTGTGGCTCATTAAGTTGGTTTTCTTGGAGGGGAGGGGAGAAGAATTTTGAGTGTTTACAGAAACAACATAAAAATGTAACTATTAAAAAAAAGACTAAAAAAAAAAAAAAGGTAACAGAATATCCAAGAACTGGGGGGCAACTACAGAAAGTGTAACATATACACATTGGGAATACCAGAAGAAGAGGAAGAAGAGAAAGAAACAGAAGCAAGATTTGGGGCAATAATGATAAAGAATTTTCCCAAAGTAATTTCAGACACCAAACAGAGTTCCAGGAAGCTCAGAGAACATGAAGCAGGGTAAAAAAAACAAACAAAAAAACCACCTACGACTAAGCATATCATATTTACACTTCAGAGCATTAAAGATAAAGGAAATTGTTGAAGTGAGAGGATGAGAAGTGGTAGATTAATGGATACAAAACTATGCTACCCTACGTGAATCTTTGTAGAGTATACCCATGTATTAAACAACACACTGTGCACCACAAAATAAAAGAAAGAAAGAAATTGTTGAAAGAGCCACCTTACCTGTAAAGAAGCAAGAGTAAAAATTGCATATGACTTTTAAGAAACCATGCAAGCAAGAAGACACTGCAGTAAACTACTTAAAGTGCTGCGTGCAAGAGAGGAAAACACACACACACACACGCACATGCGCGCACGCATATACACACCCCAAGCTAGAATTCTGTATCATGTCACAGTATCTTTCAAAAGTGAAGGAGAAAGACATTTTCAGACAAAGAAAACTTGAAGAAAATTTGTTGCAAGTAGACCTCTCTTGCAAGAAATGCTAAAGGACTTATTCAGTTTCTTTGCCTATTTCTTAATAGGGTTCTTTGTTTTTTTTGTTTTGCTATTGAGTTGCATGGATTCCTTATGCATTTTAGATATTAAATTCTAATCAGGTATATAGTTTGCAAATATTGTCTCCCATTCTGTAGGATGCCTTTTCACTTTGTTGATTTTTTCACTTGCTGAGCAGGAGCTTTTCCGTTTGATGCAATTCCACTTTTCTGTTTTTGCCTTTTTTTTTTCTTTGCCTGTGATGTTGATATCATATCTACAAAATTGCTGCCTAAACCAACATCAAGAGCATAGATGCAAAAATCCTCATCAAATTATTAGGAAATTAAACCCAATGGTACATAAAAAGAGTTATTTGCTATGAACAGGTGGGATTTATCCCAAGTATGCAAGGCTGGCTCAACATTTGGAAATCAATAGATATAATCTATCACATCAACAGGCTGGATAGTAAAAATCACCTGATTGTTTCAATAGATGCAGAAAAAGTATTTGAGAAAATACCTTTCATGATTAAAAATACCCATTCACAAAAACAAACAAACAAACAAACAAAAAACCTCCTAGCAAATTTTGAATGGAGGAGGGCTTTCTTAACTTGATAGAAACATCCTCAAAACAATTGCCATTAACATCATATTTAATGATGAGAAACTAGAAGCTTTCCTGCTAAGATCAGAAGTAAGACAAGGATGTACTTTCTCACCACTGCATTTCTACATCATACTGAAAGTCCTAGATAATACATAATCATGAAAAGGAAGTAAAAACTATGAAGATTGAGAAGAAACAAATAAAACTTTCTTTGTTCACAGATGACATGAAGACTATATAGATAATCTAAAGAATAAACAGAAAGCCCCGTGCAATTAATAGGTTATTATAGCAAGGTTGCAGAATACTAGATAAATATACAAACGTTAATTGCTATTCTGTATGCTAGCAATAAACAAATGAAACCTGAAATTAAACACAAATTACCATTTATTTTGGCACCCAAATAACAAAATACTTGTATAAATCTAACAAAATATGCACAAAATCTATACTAGGAAAACTGTAAAACTCTGATAAAAGATATCATCATTTAGAATAAATAAATGGACAGTTATTCCAAGTTTATGGATAGGAAGACTCAATATTGTCAAGATGTTAGTTCTTCCTAACTTGGTTTATAGATTCAATGAAATCTCAATGAAAATACAACGAAGTTATTTTATAGAAATGAGAAAATGTATTCTAAAGTTTATGTAGAGAGGCAAAGGACCCAGAGTATTACTTTAATATTACTCAATATTAAAGAAGACCAATGTCAAACAACTGATATTACCCTACATTATGATTTCCTGTAAAGCTATAATAATCAAGACAGTGCGATATCTGCAAAAGAATATACAGATAAATGGAATAGAAGAGAGTGGGCAGAAATAAACCCACATTAATAAAGTAAACTGACCTTTGAAAAAGAGGCAAAAGCAATAACATGAAGCAAAGATAGCCTCTGCAATAACTGATGCTAGAAAAAAATAGACATCCATAAGCCCGAAAAAATTATCTATGAATAGAACTTATGGCCTTCACAGAAATTAACTCAAAAAATGTCATAGATCTAAATGCAAAACACAAAACTATAAAACTCCTAGAAGATAACATTAGAAAAAGCCTAGATGAATTTGGGTATAGCAAAGACATTTTAGACAAAATGCCAAAGGTACAATTCATGAAAGAAATAATTTACAACCTGGACTTCATTACAGTTGAAAACTTCTGCTCTTTCCATTCTCAAGAGAATGAGAAGACAATCCACAGACCTGGAAAAAATAATAGCAAAAGACACATCTGGTAAAGGACTCATCCAAAACACACACAGAACTCTTAAAACTCCATCTTTTTGAGTCTTCTTTAATTTCTTTTAGCAGTGATTTGTATCTCAGAGAGACTTTCACCTCCTTGGTTAATTTTATACCTATGCACTTCATTTATTTACTTATTTTGTTGGTAGTTATTATAAATGGGCTTGCTTTCTTGATTGCTTTTTCTGCTAGTTCACTGTTGGGAGTATAAAAATGCTACAGATTTTTGTATACTGATTTTGTATCCTGCAAATTTACCAAATTCATTTATCAGCTCAAAGCGTTTTCTGATAGAGTATTTAGGTTTTTCTTTATATTAAATCATGTCATTTGCAAACAAGGACAATTTGACTTTGTCTTTTCCAATTTTGATGTCATTTATTTCTTTCTCTTGCTTGATTGTTCTGGCTTGTACTTCCAATACTATGTTCAATAGGAGTGGTAAGAGAGGGCATCCTTGTCTTATTCCTGTTCTTAAATGTTACACTTCTCTCTGTGTTACAGGGCTGCAAAAAGGGATTACTCAATGCACCATGAATGTGATGAGAAGCCCAGCAGGGTTGTACCCCAGCAACTCCTCTGTTAGAAGGAGAAAACTGGGGTACAGCCCTGATTCAAAGTTAGCTCTGTCTTTTATTGTAAAGACAAGAAAGTTTCACAAGAAAATTCAGATGATTCCATCATTACAAAGGGACACAAGGACACTGGCAATGTTACAAAAGTTATCTGTGGCTAAGTATAGCATAAGAATGGATATTAGTAACATCAGTAAAATTAACAATGTGACATTTCAAAGTACAATTAGTGAAAAGCTAAGTTGGTCAGATTGGCTTATTATCTAAAATATAACCTCTCCTTAAGCAAAAGTTGCATTCTTATGATAAAATCTAAGTACAATTATCTCTAAAGTTTCCCCCAACAGACAGTTTATCCCTACCAAATGTCTTTTTGACATCTTTCCCTTCAGCAATTCTTAAAATCTCTTAACAGGATTGGTATGGCAACCACCTGTTAGCTCTAAAATTATTAAAGTATATAATCCCATACCTAAGCAGGGATTAGAGTTGATTAGATGGGCTGTTGCCTGGCTATCTGTGAGCTGTTGCCCCCTCCTGAAGGGCTTTTGCCCCATATATGCATTTACCTAAAAACCCTATTCTAAAATCAAATGAGAATCAAGATTGCTAATCCTCCACATTTCCCCTTTATTTATTTATTTAAAAAATTGGAAGCCGTCAAGGAGTCGGAGTCAATGGAGTCGGAGTCAAGGACATTCTGACGAAGAAGAGTCTGTATTACTTCAGCCTGATGAGTCCATTGGAACATGGAACATAACAGTTTAATCACTATAAGAAAATACAAGATACATAGGACACTAATTCCAGCAATATCCAAATTCTTACATTTAAACTGGAAAACCACTGGGTAGGATTAAGCCAATGGGCCAAATCATTTAAATGATTAATAGTAATCTTTTGAGCTTCTTCTTGAAGCTGTGCCCTTTGCTGTTAAATTTTAATTATTAAGTTTTGATTATCTCCATGTAAATCAGAATGAAAAGTTCCATGTAATAGTCTTTGTACATCCTTCCATGCAGTGGAGGAATTAAAAGGAATAGAAGTTATACACATGGAGCGATATCCTGCATCACAATTAAGTTGGCTTTGAGTCCGAAGAGCTTGTTGGCGGTCACCAATCCAGGTTACAGCTGCCTCTAAGGCATCTAATCTTTGTAAAATTTCTTGGTCAGTTTTGTTTGAGATAAGAACTCAGAAGTTACATTTTGAAAATAATCATTCATTGTCTGTGCTTTCTGAAAAGAATGAGTTAAGGCTATTATGCAGGCTATGAGAGTGCCCAAGAATCTCAGTGCAAACTTGTTCTAGAGCACAGGTGATTTGCTCCAGGGCAGGATTTCCCATCCATTGTCATGTGAGGGTAACAGGTAACCAAGCTTCTGCTCTCTGTGATTCTGGAGTTCTGGAATTGGATTTGTTCTTGCACAGTGCCACATTATAGGGACAAATGGCTTTTGCTGGTATTCAAAGTGGCCTGTAGGAGAAAGAGCAGAGGACCCTTTTCCCCATATTAACAATTTAACAGGTTCCAACTATTGTGATCCTGTCAGTAGGTGGTGGTATAAAACCAAGGGTTTAGGTCTTTCCTCAGTGGGAATAAAATGTCATTCTACGGCTGTTAAATTTTGAGAATTACAGTTTAAAAAAATTTAAACAAGGCCTTAAAGACCTGTGCATGAGGGGCCAAACATTCTCCATACTCCTCCTCTGTTGTTTATTTAATTGAGATTAGAGTAGGCCATTAGCTATTTTTACAATTGCCTGGCTGGTGGAGTTATATTGGATTCCTGTAACATGTTTAATATTTTAATTATCACAAAATAAATGAAAGGCCTTAGAAGTAATATGTGAGTCTATAGTCAGTTTCAATTTGAATTGGAAAAAGTACATTAAAGTCTGGATGAGCAATGAGAATGTCATCCATGTAATGATAAATCAAGCCATCTGGAAAAGCCATACGAGCAGGGTGTAAAGCACAATCTACAAAATCTTACTGTTAATCATACCTTGAGGGAGGACTTTCCATTGATATCTTTGTAAAGGAGCCCCATCATTAATGATAGGGAGGGGAAATGCAAATTTTTCCCTATCAATTTTCATGCAGGGGAATGTTAAAGAAGCAATCCTTTAAATATATAATCTGGGCTTGAGCCTAAGGGTGAGTATAAGCTCCTTCTCCAATTAACATATTTATACCACAGTGGCTGGGGCAGGGAGTGGCAGGGCAGTATGGTCATAACTGAAAGTATAACATTACAATCAAATCTTTGATAAAAATAACCAGTGTTTCCAATTGTGTCCTTGTTGGGCCTTAAAAACTAACACCACCTTAAGTGACATTACAAGTGGATTAACGTGGCAGCCTAAGACAGCGCAGGGAGGAAGTAGGGTGGGAGTGTCTGCGGGAACCTTGCCTTAGCCCTTATTGGCCAAATACACGCTTCCGCGCTCGTGAACACTGCGTGATTGCAATAGCTAGGCATTGAGATAGGATGCATGCTCTCCTAACCCTTAAGCTGATTGGAGGATGTAAAAAACCTCCCTTCCCCATTTGCCTTTAAAAGCAAGTGCTTGTGTGATAATAAACGGAACTGCTCGACAGAACCCCCGCCGCATCTGAGCGTCCTTTAACTGGGCTGGTTGGGGCTGGCGGTGTGCTCACCTCTCTTCACGGCTCTCTTCCTCCGTCTCCTTCCAAAGGGGACAGGGGGGAAAGAGGAATCCAGGGCCATTTGCTCGCCCACCAAAGGAACGAGGCTAGGGCTGTTCGGGTCGGCCGGCGGTGGACCCAACATGTCCTGTTACAAGAAGAACAGATCTTTATTGAACTCATGTTAATAACTATATTGCCATAAAATGACAATACTCATGAATAGTTTTAAATCCTGGAGGGATCAAGTAGAGAGAAAAGTAAATGTTTTAATTGTTAAAGGGAGCCAACAATTTTTCAAAATAAAAAAATGGTAAAAACCCATATTTTTTCAGTTAATTTAGTTTTATGTCATTAGTACTCTTTTGTACTTTTGAACTTGGTTTATAATTTTATAAACTCACTAGTTTTTTTTTTTGAATGAACCATATCTGTTAGTTTAGAATATAACACTTTAAAATTATTATTTAATCAAGATTATGATTGATAGCATTTTTATAAGACAGATTTTTAAGAATCTTACATAATTTTGGAACACATATTTATAACATCTCAGTATTGACAATGCTTCCCATATAGTCTAATTTATCAAATAAGCCAATTAGTTTTGATATATATCCTTTGAGAAGTTCCAGGGCCCTTGTAACCCCTCAAAGTTAGCTTAAGTCAAAAGGCTGAGTTTTCAGAATTTAGTTTTTGAAAGTTTATCAAATGACAAAGGCTTAAAACAATTAGTTGAATAAGATCACGAATCACTGCAAAAATAAAAAAAAAGTGGCAAAGGATTTCAAAGGCAGAAAGCAGAAGAAATTATCATGATAAAACATGAAATAAGTTTCCCAGGCCAGTTATCTAAAAGTTAAAGAAAACTTCTTACAATTTTCTATTAAGTGTAGTTAAGTGCTTTTAGGAAATCTGGTTGTTCCAATGCAGGAGAACAAACTCTAAATCTGTATCAGAATACTTTTGATATTGATGTTTAATTTTTAGAAAAACTTATACATAATTTGTTTTTAATTTCAGCCAATTTTTAAAATTTCTTTTATAAATTAACCCATACAAACCATTATCACAACTTACTCAGACTTTCTGTTTTTGTTCTATACTTCCTACTTCCTAAATAGCCAGTCATTTTACTCCAGGATAAAAATACACTGTACCAGATGTTTTCTCACATAAAGATATTTTCTTTCCTTTTAGCCTTTTTAATCACAACTACATTTTCACATCCATAGCTTTTTTCATATCACCTCTTTTTTTACATCCTTTTTTTTCATCAATGTTAAATTGGCCTCATTTGCCTAAAAATTATATACAGAAAGTTTTTTTTGGTTTTGGCTGGGTGCACAACTTAAAAAACCTCTTGCAAAGACAAATGCAATCCTGTTTGATTAGTGAACCCAGGCAAAGATGTGTGCTGATAAGAATATTTTTATATATTCAGGTTAGTAAATGGGGGTCCATTTGTCACAGTGGATTACAGAAGGCCCAGTTTGAGTCTCAGCTACCAAATAAGTAGTTATGGTTTCCCAGCCAAAAACTTGATGTGTAAGTCTATACCCTTATCAGCTAATGTTAACTAGGGCCTTTGAGATATTGGGCAGAGGCCTCCTTTCACTAGCCATCCTGGGTCCCAAGTAACCACATGGCATTTAGGGCCATGTGGAATCCAGAGAGGCCATGTAGAGCTTAAGGCAGAGGGCAGCACTCACAAAGATAACTTCTTAAAGATATTGTTTCTCCCAGCATGGCCGGGAAGCAGAGCTGAGATAAGGAGGAGATGTATTGGGTTTTGTCCTGTGGCTGATGGCCCATGTGCTATGGATACATTATGTCCTCTGAACTCACCATGGCCCTCTGCTTAGTGCCCAGAATTTATAGACTTAAAACCAAACACAAGCTAACAACAAGACATGTGCAGGGAGAAGCCCAATAGCCAGTTCTCTTACAGCTTTTAGTCCTTAAATAAATTAAACAAGTATTAAACATACCACAAAATGTGTTGACCTAAAGACAAATTTAGGCAAAAGGTTTAAATCAAATTTTGAAAACACATCTATTTTATCAGCAATTTTAGAAAATTAAAGTCACATGAACTTGAAAAGTATACTCATCTATTCAGTGATTGTGCATTATTTATAAGCCAATTTGGTACCATGTAGACAAGTATAGACAAGAACATGTAGACATAACATACATTTACATACATATATATGTAGACATAAACAGAATAAGAATTTTATAGGTTTTGTTTAAAATATAATATGGAGATGGATAAAATAGAAGACCCACTAGCATAAAAGGACAGTCAGATTTAAACAGTGTTTCTAAAAAGCATCAAAGCTTATCTGTGAGGCCTCACCCTGTTTTAGAGAAAGTAAGCGCAGTTTGTATGTGTCCAGAAACTTATCCATACTTCCAGATTTTCATATTTGTTGTCATACAGTTGTTTGTAATAGTTTCTAATGATTCCATGTATTTCTGTGGTATTGGTTGTAATGTCTCTCTTTTCATTTCTGATTTTTTTTTTTAATCTATGTCTTCTCTCCTTTTTGTGGTTAACCTAGTTAATGGTTTGTCTATTTTATTTATCTTCTCAAAAACCAACATTTTTTTCATTGATCCTTTGTATCATTTTTGGGGTCTCTATTTCATTTACCACAATAAATGATACTAATGCTCTGATACTAATTATTTCTTTCCATCAACTACCTTTAAAATTGGATTGTTGTTGTTTTTCAGGTTCTCTGAGGTATAATCCTAGGTCATTTATTTATTTGAAGTCTTTCCATTCTTTTGATGCACTTATTTCAATAAATTTGCCTCTTAGTAATGCTTTTTCTGTATCCCATAGATTTTGGTATGATGTATCTTTATTTTCAACAGTTTCATGAAATTTTTTGATTTCCTGTTTAATTTCTTCTTGGACCCATAGGTCATTCAGGAGCCTATTGTTTAGATTACATATATTTGTATAGTTTCCAAGGTTTTGCTTGTTTTTAATTTCCAGTTTTAGTCTATTGTGGTCCAAAAAGATACTTGGAATGATTTCAAAATTTCATAATTTATGAGACTAGATTTGTGATCTAATACATGGTCTATCCTGGAAAATGTTTCATGTGCTAATGAGAAGAAAGCATATTCTTTAGGTGTTGGGTGGAATGCTCTGCAGATATCTGCCAGGTCCAGTTGGTGTAAGGTGTAGTTTAAATCCTGTGTCTCTTTGTTGATTTGTTGCCTGGAAGATCTGTCCCATACTGGGAGAGGGATGCTCAGGTAACCCACTATTAACTTATTAGGGTCTATTTCTTTCTTTAGGTCTAAGAGTGTTTGCTTTATATATCTGAATGCTCCAGTACTGGGTGCATATATATTTATGATTGTTATGTCTTCTAGCTGGATAGATCCTTTTATCATTATACAATGTCCTTCTTTGTCTCTTTTTATGTTTTTTGGTTTAAAGTCTATTTTGTCTGATAGAAGAATAGCTACTCCTGGTCGTTTTTGGTTTCCATTTGCATGGTATATTTTTTTCAGACCTTCACTTTAAGTCTGTTTGTGTCTCTACAGGCAAGATGGGTCTCTTGAAGACAGTGTATGCTTGGGTCTAGCTTTTTAATCCAGTCAGTCCGTCTGTGTCTTTTGAATGGTGAGTTTAATCCATTCACATTTAGAGTAGTTAATAACAGGTATTGTTTAATTCCTGTCATTTAATTGCTTTTTGTTTAAGTGTTTGAAATATCTTTTGATCATTACTTCCCCTTCTATTTCTCTTCTTCAATGTTAGTTGGAAATTTCAGGTGGCATGATTTAACTTCTTTCTCTTTCTTGCTGGCATTTTTGTTTTAAGAGCATGTTTTGCTCTTTCTTGTGTATCCATGATAGTGATTATCATTATTCAGATTCCAGGTGAAGGACTTCCTTGAGAATTTCTTGCAGGGCTGGTCATGAAGGGGTGAACTCCCACAATTTTTGTTTGTCTGGGAAATATATTATTTCTCCTTCATTTCTAAAAGAGAGCCTTGCTGGGTAAAGAATTCTTGGTTGACAATTTTTTTCTTTTAGTATTTTGAATATATCATTTCACTTTCTTCTGGCATGTAGGGTTTCAGTTGACAAGTCTGCTGTTAGTCTGTTGGGGGTTAGCATATAGGTGACTTGACACTTTTCTTTTGCTGCTTTTAGAATTCTCTTTTTGCCTTTAAGCTTTGCAAATTGGACTATAATGTGTCTTGGGAGGATCTTTTTAGATTGAATCTGTTTGTGGACCTTTGAGCTTCCTGGATCTGTCAGCATCTCTCCCTACACCCAGGAAATTTTCTGTTGTTATTTCCTTGAATAGGTTTTCAATAATTTTTCCATTCTCCTCCCCTTTTGGAATACTCACAATTTGGACATTAGAGTATTTGAGGTTGTCTGCTATCTCTCTTAGATTTTCTTCATTATTTTAATTCTTTTTTTTCCTTTTCCTTGTCTGCCTGAGTTATTTTGAAAAGACCATCTTTAAGATTTGAAATTCTTTCTTCTGCTTACCCTAGCCTGCTGCTCAAGCTCTCTGTTCTGCTTTTTTTAAAAATTTTTTTAAATTTTTATTTCATTGAGTGAATCTTTCATTTACAGGAGTTCTGTAACATTCTTATTTAAGGTATTAATCTCACTATAAATTTCCTACTTTATACTCTAGATATTTTTTCTTGTTTCCTTGTGTTCTCTAATTGGGTCTTCTTTTATCTCTTTGAGTTCTCTTAAGATCATTGCTTGGAATTCCTTTACAGACAATTCAAGGATTCCCTGTTCTATGGAGTCTGGAATTTGAGCATTATTGTAATCCTTTAATGGTGTCATATCTTCTTTATGTTTGTAGTTCTAGTATTTTTTTTGTTGATGTTTGGTCATCTGGTAGAGGACTTGCTTCTTCTATTACTCTGGGGAATACTACGATCATAGAGATTTCCTCCTCTACGTAGGCTCTACTGGTGACTCTTCTTGTATCGATGTAGTCAAGTGAGTGATAGGTTGCATGTAGAGTGGCCCTGGCTGCTACTGTGGTGAATTGTCCTTGTGGTGATAGTATTTGTGGCAGTGGCTATATTACAGAAACTTGGCTCCCGTTCCAGCTTTCTGTGGCTGTAGCCTGAGCCCCTGGTGCTGTCTGGGTCTTAGCTCACCTTGGCAGCTGTTGGGCTGTACACATTTCCTTTCCCTCTGTGGCCATGGACTGGGCCTCCAGTGACTCACAGATCTCAGCTCACATCAGTGGCTGCTGGGCTGTGGGCACTTCCCTTCTCTCTGGGGCTTTAGACTACAAGTTTGTGTTTTATTGACTTTTTGTATCATATGTTTGGTTTCCATTTCATTTAGTTCACTGGTCTTGCTTATTTCTTTCCATCTCTTATTTTCAGGATCAGATTGTTTTTGTTTTTCTAGTTCTTTGAAGTGTAACATCAGGTTGCTCATTTGAAATCTTTCTACTTTTTGACCTAAGCATTTATTGCAGTAAACTTCCCTCATAGCATTGCTTTTGCAGTATTCCATAGGTTTTAGCATAAAGTGTCTTTATTTTCATTTGTTTCAATAATTTTTTTTTAAATTTCCTGTTTTATTTCTTCTTTGACCCATAGGTTTTTCAGGAGCATCTTGTTTAATTTCCATGTATTTGTATAGTTTCTGAAGTTTCACCTGTTGTTGATTTCTTGTTGTAATCTATTGTGGCCTGAAATAATATTTGATATATTTCAATTGTTTTAAGTTTGTTGAGACCTGATTTGTGAACCAACATATGGTCTATCCGAGAGAATGCTCCATGTGCTGATGGGAAGAACATATATTCTGTACTTGTTGGATGAAATGTTCTGTAGATGTCTGCCAAATCCTGTTGGTCTAAAGTATAGTTAAATCCTGTGTTTCTTTATTGATTTATTGCCTAGATGATCTGTCCAATGCTGAGAGAGGGGTGTTGAGGTTCCCACCTACTATTATGTTGGGGCTCTATCTTTCTTTTTAGGTCTAATAGTGTTTGCTTTATATATAAAATTTAAGAGTGATAACTATATTAATTCATTTTTTCTTCCTTTTTAGAGTATTGTGAATATCTTTCAAATTTCTGTGCTTACTTTACTTTTGAAGTTTTCAGATTAAGATTTAGAAAACTGAATGAATTTAAAGATACAGCCCTTGATTTACAATAATGTCAACCTTAATGTACGTTTCAAGTTTTATTTACATAGCCATTGTTCACACATTGTGTGGCATTATAAGTGAATACCAGAAATTTCTTCCCCCAAAACATGGTAAATTAATACAGAGTGTTAAACCAGGGCTACCATTATATTAACTTGATTACTTATATTTTTGCTTTAAGAATCATATTATGAGTAAATATTAAAATATTTTTAATACAGATAAATAAATAATTAACAGAGAACAAAAAAGAATGATTAACTAATTAATTAAATATTATGTATGCAATTTGGCAAATGGTATAACTAAACACCAAGATTTGAAATATATATACACATTTAGTAAATGAGACAGTTCTGATTCAATCCCAGATTTCTTAACCTCCAAAGCCAAATCTGCGTCTGCTTGATCGTACTGAGCATAGTATTCTGTAATATCCTTTATTTATGATTTTTTCTTTTTATATTTATCTCTGTAATTGTTTTGTAACTCTGTTTTATTCTGTATACACACCTCTGTTTTCTTATCAAGTTCAATTTGATACAATCTGCAGTTTTCCTCCAGGTCATAGCAACTTTTTTCATTCTCCCCATTGTATCAATAGTTTTTAGACATGAAATTGCATTTACATTACAAAACAATTATATTATTTATATAATTTGTAAGATAATTTTCATATCTTTCAAAATTCATCTACCTGTGCATTTTAAATGGATGCAGTTCACTATGGGTGGATTATAACTCAAAAGTTTATATAAAATAGTATATGAAATTTAATATTGCTGATTTGGAGTCATCTGCATAGATGTTCAAAACATGAATGTTGATTTTACATGCAAGACATTATTTACCTCTTCCAATGTTTGTTGCTGTTCTTATTTTACAAAGCTGAAAGACATGCCTTCAATATTTATTCTAGGTCCACTCTTCTCAAATGTGAATATCTGCATATTCAGGAAAGGTAGTAGCATAAGGTGTGATAAAAATGGTGTAGAGGGCCTAAACAATGAAATAAAATTGACATCCCAAAATGGCAATTTTAAATAATTCCCTGGCTATGTCAAACATTTAAAAATATATGGCAGGCAAATATATATTCTGTGCTATTAAGAAGTCTGACTAAATGAGGATATTTGTACAACATCGCCAGATTGTTATATGCTCCATTGCAACATTCTTACAGCCATTTAGAAGTAGTTTTCCTTTCTTTTTTTAGGTTTACTTTAGTGGGATAATTTGACAAACACTATATGAATCACTGTTTTAATGTTGAACAAAGTATTTCCTCAGATAAAGTAGAAATGTCAGTCCAGTAGATCATCCATGCATAAATCAGTAATCTTTCTTAACATTTTTCCAGGAAGTACAAATATATTTATAACTTAAATTTCTTCATTTTTCCAAATGTCTACCAAAAGTACATGATTTTAAAGTATTTTTACATGACCCTGTGCTTTTTCAAAGAGAATAGGCATTTTACAGGTGTATTTCATTCCTTAGTTGGAAAAGAAGGGCAAAGGGAATCCAGGCTACAGCAACTGTCCTCTTTACCAAAAAAAAAAAAAAAGAAAAGAAAAAAAAGAATACAGAGAGAATAAGGATAAAGAGAGGACTGGTTTTCTAATTCTGCTGTAAATAACCACATATCATCACTGATAGTACAGGATGCAATGAAGACATATTACTGCTCAGTTGTTAAGAATGAGGGCTCTGGGTTTCAACACTGGATGTCTGATTTATTAATCTTCTAATTATGGGTAATTTTGTTTAAACTATTTGTACCTCATTTTCACCTTCTGCAGATTGGGGCTATTATTGGTATCTACCTCTTAGTATTTTCTGTCTGAAGTTTAAATATGTTAATATCTGTAAAGTGCTTTAAAAATATCACAGTAAGAACTCAATAAATGTATAACTATATTTATTATACTTAATTTTTATATGTTATCCCTACTATCTGTCAGCATACTGTTAGGCACATTAATTATTTTTACACAAATTTTCCTTTTATTATTAATTTTTAATCTAATGCAGAATAAGAGTTAAGTTTCTAAAATATACCCAGTTCTGAAGATGCTGCTTATGTCTTTCAAAACAAACCTTATTCCTGCCTTTTTTTTTTTTTTTAATCTACTCTTGTAATTCTACAGTGAAGTTTCCCGACTTCACCATAAAACATACTGGGAATTGACTTTCACTCGTTACTCCACACTTGCAGACCAATATTTCTGTCACGTTCATATCATCAGACATTTCCCTGAGAGTCAAAATCAACACTGGAAAAGTATTTCCCTTTATGTTTCCACAGTGTTCTGAGAGACAAAATGCCATTTTTTTAAGTCAAAAATTTGTCAGATATTCTACTTTCAGTATAGTAAAAGATATTTAGATAGTTCAAGAGGAAGGTAACAAACACCTGGCTATTTAAGATTTTATTCTATATCTCATCTTAATAAGAAACATAACATTTGAGAATTAATGATTATGTTTTTCGGCAATTATAACGTAAAGTAGCAACACATTTTTAAATCTAGTAATCAATCACATCTAAAAACAGAACCATAATTTGCCTTTGTAATGTGATTTTGTATTTTTTTATTTTCAAAACATCTTAGAAAATATAATGATATCTATAAGTTGTAAGTGAAATTTTCATTGAATATAGCCTTAATATGATTCACATAAACAACAACAACAAAATTCCCTTGATAGGACAGAGTATATATTAACTTCTAGAGAAGGCAAAACTATAGAAACAGTAGATTAGTGGCTGCCAGGAGCTGAGGGTGGCATAAAGAGATGTCCAAAAAAGGGTACAATTTTACATTTTATGGTTATTAAATTACATTCTCTATTGTGATTTTATTGTGCTGGTAGTTATAGAACTATGTATACGAAGTGTCAAACTCATTGAATTTGTATACTTAAAATTGGTGAGGGGTAATATTTTTCTGTATAAATTATAGTTCAAAAAAGCTACTTTTTATTTATTTTTATTTTTTTAATTTATTTTTTACTTGAAACATAATTGATTCTACATATTTATGGGGTATAGAGTTGACTATCAGTATTTGTGTATAATAAGTGATGATAAAATCAATATTGTTAGCATGTTTATCCTTATAAAACATAATTATTCTTTGTGTTCTTTACCCAATTTCTCCCTAAACCCTCCTCCTTTCCCACCTCTAGTAAGTTTTTTTAATTTCTCTCTCTCTCTCTCTCTTTCTCTCCCCCCCCCCACTTATGAGTGAGGATATGCAGTATTTCCCTTTCTGTGCCTGGCTTATTTCACTTAACATAATTATCTCCAAGCTCATAATTATCAAGTTGCTGTGAATGGCAGAATTTCATTCTCTTTTATAGCTGAGAAGTATTCCATTGTGTATATATACCACATTTTTCTTATCCAGTTGTCTGCCAATGGACATCCATATCTTGGCTATTGTATATGGAGCTGTAATGAACATGGAAGTGCAGGTATCCCTTTGAAATTATGATTTCCATTTCCAGGGGAATATACCCAGAAGTGGGATTGCTGGATCATATGGTAGTTCTAGCTGTAGTTGTCTGAGAAACCTCCATGCTATTTTCCGTAATGGCTGCACTAATTTACAGTCTCACCAGAAGTTTTTCCCTTTCTCCACACCTTAGCCAGCATTTGTTATTTTCTGTCTTTTTCATAATAGCCAGTCTAAATGGGGTGAGATGATATCTCAGTGTGGTTTTGATTTGCATTTCCCTGATGATTAGTAATGTTGGGAATTTTTTCATATACTTGTTGGCTATTTGTATGTCTTCCTTTGAAAAATGTCTATTCAGCTCCACTGCGCATTTTTAATTTTTTTTTAATGTGAAGTTGTTTTAGTTCCTTATATATTCTGGATATTAATCCCTTGTCCAATGCACAGTATGCAAATATTTTCTCCCATTCTGTAGGTTCTTTTCACCTGTTGATTATTTCCTTTGCTGTGCAGAAGATTTTTAGTTTGATGTAATCCCAGTTGTTTACTTTTTCTTTTCTTGCTTTTGCTCTCAGAGTTTATTCATAAAGTCGTTGTCCAGTCATATAACAAAAATGATCTTATCTGCCAGGCACAGTTATTTAAAAGAAAAAACTGCTCTGCTTATAGTCTTGTAGAGGATGAAGTATTTGGGGGCCACATTCTTGCCATAAGATTTCATTTGTGAAACATTGCTGAAAGATAATCCAAGTAGTACTGCAATCTCTAAGGGAGCCTATAAAATCAGAGCTATTAGCTATTATTTAAGACAGTTTCTTTCAATACTAACACCTGGTTAGCTAGGGCATAATAAACTATTTGAATTCAAAAGAAAGCTCTAGCCAGAATGGTGGCGTATGGCATTGGGTTGACTCTCCATAAAGGATTGTTTATGAGATCCTTGGAACTACTTTAGTCACAGAGCATTAATTTCCAGTCTCCTTGAAACTTTTCATTCTTATAATTTTTCTTTTTGATTTTTTTTATTACTGTCATAAACATATCCTTGAACATATTCTATTCCCTCTTACTTAAAATAGCAATAGTAACTTTATTTGTTTGCAACCAAATAAAGCCTAAATAAAAGTTGGATTTATTCTGCAATCTAATGATCACATAAATTGTTGCCAAAGGAAATCCATCCTGGTTTCAGTCTTGGCCATCAGTTTGGAGGTTATTTTGAGTGTCACAAAGTATCTGATAGTATTGGTATCATCCAGAATACACTTTGGGATGGTATCTAATCTACAAATTAGGCTTAGTGTTAATGTTTCCTTGTGAATTCTTTATCTTACTACTGTCAAAAATAAAATTATTCAATAACACCTGTTAAAGCACAGTTAAAGATTTTATTTAAGATCATCTAAATCAGTACAAGGATCACTGCAACAGTCTTTTAATGGGGGAGAGAGAGTAGGCTCCACTCCTAAATATGGTATGAGCAAGTAGAAATTTATAGCTAAGGAACAGGGTGGGGTTGGTGAATGGAAAATTACTGAGAAAACATTAGAGGAAAGGGGGATCCTGACTAAACCAACCTAACAGTATTCTTGCTGAAGACAGGCCAGGGTGATCAGATATCATCACCTGGGATATCGTGGAGGTGAGAGAAGTGATCGTATATCAAGAATGATTAGTGCAGATTGGGGTTTCTTGCTAATCTGACTTAGGAGGTTCTTTGCTAAACCTGGATTTTACAAGGAATTCCATAGATGGGCCTAGGAGAAAGTTCAGAAGCCTGACTAAAGCATGGCCACACAAAGAATTTTTGTCACCACCGAGAGCAGTTCCTGGGACTACCATTTGCCAATCTGTAACTTCCTCACCCATATTTAAAAAAAAAAAAAAATCTGATATTACTAATTTATATTAGTTGACTTATAAAACAACTTATGTTCTAATAGTTACATAATTCACTGCTGTCCAAGATTTACAGATCAACTTATTTAATCTCCAGGTTTTTAATGCACATTCAGGAAACCAATGCAAATGAGGTTAAGTGACTTGCTAGAGACGTAGCTCAAAGAACATGGTGGAACTGCTACTCTACTCAAGGCAGTGAGGCTGCAGTGTTTATAGAGAAGTACAGCATTTCTATAAATAAAAAGATACTGTAAACATAGACAAACCCCTGCATCCTACATAGAAAAACACGTCTACACTATAGAACTAACTTTGTTTTCCTTTTGTAGTTAGTGCTTAATAATTAACTAAGATCTTATCAAAAGCAGCTGACCATCACATCCTTGCTTCACGATAAATTTCTCAAAGATAGCCTCATAGACAGGAACCAGACAGGACCCTGGCGCCATAGACAATGTCAGAAAGCAACTGTCCATCACACTTGAAGACTCTACATCCTGTCTCGCTGATACACATATCTATATAAACCAGCCCTCAGTTGACCAGGAGGCTGTTGGGTCTTACACTCTGTCTCCAGGATGCCGTCTTCTAAAATAAAAAGTCTTTCCTTTAAGTTCTATCTGGTGAGGGTGATTGGTGATCCTACAGTGGAGAGCACTTGGACCTACACAGCTCAGGGCTTCCTCCAAAAAGTCTGCCTCTTATATGTTGGCTGATGGTGAAGGGGAATCCTATGGGACTTGTTTGTTACCAATGTGACTTTAATGAAAAGGTAAAGCAGAATAAAATGCAATCATCTATGAAATAATTTAATATTTCGGTCAAAATTTTTGACATTTATTTGATTATCTGCAGAATAAGTGCAAGGAGAAGAAATTTTATACATTCTCCTCAGAATCAAAATAGACCCCAATTCAAGCTATTTCATGCTATTGTCTCAGATGAGAGTAATAGAGTATTTAAAAATAATTACCATCATGTGACATGGATAGTCATTGCAGTACTTGTTCTATCTAGCACCATAATACACAAACATACACACGCATGCACACACACACATATATATGTCAGACACTGTTCTGTTCATGGTTTAATATGGCCTGATATGTACATGTCCATGAACACATTACATTTTTCACATTTACAGATTTTTAGGATATATTTTATATTTAAAAAGCTATTGAGATCTCTATAAATCAACATTATGTGTCTTTCCATTAAAGAGAAAAATAGAAGAATTAGGACCACAGGCTACAAGTAAAAAGCTGATTTTTATTAAACATCTTTTTTATTTTAAGGGATGATAAGTAGAAAAAAATTCCAAGTAAAAAATTCTTTATTCAAAAAAATTTGTGTACTTCATGAGTTGAAACTTCCTGAGGACAAATGGACACCTGTTAGGATTTAGTAGTTCATTCTGAGGAACTTTCCTTTTAGTTGCAAATTTCTGCTTTCATTTCAAGAGAGGTTTTGAAATTTTGTGTTATTACTTTTCAAAGAAAATTCTTCTTATTCTTTTTTGATATGCTCATGTCGTAGGATATCACAAGTTTTACTTAAACTATAGTGAATACTTTCTCCCTAGTCTCCTTTTGCCTTTTTTTTTCTTTTTATAATTTCCCCAAAGTCAGGCATTTCCTTGCAATGTAATGCTTTGCTTTGTACTCTTTTATCAACCCAATGGAATTTTAAATCCTTTGTACCTATGATCTTGTTTCTTTAATTCTTTCCTGCTTTCAAGCAATTCCTGTATGGTTGTGAAACATACATTTAGAATAATATCTTGTTGAATTCTCTGGTTTAGACAATATAATTGACCTCTCTGCAACCAAGAAATCTTTTTGGTCTATTTTTAGCTATATTTGCCACCTACCAGCTGTCTAGGTAATTAAAATTCCTCTGGAGAACACTGTTAAACAGTATTAGTGAGCATTGCATTTCAAAGGCAAAATTTTCCAGCATGGAAACCTTTGTGCGAGCACAGTGACTCTACCTCCTAACATAATCAATATATGATCTCTTTAAAAAAATAATGATCAGCATTTCTGGATAATAGCAAATAAGCAGCACACTGATTTTATAGATAAAACCAATATTCCTTTACATGACTTTAAGAAAATTTTTTTCTTTAATTAAAAAATATATTTGGAAAATATATTTAAACCAGAGAGAAGCAGGTCAATATGTAATATGGGCACCTTGTATTTAAAACTGAATACTATAGAAAAAAAAATGAAGTAATTATAGTTTTTAAATAAGTAACCTGCCTGTAAAGAAAAATAACTTTGATCTTTAAAAAATAATTAATGCCTTTCTCTTTTCACATAAGGCTAAATAGTTAAATACGAAAATTTTTGAAAAAAGAGTTGTAAAATCATCATATCGTAATTGGTTTATAGATGCTAAGTTTCATAAATAAAAGAATTACAAAGGTGAGAAATCTGTGTAGTTTTCAGCTGTTCTTGATCCACTAAAATTAATTGACCATAAATTTGTTAGCAGTTGGGCTTTGAAGTGGGATGGAACTAAGGCACAAGTACACATTATTTTAATGAACAATGATGTGTGAAACGAATCATAGCCTTGTCAACAAGATAATGGTGAATTATAGCCTATGCGTGGAGGAAAGGCTATATGACAAGCACATGGAGTAGCTTTTAAAAGACACCAGTTAAAGTTGATATTTGAAAGCAGAAAAGGTAATCATATCACGTAGCTCATGGTTACCCAGGCAGTTCATTGCTTGTCAAGAACATGAATCCACTATACTATATTTACAGTGCAGATTTTATTTTCCCAATATGCCTTGTTTTCCCTCCATACAGAATCATATCATTTTAATACATGTAATGATAAATTTCAATAGTAAGGCTTGATTTTGTAAAATGAGTGCATAAAAAAGCCTAAATGTACACCCACATACCATGGTTTTGTATCTGCAACACTTTTTGTTATTCATATATTTGTACAGTCTTAAATTTTTGACTGGTCTGTTCTCCTGAATTTCTTTATCAGGAACAGTTTTGTTCAAGACTCAAGGAAAGCACTACTTCTTCTCATTAAATATACACCAAATTAATATTACAGACTTAATATACTCATACATGTACAAATATGTATATACCACCAGGCCTAAACATATAATAATAAAACAACTGTGGCTCTAACTTTAAGTAATACACAGTGAATGCAGGCGTCAGATAAGGAACCTAGAAATTTTAATGCAGTGTGGTTACATGCCATAATTTGAGATTGTCCAGGCTTCACACAGGAGGCACACACAGAGGAGGAAACAGCTGGATTGAGTGTAGAACTGGAACAGCTTGCTAGAGGAGATAACACTAAGTTTGCCATGTGAAAAGAAGGAGTGAAATAGAGAGACAGTAAAGAGAGCAATGTAATCTCAGCAAGTGCTATGTCTCAAAAGAGAAAAAAACAGCCACTGCCAATTCAAGTTGCTGAACGTTAAGTACTTCATTTTTCCCAGACTCTGGAGTAGCAGAGGTGGATTTAAAAGGCAGAGAGGAGGAGCAATGGCGGGAAGATGGCTACATGAGCGGATAGCCATGAAATATAAGCAAGGTCCTCATGATGAAAGACCTACCGTGCTCTCAAAAAACATTAGAATTTCATCTTGAAAGGAAATGGGAGTTTCTGATGAGCTATAAGAAAATGAGGAAAATGATCGTATGTATCAAAATAAGTCCAGAGGATGGGTGGAAAATGAATAAGGGCGAAATCTGAGTATGAATCAGCAAGTAATAAACTGTAGTGATAATACGAAATAATTACCACTAATTGAGCTTGTACCACATGCCAGCTATTTTGCTGGATTCTTACATAATGAACCTACTTTAGACTTAACTTTTTTGAGTTGAACCTCCTTTAGACTTAACTTTTTTGAGTAAGTGTTCTTTTTAGCCATATTTTACTAATGAGAAAATCCCCAAACAGAGAGTCTAAATGACTTTCCTCAATGAAATATCTGTTAGGTTCAGAGGTGTGATCTGAGCCCTTGCAATCTGACTCCCTAGGTCATGCTTTTAAATACTGCACAATCCATATCCTTGAGGAAGTAAGACAGTGAAATAAAGAAAATCCCCAAGAGCTCAAGACATAGATAGAATAGACAAAAACTATTAATAAATTGGATTTGGATAGTAGAGAAGAATGAGAATGGCACATTCTTTTCTGGGTCAGGAAAACCATCTTTACAGAATCCTCTGCATTTCAATGACAATTTGTATATTTTTCAAGTTGTAAATATTTTAATATTTATTTTTAATTAAAAGGTTTCTTTCTTCTTTTTATACCTGATTTCAAATTCTTTATGGATAAACTCAATCTTTATAAACTCAAACCCCAGCTTCTAGCATGATACTTTCCACTACAGTAGGTGAACAATGATTTTTAAATGAGAAATTAGCCTGAAGTCTTTGATTCCCAATGACAAAACTCCACTTTTTACATAGAATGAAAATATTAATAATGTTTATAATTAAACTTTGGGCAGAACAAGAATTTAACAGAGTTTCAAAGCAGTTTGGTATCAGAATAAAAGAAGACCTCAGGTGTTCTTTTTCTCATCTGTATTTGCTGGATACTAATGGCATTTACATATAGTATGGACTGGCTTTTTCCACTTGATGTGGACAAGAATATTGTGGGGGAACCAAAATCCTTCCTATACATATAAGAAATTTCCCTATGAAAAAAGGAGTATATGCTTTTCTTTGAAGAAGAAAAGTAAGCATACAAAATAAAGATATTTTCTAAAAAGGATTGTTGGGGCCGAGCCCGTGGCGCACTCGGGAGAGTGCGGCGCTGGGAGCGCAGCGACGCTCCCACCGTGGGTTCTGATCCTATATAGGAATGGCTGATGCACTCACTGGCTGAGTTCCGGTCACGAAAAAGACAATAAATAAATAAATAAATGAATAAATAAATAAAAAGGATTGTTGGATATTAACCTACCACAATAAGTCAGAAGACACATGTATCATTCTCTTACAAAGTTAGTTTTATTTTATCAAAAAAAGGAGACCTTAAAAAAATTTTTTTTAAAAACTCTTGCTAAGTACCTATTGTAAAAAGATCCATTAAGCAACAAACATTACAGAGTGAAAACTTAGCATTTGCCAAGATATAAATAGATGCTTCCAAGTCACTTCACCTATTTGACAAAATCATTCAGACACTTAACAGTACATTTTGCAGGTAATTTATTCTGAAATATCCATCAAGACATACTTCTACATGAAAGCAGATTTTCTACTACCATTTTGCTTCTCTATGGACATAATGGGCAATTTATAGCACCTACTCTTACATATTTTTAGCTCCATGATGGTCTTTTCTAAGTTTTATGGTGTTGAACTTTGGATCGCAAACTGTACATGTCTAAGTACCTAACTAAAATCAAAACTCTTTTTGAGGAAAAAAATAATATACATTGTCTCAGCACATGTACTCCTGTGTCCTATGTCCCTGTAAAAATAAAATATCCTGCTGTTTGAAGAAAGATTCAAGTAAAAATCTTAAATTTTCAGAACACTATATCAATTATACCGCCTACATACATCTTCTCTAAAACGTTTGACTCACCATTTACTCAACAGATAGAATATTGTCATATCAAGCTCTTGGGAAGAATTTAGCCATAAGTTAGTTGTGACCTGTGTTTTCTAATGCCAGCTTGAGATAGTAAAGATTTTCAAGAAACTCTGTTTCTTCAAGCCATTGAAATTCTAGCCCTCTACTAAGCTAGATTATTAGAAAGCAATATACATACATTATATATGTTAGTCTCCATAGAACATACTCATTGAGTGATAGTTAATGTAATATTTTGAGTTTTGCAGAGACACAAGCAACTAGAATATGTACCATATTTTGTCATTTATTGCCAAATGTAGCTCTTAAGAATGTCAACTTGATAAAATTCTTCCAGAAATTATTTCTAGTTGAAAATGTCTAGCTTTTCTAATGTAATTGAATACTCTAATTAGATTGTTCAAACTCTGAAATGTAACACGGGTTTCTTATTCCTTTTTTGTCAGAATTCTCAAGGTTAACTTTGGTAATCTTAAACTACTACACAATTTACAAAGCAATAGTTATTTACAATTAGGTTTTTTTTTTCCATGTTATATATTTTTATTAAGCCCTTTTTCCCCAAAAAATATATGTTTGGACTTTTTCCAGTTATTATTGTAGCTGTTTTTGTCAAGTGGAAAGGACTTTCCAGTTATGTACTATGCATTCATTATCTCATTTAATCCTGAAAACAAAACTGTAACTTGCTATCACTTACCTCAAGAATCTAGAGGGTTAAGTGATTTGCCAGATCATTAGTTATTTTAAGATACGGACTTGAGTACAAATTATACTGACTTGAGATGTTGTTATGACTTCTGTACCTCTAAGACATTGGAAGTTAAGGATGAGGTTAGATGCCATGCGTAAATACTCAAAAGTTTATAAACACTACCTGCCTACCATTATTTTGCTAGCTGACAACACAAAATACAATAACAGAACAGGTTTCAAATACTACTTGGAAGAATTCAGTACACCATTAAAGAGCTCAGTAAAAGAAGTTTTAAGGTTAAAGCATAAGTCACTCCCAAAATGAATCTAAATCAAAAGGTCTAAATTCATAGAACGTTTTAAGAGAGAGAGAGAGAGAGAGAGAGAGAGAAGGAAAAATACATTTTAAAAAAATTGTACAAGGGAGAAAAACAGAGAAATTTATGGTTCTGAGCTTTTTAGCACCCAGTTAATGCCCTGAGTTCTAATTATTCATATTAGTAACTTACTTGCCTTGGGAGAAAGGAGAAAAAGAAAGGATGGCTAGCATGATCTTTTATAGGAGGAATCACAGAAGCTTCTCTTTCTAGGAAGTAAACAAATCTTAGTGTTGATTGTTAGTCACCTACTGGTTGTGTGATACTTCAACAAGTTACTTAAATTTATTAATTATTTCATTGATTACTTATAAATCGATGATAACTGGGAGATTTTACCTTATGACTAATGAGTCTATATAACTTCAGCATCTCTGACACACCAATCAGTTAATAAATGTTCATCATATTTTCTTTATTGTTTTTGTCTTCAAGAAACCCTCATCAGAAGATGTAATCATCTAATAGTGTCTAATAGTGTTTCCAATTTTCCCATTTCCAACAGGAACGATACAGTTTGAATATAGAAACTAAGAAAGTTAATGCTAAGGCAAAATAATATAACACTACACTGCTATTCATGTAGGTTCTATGTCAATACTTTTGTATCAAAAACTTTTTCTCACTGAGTCATAGATCACTGTTTTTGCATTATCATGTTGGACCTAGCATTATTTCCAAATGGGATTGGCTTCATGGGCATGCTGAAGAGTCCCATACTTGGTGTAATATGCTACTGTCGATGTCATAAATTTCTAAATACTTTTAAAACAAAGGGCCCACACTTAGATTTTATAATTCATGACAAATTATGTAGGCAGTCCTGCTTTCAACTATCAAACTATAAATAGCTGGTACTCTCCCACATACTCTTTCAGCATTAATTAACATTAAATCTAACTCTATTATGCATTAAAATTGAGACTTTCAAAACATTGCAACCTTGTAAATATTTATTAGCATTATATACATTTGATAGATTTTTCTTTTAAAGTGCTCTGGATCCCAAACCCAAGGCCTTTTCTCCAAAGACCTAAGATTTAGGACCTACCTCGTATTTCACTAAAAATTTTACCTCTAGCAGTGCCAAAACTCACAGCCTAAGTATCACCTCTGTTCATTATGCTTCCTCAAACCCTTCAAAGACAATTGCTGTTGTATAGTTCATATTTAGAGAAACGGAGAATAAGCGATGTTCTCCATTGTTTTTCTATGGTATTATTTTTCTTCTATCTGAAAACTTTCCAACTCTATTATAGGTTTTCTCAAAATTTTGGTCACACTCCCCCCAGGGCTTATCTAATAAAGAACCAAAAATTTGTTGGTTTAGGAAGACTGGTGAATCCTTTCATTTATTCACTTAATAATTTCGTTGAATCATACTTTGTGTAGCATTCCCCTAGGTGCTGGGATACAGTGGTGAGGAAGACACAAAATCCTTGTGAGAGGTAAATTCTAGTGGTTATTTCTACATATTATTAGAACAATGAAACCAAAATAAACCCATTAATAGTATACACCCTTGCCTTTCCAAATACAACACATTTACATTTTTTAGGAGCAAAAATTTGTGGATTCTTTTTTTGAGGTGGAAGGGAATTTTGATGTTACCAACCTTTGGACAGTGTTCCCTTAAAATTCAATTTGCCTTTAATGTGAGTCCACTTATTTATTTATTTTATACTATTTATTGTAAGCTTCCAGGAAAAGTACTAAATGTCAACTAAAACTACAACTGAAAACCAACTTACTGAGGAATATAGCTATGATTAAATGAGATGTTCAGCTGAGGTTATATTGTATTTTGAGATTTAATTAACTTTATTTGAGTTTCCTAAGCTATGTCCTATGGAAAACTCAATACCCTTTTCCAACTGCTATGTCAGTTGCCTCTCCCTTAAATTTTTCTTCCTATTTCTGCTTCCAAGTTCCTTCTTCTGTTGAAAGTCACACATTTCATTAACAAAACTGATTTCTTTTTGCCTTCTACCAACCTAGTTGTAAAATACAGCTCATTTAAGTAGATGTAGCATATTTTAGAAGTTTGGACGCAACAAAAGTCTTTTTCTGTACACAACTTACAATTGAATATTAAATATCTTTTTATTATTATTTGGTAGGAAACCTGTTCTTTGTCAAAAATTGTTCCATATCTATTATTTTGGTCACCCTGCAAATCAAATCTTTTTTCTAAGTCAAGTTTACCGACAAAATCTATCTCCAGAAAATGGTTGCTCAGGCTTTATTTTTATTTTAATATTTTCCTCTCTTTTTTGGTGTTCAGTCTCGCCCCAAATTCCTATTCACTTTTTATCAATGTAGTTTAACCAGTTTCTGTCTTTGTTTTAGAATTATCTAAATCAAACCATTTTTTAACAAAAAGGACTACAAGCAGTTAAAATAACATTTTCCAAAGCTCTATAAGTAATTGAGTGATTTAATATAACATAATATGTGCAAAGGTAGGAAATTGCAGGGTTCCATAGAATCCACAGGAAAGGCGTTTTGGGGGAATTTGGATGGGCTCCCAGTGGAAGTGGCATTTAGGATGAGAAGAAAAGAAACTATGTGTTATATTCCAATTAAGGAAAATAAATAGTTAAATACAGGTAGCAGGATACACAAAACCAAATCTGAGAAGGTGAGTTTGGGGAAGTGATAGGAATTCAATATGACTTGAGCGTGGAGTGTGGAGTACAGGAGATGAATGCAAAGAAAGGGTCCCTTTTAAAGCAAAGGACAGCAAGGATATGAATGCCAGGTATATTCACTGCAGGGCTATTAGAGAGTTTGAGCTTTTTCCTAAAAATAAAAACATCGAAAAAGTTTCAAGCAAAGATATCACATAACTAGTTTTCTATTTCAGAAATTTTCCCGTGGCTACAATATAGAAAATGGATCAGAGGGACCATATGTGAAAATTCAGAAACTGGTAGGAAGTATTGTGGAAATTCAAATAATTAGATGAATACGATTTGAACCAGGAGAATAGCATTGGGAATGGAGAAGCAGAACAATGTACAAGAGAATTCACTGTGAGACAATATTAACAAAAATTCACTGACAATTGGAGAAATTAGTTGATTTGTATTTTTGACATTAAAGAAAAAATCTGTCTAGTTAAAAAGACTGTTGGTTATTTAAGTGTTTTTTATTGCCTGCCTCAAAATTTGATTTACACTTTGGAAATGAGAGAAAATGAGAAATTCCCTTTGTACCTTTTTCTGGTTTTTAATTGAAACTTATTGATTGTACACATTTATGGGGTACAGAGTTATACTTCAATATATGTAAACAATGTGTAGTGATCAAATCAGGGTAGTTTCTGAGACAAAATGCCGATCAAGAAAAACAAATGAGTTAAACAGTCTTTTCCCTCAAATAAGAGAGGTGATACAACAAGGGACAGAAAGATTATGTGGAAACTTAAGATTTGTTTCCTTTATCTTCTCAGAGAATACCATAAGGAAGGACCTTAAAACATATCCAGTTATATTCTGTATCAGATAAGAGGGTCCCTTTCAAATATCCTTATGAACTTTTAAAGCATATAAACTGATGCTTCTCAAATTTCAACATATATACAAATGATCCAGGGATCTTGTTAAAATGCAGATTCCAATTTAGTAATTTTGGGGAGAAGCATTTTTAATGGATTTTAATAACAGATTTTGCATTTAAAAAAATTTATTCTTTTTTCTGAAATTCTTGTTTGTGGGTTATCTGTGAGTACCAGGAATCTAATTTATACTTGAAAAAACCGAGTGTATTGCTGACCCTGACATTACAGCAATATGAAGTTCTGCTGCGTCCAGAACACAGGTAAAATGAAAAAGCTCATCTTTGTCTTCATTATAGACTTCTACTGATCTAATTAGATAGCCCACTTAAGCCCATGTTGTCCCTGAAGAGTAAGAGGTAGATGGTGACTTTGCTTTCTATAAGACTTTTTGAATTAATTGAGATAATTGATTCTATAAAACTCTCCATGTTTCCCAGTGAATTAACTGGTTAAAATAAGCACTGTTTAGTTAAGTTAAAAGGTGACAAGGCAATGTATCTGTATCTACATGCAATTCTTTCACAGTTCATTTTTTTTTTTTTTGGCTATTGATAGAAATATAGATAGTTTATAACAGCATAACTTTGCATTCAGAAGAGCTGCGCCTATTGTTAAACTAAGTTAAAAATGTAGAATTAATGTAAAACTAGAATGTATGATTTTTATAAGTGACTGGCAAAATCACTAATGAATTTGAATAATTTGATTTTAAATGTAATTCACATTTAAAAAGCCTCAGTGGTTTTTCACTTATTTTGTAGCTTTTAAAGCACATAAACTGATGCTTCTCAAATTTCAACGTATATACAAATGACAACCTATATGACAACAGATAATATAAATGTATTCTTTTGAAAAATTTTTTAAAAAAAGAAATCACAAGACAAATATATTATTACCTAATCTTGTTTTGGGCCATAATTTAAATAAATAAATGTTTGATTTAGCAATAATATTTAAATTATTGTCAGCGGTGAGGTAATAAATGTGAATGAGTTGGAAGCGTTCCACATGACATAAAGCCCATTTAAGAAGAGTGAGAAAATTTCTAGCCACGTCATATGAGAATTATTTATGCAATCTGGTTGACTCTTTCTGTATTTGTTTTACACTTGCATTTTATTAACTGATCATCTCTACCCTTGACAGAACAGTCATCCTTTATTAGGAAAAGATGTCCTTTTCGACAGAGCATGCATATCAGGAGGGATGTACATGGAGCCATAAGTTAGGAAGGGGAAACTCGTCTAGTCAGACAGATCAGCTGAATCAACTCTGACAGATACTGCATTCAGAGTGCCCTCACATCTAATCACTTTCAACTTTACAAAGCTTTTTTCCCCCTATTTTTTGTCCATGCCTCTGATTTAGTTATGCAATGATATTAAAGATGCATGAATGAGTATAATTTTGTTTCTAAT
Source organism: Cynocephalus volans (assembly GCF_027409185.1). Taxonomy (NCBI): domain Eukaryota; kingdom Metazoa; phylum Chordata; class Mammalia; order Dermoptera; family Cynocephalidae; genus Cynocephalus; species Cynocephalus volans. The sequence continues at coordinate 167,634,639 of NC_084460.1, read as the reverse complement.
TATCTGTCCATTAGCAATGATGACTCAAGTTTTTATGGTATTATTGTAAAACTATTGTTTTGATGTAAATAATATGAGGGTTCTTCAAAAAATTCATAGAAATATTTGTATTATCTTTTAATTTTATTTTTCCATAAATGCTACAGATTGAATGTCTCCCCCCAAATTCATTGAAGCTTGACCCCCAAAAGTTCATGTATTGGAAACTTGATCCCTACTGTAAGTGTTAAGAGAGTGGGGAATTTAATTATAGTATTTGAAAGGTGAGGCCTTTAAGGGGTGATTAGATTATGATGACTGTGCCCTTATAAGAGGACTGATCCATTTATGGAGTAATGGGCACATTTCTGATGCCTGTACAAGGAGGGCAAATGAGAAGGTTAGCTCTCACTCTTGCTCAGGCCATTCTCTCACTAGGTGATATCCTGGTTGTCACTTGTCCCTATAGAGTTCCCACCCAGAAGAAAGCTCTCACCAGATGCACCCCATAGACCATGGACTTCCCAGCCTCCAAAACTGTAAGAAATAATTTAATTTAGTTTATACATTTCCCAGTTCCAGGTATTCTGTTATAAACAACAGAAACAGACTAATACAACTAATTTTTGCAGTACCCTCGTACATCATGGTTTTACTAAGTTAGAAAGCGGCAACATGGATTTCTCATGTAGTAGAATATTTTTGCTGGGATAAAATTGTTTTAAAGAAAACACTATAATTAATAAAACAGTATAAGAAGTAACTGAGAGTTGTTGTTTTGTTGTTGTTGTTGTTGCCTTTGTATTTTCAAGATGTGTAAAATTTCCTGTTGTCATTAAATGAACATTATAAAAAAACATGTTTGTTTAGTTAATATATTTAACTTTCACATAACCAATTTACTAATACAAATTTAGTAATCAGGAGATTGCTTCCTCAAATGAAGTAACTAAATCTATTTATACAATGAAAATCTATCTAAAGGTCAACATTCTCTTTCACCACATTGTTTTACAACACAAACCTTCAGTGGAAAAAACTCACCTTTTGTGATATAAGTATTTTTTTTCTCTTCTATGGCTTTATGGGGTAATGCTTAGAATTATTATTATTTTAAAGAGGAGAGGCACTGGATCCCTCTCAACATAGCCCCTTAACCAGGAACCTACTGATCCCAAATAACCTTCTAATAAAAAATAAAAAAAATATTGGATGTCCACTTTGGCAGCACATATACTAAAATTGGAATAATAGAGAGAAGACTAGCAATGGTACCTGAACGAGGATGACATTAAAATCATTTGTGAAACGTTTTGTATTCGTGTCCTCCAATACAGATTAAAATAACTGTATTATTAAAAATAGAGATTGGGAGAATAGTGCCTGGTTAGGTTTATGCAAATGAGGTTTAAGTGAGACAAGCATAGTGTGATTCTATAAACATGAGCGCTCACAAAAATAAAGTAACTTATAATTTTAAGAAAATTTTTCTTGGTATGCAGCCAAATGTTATTTTTTAAATGATGTGTTTTTAAATTTTCTTCACTTTAAAATTCAGTCTGTAAAAAGGACCTTAGAGAAAGCACCTTCATAAATTCACAAAATTATAATTATATTGCCTATTTTGCATTGCCCATGCTCATGATATAATTGTTTAATTCTTAGTTTCATTTTGTCCGGGTAGACTTAATGCTGATATTAACATCTTAAGTAATTGTAGCATTATTAACACTTGCTGTAAGGAGGGTCAAATAAAAACAAATCCAGACTTAGATAAGAGACTTTATTCAAAAAGACTATTCCAACACTCTGAACACACAAATATTCAAATGTCTCAAAATCAAACAGAAAATGGGCTTTCTTTTATAGAGAGAGGTGAACAGAGCTTAGCAGAAACTTTTTAGGAAAAGTTAGGCAAGTGATGGGGAGCGGGAGTAGATAGCATGACAGGCACCATGTGATGGGAAATGTGCCTGCTGTGGTCACTGATTCTTGGGATAAGCTAAGGAATGGTGGTGGGGGACATGTTCTGCATCTTAGTACTTGCTCAGGGTTGGGGACAAGACAAAGTTCAGGGGCCTGTGGCAAGAAGAGAAGGCTGACTAATGCTTGATCAAGACAAAGAAGAGGTTAAGACATGGGCAATTATGAACACTTGCTCAAGAGCTAAAACAGTATAATTTTTGTGTGTGTGATAAGTACATTCATTGGTGTCTTATATCTCTTTGTGATGATATAATTCAATTGGTTGGCATATAATTGTGATATCATAGAAAAATATTTGGTCTTTGTCCTTGGTTTCTGACACAAAGCTACTAAAATTTAGGGAATTTCCTGAGTGATAAGTGTGATAGAGTCTTGTTCTAATGAGGAAACTGTTGGTGGGCCCCTAAATAGTTCCAGGGTGGGGGCTGGTCACTGGAAAGACCAAGACTGGATGAGATTTGATTAGAAATCTGGAACAGTTAGTTCCACTCTCCAACCTCCAGAAAGGAAGAGGAGCTAGAGATTGAGTTAATCACCAATGTCCAACGAAACCTCAATAAAAACGTCTAAGTGACAGGGATTGGAGAGTTTCTGGGTTGGTGAACACAGTGAGGTCCTGGAAGTGTGGTGCACCCAGAGAGGACATGGAAACTCTGCTTCCTCCCTCTCATACCTCGCCCTGTGCATCTCTTTCCTTTAAATGTTCCTGAGTTGTATCTTTTATAATCTTGATTATAAACTGGAAAACATGTAAGTAAATTATTTTCCTAATTTCTGTGAGCTGTTTTATCAAATTATGAACATGGGGAAAGGGATATGGGAACTCCCAAGTTTATTTTTATTTGGTTAGAAATACAGGTGGCCCTGGATTTTAGACTGGTGTCAGAAGCAGGGGCAGTCTTGTAGGACTGAGCCCATTTTAGCTCATGAGATCTGATGCTAACTCCAAATAGACAGCATCAAAACTAAATTGAATTATTGGACACCCAGTTGGAGTCAGAGAATCAGAGAATTGGAGAATTGGTTGCTACAGGGGAAAACAACAACAACAACAAATAAACTTTGAATGGTATGAGATCAAGGACTCAGTGTCTATTACAGTTAGACTGTTTAGCTTTTTTTTTTTTTTTTTAATCTATTTGCAAGCAGGATCATTAATCCTGGCCCTTTACATGAGTCCTATTGCTCATTAAGAGGATTGAATGAAGGAGGGTGTTTAAAATTGTTAAAAGCTATTCTCATCTTGGAGAAAAAGAACTTCAAGCACATGTTCTACCTAGTAGTAGATGGGCTAGTAGTTTTAAATTTGCATATGAAGAATAGCATATTATTTTCACCCTTCAAGTACTTGGAGACTGTTATCATATCTTTAGACAACTGATGCTTAACTAAACAATACATTTTCAGTTTCTACAATTTTTCTTCATAACTCAGTGAGCTGATTCCATTAATCATCGTACTCTCCTCAAACACTTTCCAAATTCCTGTATGCTTCCAGTATTAAGCTAAATAAAGCAAGAATAAACAAATCTAGTGTCACCAGAGTCACAAGCTTCAGGTAACAGATTCATTCTTATTCTTGACTCCAGAAGCCATAACCAATCCATCAGTGATAATCAGGAGCTACATGGTTCTCAATTGCTGCACAGCTCAGCTGTTGGTAGATATGGATATAAAAAGTACCCTCTCATGTGATCTTAGATCCAGCTTCAGGAAAATCCAAGTCCTCACCATCCCATGACATATGAAGTGAACAATTGTCTCAGAAGATAAATCCAAATAAAGACAGCCTTGCTATTGGTACACAGCAACCTATTACTCAAACTTTCTGTGTTTTTGCAACCACACTCCACTTTCCAATTTCTTTTGGTGACTTCCTTTATCTAATCAGGATATAGGCTTTAACCCTTCCCTGTAATTCTATGGCTGAAGTTCAAGTTCTTGTGTTTATATTTCTATTCTTAAATATCAAAGCTTTTCCCCAAAAGAAAAAAAAATAAGAATCTGTGTACCTGCTAAGCAGCAGGCACTGTAGTACCTATTATACATACATACTTTTATTTAGTATTCATAGCAAAAATATGGTGTAGATATTTTCCCACCTTTGCTGGAGAAGTTAAAAAAATAAAAACAGGGATTAACAATTATTAAATAGTAAATGCTCAACAGGAATTCAGGTTACACTGATTGTTCTGCTATAGAATCCTATGGCTCCAAGTCCGTGGTCCAAGGTTCAGTGTGTTCATCTACAATGCCCACCCAGTTCTTATATTTACTTCATGTGGTCAGTTGCTTGAAGACAAAGACACTACCAAAGGCCCTTTTTTGGCCAAAGTGAAACATTATGAGTATAATCCTTGTATGTCTCTAGATTGTTAGGTTTTCCCACCTTTCCAGTCCACAGAACAGGGATTGTAAAGGTGGATTCCATGGATCTCTCTGAGTCCACAAATTGGTTTCAGGGAAATCTGTTACTGTATATCCCTAAAGTTATGCAAAACAAAAACAAAATCAAGACAAAACTCTCTCTCTGTGTGTGTGTGTGTGTGTGTGTGTGTGTGTGTGTGAATATATGCTTTTTCTTAGAACAATATACTCACTTGACTGACCAATTATCCTCTTTACAGGTCTTTAAGGGTGAAATCACATCATCAGTGACTCTCTCGTACTCAGGGATGCTTGATTCTAAAGGTGAATGCCATGTGTCTGTTAGGCAGTCAGCTAGATGTGAACAGGTGGGGAAAGGCAAAACCACTAAGGGCCAAGTTAGCACGACACGCCCCCAGCTCCACCAAGACCTATCCTCTTTCGGAGAGCGAATTGAGAACATTCAACCACTGTCAGACCACAGGGGCTTGCCAGGGACTTTCCAGGTGGAGAGACAGGCACAGAAGAGACATTTTGAGACCTTAAGTGATCTCCGGACATGCTAATGCTAATTAGATACTTATACATATGCCACCCGTAAAGACATCTCATTATAACAGAATTATGGGTAGGGGCATGCACATTAGTAAAAAAGATTATATAACCCCAAATATTAGTTAAGTGTGTCAACCAAGCTTACAATTGCATATGCAAAATTAGTGGAATAAAGCAGATATGAACTTGCTTGTAAGGGCCTTTCACTGCTCCAGGGAATGGCCCACTTCTCTCTTGAAGTGTTACTTCTTTCCGGTATTTCCTATACTCACTAAAGCTTTGATGTTGCTGTTGATTTGGATTTCTGATTCTTTATTGATCCAAAAAATAACCGAGCCTAACTTTGACCCCTGGTAACAGGTCTGCTCATAACCAACTTCAGTTTCTCTCACATGTGGGAGAAGAAACAACAGCTTTGTATGGTGATACAACATATCGATACAGAGTGTACAGGGATTTTGTTGTCTGTTCTTATCTACTTAATCATTACTATTTCTCACTCTGCTTCATCATCTTATTTATTTATTTATTTATTTATAAACATTTCATTTATTTATAAAAACGTTAATATAATTTTTGTTACTTATGTATACATGCTCATATTTATATTAACAAAAGCAAATTTTAATTATTTTTCAGTTTCTTGGGTGAGAATTGAATGAAATATCCCATTTTGGTAAATACTGAACTTTCTTTTTAGATTATTTACTTCAAATTACTTTTCTTAATCATAATTTTAAAACATCTTTACTGGAATATACTTCACATACCATAAAATTCACCTATGTATAGTGTGCAACTCAATGATTTTTACTATGTTGACAGAGTTGTGCAGCCATTGTCACAATTTAAATTTAGGAAATTTTCATCAACCCCAAAAGAAACCACATTCTCATTAGTAGTCACTTACTCCCCTTCCCCAGCCCTAAGCAACAGCAAATCTACTTTCTTTCTCTATTAATTTGGCTTTTCTGAACATTTGATAAAAATGGAATCATACAATATGTGGTCTTTCGTGACTGGCTTCTTACTCTCATAATATTTTCAAGTTTTATTCATGTTGTGGCATGTATCAATAATTCATTCCTTTTTATTGCTGGAAAAAAACATATTTGTATACGCACACACACACAGAATTAAAATTTGCTTATCCACTTTTCAGATATTACTAATAATGTTATAGTAAATATATGCATATAAGTTTTGTAAGAACATGTTTTTATTTATCTCGAGTATATGAAATGCCTGGGTCATACAGTAATTCTATGTTTACCATTTGAGAAAAATGGACAATTGTTTTCCATAGAGGATGCATCATTTTACATTCTCACTATGAAGTATTCATAGTACGAAGAATTCCATTTCTTCATATCTTCACCAACACCTGCAATTTTCTGTGTTGCCTGCATTTTAATTGGGTTATTGTCTTTTTATTGTTGAGTTGTTAGGATTCTTATATATTCTGAACACAGGTACCTTATCAGATATATGATTGAAATTTATACGACTATTTTACGGATATTCAATTTCTTGATGGATTATTGCAACACAAGACATTTTGATGAAGATTAATATATTAGCTTGCTAGCACTGCCGTAAGAAAATACCAAAGATTGAGTGGCCTAAGCAACAGATAATGATTTTTTTCAAAGTTCTGGAGGCTAGAAGTCTGAGATTAAGGTGGCAGTAAAGTTGGTTTCTTCTGAGCCCTCCGTCCTTGGCTTGAGATGGCTGTCTTCTCCACATGTCTTCACATGGTCTTCCGAATTTCCTTTTCTTATAAGGACAGCATATATCCTTGATTAGAGTCTACCCTAATTCCCCATTTCAACTTAGTTACCTTTTAAAAGTCCCTATCTCCAAATTCAGTCACATTGATGTGCAAGCAGTTACAACATCAACATAAGAATTGGGGCGGGGGCACAATTCAGCTTATATGTCCACTTTTTGTGTTCTTACTGTCAAATATATTATAGTTCTGTATAAGTCCAACTGTCTATACATATTGTTTTACGTGTATATCTTTTAAATCTGTCAAGAGAAGAATTGAGAAAAAAAAAATCAAGCATTTTGTCTTTTATAATAACCTACATAATTTCCTTAATTGTATTTTTACGTTTTTTAAAAATGTGGATTTGAATTACTCTTTGATTTCACTGGGTCTCAGTCTAAATAATTTCCCTCAGTATTTCTTATAAGCAAGGTCTGCTAACAACAGATTCTCTAATTGTATTTATAGAAATGTTTTTATTTTATCTTCATTTTTAAGAGACATTTTTGTTGGTTATACGCTTTTTTAGAGAAAGTTCCCTTTTCTTTTTTTTTCTTTTTTCCTTTTCTTTTCCTTTAGTACTTAGAATCGGTCTCCCCACTTCCTCCAATATTTCTGATGTATAGTCTTCTCTTAATTCTACTGGAGTTTCTTTGGTGTAATGAGTCATTTTTTCTCTTCCTGCTTTCAAGATTTTTTCTTTGTGTTTCACTTTCAATGTTTTGCCTTTTGGCATTGATATGTCTGGGTGTGGATCTCTTTGCATTAATTTTATTTGGAATTTGCTGAGATTTTTGGAAATGTGAGTTCTTATTTTTCAAGAGATTTGGAAAGTTTTCAGCTATTACTTCTTTTGAAATCTTTTCCTGTTCCTTTATAATCTCTCCTCTCCTTCTGGTACTTCCATTATGCATATATTGATGTCCTTAATGTTGTTTCACATTTCCCTGAGGCTTTATTCATTTTTGTTATTTTTCTTTTGGCTTTTCATAATGCATAATCTTTGTAGATCAATCTTCAACTTTGCTAATTACTTTTTCTGCTAGCTCAAATTTACTGTTGCGCCCTTCTAGTAAATTTTACTTTAGTTACTGTAAATTTCAAATTCAGAATTTAAATTTGGTTCTTATTTATAATTTTATCTGTTTACTCATATTATTTATTTGGTGCAACTTTGACATGATACTTTCTTTTGTTTCTGTAGATGTAGTTACCTTTAGTGCTTTCAACATATTTTTAATGGCTGCTTTGAAGTCTTGTTAAGTCCGACATGTGGGCGTCTTCAAAACCGCATCTTGCCTGCTTCTATTTCTGTGTGCATATGTTTACGGGCCACACTTTCTTGTTTATTTGTATGGCTCATATGTTTTGCTGAAAATTGCCATCCACCTGGGGTGGAGGGTGAGTTGATACTGTTGCTGTTGCTGCTTTCTTTGTCAAGTGTTTGTTTGTTTAGTACCAGCTCTGTGGAGTCTATTTCTTCCACAATATGCAACCTCTAATGTCCCTTCTCAATTGTTTTTTGTTGTTGTCATTTACATATTTTAATCTAGTAATCTTTTTGCTACCTAGTGGTCATTCCTGTGTCAGTTAAGCCATCTGTTGGTCAAAGGTTGTGCTTAAATATCCTCATCCAGTAAGATTTTACCCTTTACTGTTGGACATGCATCTGGCTTAGAGGCTACTATCACAGTTTATGGGAGAGTTTATAATTTTGCCCGTGTTTACCTGTACAGAAGCTTCATTTTATAAATATGAATAAGTACATTTTGAAGAGATAAAGAAAGGTCATGTGGCTTTTAATGCACATCTAAAACTTGGATATTGCTTTTTAAAACCCCTCCCCAATGCATATACCACCCTGAATGCAGTTTCTTTAAAAAATACCTGAATGTTATGGGGATTGAACTCATTTCCTCAGAATCAACATCCTTAGATCTCTTATTTTCTTATCCCATTACTGTTCCAGATAGAGAATTCTGAAATAGAAGCAACAGTTTAGAATGGGACATTTCCATGTTGGATACTTTGTTGCTGCTCCCATCTTCTGAAAATCCCCTACATTTCTGGAAGGTTATTTTCTTTTAACTTTATTTGAAAAGAGAGAGGGATATATGGAGATTTTCTAAGGACATTTGTAATCATGAATAGGAAATTGTAGGCAAGATAAAGAGAAGTAAGTCTTCATAATTGAAGGGTATTTTCCAAATGACACAAGGGAAAGTAAAAAACAGAGATGGGGGATTTATAAAGGGCAAAATGCTTTAAATTTTTGGCAGGCCAGAACGTTTACCTTAGAATGACAACAAAACTGTATCTTTCTCACAAGTTAAAATTTCTTCCCACAATTGAAAAATAAAAGTATACATTTGATATAGAGAATTACTTTTGATTGGTATTTCTGGTTCATGTAGTACAAATTAACTATTTGAATTAATATGCACATTCTACATCTTCATTTAAAAATATTCATTTTGGTGAATAACTTATAAACAGATAATCTGTGAAAGTGGCGCATATCATTCACTGAAAATTAAATTTCTATTGATATTTTTAAAGAGAAAAATAAACAACAATATTTAACCAATTTCCAATGTACTTTTGGAACCTAACTTAACATAAAATTGTGTGATGCTTTTCCTAAATTTCAGTGGGAATCTTCAGTCAATTGTCGCAATGATTAGATGTTAATTTTGTGGTGATTTGAAACACTATAAATCTGGATAGAGGAGAAGAAGAAAGGGCTATTAGTTAAACAGATAATTGTGTACAGCAAGCATTCTTTTGTTTATGGACTTCAGAGAGAATTCTTTGTACACAATACAAATCCACATTATAAAGAACAAAGACTGGCTTTCAAGGGCTTGCCTCCTTGTAATGGAAGAAAAAGTATTTTTCCTCTCCAGGTGAATATTTCTAAGAAAGATTAATAGGCAGAGAAAGGATGATCTTCAGAAAAGATCAGAGCTTGAGCTGTGCCATTCATGCTTCATGGCTTTATGTATCTCCAGTGAGAGTGGGCCATGCATGAAAAATGTCATTTTTTTGTCAAACTTTCCATTGCTGAAAATTAATTGACAAATAAAGCCACATCTAACAGAGTAACTTCTACAATTTAGTGGGCATATATACTGTATGAATTCTACTTTGTGCTTGATATGCCCTAATAGCTTTCATTTGCTGTTAAGAACACATTTCCCCCTTCTACTATCTTTCTTTTTTACTCCTAATTAAGTCATTTTGTATATAGCCTCATACACACATTTTAAGTGCTTCTGAAAGACTTTGCCTCCAACATGCCTTTGTCTCAACATGAGTTCTCCCAGCCTCTACAATTGGACACAGGCTTCCTTTGACCACCCACTTTGTTTCTTTTGCCTGTGAAGATTTTAAATGTTCTATCCTAAATCATTTCATATTTCTACATCATCTATTAAAAATCAAGCTTCTCCTGACAAATTTCTGTAACAATAATGCTCTATTTCCTGCTCTTTTAAAATAATTACCAGCATGAGTTATCTCATGTCTGACATTTGTCCCTATATAATGTATGCCTATCAAGATTAGATTTTTAGAAATATATTATCTCTGTAGAGTTTAACTTACTGTATAGTAGGTTACTTGACATTGGCATTGCATTTTACTGTATAAATAATACTTATAAATAATCAAGAAAAGTGCTTGATCAAGAGCAATTTACAGGACTTGGAAGGAACTTAGGTGAGCAAATAGTATTGTAACATATAATAAAATTAGCTTATACTCTTTCATTTTTTTGAAAATACCATTATAGAAAGTGGTTTATATTTCATATGTGTTTCTAAAAACTAAAACATTTCCTGTCTCCAGACTATGATCTAATGGTGCAGATTCTGCATTTTCACCCAGACAGCCTGGGCTCAATTCCTAGACAAGGATCCAGTCCCTTGGAGAAGTAAATCCCTTTAAAAAGTTAACATCTCAACATTTGTTTTTTTAATTCTGTTTCTTGTTTGTGTAAAAATATGTAAAGATACAAATAATTTTTTTACTAGAAAGTAGATAACAGGCTCACTGCTAAAAAAAAATTGGCAAAAAAAATCTAACTAGAAAAACAAAAAGGAAATCATATGTACAAAACAATATCGCCAGATTGTATTAAGATCTAAAAAGGAAGGTGCTTGGAGTGGAGCAATAGGTGGGAGACTCCTTCCTTTCCTCTTCCTTAAATAAATAAAATCAATTTTCACAGTCAGTATTATTGTTTCCCAATTTTCTTGATAATGAGTAATTGTATCAGAAGAATAAGGTATTCCATCAATCCATCAAAAGAAGAAAAAAGTTAAAAATAAAGCAAAATAATAAGTAAAGTATATAAAATGCTAGGTTGAAGTACTCAGGAAAAGATTTTATAAAATAAGAAACGAGGACTAAAAAAGGGGACTAATTTTTAAGGTCCAAGATTTATATATCGCTGGTTAACAAATTTACTCATGTGACACAGATTTGCACAGAGTATGTATTTTACTTAATTCTCTAAACAACTTTTTTGATGAGCTCCCCTCTCACAACAAACTTCTGGGTATATGATGGGAATGATGGGAAAATAATTTGAGCAAAAATTAATTTAAAACTTAGTCTGATCCAATAAATTAAACAAAAGCTTAAGGTCAATGTTTTTGTGATGACAGCTCAATCTTACAATTTCTCCATTTTCCTCTTCTTACTTTCACAGGTGGCATTAGACGTATGAGGAAAAGCCTTATATGACTTTTAGGCATTATTGAACAGGAAGGTCTCTCTTTTTATCCCCCCAGTATACTCCTTGGATATGTACTATTAAATACAAGCACATTCAGATTTCAGTAAAAAGAAACTTAATTCAAAAGGATTACTATAATATGGTGAGAAAGACTATAGTGGCAGAGGCAATCTTGCAGTGGGGGAAGGCTCACTATGGCAATATGGAAAACCTCCAACCAGGACATCTGTGAGGGTATCAAATAGCATAAGAGGGCTTTTCTTTTGCAGGGAGGAATAAACAAGTCTAGAAATACCCTTGTGTGGGGAAGTAGGACGAGGGGTAGTGTAGAAGAAGAGTTGATCAGGGAATATTTTTCCCTAAGTTAGGTCACCCAATTCCTGGGAATTGTTGAACACTCCAATGATCAAAAAGCAGTGAAGGTTCGGGGACCTGGGGAAGGAGAGAAGCTTGATTACAGTTTGGTCCAGTTTGTGGGCATTTCATATGGATTGATTAGTGGCACACATAGTTCAGTTAATCATCTATGAGACAAAGAATGGGAATTTTGAGAGTCTGTTCCTGGACTTGTCATAGATAAAAACAAGGGTCATTTGTGAGACTTATCTAGTCTTATCTAAGTCATTTGGCAAAGGGTGGTTCTTTGCAGTCAACTGTGTCAGGGAACTCAAAAAGCTTAGGAGAATGCTTAACTGTTGCTGTGTGTTGAGGGCACAGGGCTCTGGTAAAAACCTTGTCAGAACCAATTGGGACTTTGCTGGTAAGTGCTGCAAATGCCCCCAGTTGGTGACCTTACAAAGCCATTGTTTTCTCAGCTCAGTCAGGACAGAGAAACTGATATCCTTTCATTGGTGCTGAAGACCACTGTGAGTCAAAGCAATATCTTCAGTTTAGCTCTTGGTCTATATTGTCCTCTCCCCAGCATTAGTGCCTCAGCCACAGAGAATTACAAGTCAGGCCTTCCAGAAAGGAACTCAAGGGTGTGAAACAGAAGTGCTAGCTGCCTGACCCTGCTTATTTACTCTTGTGATGCACCAGCAACAAGAATGCCGGTGCTGAATCAAAATGAACAGTGTCCTCTTTGGCTAAGGGTGAATTCTGAGAGACATGAATATGTGATTAAATGGGTAAGGGGAGGGGAAAGAAGGGAATACACGATTTTTTTTTCCCCAACAGTATTCCCAGGTTACTCTTATAAAGTATGTACTCAGAAACACATAGACTAGATACAAATTTGGTATATAGCAGTTCTCAGGTCAGGAAGTAGAGAAATATAAACACTTCAACATCAATGGAGAAAATTGATCAGATTGAAGGAGACTATTAATTATTCATTGTACAGCAATAGTCAAAGGAAGTAATCAGGTCTTCTAGGAACAGCTTTTTTGTAGCCAAGGTACAAAACTCAGCAGTGACAGGGGAATTAAACCAACCAGACATCTGCTAATTAGGAAAGATTCTCTGTTGTAAAAGGCAAAGAAGTGGGCATGGGTGACTAAGCCTTTTTATTTGATTTTTATGCACCCAGGAGAATCACACGATGTAATGTGCACAAAATTTACCAGAAATTAATAGATCTGATAATTCAAAAGCAGAATGGAGGTGGAGGTTAGACAATATAACATCTACATTTATTTCCAGAAAGTAGATTTAGACAGGTTTAAGAAACAACTTAAGAAAATAAATTTTATAGGATAGAGAAATTCAAGAGGTAGTGAAGTACGGTAAGATACATGTCTTTAGGAAAAAAAAGTTTATTTTGTTGATGAAATAAGTGAAAAGGCAGGGAAAACCTAATTACCTGCCAATGATCTGTGGTAGCTGAAAAATATGCAGTGATACCTAAATATATACCACCATGGACGACTGCCCAACAGAAATTTCTTACGTAGGTCAGGAAATTAGAGCAGAACAGATTCACAAACACTTAATGATCACTTTTATGTGCTAGGAACTGACATTATTTCAGTTTCCTTTCATAAAGGTAAGGACACCAAAGTTATGAAAGGAGAAAAAACACACTGGGCAGAACCATATTATTTCGTATACTTATAATTTAAATGAGCATTTTAAGTGTCTACAGTGTTTGTTCAAACACATGCCCTTTAAACTCTAAAGCCTTTATCTTAATCTTTATCTAAAGCCATTTATCTTAAAGTGACTTTACTTCTTTTTAAAATAGATACTGGCTGTCTGCTGAAATCTTTTAACTTTACCCATGACATTTGGACTAATGCTTAGACTCTTTACTCTGGGAACCCAGATGATTCATGAGTTATGACTCACTAACCTTTTCATCATTACATGTTGGCATTCCCTGCTTTCACCATATTATCTCAGCCATGCCAATCTCCTTCAACTTCTTTACACTTAATGTGGTCAGTTCCTTTGCACATGCTATTCCATATAATCATAACACCCTTCCCTCCATCTTTCAACATTTTGTGAAGTTTTTCTTGTTTTAACTTAGAGTAAATGCTCTTCCCCTGGGCTTTCATTGGAAAATTTCATCTAATTTTTTTCTATTAGTACACATATTGCACATGGTTGTAAAAGTTACTTTTTTAGTTTTGTGTGCCACCACTCACTACCCTTGTCATAACTCAATTCAACTTCTGGATACACTGCATAATAGAATGCTACTCTTTTCCAAGGGTGGTTGATAAGCATAAGGCAAGTCATGCTTCTTTTTTATAGATTTTTCCTTATCTCATATCATTATTATAAAATTATATCAAGCTTTATTGAATTTATGATTAAATTGAAATTGATTACTCTGAAGGAGGGAAAATTGTTAGATAATGTGAAAGAAGATTTATGTTCATATAATACAAAGGAAAATGCCATGAAAGTTAAACCTTTGTGGGGCTGGGTGTTCTTCTCAAGGCCATTCCCAGTTATTAACCTCATCCCCTTCTTTTCAGAGCCTTGCTTCCTTGTAACAACATTTCCTAGCATTTCCAGCATTTAAAATCAACACCTACTTGATTTTAAAGGTAGTAAATGCTGGAAAACCAAATGTCTATAGAGAAAAAAATTGTCTCAGCCCAGGTTACAAATTCCTCTCTCTAGCAGTTTATCTAAGACCTTCTTCCACCCTTAATACAGCCATTGGCTGGATTGTTCACTTGCTCCATTCACTACTCAAAGTGGTGGCAAAAGTTTCAAATTTACTAATCATAATAACCAAAATATAAATCAGTTTATATCAACTCATTGCTATCACTCTTTAATGTCTTTCAACTTCACTTGGATGAAGTCACACATCTTAATAAGCCACCACTCTGTCCTCGCCTTGTACTTCTGCTTGCTCATGGCTCTTGTGTATGCTCATTGAGATTGTCAAATTCCCTTCTGCCTTTGCATTTCTTATTTTATCTGCCTGGAACATTTAGCTTCTCCATTCCAATCAGATATTATCTCAAATGCAAACCTTTTATGAGAACTTTCCAGATCCTATAACCTAAAAAATTCCATGCTGGCAAATTTTATATTATTTTCTCATAATCCTTTTGACTAATCCAGATGATCTTGTCTAAATATTTGCTTACTTGTGTTCTCCCCACAGATAGAATCTAACTCCCAGGAATAGGGAACTTATCTCTCTTCTTCACTATTATATCCCTACAGTATAGAAGATCACCTGGCATATCAGTCACTAAACAGATGAATAAGTGAAGGAATGAGCAAGAGAGATCTTGATCTTGCTCTAGGAAGACAGGAAGTAAAGGATAATTTTATTCTTTCAGCAGCATCTGTGATAGCTCTTAAATAGTAGATCAGTAGTAATTGTCCCATTCACTATAGCAACCAGGTAAAAATGATCTGTAGATAGATCAATGAATAGACCTATTGGCTAGAGGTTTAAGAACTATGCAAAAATGTTTATTCAGAAGGTTGTGTAAGAGTACTCCTGAACCAGAGTTTAACTGAAATGGATACACACAAAAAAGTCATTGATAAAGAGACTAGAGATTTTCAGATTCCTAATCTGTTAAGAACAGCGAGTCACTGGATGAAAAACAACTTAGAATAAAATTAAATGAACTCAAATTTCCTAGAACATTCTTTCATCACAGCCTAAAATAGGATATCAACATAAGCAGCAGTTAATAGGATGTATGAACAAGGCATCTGAGCTATCTGCATATGTCCTGTTATATGGCTCCATTTAAAATGCCAGAGTTCTATATCATCAAGCAAATCAAAAACTCACAGAGTAAAATTTAAGAGATATCTCCAGAACACACACAAATAAAATTTTTAACTGATTACTTAATCTTAAAAGAACATCACTACTCTCATTGCCACCTTTCCTCACAGATTCGTAGATAAACAATGATCCAGTTCCTGCATGCTACAGGTTGATAAACTCACCAAAAAAAAACAATTTAAAGCATTCATAGTGTGAGAAGCTTACCTTCTGCAAGTTTTGTGAAATTCGCCTGAGCAGAACAGTTTCATGAATCTTTTTGTAGAAAAGCTGCCTGTACTGCATGGATTTTGCTTCTGTGTAAAGATCCTCTCTCTGTCATTTCTTCTCTGCTTTGACAGAACATCTCAGTGGCCTAACTACCACTCAGTTTTGCTTTTTTACTTAGCAAACATCTACATTTATGTGAGGTATCAGTGTATTTAGCAAAAGCATTTTATTTTTCAAACTTCTTTTATACTATAGGTGACTATTGAAAGGTAGAAAAAAAAATACTTCGAATTGATTTCTAGGAAATCTTCTGGAAAGGGATCAGCTGCTAGGAAACTCCGCTTTGCCCCTTCATCCTCCTTTTCTCCCTGCTCCATTCACAATCACTTCACCTTCAGGACAGAAGTCAGCAGCTCCATTATCTACTACTAAACCTTCTGAGTAGAAGGCACAGACTAACAAGGATAAAACAGACAGAATAAAGGAGCTCATGTCCCTGAAGTTATGATAGGTGGCTATGCTAACTATGCTAACTCTCGAAATCTCCCTTTTTCCTTCCACAAAGTGAGAAAGAGAAAACAAAATTTTTTTTAACCCCCCAAAGAAAATCCTTACTGACCTATTGGCTATTTTCCATGGGTAATATTAGATTGTCTGCAATGAGGCAAACCATTAAGTCATAAGACTGAGAATAAATGATGAATAATAAGAATGAGATTGTAGTGATGGTCACGGGCATTTATGCAAGAAACACTAGACATTAAAAAATAAAAAGCAACTAAAATTGAAATATATTTTTTCCTTTGTGCTTCTTAAAATTTAAGAAAACATGGGACATTTGATTAATTAAAAAGTATTTTATGATCAAAAACAATGAATTCCATCAAAAAGTATACAAATAAATATCGATAACATTAATAAGAAACTCTATTTTATGTGTGATCGTTTTATATTTTATTTAATTTTCACAGTAGGCTCATGTGGTAAATTGTTTTCCTATTTCTACTTTACAGTTGACAAATGGAGTATCAGAAAGATTAAAAAGTCATTAGGGGAGAAAAAACAATTTTCTAAACCTGAAATAAAAGCGTTAATTTAAGTTTAAGGTTAATATTCATAATATTTTTTTTTGTGCTTGTCTATTTCTTTCTTGTTTCCTATTGTGCCTAAGATTTCCACCTGAATATGTGGAAAATTCAGCATCTACTTAACTATATATATTGTAAAAATTAAAATATTTAATCTAAATGAGAGGCATATCATAAGCCACAGTATTTTATTCATCATTTTCATTATGATTATTTATATCACCAGAGCTTATTTTGTCAGAGTTCACAGTCTTGTTCTTTAATGATAACCCAACAAGGGGCTCAAAATTTGAGCTAAGAAGCAGAATTTTACCATTATAGAATTGTTAATTACAAATTCTTATTCATTTAAGACAGTTTATTTACCTAATATGCATATCAATTTTTTAATGTTCTTAATTGTTCCTCCAATTATATATATGTACATTATAGATCATGTAAAAAAATGGAGACATAGTATTAAAGATATTTCAGAAAGTTATAGTAACAAATTATTAAAGAAATTATTGACATTCAACCAAGATAGTAAAAAAATACTTAGGTCTATTATTTTCCTCCTATTGTTGAGACAATGAAAATATGCCATTGAAATCATGGAAAGGCTGAATAAGCCTATATTGCTGACAGGTCATTTTTTTGTGATGAAAATGTTAAGTATATTTCCCATTTTCTCAAGATGCAAGTTTTTTCACAGAGATATTCTACGTGGTCTTATATGGTTAGGGCACCTGTCCTTTCTAGTGTTTTGATCTCTCACTTGTTTAATGCATCATTTATCAAAATACTTTACGAAAAAGATGCTTTTGAAAATAAAAGTGTACTCCTAAAGTTCATGAACTGTTCATAAGCATAGTAGTTCATAAAATTAAATAAACAGTTTTTGGAAATGATTCTTGATTGCATATCAGTGTTTATGAACCAAGAAAACCTATAAAATTGAGTAGATTATATTCTTTACCTAGCAGATGAATTGAAACTGACTTTTCTGTGTGTGTGTGCTTTAAAGATCATTCTACCACGATCTTTGTACTCAACAGCAAGAAAATATAAGGTTAAACTCTTTAGCCACTGGAAGTTAGTAACAACCTCTCAGTCTCAGTTGAGGCACATATTCCACAATTATATGCTGTTATATTTAAATAAGAAATATATATATATATATTTTGTCATTTTTTCGTGACCGGCACTCAGCCAGTGAGTGCGCCGGTCATTCCTATATAGGATCCGAACCCGCGGCGGAGCGTCGCCGCGCTCCCAGCGCAGCACTCTACCAAGTGCGCCACGGGCTCGGCCCAAGAAATATATTTTAAATAGAACTCTTCAAAAATATGCTAGAAGTTAAATAAAAAGTTTCAGGAAATGATGGGGGCAATGGATAATGAGAAAATTCTCAGTTTTGTAAGACTTTTAAAGTTATTATTTTTATCTAAAGCAATCTTTAATATTAGCAGCAAGACTGAAACTCACCAATTGTCTCAAAGTAAAATGACCAATGTCTCAATTTCTTTGTTTTTTATGAAAAAAAATAATTTTTAAAATAAATATTTCCAAAGGTATAGTATTCCTTTTTTGAGGATTTCTTGAGAACATATAACCAAAGATGTGGAGTTATTTACTATCCAAAGGTATTATTTTATTACCAGCTGTATGTATTTTTTGGTCAGACAAAATTTTTAGGCAGATTTGACAGGCTTTTGAAAGAGAGTTGATATTGGAGAAGTAAAATGTTGAGGAGGGGAAGAAGTAAATAGCATTGAGAAAGAAAATAAACTTTTGCTAGTTCCCATGAACTTTAAAATACTTCACTAAACACTAGCAATGTACTATCCTTCATTTTATATTATGTAAATATATATATATTAGAAATTTTATTGCTTTTAATTACGTTGTATTTGAATTGATGTTCAAAGTAGATACTACTTGGAAATCAGATTATAATGGAAAAAAATCTTTAGGTTTATTTATATTTATTCAACATATATTTATTTATAATTATCATTCTTGGTATTTTCATTCTTGGTATTATTTGTTGTATCATATCTTCAAAACACAACAGCTTTAAAAAGTTATTAAATTAGACAAGCTTAGTGTAGAGTGGACAATTGTGCCAATCTGGGGTCGGCAGAGCTGATTTTGGCTGGGTTTATGGGTTGGTGGTCAGTTGTCAGATCAGCAAGGGACTGATCGCCTAGGCTGGCCTCAGCTGGGAAGACCCATCACTGTTCCACATGGCCACTTGCCCTGCAGCAGGCTAGCCTAGCTAGTTCACTGACTGGTTTCAGGGTTCCAGTAGCATGGAGCAACACATATAAGGCTTTAGAGACCAAGGCTCCACAATTGCACACCACCACATTCATGGGAATCTATTGAGCCCAGTGGAAGTCCATACACAAAGGATAACAAAACAATCTCCAGTTGTTGATGGAAAGAATTTCAAGGTGACATTTCTAGGGACATTATTATAGGTAGGTGAAAACCAGTAGTGTGCTTAATAAAGTGAGTTCTGTTTGTAAAGTATTAAAACAAGTGTTAAAGTATCGAAGTATTAAAACAACGTTACTAACTCGTGCTTTATTAACTTTTAATTTGTGATTTATCAACTTTATTATTTATTAACTTGCCCTTTAACAATGCACCTCTGGTATTTTCTTCTTTTGAGACAAAATAGTTCTTGTTGACTACTATAAACATGATTCTGTAAAAAGAAAACCCTGATTGATTTATAGTAGGAAAAAAAAAATGTCTGTGTTTACTGTGTCTTAGGCAATGTTCTAGTAGTGGCATATAAATTTGCTAGAAAGAAAACACACACACACACACACACACACACACACACACACACACACTAGTTTTGCCTTCACTTGGTTTGGAACGTGTTGTAGATACCAGCAATCAAATAAAATTGTAATAATGAATACATAACTTCAAATGGGATAAGATCAATGAAGGGGAAATCTAGATTTCCAGGAGAATATAATGAAAAGATTTTAATATAATGAAAAGAGAAGTCCCCCAAAGGTGTGGCAGTTAAGTTGACAACAGAAGTCAGAGAAGAGGTGTGGGCTGGAGTTAAAACTTGGTGATTCACCCAAATAAAAGTAAAAACAAAAGCCTCGTATATGTCAAGAGGTTACTCTAGAATGAGAGGAAAATAAAATCTAGGACAAAGCCATTAAGAGCCATACTATTCCATAGAACAGAATAAAATTTTCAAGTTTCTACAAAGTTTTCTTCATAGGTGGGTTAAAAGGAAACAAGCACATGTATGCAAGTTTGTTAAATACTCTAAATTTTTTAATTTTCTAAATGCAATTGCAAAACTTCTGGGAATTTCTGAAATAGTTAATAGATATTCTTTGGCAATTCAGTGCAACTGATTGTTAGTGTTCTTGAAATTTAGAGAATAAGAATGTGTGCAGAATTGCAGTATTTGGGAGTCCTTAAAATCGCACGTGTGTGTGTGTGTGTGTGTGTGTGTGTGTGTGTGTGTCCTCCAACAATTAACTGACTCTTTTTATTTATAACCCCTGAAGAGGAGGTTAGTTTTGCAAATATGCATTTGACATTGTGAAATTATAACAGTTTTCCAAATTATTAAGTTTCATACTTTCATCTCATCTGCAAATCTCTGCCATAGAGGTAAAGACCTGTTTCAAGTGTTACTGGTCTATAGTTTCCTTTATCTTTTATTCTCAGATAATTAAATTATTTTTACAAGGTGTTCAGCTAGAATACCTCTTCTAATTAGTAGAGATATCCACACAATATAAAAGTTACCTATGTCAATGTCATACTTTTCCTGTAATAGGAAATTTACATTAAAAAGAACAATATTTTAAGTAACTTTTTAATAATTTTTAATGATCACTTTTGATTACGTATCAGTACATATTGTAAAACATAATATAAAATCAGCCAACAGATTTTCAAAATATTACTTATTTTACTATGTATTTTATTTCCATAAATTAATTTAGAGAAAAGTGTTTTATTTTGGTTTACTTATTCTTTGCAATGTCAAAACTATGTTATTTATCCTTCATTTTTTTCTTCAGTTTTTTACAAATAGTTTATATAAACAAAAATTTAATAATAAGCCCTGCATGTCCCCTTTATATTTTGTTTTATTGTGGTCCTACAATTTAATTCTATGAATGTTATAATCTATATAGTATACTGTTAATTTTTCTTTAAGTAGTAAATTATCTTTTCAATAATTTATTGTAAAAGAGAAAAAAATATTAAACATTTACCCATGTATTTGCCATTTCTGGTGCTTTTCATTCTTCTTTTTTAATAGATATTTTTATCTTATACCATGTCCCTTCTACCTGAAGAACAGTTTTTCAGCAATTCTTACCATACAAGTGTGCCAGTGATGAATTATATGATCTTTTTTTTTTTTTTTTCCTTCTGGAAAAGTTTTTATTTTTCTTTATTTTTGAGATATATTTGTTGGTTTAATTTTTTCTTTTTTTTTTTTTTTAATTTCAGTACTTCAGTGGCTTGCTGTGATTCTGATAAGGAGTCAGCTGTCATTCTTACTGTGCCACAAACATTGTATCTATTTAAATTTTTTTCTGGCATTTAAGTTTTTTTTTTTTTTTTATCACTTGTTTTTAACAATTACAATGGGCTTTGTGTGACTTTCTTCATGCTACTCTGCTTGGGGCTAATTGAGCTTCTGTATTTGGGTTTATATTTTTCATCACACTTGAAAATTTTTTAGCCATTATGACTTCAAATATGTTTTGTATTCCTTTCCTCCTTCACGTCTCCTTTTAGATTCTGTATTAGTCCTTTTTATGTTGCTATAACAGAATACCTGAGACTGGGTGATTTATAAAGAAAATGAAATTTATTGCTTACAGTTTCTGAGGCTGGGAAGTCCAAAGCCCTGGCGGTGGCGACAATGACTTGGGTCTCACATTGCAAGATGGTGGAAGCAGAGAGAGCAGAGAGAGCAAGAGAGAGACAGAATCTCCTCCTCTTTTAAAGCCCTCAGAACCACACCCCTGACCACCATTTTTAATCCATTCACTACTGCATGGTCCTACAATCCAATCACCTACTCAAGGCTCTGCCTTTTGGTTACCATAATAGGATTTCTCACCCTTTTAACAGTCACGGTGGGGACTAACTTTCTAATACATAAAACTTGGGAGACACAATTCAAGCTCAAGTGAATTTTGGGGGGACATAATTCAATCCACTACAGATTCTAATTGAAAATATGTCAAAGTGAATAAGGTTACCTACAAGTAATTGAGTTTCTGTGAATTTTTGTTGTTGTTCTTCTTCCATATTTTATTGCCTTATTTTGGATAGTGACTATATGTATGTTTTCCAAGTCATGGATCTCATTTTTCTGCAGTATCTAATCTGCTGTTATTTCCTTTCAATATATCTCTCTTTTTAAGATATTTTATGTTTATTTTCTAGGAATTTGATTTTGGATTTTGTTCAATATCTTCCACTTTTTTTCTTATCAGGTTAATGCTTTTATCTACCCACAGTAAAATTGGAATTATATTTACAGCAGGTGTTTTAACATCCTTATCTCTTAATTGTGTTGCATTTGTATTATTCAGAGAATCCTTCTGCAAATCTCTGTATCCTCCTGTCTTTGTTTTTTTGGGGGGGGGGAGGGGGGCTTCCTCTTGATTCACTACCTCCACTCTTTTGTTTTGTCCTGGAATTTCTAGTCACCTTGGTCTCTTTCTCTTCTCAACTAGCAAGAAGTCTTTCTTGTCTCAATGTTATTCCTCCCTGTGCTGAAGCATACACACTCTTTCCAGGAAGTGAATTGGGATAATCATAGGATTTACCTTGTTTTATCCCCTTCTTTCAGGTATTACTATTCAGTACTGCTTGTTCTATTGTTGGAAAATTTTTGTTTTATTTATTTTGTCTGGTTTTCTAGTTGCTGAAGTAAGGAAGGTAAACTGGTCCCTACCCTTTCACCATAGCTGAAAGCAGAAGCTTATAAATTTAATTTTAATCAAAATTCTTTTTTAAGTAATTCAATCCAATGAGCTAGATTTTATGGTAGTATTTCCACAAATTAAAATTTAATTTTTTGTTTGTTTTTCATACCAGATATAATTGTTTGTAATTCACCTCATGCTAACTATGTGTTTATACATAGATACTCTTTAACTCTTGGGTAAAAGTCTCAATGCACAATTTCTAAAACTTTTTATCTTGGGTATATACCGCTTTTAAAAAAATTCTATATTTTTTGCCATCGTAAATACTTAAATACACCTCAGCCAAGTTTCTAATCATAATATTAAATTCACAGTCTATGAATTAAGCTTCAGAGCTACATTGCTGTGAATATAGCCATAAATCAATTGCCACTCTAATTTGATGGTTTTAAAAATTATTTGTTTGTTCTACTCAAAATCTCTTTTTAAAAAATAAAAACTGAGAATTCAGTATTCTTTTTAAATGTGACATAAGTTTATCTTAAACATACAATCCACAAAACAGCCTCATTGCTACTTTATTAAATTTTAGCCATTTCGGATTTAATAGTATTTCTTAGGATGAATTCATCCTTAATTGCACTCACTTTTCCTCAGCATTTCATTGCCAAGGATGAGGTAAAGCTAGAATTTTTAGGCTCCACAAGATAAAATGATGTCCATTTAATATGAACAGTGCAGAATGTATAACTCATCTGAGAAAATTTAATATTCTTTTATCCTTCATCTGTTAATGTAAAAGGATCATGGAAAACAGTTTTACAACATGCATCTTAATGAACAGAAAATATTCTCTTACTGTTTTCATTCTTTAAAACATTTCATCATCACCTCATGGTGCAGGGAGCAGTCATTTATATAGAAGTCAAATTCTCCTATGGCATAATTGTTTTGAAGAGTTCCAAAATTTTATGGTAATCTTAATAAATAAATGCTGCTATTCTAAAGTTTAATTACATATAACATACTAAAATGCATGCCCTTCTAAAGTTATTACAATTTTAATATAATTGCTATTACTTTAATATAATAGCTAATAAATAATGCATCACGGTTCAATGAATGTTGTTGTCAGGAAAAGACATCGACATGATCATAGTGATAGTTAAGTAAAGCTGGCAATTGTTTTTACCCCCTACATATCAATATAGTGAACTTGAATATCTCCAGACTACTTCTGAATGAATTACAATGTTTTTGTTAAAAATTACAGTTCTGCAAGAATTTGATATTTTATTTTATATGTATTTATTAACCCAGTTATCTTATAAAGCTACATATTGTGTGTAATCATATTAGCCAGTATTCAATAATAAAATATTGGTGTATTGGTGGTAAATAAGTTTGTTTTTGTCCTTGCTTGTATATCTGGGCAGGAAATATGAATTTTCTTTGTATATATTCCTTGTGCGTAGCATATTATCCACTATATAATATGCCATAATAGATGATATTCAAATGTATGTATGCTTTGCTTATGAAATATGATGAGAGTATTTAATACTTTCAATAACAATACCTTTATTTTTAAAATATTAAGTGTTATTAAGTTTTTTTAACATTGAGACAGAATGTGCACAAAAGTGACATTCATTTTGTACGGATGGAACTATTAGAATGATAGTGTAGACAAACAGAAGAAGAATAAAGAAAATAAGTGCAATGGCAGAATTAACATGATGTCAGTAAACTGTGAAACTCACAATTTCTTTATCAAAATCATGTTTTTACTTGTATGTCAGTTATTCCTGCAAACTCAGGAGCTGGTTCACTTTACATGCCATATCAACCTGAATATGAAATGACAGTAATCACCAGTAAGAAATCCAATTCCACCAAGCATTTTGTGATTTTCATGTGCTTTCCTAAAGATGTTTGGGGCAAAGGGATTGTTCACGGGGATATTTCACTAATAAATTCATGAAAATTACATCAGTCCTGTGAGTTTGTTTCTTGGTGAAACTGAACCTGATGTCCCATCCCCACCATCACTGTTAGCCATATTGTATCACTCCAAGATTCATACACTGAAGCCCAAGTTCCTTAGAATGTGACTTTAATCTTATTCCAGTATGAATGGTATCCTTATAAGAAGAGGAAACCAGAACAAGCCATGCACAGGGGAAAGACCATGTAGAGAAACAGAAAGATGGTCATCTGCAAGCCAAAGGGAGAGGACTCAGAAGGTATCCTGTTGATACCTTGATCTTGGAGTTCTAGCCTCAAAAAGTGTGAAAAAAAAAATTTCTGTTATTAAAGCCACCAGTAGTATTTTATTATGGAAACTGGCAAACTAATACAGTCACCCTACCTGATCCAGCATCTATTTCTTCTCCTTTCTCTTAGATATCATGAGCACATGACTCAAAGTATGAGAAGATTGTCTTGCCTAGAGATCTATAAAATGTTGCAGTTTTTAAAATTGTTTTTTTAATCATAGCTTGAAAATAGAACTGATGAAAGAAAGAGTGATAATGAAATCTGTTCTACTGTTCACTTTATAAGTGAATAAAGTCAATATCTGACTCCTAAATTAAAGTTGTGGTTTTTTTTTACTTTTATGTTGAAATACAATCAAAAGTAATTTTAACATAAACTTTTATTTTCATGTGCTTTTAACCTATAAGAAAAAAATATATGTGCTTAAATTTCTCTGATATAATTTTAAGACAAAGCAGTTTCTGCCAAGAGCCATAATTTTAAAATACCATCTAATAAATTTTATAAACCTTAAAATAGTAAAGCTTCTTCCTGAATATATATGTCTTTGAATACTTAGAGAAGTTTCACAATTTAGAATTATTTTCTAGTAAACATGCAGAAAGGCTATTGCTTGTTTAAAGACCAGTAAGTCACATCCTGTTATAATCTATTTTTTTACTGCTTATGAACAAATCTTTACATAATGTAATATACAGATTTTCTTAAATATGATGACAAATAATTTATTGATATTAGGACCAAAATAAAAGCTTAGTTTTTCTCAGTGATGTATATTCAGGTAGATTCAAGATCATATATTTCTTAATGCTTTCAGCCAGGCTTGTGCAGTATGCTTTATTTTGGAGCTTTCAGTTGATCTCTTTACTTTTAGTTTCAGCATTGTTTGATGTTACATCCACACTCACTTTAGTGTTCATAGACCTTATACACGCACACATGTGTGCACAGACACACAGGATTTCAAGGATTATTGTTGCTTAAACATTTAAGACATGGATCAAAAATACATACATTGTTTAAATATATAAATATCATCTCAAGATTTCTCCATAATTGGCTTCTGTACAGTTTTGAAGAAACATTCTAACTCTGTAGTAAGACAGAAAAACTGAGCTAATTAGAGGTCACGCTAATTGAAAAGATTGGACGTGGGGAGATAAGAGAATGTACCTGCAATTTAGACTAATCTTAGAGATATAAACACTTATCCGGCATTAAACTTTTGGAATTGGATTATTCTTCTTTTTCCTAGTCCTTTGAGATGTAACATTAGATGATTTATTGGAAGTCTTTTTATTCTTTTGATATGAGCATTTATTGCAATAAACTTCACTCTTAATACTGCCTTTGCAGTATCCTACAGGTTTTGGTATGATGTTTCTTTATTTTCATCAGTTTTAAGAATTTTCTTTTGATTAACTGTTTAATTTCCTATTTAATTTCTACTTGTCATTTAAGAGCATGTTGTTCAACTTCCATGTATTTGTATAGTTTCCAGAGTTTTGCTTGTTATTGATTTCCGGTTTCAATCCATTGTGGTTTGAAAAGATAATTTAAATGATATCAATTTTTAAAAATTTGTTGAGACTTGATTTGTGACCTAACATATGCTCTATTCTGGAGAATGCTCTATGTGCTGATGAGAAGAATGTATATGCTGTTGTTGTTGGATGAAATGTTCTGTAGGTATCTGCCGAGCCCAACTTCTCTAAAGTGTGATTTAAATCCTGTGTTTTTTGTTTGATTTGTTGCCTAGATGGCCAGTCCAATGTTGAGAGAGGGGAACTCAGGTCCCCAACAATTATCAAATTGGAGTCTATCTCTTCATTTATTTCCAATAGTGTTGGTTTTATGTATCTGGGTGCTCTGATGTTGGGACATATGAATTTATGATTATTACATCTTCTTGCTGGATAGATCTATCATTATATAATGGCTTTCTGTATTAGCCAGGGCTCTCCAGAGAGACAGAATCAATAAGATATGTTATAATTACATGAGATGGATTTATTAGGGGAATTAGCTCACGTGGCTACGAAGAAAAGTCCCACGATAGGCCGTCTATAAACTGGATGCTGGTAGCGTGCCTCAGTCCAAGTTCAAAGGCCTCAGAACAAGGGAAGCTGATGGTGTCCTTGGTGTAAGTTCTGGAACCCAAAAGCTGAAGAGTCTCAAGCTCTGATGTCCACGGACAGAAGAGTGTGTCCCAGCTCCAGCGGATTGAGAGAGAGCTTCACCTCTTTCCTCTGTCTTTTGCTCTCTCTGGACCCCCAGCGGATTGGATGGTTCCCACCCACACTGAGGGTGGGTCTTTCACACCCAGGCCACTCAGACTCTCATACTAATCCCTGATGGAAACACCCTCATGGACACACCTGAAAAAATTGCTTTACCAGGTTTCTCAGCATTCCTTCATCTAACCAAGTTGACATCTAGAATTAACCTTCACACCTTCCTTGTCTCTTTTTATAATTTTCATTTAAAGTCTATTTTACCTGATATGAGAATAGCTACTCCTGCTGGGTTTTGATTTCCATTTGCATGGTATATCTTTTTCCATACCTTCACTCTTAGCTAGTGTGTGTCTTTACAGGAGAGATGAGTCTCTTGTAGAGTGTGTATAATTGGGTCTAGCTTTATAATCCAATCAACCAGTCTGTGTCTTCTGAGTGGGGAATTTAAACCCTCTACATTTAGGGTTGTTATGGAAAGGTATTGACTTGTTCCTGGCATTTTACTGATTTTCATTTGGATTTTTTAAATGTCTTTTATCTTTTCTTTTGCTTTTAGTGTTTGTCTTTGGTGTTTGTTAGTTTTGGGAGGTGGTAAGATACAGTTTCTTTATCTTTCTCATTTGTATTTTTGTACTACAAATGGGTTTTGTTCTTTCTTGTGTATTCACGGTAGGTATTACCAGTTTTTGGATTCCAGATTCAGAATGCCCTTGAGAATTTCTTGTAAGACTGGTCATGTATTGGTGAACTCCCATAGTTTTTGTTCATCTGGGAAATACACTATTTCTCCTTCGTTTCTGAAGGATAAACTTGCTGCTATCGTGTACCTGGATAGAAGATTTTTGTTTTAGTATTTTGAAGGTATCATTCCATTCTCTTCTGGCATGCAGTGTTTCTGTTGAGAAATCTGCTTTTAGTCTGATGGGGACTCACTCACAGGTGACTAGATGCTTTTCTCTTGCTGCTTTTTAGAATTCTCTCTTTGTCTTTGAGTTTCGCCAGCTTGACTACAATAGACATTTTTAAATTTAATCTCTTTGGGGATCTTTGAGTCTCCTGAATCTGAAGGTCCACGTCTCTTTCTATAACTGGAAAATTTTCTGCTATTATTTCATTTGCTACATTCTTGATGCCTTTTCTTTCTCCTACCCTTTAGGAACACCCATGATTCAGACGGTTTTTCACCTAAGTTTGTCTGCTCTCTCTCTTAGATTTTCTACATTTTTAAAGGTTCTTTTTTCTTTTTTTGTTCATTTGAGTTATTTTGAAGACTGTCTTCAAGATTAGATATTCTTTCTTGTACTTGTTCTAGTCTGCTGCTTAACCTCTTTGTCATGCTTTTTATTTCATCAAATGACTCCTCCAGTTCCATGAGTTCTGCTACATTCTTTTCTATAGTATTAATCTCTTTGTAAATTTCCTCCTTCGTATCCTTGATAGTTTTTTTCAGTTCATTGTGTCTGTGTCATCTAACTGCATCTTCTGAATCTCACTGAGTTTCCTTAAGATTTTTACTTGATATTTTTTTTTCAGTCATTTAAAGGGTTTCCTGCTCTATGGGGTCTGGTACTTGAGAGTTATTGTATTCCTTTAATGGACTCATGTTTTCTTCTTCTTTTTTTTTTTTTTTCATATTTCTAGTATCTCTATGTTGATGTCTGGGCATCTGGTAGAGTAGTTGCTTCTTCTATTGCTATAGAGTGGGCTTTAAGGAGACAGACTCCTGTAAATGTGTTTTATATTTATCATTGAGTAGGATGGTTTACTATTGGTTACAGGTAGATGCAGTAGTGTATCTCCATATGGGTACTTCAGTCATAGTCAGTGTTAGAGTTGTGTGTGAGTGCCTCTATAGCCTAGACACTGGGGCATTTAGTGATTCTTTGCTGAGGTTATTGACACTGTGTCAGGTCATCAAGGATGTGGAAAAAAATCTTGAGTTTTTGGGAGTAACACCTGGGTACCCTGTCTCTCTTTGGTTGGGATGCGTGAACCTGGGTAGGCTTGTTAGTACTCTGGCTACTGTCCTGCATCCCTGATAGGTGCAGTGGGAATTTTATTCACTACTCTAGCTTCTTTGGGTTTCTGCACTCCCCAGAGGTTCCACATGTGTCTTTCTCTGTATTAAGGCAGTCACATGGGCTGCCCACATAGCTCCCATACCCAGGAGTGCTACCGAGGGAAGAAGCATAATTATTCCTGTGGTTTAGGCTACTGGTGTGCAGGTCTGTGCTCACTCACTTCCTTCCTTGTAATCAGCTGGTTACTTTCCTTGTGTCAATGCAGTTGAGTGGTCAGCAGTCCACCTACACAGTGGCAGTGGCTGCTGAGGCTGCTGCTGTGGTGGCAGGCCACCCTTGCAGTGGCAGTGACTGTGGTGGTGGATTTGGTGGCCTGTCTCCATGACAGCAGTGGCTTCAGCAGTGGCGGGCTGCTTGCACAATGAAGGTGGCTACCTGGCAGCACTGATGGTGGTGGTGATTGCAGCATTGATTGTTGCAGAGGCCACTCACTTGGATGCAGTGTCCACAGTGGCTGCCTGCACAGCTACAGTGTCTGCAGCAGCAACAGGGTTATCTTCTGGTGGCAATGGTGGCAGCACTAGCAGTTGTAGCTGCTTTCCTTGCATCTGTGGTGTCCTTGGTGGCAGCAGTCCTTGGTTACTTCAGAGTGGCAGCAGTGGTGGTGGCAATTGCAGCCTACTTCCTTGCATCTTTGTTACCTGCAGCTGTGACAATGGGACAATCACAGGACTTCTGCTCTGTGGGGAGCTGCTCTGTGTTGGTAATGGTTCTGGGACTGGACAATGGCTCCAGCAACTGCAGTCACAGTTGGCCTGTTTCAATCTTCTTCTGTGGTAAGAGCACACCCTGGGCACCTCTAGTCCTTCATATTCCTGGAAGTCCTCTGCTATTTTCCCTTGAACCTCTTTTTGAAAAAAAAAAAAATATGAGAGAACATAATTTTATATTTCCCAAAAGGAAGGGTGCATATTTTTCTCCTTTATGTCCTCTTTCCACCTTGGTAAAGGCAATAATTCCTGATTAAATCAAAAGTATAGCTTCAGGTTGCTGACATAATATTAATTATTTATTCCCATTCCACTGAAATTGAATCCTTCCTACAGCACTGTCTTTTTCTCTAATCTTGAAATCAGTGGACAACATTAATTCCCAGGAAATACAGAGAGAAATAGCTTTTTATATTTTTGCTTTGCTCTCTCTCTCTCTTATTTATTTATTTTTTTTTCCTTTCCCTTGCTACCTGATATAGTGTCCTGCTTTCCTGGAGATAACTCTTCATGATGGCTACATATAAATATAGTTCATGAAAAATATAGATCATGAATAACGATCTGAAAGCTAATCATTTACCTCATTGAACACTGTTTACAGGGAGAAAGCCATATCACACTGGGGTTTGGTAACCACTTGATTTGGTTATAGAAGTTGCATAAGTCCTACTCTTGCTGGCCTGCAGTGTATCAATTTGTCCTATTACTCATCCTTTTGAAACAACATGAACTGGTTCTTTCATATCATATGCTATTGGCGTCTTATCCATTAAGCACTGGACTTGTTGGTGATGTTGTGCACAGTGGTTGTGTTGGGAACACATTAAGTGAATCTTGTTTGTCCAAATTTGTATTCACAAATAGCAGAGCTAAAGAGAAGAAGAGTAGGCTGGAAAGTTCTGCTTAAGCTTTTACTGCCCTCACTAAAAAGCTGCTGAATATTTCAAATGTCTCATATTAAGACACATTTTCTTCTTTGTTTAGAAGAAGAATCTAAAAAATCCATGCCAATACTCCTGGCAAATATATAATTCTAAAATAAATTTACTGTTTAAGTTTACATATGATATGTTTATTAATCACTTAAGTATAGGGAGTTTTATTTGATTGCTCAGTATTTTTCAAACTCTGTAAATTTTCTTCTAATTATAGTGGATTCTTTTGCTACAACCTGAATTGTAATTAGAAATAGCCTGCCAGCAGTCACTCTACAGATCTTTATACTAGATTTGACATAAGTAATAACAGAGGAAATGAACAGCACTATAAATCTAGTTAGTGGCATTTCCTGTGGGATAATATAGAAATCATTGTGCCATTTAGATGTATTAAAAATATTAGGGCTGAGCAGACCAAGTCAAAATCAGCAAATAATTATTAATGATATCTTTGAGGTTTCCTTAACATTGCTGACAGCTGAAAGCTGACAAAGCAAGAGCTATAAAATATATATGAATATATATATATATGTATATATATCATGTATCCCAAGAACGTTGCAAATGTGAAGCCTCATTCTCACTTGACTACAACAGCAATGCACTGGGTACTAGGGAGGGAATCAAGGACACATGGTAAGCTGGAGATAAGGAGATGTAATTTTCCAGTTAAGTAGACGAGAAGAAATGAGAGGAGTACCGCCATTTGGATTAGAGTGATATACACATTTCTTCTATTCTTCCCAGAATGATATGGGGTCTGCACACTCTAGCTTGTGTTTTTTTTTCCCAAGGACTGCAATTAACTAGTAATGTGACTGTAAACAACTCATTTCTCCAGCCCTTGACTTTATCTTCCATAAAGTGAGTAAGAAATTTCCAACAGGTAGTACTCTTGTTAGCTTACACTACAAATACCTAGGCATATGTGATGATCAGAAACATGATATACAGGGCTATTTAAAATTAAAAAGCAGTAAGGAAATACATGTGGCCTACTGCTAGTGGCATACATCAATTTTATTCTTCCTTATTTCAGAAAATTGTGTTTCTGCTCTCTGTTCAGGAGATAAGAGACTGCATTTATTCATTTATCTACATATACTTATTGTATACCTACTACTTGCTAGATATTACCCTAGGAATTGGGACACAATAGTAAACAAATCAAAAGCCCTGCCCTCAAGGAGCTTATGAGACCTCTTCAGAATCTCTCTCAGCTTGGGTTGTCTGGATGAAGTTCATGCTAGTAAGATAAAAGTAGAGCTCCAAGAGATTTAATTTGTCTTCATTTAAATAAGTGGCATAAACTGAATGTATCTCCCCAAAATTCATGTGTTGAAATCCTAACCCCCAATATGGTGGCATTTGGGGATGGGGCATTTGAGAGGTGATTAAGTCATGACAGTAGAGACCTAATGAATAGGATTAGCATCTCTATAAAGAGACCTCAGAGAGCTCCCATGATCTTCTGTCACCTGAGGACAGAGCAAGAACATGGTTAAGTATGGGGAAGTCGGCCCTCTTCAGATACCAAATCTACTGACTATTTGATCTAGGATTTCCTAGCCTCCAGATCTGTGAGAAGTAAATTTCTGTTGTGTATATGCCACCCAGTGTAGTTTTTAATCTGACCAGACTAAAACAGCAAGGAAAGTCTCAGCTGGCATTTGCCCCTTGCCATTCTCTGTTCCCCTTCCTCCTGTCTTATTTCTACCTAGTATATCAATACCATGCATAGTGTTGTACAAGTTATATTGTAGCTTGGGGTAGATTGGTGCATATTACAAATTACATAATTAGAATTATAGGGTGTATAGCAAAAGAACAAGGAATGATCACATAAGTGTATTAGTCAGCTAAGGCTGCCATAACAAATTAACAGACTTGGAAACTTAAACCACAGAAATTTATTTTCTTACAGTTCTGGAGCTGGAAGCCCAAGATCAAGCAGTTGGCAGGGTTGGTTTCTGGTGAGGCTTCTTCCCTTGGCTTGCAGATGGTCAACTTCTTGCTGTGTCCTCACATGGCTTTATTCTGTGCTCATGTGTACTCCTAGTGTCTCCTCCTGTTCTTTATAAGGGCATCAGTCCTATTGATTTAGGGTCCCATCCTTATGACTTAACCTTAATTACTTCCTTAAATGCCTTGTGCTCAAATACAGTTACATCAACGGTAGGCTTCAAATTATGCATTTTGGGAGGAGATAATTCAGTTTGTAACAGTGTAAACACATTTGGCAATTATTTCTTCTTCATAAATTTGTCTACATATATTCTCTAGAAGCACTTAAACTTGGCAACATCATTTTCCGTGCTGATCTATCATTTTAATCACTAACTTTGATGACCAAAATTTTAATCCCCTTCTTTTCATTTTCCTTGACCTTACCTATCCTACTATCTTCAAAGATGTTGTTCATTTCTGCTCCCACATCCCTAATAATCTCCAAAGTTTTATCCTCTTCTCTAAAGCCAGGGCACTGAAAACTCCCGAAAAATATCATATAAAAATAAAATTTTGTGGATTCTTTAATTAGGCCCGACCATTCATAATTCTATGTCCATTCAAATCTTGTTCATCTTTTAAGACTGGTGAAAGCAAATCCACTACTATGACACACTTCCTAATCTTCATCCTTAAGTGAAATTAAATACTCTAGTCTTTGTATCACAACTATGCCTTGCAGGTGATTCTATTAGAGTAATTGTGATTTTAATGTGTTTATTTGCTTAAAAGTTTGTGTTGTTTACTCCAGAGGAAGTATTTTGAAACACAGTATCTGGTGTGTATTGAGCTCTCAAAAATGTTATATATTGTTACTTGCTTTCTCACTCTGTATTCCATGTGACACTCTTGTTCTGTGATATTGGAAAAAGTTAGTTCAACTCACTGAGCCTCAGTTTCCTTATCTTTCATATGGGAATTATATTATGTGTAAGACTAAATGAAAAATATGTAAAAGACTAACATGTGTTTGACATATGGTGGGTTCTTGGTTAATTACTTTGACCTAAATATAAACTTACCCTTGTCTGTTAAGTTCTACGTCAGAAAGGAAAGGATACAGAAATTTCATCTACTTGATGGGATAGGTATCATCAGCTTCTGTGGTACCTGAGGCTTATACACTTCTGAGTCCCACTATATAAAATAAAATACAAAATTAAAAATACAAAATTAAATTAAAATACATAGTGCTGAAAAACCTAGTGAGAGCAATTAAGTAAGGGGAAAAAAAAAAAAAAAAGGCAACCGAATAGTAAAGGAAGAAATGAAATTGTCTCTGTTTGCTGACAACATGATCTTTCATACAGAAATTCTAAAGACTCCACTAAAAAACTGTTAGAGCTAATAAAATAATTCACTACAGTTGCAGGATACAAAATCAACAAGTACACAAAAATAAAATACTTAGGAACACATTTGACCAACAAGAGAGAAAGATCTGTACACTGAAAACTATAAAATATTGATGAAAGAAATTGCAGAATACATAAATAAATAAAAAGAAATTCCATGTTCATGGGTTGAAAGAATGAATATTGCTAAATCGTCCACACTACCTAAAGCAATCCAAAGATTTAATGCAAGCCCTATCAAAATTCCAACGAAAATTTTCTCAGGCACAGAAAAAACAATTCTAAAATTTGTGCAGAACCACAAAAGACTCCAAATAGCAAAAGCACTTTAAGCAAAAATAATGAACCTGGAGGCATCATACCAATTGACTTCAAAATATACTGCAAATCTGTAGCAATCAAGACAGTATGGTCCTGTCATAAAAACAGGTACAGAAACCAGTGGAACAGAATAGAGAACCCAGAAATAAATCCACAGTTTCACAATCAATAGAGTTTTTTACAAAGATGCCAAGAACACACAAAGAGGAAAGGAGAACCTCTTCAATAAATGGTGTTAGGAAAATTGGATAGCCACATGCTGAAAAAATGAAATTAAACCCTTATCTCATTCCATATTCAAAAATCAACTCAAAATAGATTAAATGCATAAAGGTAGGACCTGAAACTGCACAACTGCTACAAGAAAACATAAGGGAAATGCTCTATGACACTGATCTGGCAGTGATTCTTTTGGATATGACCACTGCAGCACAGACAACAAAGTAAAACTGGACAAGTGGGATTACATCTAACAAAAATATCTTCTCCATACTAAAGGAAACAATTAACAGAGTGAAGAAGCAACCTAGCTATAGAAGAAAATATTTGTAAACCATACATCTGGTAACGGATTAATATGCAAAATATGTAAGCCACTCAAACAATTGAATTGCAGAAAGAAAATAACCCAATTTAAAAATGGGCAAGGGACTTAAGTAGACATTTCTTTTAAAAAACATGCAAATGGCCAACGCATATATGAAAAAATGTTCATCATCATCAATCCTCAGGGAAATGAAAATTAAAACCACAATCAGATGTCACCTCACACCTTGTTAGAATGGCTATTATCAAAAAGATAAAAGATAAGTTTTTGTGAGAAAAGTCCTTGTACTCTAAATTAGTAGAGACATTAAGAAAAACAATATGGGGGTTCTACAAAAAATTATAAATAGAACTACCATATGATCCAGCCCACTACTTGATATACTCAAAGCAAATAGAATCAGTAAGTTGAAAGATATCTGTATTCCCATGTCCATTGCAGCATTATTCACAATAGCCAAAATAAGGAATCAACCTAAGTGTTCACTAATGAGTGAATGAATAAAGAAAATGTGTGTGTGTGTGTGTGTGTGTGTGTGTGTGTGTGTGTATAAAATGTACAGTGGAATACTATTCAACCTTAAAAATTAGGGAAATCCTGTCATTTTTGACAACATGGACAAACCTGGAGGACTTAATGTTAAGTGAAATAAGGCACAAGAAGACAAATACCACAAGATCTCAATTACATGTAGAATCTAAAAGTCAAACTCATAGAAGAAAGTAGAACAGTGGTTTTCAAGGGATGCCAGGTTGCAGATGGGTGTGATATTTAAAGGATACAAAATTTCAGTTAGACAGAAGGAACAAGTTAAGAGGATAAATGCCAAAGATACTGTAGCAGAGATACCACATCCTTGGAAACACCTTAGTGGTATAGCTAAGCTAAGATTTCCACATTGTCTGGTTCCTTCGGGTTTTACAGGTAGTTGTTTTTGTTTGTTTGTTTGTTTTATAGATTAGCAGTGTATATTATTATGGATTAGTGATGCTAACCTGAGTACAAAAGGGTAGTGGCTCTGCAAGAATTTAGCTGTTTTCTCTACTCTGACAGAGCTCTACCTGGACAGAAAGTGACACCAGCCCCTTTAGCACTGTGGGGAAGTCAGGGGCCAGGACAAACCTCCAAGGTGTCTCACCTGCTCCCACTGAGAGCCACCTCCTTTCTGTTCATTTTTCTCTTTTGACTAATTAAATTGGGATATATAGCAGATGTATGGGAATGTGTGTGTTTCTGAGGGGGCAAGGCACTTCCCACTGACCCATAACCCTCCTTAAACACTACAAATTATATTACGAATAATCTTCCAGGTCAAAACAACAACACAACACCAAAATTGTATTCGGTCTAATGAATACATACTATCCTAATACATGGCTATACTGTGCTTTATTTTTCTATAATGTGGTATTATATAGAGAGGTTTATTTATTTATCTTTTCACTCTAACACCCTCCTTTTTAAAAATTGATTAGGCATATTCATGGGGTACAAAGCTGACCATCACCATACAAGTAGTTGTTTTTAATGCTGTGTAACATGCTATCAGGGACATAGTGGCTTAAAAAAACACAAACATGTATTATCTCATTTACTGTAGGTCAAAATTTTAGGTATGACTTAACTAGGTTGTATGCTTCAGGGTCTCCCCAATTTGGAATACAATTGTTTGCTAGAACTACAGTCTCATCAGTTGTTGAACTGGGGAAAGATCCATTTCCATTCTCCCTCTTGTTGCTGGCAGGATTCATTTCCTTTCAGCTTCAGGACTGAGGCTTCACTTTCTCGCTAGGGACTGCCCTCTTCTCCTACTGGCCTCCATGGTTCATTGCAATGTTGGCTTCCCCCACATGGCTGCTCACTTCATGGAAATTATTTGTTCAAAGCCAACTACATAGAGAGAATCTCTGTCTTCAGGGATGGCCAAGTTTTTTCTTGGGGTTTTCATCTGATTTATTCAGGTCCACTGAGGATAATTGCCTTTTTAATTAACTCAGAATCAATAGATTTGGGACCTGAATTACATCTGCAAATGCCCTTCAATATTCAATTGACTGGAAGCCAGTTACAGGTCCTCTCAAGTAGAAAGGACTATATCAGATGTGAGTACCAGGGAGTGGGAATCATGGGAGATACTGTAGAGTCTGCTGGCTACATTGGTAGAATTATGTCTACTAAAGAAGGAGACACAACCATTCTAAAAGAAATATTATCAATTTTGGTTCTGTGGGTCAAGGTCCATAAATATGAGCTGACAATCAAATATCACTAAATACATGAAAATATCTATTACTTCAGAAGGGAAGTAGCAGAAACAAATAGCAAATAATTGGTATGCACTAGATATTGAAATGATTATGATGAGGTTACGAAAAATTAGTTTTGTAATGTCAAAAATCAGCAATAAAAGATTGTCAAAAATAAAAGACTATCAACTATTTCTGGACTTTCAACAGTCAAGTAAAGAACACATTAGAAGCATTTAAGAGGGTATTAGTAAAATGTAGCTATATCAGAAACTGTTACTTGTATCTAAAAGGGATACAATAAAGAAAAAATATAAAGTATACTTAAGAGAAGTGGATGATGGCATACAGCTGTCTAGGATACCTCTAAGTAGAGTCTCAATGAGGGAAGAGATTGAACAGAGAATAGGCAAATTTTCAGAGGATAATGCCCAATAATTTCTGAAACTCATGAAAGACATAAATCTGCATATTGAGAAATCACAATATATTTTTAAAATAATAAATGGGATAAACCTACACTTGATCTCCTCATTAATTTTATATTGTAGTGTACCAAAGTTTAAAAAAGGACATTAAAACAACCAGAGATATATTCTGTGCTTTAGAAGGAGACTCAGTCAAAAGTCCTTTTTGGTTATGAAAAGTAGAATCACTGGTAGTGATCAAAAAGGACTTTTTTTTTTTTTTTAATATGTAAGGTCTCAGGAATTTAAGATTCACTTTAGCAACCGGAGAAATAATTTCATTTTGATTCAAAATGACTCATGTTATTTTGTATGCCAATTTATATGGGTAACATATTAGAAATCATTTATCAAGTGATTTGGAGAAATCAGGATGGAGTGTAATTTTATAGCTGGCATAAAATTTGCAGTATTTAAAACAAAATTCTACATAATTTAGTTAATTAGTTGATTAGATTAGGCTGAAACTCCACACAGAAGCATGCAAAGAAGAAAAAAAAAGCATGAAAAACACAAAGGAGAATCCAATTGCCTTGGGTTGAATGTCCCCCCTCCCCCGCCCCGCACCCCCAGCCCCGAAAACTTAATCCTCACAGTGTTAAGAGGGTGGGAAATCCTACTAGGGCAACTGAAAGGTGAGAACTTGAAGAGGTGATCGGATTGTAAGGACCATGCTATAGTGAATGAATGGATTAATAAAGGTGATCATGGGCATAGTTCTGAGGGCTTTAAAAGGAGAGCATGTGAGAGTCTTTCTCTCTCTGCTCTGCCATTTTCTGCCATCTGAGATCCCTGTGTTGTAAAGCCACCACCAAAGAAACCCTAACCAGATGTGTTCCATGGACTTTGTAGTTCCCAGCCTCCGAAAGTGTAAGAAATAAATTTTGTTTTCTTATAACTGACCCAGTTCCAGGTATTTTATTATAAGCAACAGAAATGAACTAAAACCCCAATCAAAAAGAAAATATTGAGAGGGTATTAATATATTTGTAATTTAAGATATGAAAGAAGGGATAAGGCAAGAAAAAAATAGCTAATGTATATTTCCCCCTGAAATTTTATAAAAACTATAAATTCAGAGATACCTGAAGCTCAATCAGACCCAAAGAAAATGAATGTTGATAACATTATAATTATATTTCTAAAAGATCTTGTGAGAGCACAAGAGTCTTAGCATGAGTCGTTGTAGACTAAAAGATGTGTGCCAGAACCCAGTCAACATATTTACATGTTGTGGGCTTTCTTTCCAAAGGTCAAGTCATGTAATGTCTCTATCCCTTCATTTCTTCATAAGTTCCAGGAACTTTGATCACATTACATCCTTCCTCAAAATCTTCTATTGAAATCTTCCACCGAAATATAAAGACTAAACCCCTTACTTCATCATTTTGAGCCATGTGCAGTTGGACCTCAACTCTCCTTCCAGTCTGTCAATTTCTCTGATCCCTACTTTTGCTATTAGCTATTCATTATACCCACAGACATTTTTTTTTTTTTTTTTGTCGTTTTTTCGTGACCGGCACTCAGCCAGTGAGTGCACCGGTCATTCCTATATAGGATCCGAACCCGCGGCAGGAGCGTCGCTGCGCTCCCAGCGCAGCACTCTACCGAGTGCGCCACGGGCTCGGCCCCCCACAGACATTTCTTATAATTTTCTTCAATTATTATTTTGTTACTGCCATTTCTTTTTTTTCTTTTCCTACCAATTGTTTTTCTTCAAGGAACACTAAAATTCTGCATTCTTTAGAAGCCATTGTTTTGTGTTGTGGTTCTATTTTTAAAAATTGGCATTATAACCAGAAGTAGATTTACCATAAGGCTGAAAATGAGTTGGAACTCAATAACGAGTTGAAGTCATTGGCACCAGCCCCTTTCAAGCCCCTGAAAAGGGTTTCAGTAATATGTTCACATGGTCATATGCTTGTAAAAGTTGTAAAAATGAGATATTATAAGCAAAATTTGCTAACACTGTGGTCTCTTTCCACTGTAACTTCCACCCTTCACTTTCCACTCTTTTGTCATTGCTGTTGAGCCTTTGACAATTTTGGGATTAGGATAAGAGGAAGTTAAGCTGAGGGTATATCTAGTACAGGCTTAATGTGGTTGTAGTCATTTTTTTATTCCAGCTAAATTTACTTTATTTATATTTTTTAATTGTCAAATAAAATTAAACATATTTGTGGTGTACAGCATGATGTTTTGATATATGTATACATTGTGGCATAGCTAAACTGAGTTAACTAGCCTATGCATTACCTCACAAACATCAGCTTTTGTGGTGAGAACACTTTAACTCTCACTGATTTTTAAGTATATAATACATTTTTATTAGCTATAGTCACCATGTTGTACAATAGATCTCTCATCCTATTTCTGTATTGCTAATTCTTGCTTTCTCTGATTTTCTCACTCTCTGTCTCTTTCTGTTTCTCTCTATCTCCTTTTCTTTCTCCTTCCCTTCTTTCTTGCTTTCCTTACTTTTGGTATGTGGTAGTCATTAAAGATTTTTCTTGTTATGAAGCACTCAAAGCATTAAAATTTATGTTTTATCTGTAATCTAGTTAATGTACAACTGAAAGAACTATTATAATAATGTAATATAATAATGATAAAATCATGCATTGGTACATAAACAAACATCTACATAATTGTGCAGTGAATAAAATATCTCTTCAACTAGATTCATTCTTCACTTTTAGGAAAAAAAAAAGAAATACAAGTGATACAGATTCTGTTTTCCAACATGAAATAAGATAGTAAAAACAAACTTTTGAATGGCATACCTGTGCTTGAATTTTAAGTAGTAAATAGTATTTAAGTTAAGAAACAATATAAATTTAGTAAGACCCAACAAAAGTCAACTTTTCAATTCCTTGTAGCTGTTGTTACTCCTACTATGCTGACTTTAATCTGTATTTGCTTGTCCAGCCTCCAGAATACTCTACATACCAAGTCTAGCATAAAGAGTTAAATATTTTGTGCAGTAAATATGTATTGCTAATACATATCTTGTGCCAAGACATCTTATTACTTAACATTTTACCCCTCATATGTTGACATAAAATATTATATTCTTTGAATTTACTATGTACATTCAAACTTCCAATAAAGTCTCCCTAAATCTCAAACTACTAAATAGAGTTTTTTAGTGGTATTATTTCACCAAAAATTCACTATTAATATTGCTCAGTAAATAAAGCTCATCAAAATTGTCTTTTCCTTTCAAAATACAGAGTTCTGGAACAAAACATAAAGCTACATAGAAAAGTAATATCCATAAACCTGCAATGGAATAAATGTATGCAGAATTTCAGAACATTAAAATTTTTATAAATATTGAATCTGATTTTAAACATCTCTCTCTCTCTCTCAGAGATAAAATAACATCTGTGGAGAAAAAGCACTATGAACAAAAGGCCAAGGTCTGTAAGTGTTCTGTTTTTGCCTCCTAACTACTTTACCAAGTGACATGGTATTTTTGTGTTTTCTTTTTTTTAATAAAGCAAGTGCTATAAAATCAAAATAAATATATGGTTTGAGTTAGTCAAATTGAACAGTGAATCACCTAGATTAAAGGACATATGAAATGACACATGTGTCATTTACTATCAGAATGAAAATGCTTCTCTAGCTGCTGGAGTGAATCTTAAGCCACCATGGGCCTGCACATTTAACAAATTACTCGGCTTGAGCAATACTGTCAAAAAAGACAGTAATGTCAGACTGAAGTATATAGGCTCTCTGATTAATAGAAGTCCCCATATGATGGAGTAAGTTACAACCTTAATGTACAAATAATGAACCTCTATTAAACGGAGGGGTATCATAAATCAAAATACTGTAGAAAAACCATAAACCTGTGGCAACATAATGGTCACTAGGGCCCAAGCTCTATTAATCTTGCATGGTGCAATATTATTTCTCTAGGAGAGACAACTAAATGCATCCCATATGAAAATGAATTATGAGTGTGATAAAGGTTCTGGACTATTCATTTAAGTTAATGGTAAGGTTCATATTGAGATAACCCCTGGTTAACTCCTCCTCTCACTCTGCCTTGAACTCTACTTCAACAAAGACAAACACTGACTTGGTCAATCTTCATTCTAAGCCTTCCATTTGTCTAAAATGCCCTAGGAAAGAAAAGAAGAAAGAAAAAGAAAATAGAACACCATAAGCAGAAATAAACTGTCCCACTCTCAAAATATTTCTAGTTTTCTTTTTCCTCATCTATACCTGCTCAATTTATTTAAACCTTCATTGTATATATCTTATCTCTACTCAGAGTTGCACACACAATTTGATATTTATACCTTTGATATGCTTCCTGCATGTTTTTCTATTGACATTGCATAATGGAAATAAAACTCCCATATGAATTAACTGTTAAAAAGCAAATAAAATATTTAATACAAATTATCTTAGCACAGCATTTGTTTGAAAAAATTTTTTCACTTATAGTTTAATATAACAGAAGTTATTTTTCCTTAATGTACCCTGATATGTTACGATTTATAACTATTTCCTGTAGATAAGACAGATTCTAGTAGGATGAAAAATCTAAGTTGATTGTTTACATATTTTGTGATTGTTAAAAATATTTACATACAGTCTTATTCTATTAAAAACTGCTCTTGGTATGAATAATGTGATTCAATATCAACTTGATCAAGAACCAATAGTCTCTGCTGCTTTTAGGGGCTACACATATTCTTAGTTGTAGCAGGCATTTATTTTAACTATTTTACTCTACTAAAAACCTGAAAGTTTATTTGTCTATAATAGATATCAACTTAGTTATGGAATCTCAAGTTTGTTTCTACAGTAGATTTGTATTTATATTATCAATACAAATATATCTCAATCATTTTTAGATTCCCTTCCTCCCCCAAGTCTGCTATGGTAACTCAGTCAATTCAGGACACCACCTCTGTCTCCTTCCATTTTGTGCCACCATGGTTCATGTTTCAGGGTCCATGCTAGTTGACATTCATCCACACTGACATCCACAGTCATGTGGATTCCTAGAGGACCTTTGGTTAACTGCAATCTGTTGTAATGTCTCTGGTGTGGTATTGACCGTCATCACAGGATAGCAAGCTTATATAAGCTTGAGTCTTCCTATCTGAATTGTGAAGTCACTATAAAATCCCTAGTCTCCTACGGTGGGGCCCAGGGTCATGGGTGAAGGGG
This sequence comes from Cynocephalus volans, assembly GCF_027409185.1. Classification (NCBI taxonomy): domain Eukaryota; kingdom Metazoa; phylum Chordata; class Mammalia; order Dermoptera; family Cynocephalidae; genus Cynocephalus; species Cynocephalus volans. The sequence goes on along the minus strand of NC_084460.1, from coordinate 167,591,414 downwards.
CTGTATTGTCCTGTTTGTCTTTGTGACACAGAAACTTAAGAAGGTGGCGGATATTTCATGACATAAATTTGCCATAAATGAATGTGCTATCTGTACTCTAATATAAACAAACAATTGGGATAATTCCATGATGTGATAAGAACACAAAAAGAGAATGTAATACGGTCATGAATAATGTGATAGTGACTGGGTGAGTCCTTTTCCTATGATGAGAGAGATCCATCCAGAAAAAGTGACATTTGAGATGGCACTTAAATGAAGAGAAAATATCAAGTGTATGAATATTGAGAAAAGAGTTCCTAATTAGAAAACAAACAGGGCTGGCTGGTTAGCTCAGTTGGTTAGAATGTGGTGTTATAACACAAGGGCAAGGGTTCAGGACCTTGTACTAGCCAGATAGCACCCCCACTCCCCCCAAAAAAAAGAAAAGGAAAAGAAAAACAAAAACAAAAACCTGGAAATGCACTGAGAAAAGTACTTTGTATTTTTGAGCGACAGAAAGAAAGCCTGACTAGGGCATTGTATACTCGATAGAAGATATAGACATATTTGACTGTATAAGGTTCAGGAGCCAAATTTTGTGATGCCTGTATTATAAGCCATCATGAGGGATGTGGGATTGCTTTAGTTGCCATCCGTGTTTGTGGGGAGAATGGAATTAATTACATTTATGCCTTAATTTTTTTGCTATGGTTGCTTTATGGAAAGAAAGAGAACTGGAGAATAAGACTGAGGTAGAGATGCCAGTCTCGAGGCCACAGTTGAAGTTTTCTACAGAAATGATCATAGTTTAAAGTAGGATTAAAGTCTAAGAGAGTATGAGAACTATTAAAAACAGAAAGATTCAGGCCTGAGAATATCTCAAGAATAATGTATCCTATGATGCAGCAATTCCACTTATGGATATATAACCAAAATAATTGAAAGCAGGGTCTCAAAGAGATACAAAGGTTAATTCAAAAATTTCATGGAAAGATTCATATTATCTTTTAGTTCTATTTTTTTTCACAAACTTTTTGAAGTACCCTCGTATTTCATTTCAAACATCCATGTATATAGCACCATTATTCACAATAGCTAAAACGTAAAAGCAACCCAAGTGTCCAAGTGTTTATGATTGAATAAGCCAGATATGTTATAGACATACAGTGGAATATTATTCATCCTTAAAAAAGAAGGAAATTCTGACATACACTACAACATTAATGAACACTGAAAACATTATGCAAAGTGAAATCAGCCAGTCGTGAAAAGAAAAATACTATATGTCTCCACTTATATAAAGTAATTTGAGCAGTCAAAATCATAGAGACAGAAATTAGAATGGGGTTTGCCAGCATTAGGGGGAGAAGGAAAGGGGCATGGGGAGTTATTGTTTAATGGATGCAGAGTTTCAGTTTTACAAAATAAAATGTTATGGAGATTAATGGTAGTGACGGTGCATGCATGAATGTCTTTAATAGACTTAAATATACTAAAAATAGTCAATAAAAAAACCTATTTAGTTCTTATAGGTTTCTGTGCCAGTCTCTAAGACATAGGGAATAAAAGATGTATACCACTTGGATGCTGTCTTTGAGATACTCGTTCTGGTGGGAGATAAGAGCATAAATAGATAAATTACAAGACAATGTGTTAAGTGACCCTATTTTACTTATCGTCTTTTCTGAAATGCATTTTCTGAAGGGAATATGTGAAACTGAGTGTTTTCCAAACATCTAAAATGTAGAGTACAAGGTGACGAGAGAGCCCAACCAAGCTTCTGGTACTCATGAAAATGAAGGAAAACAAAATATTCTTGGAAACCTTTCCCTTATTTGTGTGTGACAGCAATATTAGTACAGCCATTTAAAAAAAAATACATAGATGATAATTTGAAGTACTAAACCCAGTTTAAAAGAAAACAGAAACCAAATGAGTACTAACTCAACTGTTGGTATGTTGCAATTTTAACCAACCAACTTGAATCTAGCCTGGAGGATTTGAGTTGTCTATAGGGATTCTGCTATAGATTATTGACATGATATTAAATGAGAAGTTTTAAACCATTTCATTTTTATGTTACTCTCTAGAAGGTTGTCATAAATTTTAATTCTTAACTACAGTACGTAACAGAGGAATATGCAAAGCATACATGAAATTTTAATTATTGGTAGGGTTCAGTGACAGAAATTAACGTTACAATTCACTTTTTCACAAAATCTCAATGATTCTGTGAAAATTTTCAAGGTTATTTATAACATACTAAAAAAGGATATCTAAGAAAAAACAACCACATATATTTTGATCTAAAGGTGAAAACAAAGGAAATGTGAATTTATCACTATGTTAAATTTAAAGACATTTTAAATAACAATGTTAATATTCACTAAAAGAATAGTGATGACACAAAGTATTTCTATATAGAAATTGATATGTCTTTTGTCAGGCTAGCAGGCTGAGCTTTTTGTCGATCGCTCATCTGCTATATAAGTGATCAAACCACAAAAGGCCCAAGTGACTCTATTTGTTTCTTGGACTACTGACAGTGACTTTCTGCCAAAAAAAAAAAAAATGGCTCAATTCAGGGAGTATGCTCTAAACAATTACAAATTCTCAATCATTACAATTCTATAAGAAGAAACATGTATTTAATTTAGAACATTTAGCAAAAAAATTGAAATTATTTACATTTGCCACTAAAAATCATGTTAAAATACTGTCACAACATTGTAGGCAATACTCCCACAAATATAATAAATATTTAAATATGCAGGTGAAGTTAAAAAAATCACTCTTCTAAATTATCAAAAATCCTAATGGATTTTATTTAAAGCCCTACCAAATATAACTAGAGCTAAAGTATTATTTTCAATTAATATATGATGACTCAATGTATGGAGTCATACCTTTTCATGTAAATACTCCCCCAAGGTATACTAAGACAATTTTTAATTTTTCTCCTACTTAAAATAAAGGGCTTGTATTCTATAAAACTGCTAGAATGGGCTTGCAAAAATTAGACATGCTCTCATATTTTTACTTCCCTTTTTGTTTCATTGATTATATTTTTCTTACATTATTTCAAAGTCAAAGTTAATCAACTAAATTATTCTGCATTATCTAGTAATTGTGGAATTATTGTCAATTTTAATTCCAAATCATGTAATTTCTGTTGCTGTCACATTCAATGTTGTTTTTAACTTATGGTTTCACTTTAAGAGATACAATTTTAGACAAGACTACATCATTTGAGAGAATTTAAAACATAATGGAGTTAGGACTTTGAATTCTCCTTCTATAGCCTACTAGAATTTGGAGACTCTGACTTTAACTTTCCTCATGTGAAAAGATAAACCTATCTATACTACCCTTTAGAGATGTTATATGTATAAAGATAAGAAATTGTCTAGTGTATGGAAGAAATTCAATTAACAGCAGAAATTATTTTTATGTGCTCATTTCATTTTCCTCAGAATTTGGAGAAATTTTAAAATTACTGTCAGAAATAAAAGACTACAACCATGCTAAAATAAATAGATAAGGTTATTAATCAATGAATGCTACCTTCCTTTTATAAATTAGCTGATGTAACTAGAAATTCTCCAAATTAAGGAGGTAATTTTTCTTGCAAATCAAATAAAAATGAGTTAGCTCTATTCTTTGAAGATATTCGAGTGTTAACAAATATTCAAATGATATATAATAAACCAAATATAATGCATAATAAAAAAATGCATTTTAGATCAATATTATTTGTAGTTAACCTTGTGTTATACAAGGTGTACTTACTTATAACTACTCCTTTGCTCATCAATGTACAATTAATGTAACCCTTTAAGCAATAATATCCTAAGTTTACCTATGAAAACTGACAGGGTGAAAAAACAAGTAGACGATGGCTAGATCATATATAAAAATAGAACTCGGACCCATGACTCAGCAGACAACCCAGGAAACCAACCTATCATCTAGAGTAACCAGCCCAGGAAGCCAAACTACTATCTACATGTCTGGCTAGGCTAAGTCCATGAATCCTCACAGCACCAATTATCTAGCTCTTAATCCTGTTCGTGTCACCAATTGTAGAGCTACTCGATCACGATACTAGTTGTCAGGCTCTTTTACCTGCCAGTAATACCGCACCCACTGGGCCGGTGGTCGAGCTAAGGCTGGGTCTGGAGCCCACAGACCCCTGAAGCCCATTCACAGACTGGGTCACAAACCCTTCACACGCCAGGCTGGGTCACCAGACCCCTTCACACAGGTCTATGAGCTAGGTAACCAGCCAAAAGTTCCCTGGAGCCATAGGTTGGAAAGCATGGCTGTGCAGCAGATGCCCGAGGCCAACGCCCACGCACCTGCTTCACTTCACTAAAACTCCTCTCTCTGTCTCTCTGTCTCTCTCTTTCTGTGAAGAACTCAAGAATAGCAAGAAAACTGAAAAGATAAATTGGTGCTAATGCACACTAACTCCACACACACAAACACACACAATCTGCTTACAAAAGATGTGAACCACACCCAGCTAGACCTGAGGTGAGGGCCCTCACCAAACTATTCTATTTTCCCAACACAACAAGGCAAACTTGTAGGAAATGAGACCATTGTCTCTAGCAAACATTCTAGGAAGCCAAACAATAACTTCTATATCAATCAGCCTAAAATAGCTGGAACTTGATTAATAACTGACAGCTTCCGTATTTTTTTTCTCTGCTTCCAACATAAAACTAACCAGAGAAAGACAAATACACACCTCTAACCAATCACATAGGATGCCTTGTTTTTAGTTAGCTAGCTACAGCTCCCCTATGCTAACAGCCTCCAATCAGGGCACAACTGAAGCCTTCATTTTTTTTTTTTCACTGTGAAGCTTTTTCACTCTTCTGCCTGCCTTTAAGTCTCTGCTTAAGCACAGTAATGGTGATGACTTCCTTGCTATAATAAGCTCTCAAAAATAGCCTTTGCCTGTACTCATTTGGTTGCTTTTTGTTTATTTCCACAAAAGAAAAAAAAAATCATTAGTGATATTAATATGAACCAAACCTCAAAAATGAGAAAATAGAATCAATGTAAACATAAACAGTCTGACGCCACATAGATGCTCCAACCTCACCAATTTGTGTTCTAAACATTTAAAGGCATGTATTAGGAAAATGAAACAATTTGGTCAGGCTCCCCTCACCTCAGGGCTGGATGGAGAGGTTCCATAAACACTGTGTGTGTGGGGGGGGGGGGGGTGGAGTGAGTGCACCAGCACAGGGCCACTTTGGCTGGTGTTTATTGCCTCAGGCACCGGCCCTGAGCAGCCATGTTTTTCTAGACCTGCAGCTTCCAAGGACCATGTGGCCAGTTACCTAGCTCACAGACCTGTGTGAAGGGGTCTGGTGACCCAGCCTGGCATGTGAAGGGTTTGTGACCCAGTCTGTGAATGGGCTTGAGGGGTCTGGGTGCTCCAGACCCAGCCCTAGCTCAACAATTGGCCCAGTTGTGCAGGATTACTGGCAAGTAAAAGAGCCCAACAACTGGCTGGTCACCTATCTTTACAATTGGCGTCACAGGAAGGATTAAGAGCCAGATAATTGGCGCTGTGAGTAGATTCACGTAATCAGTCTCACAGTAGCCTCACAGTAGCCCTTGTCGTAGCCAGACAGCATGATCTAGCTATAGAGAACATCTCTTATGTAAAAAACCGAGAGAAGTAATGTTGCGTGACACATGGCTCTCAATAAAGTAACAGAAATGAGCTTTATGATTTTTTCTTTTATCTTTCAAATCATTAAGTATGCAAGGATATTAAGTCAGAAATAAATGTTACCTCTAAAAATTCTTTCTACAAAGCTCATTTAGAAAACACACATATAAATTTAATAGTTATTCAGAGAAATAAATAACCACCAAATCAGGACCCTTGGGAAATGACTACTAGAAAAGGTTTCATAGAAGATTACGAAAAAAAATAAATTAATTAAAGGAACTAAGGGATCATTGTTTCATGTCTTTATGGCTTTCCTAACACAAAGTAACGAATCACTAAAACCAGATTATGCATGCAAAACTGCTTAAAAGTGACCTGAATGAAAGAAAAATTAATCTATTTCTCTTTTTGCACCCCCCCAGTAAAATTATCAAGTCCAAATTAATAAGAATTTTAGACCAAGAAAGAAATTACTTAACATAGCAATTATAAACTATTATTGAATCACTTGGAATATAAATATATATATATATTATATATTATATATATACATTTTATATATATATGGCAATAGAAAAATAATACTACACGTTTAGCACAAATTGCGTACTTGGTGCTAGGCTAGGTTCTTGCATATGTATTAGCTAACTGAATGAGCTCTGGTTGACTATTTGGAAACCTATGATACGGACTTTCTGTTTTGATCATGACCTCACACTACATCCCAAATCATGTCTAATAGTCGCTTGAAATAAGGACATATTAAACAATACAAAGGGTATCCAGTTTTAGGCTACTAAGCTACAGTAACAATCCATAAATCCTTTTATGGAATTCACTGTTTAAAAAACCTCCATATGTATGGAAATAGCACAAATTGCTTTGGAACATACATACATACATATATGTGTGTGTGTGTGTGTGTGTGTATGTGTGTGTGTGTGTGTGTGTGTGTGTGTGTGTGTATATACACACACTCCAAATATATGGAAAAAACCCACACAATTTCACACCTTTCTGTTTATGTAAATTTACAATGAAGATGTGAAATTTTCACGTAAGAAGATGTGGGTAATTAAACGATAAGTGCTACTTATTCACTTACTACCATCCTTAGCCAATGTGATTGGTGCTCAATATATTTGAAAATGGAAGGTAGAAATACATACTGATTTTAATCTAGTTCATTGTGTTGTAAACTAACAAGAACAAAAAGAACGATGGAAAGGGAAAAAGATAAATTATCATTATACTTTCATTTTCAAAGGTGGTAACTGTTGGATACATTCATACATTTCAAATGTCATTAGACCTTACCATTTATCTGTATTATGACATTAAGTAAAATGGTTCAATTTTAGTATTTGTTTATTTTTCAGATGTGATATATTTCATGCAAAGAAAAATTTCTGTAACCAATCATATAATTTATGTTTGAATATCGTACATGACTGGCAGCAGAAGATATTACAGGGTCATTACCTTTTATTTTAATGCACATTAAATTGTATTTTCATTAAATAACATACAGAAGCATTTAATGCCATTTTAAGTTTGAATATTTCCAATTGTGAAAAATGCGAGGGTTCTTCAAATGTTCATGGACAGACTGCATTATCTTTTAATTTCATTTTTTTATGAACTTTTTAAACCTTTTGAAGTATTCTCATATGCTGCAACAAAATCAACTCAAAAAACGAGTATTTATGTATGCCTGTAGGATTCATGTAGCATACTTCACATGAAAAGTTTATGATTCTATGTGAAAAAAATAACAAAAAGATGAAGATTCTGGAAGTGTAAAAAACTCAGAAATGCAAAATATAACTGCAAAAAATAAGAAATCAAAAAGAGCAACACATTTCAGTTAGAAAGGATAGTATATTAATTATATATTATTTAGTAATAGTTTCTCTAGCAATATCATAGTTTTAGGTGATCCAACTCCTCACTTTTCTGGACATTTTGCATTAATTTCTTTACCAGGGATATGAGAATTCTATTACTGAAACTTCAGTTTCATTGTTAATGTTCCATTTATCTATTGAGTGTTTAGCATTCTTTTATATATGGCCCAAGAAATTGTACTCGTATGTGCACAAAAACACAGGTCACAAAACAAAGGCACTTATAAGATTATATGAAAACAGTATACCTAGGGATAGTTATCTTTTACCTTTAAGTAAAGCGTTTATTGTGGCAAATGCCATAATATATGAAATGTGAAATTCTTCTAGTGACAGTCTGGAAAATCAGACAGTACCTAAAATGGATGTCATGTCAATGTATAAAAATTGTTTCTGTCAGCTTGTTATCATCACAACCTTATATAAGTGTCTATGAGTGATGGCATAGCCAAATAAATGTAATAAAAAACAATGTAACATTTGATATCTAGTACTCTGTTACCAATCTGCTTTAAAATTTTAGTTCTTCAACTTTACTTCCTGGTGGTTGTAGTGTTTAAAAAGAAAATTCAAATGACAGACTACTATTATTTCAATATTTTCTTTAAGTATATAAATGACATAAAATAAATTGGAAATGTTCTTAAATATCCTTAATTGTCAATATTAATCTATTTAAACAATTAAATTTCCTTAGAAAATAAAAATAAACATAGAAAATTTATTTCACTTTTTTATTACAATTTGGAAATGTATAGTTTTTGCCTAGAAAATATTCAACTTAAATATCTTATATTTTTCTTCAATAACTTTATTTCCAGCAAAGTAAAGCAATTTAAGTCCAATTTTTAAGTATTTGATCCCATTTTATTCTCTAACAATGCACTTAGATTCAAGAACTTACTTTTTTTTATTAGATTAAATAACACAGATTAAATCAGAAGATGAATTAAATCAGAATTTTCAGAAGTCATTGAAATAGATTTGGAAACAATTTTGATAAGCAATTGTCTGATCTTTCTTAGTTTCCCTTTGGTGATAATTTTTGCTCCCTGTTTTAAAACTAATGAAATTGTGTTTATGAAACATTTGGTGTACTTTAAGCTCAAAGATACTATGCACATAAACCATTTTACTATTATTACTATTACACTTTCATGTGTATATAACTCAAATGAAAGTCAGTAAATATTATGTATCTAAGTGGTCTGTTCAGTCAGGATTTATTTATATTATTCAATGACAGGATGGAAACTGTGGTAATGTGTTAAAATATTGTAGATTGTGTGTGTGTGTATGTGTCTGTAATCATATTAAGATACTTATTTAAAATACCTGTTTTGAAAGACCATTTGCCTTGTGACAATATGACTAATTTGGTAAACCATATTTTAAAATATCCATCTTTTATGTTAATAAATAAAATAAACTTTCTTCAATAGGGAAGAACAAATTAAAAAACTAAAATGATATTTTCTAACAATACATATTTTGTAATCCAGAATATTCTTTATATGTTTTTTTTCCTGTAGATTTTGCTCAAACATATTCAAGAGTAATATTTTCTCCAAAAAAGTTCCCTACCTTCTTTTTTCTTTTTAGATGCCAATGCAAGTTTTTCTAATTAGAGTACAATATAGAAGGAAAATAATTGGACAAGTTTTCGAAACACAAAAGTTTTAACATAGCACTTTTAGTAACTAGGTTGCTATTATGGCTAGTCATGAAAATTCTTTATTATAACTTTTACACATCTATATAACTTAGCAAGTTTTTTAATATGACAAAATGAGATAATTAATATGAAATTTCTATGTTAAGACTATACTGCTGCTTACTTACATTAGGAATATTTTACTTCTTCCTGTAGTTTCCCACATACTGAACAAATAATTCTACTTATGCTAAGAAGTTTGTGGAGCCATGGACATGTGTAGGCATGAATATAGAAATCAAATTAGATATTTTATACAAAGATCCTTTTAAAATTTAAGGTCTTTTAAAATGTGAGAAATTCATGTTGCAACATATAAGTAAATAAACCAAACTAATGAATCAACAGTCACTCCATAAATGTTGGTCTGCTATTGTCTTAGTTCATTCGGGCTGCTATAACAAATGACCATAGACTGGGTGGTTCATAAACAACAGAAATTTATTTCTCACAGTTCTGGTGGCAGAGAAGTCTAACATCAAAGACAGGCAGATTTGGTGTCTGGTGACACTCTGCTTCCTGGTTCATAAATGGCTGACTTTCTGCTGTGTCCTGACAAGGTGGACAGGGTGAGGAAGCTCTCTGGACCCTTTTTTATAATGAACTAATCCCATTCATGACCTAATCACCTCTCAAAGGCCACAGTCTCTAATACCATCACATTGGGAATTAGGTTTCAACATATGAATTTTGGGAAGTCACAAACATTCAGTTTATAGAAGCTGTTTCTCATTCACCCTAATTTTTATATTTGTTCTCTTTCCTGTTTCAGAAGTGAGGGAATTCTATATAGGGAGAGATGGGTAGAGACTTTAAAAATGGAGAAATAGTTTACTATATTATTTACTTCTTAAGTTTTCTCCAACCCATCATATTATAAAGGAAAGAGATTTCTGAACATTCTTCATGGAGAAAAAACAATTAAACTTTAAACATTTAATCATGAGCATCCTATCCACAAATCTACCTTTCATCATTCATCTATATCTCTCTAAGCCTATGTCTTACAAACTCTCAGGCATTAGAAGCATGCCTTCATCAAATTTCAAAGAAAGAATAATTTCTTAAAATTCAGAGTAAAATAGTGAATAAAGGAGTAATATAGTTGTATTATTAATTTTTTAGATAATTTTTACACAGTCAATTAAATTATTCTTTAAATTAACAAGGCAGATATTTAAAAAGCTAAATAAGAAATACATGAAATGGCCCTTAACCATTCCTTTCATACGCTTTTAATATTTAAAGTATAAGGTTAGAAGTTTGAAAATGTGAAGAGAGTATTCAGATAAACATAACAGGTTATTTAATACATTTGAAAACCTCTGCATTAAATTAATTAAATTCTTAAATTTCTATTTTCCATAGGTTATTGACAAGGAAACCAAGGCACGGAGAAATATACAGTTTTCCCAGTATTATAAGCTAATAAAGTGTAGAAATGGTCTTTGAAACCAAGCAGTCAAATTTTAGACTTTTTGCTTTTTACTATTAGACTACACAACACAATCTCTCAGGAGAATCCTGTGATAATGGAAACCACAGGAAAGTAATGTCTCAGGAAAAAGGATTGGGGAGTACAGCACTTGGTTAAAAACCTATATTTGATGTTTTTAAGCCCGACTATAGAAAATTACAAAGGCTTTGCCTAGAAAGCCTCACAGGGGAAGCTGTCTTCCCCATACCAGACCTGATGCCCAGCCAAGGAACTGCAGGCAGAAGGGAGTCACAGTCAAGGACTCTGGCCCCCATGCCCAGCCTTGATCTTTTACATGCGTACATTTCTAGCCCAAAAGCCTTTATTCAGAGGCATTTTTATAGGTAACCTTCAGAAGTTAGAGCCTTAGAGGCTGAAACCTCTGTAAGAGATATAGGGGACCTTGAAGACACTTCTCCACTTTGACTCAGTACCGAGTACTTCTCCACTCTAACCCTATAACCCTTCCTATTATCCTCTCCTCATTTCCTGGGATCATAAAACTACAGGAGTCTTTTGTTTGGGGCTCCCTTGCTAGTGAGATGACCCCCATGTTTGTGCTGATCCACGTGATGTGCTGATCCACCCTAAACGTGTTGTTGTTCCTTGGGGTTCAAAATAAAACAGGGAGAAGCCCGTGTTGGTTAGCCTCTTGCTCACATGGGTACTATTACAGAAGTGAGCAAAGCCTTTACTGTTATTCAATTTTGGATTGTTGTCTTTTTTGGCTTCTCTAACACCTCTTGTCTAAGCCTGGGTGAGCTCCTTTCAAGGATGTGTTCAACTTCATCAAGTTCTTAGAAGATAAGATAGAAAGATGATCTGGATATAACAGAAAGATATAATCCAAAAGAAATAATGGCATTACTTTAAGATGACTCGGCAGAATGTGAAAATTAAACCCATATGGAGAAGTGCTAGTAGGCAGTGTTAGTATGGGAGGTGAAAACAAGTACTGAATATTGATTACACTTTAGAAAAAAATTGTAATGAAAGACAGGTAACTATACGTGAAAGGATTTGTGGAATCAAGGATCTTTTTATTTTAAAATATGGTGCAGCTGAGGTATTGTGATGTGAAATAGAAGGTAGGTTGAAATTCTCAAGATAAAGAGTCAATCAATAGTAAATAATACTGGGGTTCTGAGAAGGTGGGAAGGACTGAGATTCAGAGCCCAAGTGCAAGAACTGGTCTCAGGTTGGAGGAGGATCTGCATTGCAATGGAGGAAATCATAAGGAATGAGTGCAGATGTGGACAAACTTAGAGATTTAATGGTAGAAAATTCAGGTAGTTTTTGTCCTACAACTTATAATTTGTAATTGTGGAAGTTGGGGATAATTATCTGCTAAAAAAGGCATGGATATTAGTAGGGGTAGATGTAGGGGAGATTGTAAAAGTGTGAAATAATGAAGCAGAGAGTGAATTCCCTGCAAAGGCATGCACATGGTGCTATAGAACCTATATGCAAGGTGGGACAATCAACATAGGGAGGGTTCAATAATCAGTAGAAAAAGCTGCAACTTTATGTTCTCCAAGACACTGCTTAAAATCCTGCAATGTGGTATTTTGCTTCCATAAGTCTCTCATAGGGGAATAGTTCATTTCCTTTAGAAACTAAATTATAGCGGCTCTGGTCTCAGGAATAACAATCAAAGGAGAGGCAGGGTGATTCACATGGTTCTAAGGGAAATATGGGCATCAAATGAAAGTACGATTAGTGAAAACTGAAATCAATAACCTCCTTCTCTGGTGCAGTTCTAGAACACATAAGTTAGGCTTACATTGTCCAAACAAAACATAAGAGGATCTTAAAGAACTTGAAGTTACTCACAGGAAAGACCTACAAAAGGACCCTATGAAAAAGCCCATCTGATTATTCCGCAACGATGCCTACCAGGTAAGAAATACTTTCATTAAACAGAAAGCTTTTAATTAGCTTCTCTGTGGCTCACTGGAATACATACATTGATCATCATGTATTTGAGGAAAGCCTTCAACTCAACATACAGAGGTGAAAAACAGAAACTCATGTCCACACACATACACATGCATACATGCACACAGAGATGCATATGAATTACAGCAATAAAAAATAATACCTCAAAGACATTTTATATCTTCTGAAATTTAAGATGAGATAGTGCAAAACTGAGAACAGAACCAGGTAATATTAAAATACAAAGAAATAAGCAATATTTCTTTATATTTCTTGATATTTAGGAAAAAACGTGTTACTGGGCTCAATCTGGCTGCCTGCCCTCTTTCAAAAATAAACAACTAAAAAGTCAAATGTTGGTGAAAATGGAAGTCAGCTTTTATTCAGGAATACCAGTGACCTGAGGAGAGATGGTAGGCTAACCCAGCTCCCTAGTAAACCTGCAGGAGAATGGCCAGACGAAAGCCATCTCAAAGACTCAGTTATTCTCAGGAGTCTTTAAGGAGGAGATTGAGGGAATGGAATGTGGGAAATAAAAAGCAGGAGGGATGGAGATGTGAGCCACAGGGGCTCCGAGCCAGGTGCAAGTTCTTGCCAAGACTCCATTTGGCTTCTGCTCCCGTTTTTATCTCAGGGTCTGGGTGATATTGGAGGAGAAGGTCTGGGGAGACCTGATAACTGGCCTCAATGCACCCCACTCTTTAACAGTTTCCTGACACCACTGCAGGAAAGAATTCAAGAGCAGAATCTCAGTACAAAGTAAAAACAGGTTTAACATAACAAATAGGAACTACAGGCTTCACAGAGAAAGTACGGCCTAGCTCAAGAGACTAAACAAGGCACCAAATTTAATGTAAAAGTGAGAAATGCACACTTAAAGTTTAGTACAAAGTGTAGGCTGGCCCAAGAGAGTGAGCAGCTGCCCATTAGAAATAAGTTTAACACAAAAGTAAAGTATACAACCTCACGCAGCAAAGTGGCCCCAGGAAAGCGAGCTGGCCCCAGGAAAGCGAGCAACCAACCACAGCAAGTTTAATAGAAAAGAAACACACATTTACAGACAAAAAGCAGGCTGGCGCCAGGGTGAGCGGTAGCCTGCTAAAGGCAAGTTTGATACAATAAGAAAAAAATACACACCTCGAGTGAAGTGCAGGCTGGCTCTAGAGAGCATGAGCAAGCAGCCTTGCCTTCTACCAGGATTCCACTTTCCTAGTTTTGCTATCTGATATATATTAATACTATCTAATGAATATTTAACAAAGGGCATGGTTTCCAGTTATGTAACAGTTTTGCACATAGTCGGTCTGTTTTAGAGTGTGCTCATTGGTTAAATTCCAACATATTCACTGAAAAACACTTAGAAATATTCAGTGCTCTCCAGGGCCCCTAGTGTAAGGTCATTTAAAGGATAGAGCCCTTTCTCCTGAGCAGGCTCAACCACTGGGGTTATATAGCTTCTTTTTTACTGAGCATGCTCAGCCATTGCAGTGATACAAATCTGCCCCTTGTGGTCTCAATTTCCCTGTGTTGGTGCCAAAAATAGGTGCAATTAGTAATAGTAACTCTCCTCTAGGGGAGAGCCCAGAAGAGGGGCCTGAGACCTTGGGGGATGTCCTGAATCACGGAATAGTGTCCTGAAACCCAAACCCAGAGAAACTGAACACTTCCTATCTTGGTAGTGTGTGCATGTCTGCATCTTCAGGATGGCTGGAAAACAACTTTACATTGATGTAAATAATGTCATCTTTCCCCATAATCAAGGTTCAAAATAGCAAACAAACGGGAAAAGAGGAAACTCGGAGAAATGCATTCCAAGAAGAAAACTGTGCCCTCTTAAAATTTGCCTATAGTCCAAGTGGATTTAGGTCCCAACATGGCTTCAGTCCCACTCACTCCAACAAAAGGATAGTGAAAAATTTTAAGATCTCAGGAAAGAACTAGGAAAAAAAAAACCGCATTAATTTTATATGTTAATTCCAGAAAAATAATAAAATAATAAAATAATAAAAATTTCATAAAGATGGACAAATGATAATTTAAAATTAAAAATTAAATAATTAAATGTAATAAATGAAAAGTTAAGAATATTAGATGTTCAATGTTACAGCAACAAAAAGATAGACACTAAGAGAGAAACACTGAGAAAATGAGGCTTTAATTTATGAGTTTTACAAAGAGTAGGAAATTTTACAAAGGAGAAAAAATAATAACTCAGGAAGGCTAGTACCACTTTTTCAGTATCCTTGTGTTTGTCTCCTCCTCATTTAGCAGTCAGCTGATTTATCAAGTCTCTAGAGAAATTTTCCTAAATCATCCAATCTTCAGGGAACTTCCTGACCTACTAAAACACACACCCACCCCCCCACACACAAATTATCTATGTTATTTATCAATGTGATATTTTAATTATTTATTTGGTATTGCTTATTTTGACACAGTAGAATTTATGTTCTATGAACCTCATTTGTTGTAAACCACTTAGAAGAGTTCCTAGCATGTGCTAAGTGCTTAATCACTTTTAGTTGAAGTTTTTGTTGTTGTTCATTTTTGGTTTGTTTCTTTGTTTCGAGTACTTCAGACTTCTCCTTCAGCTATTTAGATCTATTAAATACCCACGTGTAAACTTGAATGACTTTTGTTTTTCATTTTTATATTGCAACTTTATTTTTCTCTTTGCTGATCATTTTTAGAAGAGTTAGGATTTACTATCTCAGTGATAATGTTTGTTCCTAAAAGATAGCAAATGTGGGAGTAGGCAAGAGTCACAAGTGAATTCCTACTTAAGCAAGAACCTGCTAACAGTATGAGGAATTTAGGTAAAATTCTAGACAAAAGTTCTCCAAAATTATTTAAGGAAAGGGAAAAATAAAAATTATGTTAAAATGGCAAGGTCTGTATCATTATTTCACTCTTAAAAGGTTTGTTTATTATTTTGGAAAATAAAATAAATTCTCCCTGTGCAGCATTTAGAATATGTTGGCATTCAATGAATTCTAAAAATTATTACCCACAACTAATTTATATTTAATTATTCTGAGAACAGATGGCAAAATTAAATAGCTTTTACATATTCAGAATCAAAAAAAAGCAAGGTTGTTAGTAAAACTTCATACTGAGATATTTTAACAAGATGGGCACTTTTCTAGATAAAAAAACTATTGAACTGTTACTTTTTACATTTTTAAGCTATACATTTGTCCTCAATGATTTAAAATTTTACAATAATGTTTAACCTTGCTTCTGTTATAGTCACCTAATTATCCATCTCAATCTGTCTTCTATTATGTTCAAATATTTCAATTATTGCACATGGTTATAAATGACACAAGTGTTTGAAAAGACTCTGTAGCAGATGGATAATTTCTTATTAATAGATAGGAATGAGCCAGTCATAAATCTATATCATGAGAATAAAAGCTAATCAGCTATTTTGCATTAGTAGTCAGAGTAGCTGATTTACATGTATTTTTGTCCTCCTTCTTGACCTGAGTACAAAGTTTATAAACTCTAATTTCTAAAATACTTACAAACTATTGTACTTGCCTGTAGTAGGCAGAATAATGCCTCTCCCAGATGTCCACATGTTTATCCCCTATATTTTATGTTACATCAGTGGGGCAATCAATGTTCTAGATGGAATTAAGGTTGCTAATCAGTTTACCATGAGATGAGGATATTATCCTGAATTATCCAGGTGGGCCCAATATAGTCATGAGTAGACCTAAAAGTAAAAGAGCCAGGCAGGAGAGACTGGAAGGGGGCCAAGAGCCGAGGAAAGTGCAGAGCCTATAGAAGCTATAAAGTGGTAGGAAATAGATTCTCCCCTTGAGCCTCCAGAATGAATGCAGCTCTGCTGCCACTATGATTTTAGCCCAGGAAGACCATTTCAGAATTCTCACATTCATAACTGTGAGACAATAAATTTGGTTTTGAGCTTTATAAGCTACCAAGTTAATGGCAATGTGTTACAGCAAGAATGGAAAACTAAGAAATCACCTATTTTCTCATATTCCTTACTGTCCTTATGTTTCTTCCTACTCATTGTATTATGTCTCCCTCAACATAGTTAACACACATTCTAAAATGAGATGACTATCCAAATCATGTGTCAATTACCTATTAAAAGCTGCCCTGTGCCTTTCACTTACTCCTTGGATTAATATTTCCATCAACTACTATTCTACCACAATTTCTACCTCTGCCTATGTATCACTTCATTTCTGTTGCTTACGAAAAAGTACCTGAAACTGAGTAATTTGTAAGAAAATGAAATTTATTGCTTGCAGTTTCTGAGAATGGGAAGTCCAAAGCCAGGGAACACATCTGGTGAAGGCATTGGTGGTGGCCACAATGACCCAGGGGTCTCACATGCCAGAAAATGGCAGAGCAGAGAGAGAGAGAGTTCCTCATGCACTCCTTTTAAAGCCCTCACAACCACAGTCATGATCACGACTTTTATCCTTTCACTAGACATGGAACTCAGCATCTGATCACCTCTTCAAGGCCCCACCTTTCAATTACTGTAAGAGGATTTCCCACCCTCTTAACAGTCACAATGGGGATCAAGCTACTGATACATAAAACTTGGAGGACACAATCCATATCATTCCTCTATGGCCCCCGAAATATATGTCCTTCTCTCAGGTAAATACATTCATTACCTCTGCAAAGTCTTAACTTGTTTCAACTCAAAAGCTCAAAGTCTCCAAGTCCCATCTGTGAAATCAAAACAAGTTATCTACTTCCAAGATACAATTTGGGACAAGCATAGCATATGCATTCCTGCTCAAAAAGTGAGAAATAGGCCAAAATAAAAGCATAACAGGTCCCAAACAAGTCCAAATCCTAGCAGAGCAGACATTAAATCTCAAACCTGCTGACTCATGTACCTTGACTCCATGTTCAATGTCCTCTGCATGTTGGTATGGAGGTTGGTTCCCAAGTCCTCAGGCTGTTCCGTTTCTATGGCCTTCCTGGTATCAGGTGATACTTTAGCTCTCGCAGGCTGGTTGTTGCACGCGGGTAGCTCTATAATTCTGGGGTATCCATGGTGAATCTTCTCTCATGGTTCCACTAGGCATGGCACTGATGGAGTTTCTCTGCTCCCACTCTGACCCACGTTTCCACTCGGCATTGCTCTACGGAAGGCTCTATGTGGTGACTCCACCCCTGTGACAGATTTCTTCCTGGGTCCCCAGGCTTTTCCACACAACTTTTGAAATCAGGGTGGGGGCTCCCAAGCCTTCAGAGCTCTGGCATTCTGCCAGTCTACACACATCTAATAAAATGTGGACACAGCCAAGGCTTCTGGCTTGTATTTTCCAAAGCTGTGAATCCAGCCACACCTGGGGCCAATTTAGCATGGTTGGAGCAGCCAAAGCAGCCCCATGGAGGGCACCTCAGGCCTGTTCTCCAAGACCATTCTGTCTCCCTAGGTTTCTGGCCTGTAATGGAAGGGTTGGCCCCAAAGGCTTCTGTGATGCCGTCAGGGCTTTTTCCTCCTTCTCCTGATAATTCTTTTTTCATATTAATCTTCTTAGCAAGTAGTGGCTGAGATGCACCATAGTGTTTTTCTTCTGAAAATGCTCTACCACATGGCCAGGCTGCAAATTTTCCAAATCTTTACACTCTGCTTTCCTTTTAATTATACATTCTGGCTTTACCTCATGCCTTTCCTGCCATAACTCTGCATAGCCTGTTGCAAGTAGCCATGGAAGCTTTTTAATACTTTGCTGCCTAGAAATTTCTTCTGCCAAATACCCTGGGTCAGCACCTTTAAGTTCCACCTTCCGAAAACATTTGGGGCATGAACAGAATAAAGCCAAAATCCTTGCCAGTTCATAGCAAGGCCTCAGATTCTGATAAGTCCCATCTTATTTGCATCTGAGACTTCCTCAGAATAGTCTTTATAGTCCATATTTCTATCAGCATTGTTCTCACCATCATTTAACCAGTCTCTAAAATATTACAGATTTTCCCTGGTTTTCTTGACTTCTAAATACTTTCTCTAGCGCCTAGGCTTTATCTAGCCTGTTCTTCCAAATTCCTCCAGACTCTCTTCAACACCCAATTCCAAAGCCTTCTCCACATTTTCAAGTATTTGTTATAAGCAACACCCCACTTCTCTGGTACTAATTTTATGTATTAGTCAGTTTCTGTTGCTTATAACAAAATATCTGGAACTCAGTAATTTATAAAAAAAACAAAAACAAAAAACCACAAAATTTATTGCTTACAGTTTCTGAGGCTGGAAAGTCCAAAGTCAGGAAACACAATCTGGTGGAAGGCCTTGGTGGTGGTGACAGTGAACAAGGGATCTCACATGCCAGAAAATTATGGAATAGAGAGAGAAGATAGTTCCTCATGCACTCTCCTTTTAAAGCCTTCAAAAATATGCCCATGACCACCATTTTTAATCCATTCACTATGGCATGGCATGGTCCTCAGCATCTAATCAGCTCTTCAAGGCTCCACCTTTTAATTATCATAATACAATTTCCCAGCCTCTTAACAGTCACAATGGGGATCAAGCTACTAATACATAAAACTTGGGGGACATAATCCATATCAGCCAATACCACTAACAGTCAACATATGGTGAGCACTTTCTATGTGCAAGCATTGCACCAAACAAGTTTTACTCTTTATCTTTTTTCTACCCACTTAATAAATCTATTATGTCCCCTTGTTATAGACACTATGCTTTACTGTCTCCCAATGCAAATATAGATTTATTTGAAGTACTTCACCCTTTACTAACTGCATTGCCAAGATCATATTAATTGGATGGGGGAAAGAGAAAAGGAACTAGGTTTCAGGTTTAACTGAGAGCATTCCTATTTGTAAAAAGCAGATTTGTAGTGTATTTGTAAGTCATGAAGACCACCTATTTTTCTTTTTTATTTTTGAGTTTTATCAATCTCAAAAGCACATGATTGAATTCCTAGCAGCTATATTTCTAAATTAGGAAGTTGTTCTTATTTTCTACCCAGGACAATATCAGTGTTGCCCACCTGAGTCAAGTATAATCTGATCCTCTACTGTTCTCTTTAGAATTTGGCATTCATAATGGTGAATAGTAATATCAATCTAGGAGACGGTATTAGTCCATTTCTGTTGTTTATAACAACATACCTGGAACTGGGTGCTTTGTAAGAAAATGAAATTTGTTGCTTATAGTTTTGGAGGCTGGGAAGTCAAAAGTCCATTTGGTGAGGGTGACCATGACACAGGGGTCTCACATTGCAAGATGGTGGAAGCAAACAGAGGGACAGATTCTTCTTGCTCCCTTTTTTTTTTTTTTTTTTTTTTTTTTTTTTTTTTAATTTTATTTTGTCGATATACATTGTGGCTGATTATTGCTCCCCATCACCAAAACCTCCCTCCCTTCTCCCTCCCCCCCTCCCCCCCAACAATGTCCTTTCTGTTTGCTTGTCATATCAACTTCAAATAATTGTGGTTGTTATATCTTCTTCCCCCCCCCCCCCCCCGGTTTGTGTGCGTGTGTGTGTGTGTGTCTGTGTGTGTGTGTGTGTGTGTGTGTGAATTTATATATTAATTTTTAGCTCCCACCAATAAGTGAGAACATGTG
Source organism: Cynocephalus volans (assembly GCF_027409185.1). NCBI lineage: Eukaryota > Metazoa > Chordata > Mammalia > Dermoptera > Cynocephalidae > Cynocephalus > Cynocephalus volans. The sequence continues at coordinate 167,571,110 of NC_084460.1, read as the reverse complement.
GTATTTCTCTTTCTGTGCCTGACTTGTTTCACTTAATATAATTCTCTCAAGGTCCATCCATGTTGTTGCAAATGGCAGTATTTCATTCGTTTTTATAGCTGAGTAGTATTCCATTGTGTAGATGTACCACATTTTCCGTATCCACTCATCCGATGATGGGCATTTGGGCTGGTTCCAACTCTTGGCTATTGTAAAGAGGGCTGCGATGAACATTGGGAGACAGGTATACCTTCGACTTGATGATTTCCATTCTTCTGGGTATATTCCCAACAGTGGGATAGCTGGGTCATATGGTAGATCTATCTGCAATTGTTTGAGGAACCTCCATACCATTTTCCATAGAGGCTGCACCATTTTGCAGTCCCACCAACAATGTATGAGAGTTCCTTTTTCTCCGCAGCCTCGCCAGCATTTATCGTTCACAGTCTTTTGGATTTTAGCCATCCTAACTGGGGTTAGATGGTATCTCAATGTGGTTTTGATTTGCATTTCTTGCTCCCTTTTTAAAGCCCTCAGAACCATGCCCCTGATCACTGTTATTAACCCATTCACTATGGCAAGGTCCTACAATCTAATCACCTCTTCAAGTCCCCATCTTTCAATTACCACAATAGGATTTTCCACCCTCAAAAATTACAGTAGGAACTAAGTCTCAATGAGCTGGGGGTGGGGGGGAGGAGGTGGCATCCAATCTAATGGAGAGATTTTAAACACATGAGCTGTAAAATGACCATTCACATGGAAAGGGAGAGGAACATTTTTTGGTAGAATACACACACACACACACACACACACACACACACTAGTGAGAGACAATAATACAGTATGCGTGTGTGTATGTGTTTGTGTAGTAAAAGAGAGAGAGTTGACTTTTAAAATCTTTTATGTGTTTATTGAATTTTCTCTACATGCTTCCTTTGTCTTTTGGTTCTATTACACGAATAGTATATTTAGAATGAATTTCGTCCTAACACAGAATCTTTTCTTTTTACTAGGTCAGCAGTAAGTTTTAATTTTCATATTTGGTATTAGAGAATGGGGCCCTCTAGGATTCTCTCTTCTTTCCATGAAGACTGCCTTTCTAAGTATCATGAAATACAAATGTGTTTTAACTTTTAGCATGTTTCAGTGGGTTTAAAACATGTGCCTGACCATATTCTTTAATTTATATTTGGTTAAAAACTACTATCATTGAATGATTTATCTAAGTGTACAATTGAGATTCAGAAACGGACAGATTTATCCAACAGAACCTTACCTAAACACTTTCTTCTTTTCTAGGAAAAATCAAACAAACAAACAAACAAAAAAATTTCTATCATTTAGAAAAAAAAATACAATAGAATTCTTCCAAAATGATTTCCTATCATTTAGGGCAAAATATAGGCATCCCTGCTTTAATAAAACTTGATGTATGCAAATAAAAATGTTCCACAAATTATAAAAATAGTAATATTTCCTTTCTAAAAGACTCGGATTTATTCTTAAGAGATTAAAATATGTCAGATAAAAGGTTCTATGTATACAGTATCAATATCTACGTAAAACTAATAATGCTACTAGATGTCAGATTCTTCAAGCCAAAATAACTGAGTGTGCATTTCTTTAAATTAAATGTCATTGTATTAGAGTTATCCAGAAAGACAGAACAAATAGGATATGCATATAGATGCATGAGAGGGGACTTAGGGGAATTGGCTCATGAGATTGTGAAGGCTGAAGAGTCATACAATAGGCCACCTGCAAACTGGATGCCAGGATCATGGCTCAGTCCATGTCTGGAAGAACAGAAACAGGGAAATCGATACTGTGATTCTTAGCCTGGGGGCAAAAGCCTGAGAGCTGTAGGTGCTGCTGGTGTAAGTCCTGGAACCCAAAGGCTGAAGAGCCTTGAGTTTGGATGTCCACAGAAAGGACAGAAGAGTGTATCTTAGCTGCAGTGAACAGAACAAGAGATTCACCTTTTCCTCCATTTTTGTTCTCTCTGGGCCTCTGGTGAATTGGATGGTGCTCACCCATGCTGAGGGTGGATTTTTCCACCCTGTCCACTCAGGTTTACACGCTAATCTCTTCTGGAAACACTCTCATAGACACACCCCAAAATAATGCTTTACCAGGTTTGTATGTGCTCCTTAATCTAGTCATGTTGACACCTGAAATTAAGCTTCACAATCATTAATTTCGTAAATTATTCATTTAAATGACACACACAGTTTGGAATTTCAAAAGTTTAAAATTGATATTTCCTAAAATTTTTTTGTAGAGAAAATTACATTATTCTTAGTATATAATCCCTTCTTCTTGAGTACAGTAATTAACTCAATCTACTCTCCCTTAGTGTGGGTGCACATGTGTATTCTACACATAAATTTCTCTCTACAGTAACTGAGTTGTTTTGTATACTCTAACCTTGCAAATTCTTCAGTCTTTTTATCTTCCACATATGACTTAAAAGGAATTTTTAAGAGTTCAAATGAGAAAAGTTAGTATAATTTAAGGGAGTAGGCGAACATCAGCATTTAGACTTATTGATCCTTTCAATTCTTAAATAGTCTTTCTAACATTTTTTCTTCTCTATTTAGTTTAACTTTTTCACTTAATAATCTTTGGTATTATCAAAGAGGGTTTTTTTTGAAAAACTGAAATGGATTTACTAAAAGCAGAAATAACCAACTGATAGCTACATTATTATCACTGTTTATTTTTTTTTCATAATTATCACTATAGATGAAAAAGAATAAAGTATACTTTTAAAACTCTTATTTAACCAATAAAATTCAATGGTTGTATGACACACTAAAATATTTCACTAATATTACTTGTTATTACAGTCCTTCTTCATGGAAATAATAGCATGCTATATTAAAAAATAGCAAACAATAAAAGAAAGTAAATGAAAAACATAGCAATCTTAATAGGAACACACAAAAAAGAGATAACTTCCTTATGAGATGGTTCTTTCAGTTTAGTTGGTTATTCTTGAAGCATCTTATGTATAAACATTGGAGAAGACACTACTGTAATAAAAATGGATTTCCCAGGAGGGGCGTGCAATACAGACAATTGCAATCTTTTTGTTGAACAAAGACAGATCTACTCTACGAATCATGCTTATAAGCAAACACAAACACACACACACACAAATGCACACGCACACACACAGAGGAATTCACAGTTAATCTCATGCTCTTCTCCACAGACTTTTACTTCCAGCTTACGAGAAATACTGTGAGTAGGGTAGAAATCAGTGAAAGCCTCCGTCTGTGGTGCAGATGTGGAAGGAAGAAGCATTTCACTACAGGAAAAGTACAGATCCTTGTCCAGACCCTCTTCCCCTATAAAATAAAACAAAAAGCAAACAAAGTAAGCCATTGACGGTCAGTGGTAGGACAAGTACGATGAAATAAATAAAATAATCACTAACCCAAGGCAGAGTTAAACATCTTGTACCAGTATTATTGGACATAACCCACCTTTTGGGAAGGGGCAAGAACCACTCTTCAATATCAGATTCTGTCAAAGATTCAAGCAGAGTTGGCTTCCTTGGAGATGAAGACCAGATACTTAAAAAACTGAGAAAGACCCACTTCTGACATCCGGGAATATAAGACCTAACTAAGACTGAGGATTAAATAGGAAAGCAGAGAGTGATCCTGTTTTTCTTCTACCAAGATAACAAGCATAAGGTGAAAAGCGACTGCAGACTATCAAGAGAGAAAGAAAGAAAGAGAAAAACAAAGAAATAGAAAGAGAAAGAAAAAGAAACCAGAGAAAAAAGAAATGAGCACAGAAAATGACTGCTGCTAAGGTGCAGGAGCATAGAGAAGTTTGAAAGCTGAGGGTGGAAGTGACATTGAAAAAACTTCCCAGGCAATTCAGTCTCCACTCTGTGTTTAAGATAACACTAAAGGAGTTTAAAGACAATGACATAGTAACCTTAGTAACCTAAAAGCTAACCTTAGTAGCAATAAAATCCAAACTCAGCTCAAGTCCTCCCTAGATTGGCACAATCTCTCACACAATGGCATTGTAGGGAAAAAAAAAAAGTCATGTCTATTTCCAATCAAATACCATTTTCTTCAATTTGTAATGTTCGACATATAAAAGTTGGCATTCAATCTAAAATTATGAAACACACAAAAAAGCATGAGACAAGAGGCTAATGTCAAGAGGCAAAAGAACTGACATGTAGAGCTAGGGCTGGGTCTGTCACTCACACACCCCTCAAGCCGGTTGTCCAGACTGGATCACAAACCATTCACACCCAAATCTACGAGCTAGGTAACCAGAAGAAAGGTTTTTGGAGCCTTGGTGAAGAAAGATTAGTCTTTATTCAGCAAAAACACACACACACACACACACACACACACACACACACACACACACACACACACACACACACGTCTGAGAGCTAGGCAGTCCAAAGAGAAACTCAGAAACTCCACTGCTATCAGCAAAGTCCAAAGAAAAACTGAGCCTCTGCCAGCAAAGTAAACATGCTCTATTTTTAGATGTGAGCTCTCTGCGGACCAGCAATTCATGGCTGCTGCTCCACACACTCTCCAGAACACACCATAGCCACAAACTAGAAAGATACATTGACATGCATGTGCACTAACTCCACCCACACACAGAATGTGCTTTACAAAGAATGTGCTGCACCACACCCAACCAGACCTGAGCTGAGAGGGCCTGACTAAACTATTCTATTTTCCCAACATCACATTAATCAGGCTAATCAATTACACAGATCTGGGAAACATTAAATATAGAATTTAAGTAATTATGATTTATGTGTTACAATATCTAGCGGAAAATTATCAACATGCATAAACAGAAAATTTCAGCAGAGACATGGGACATATATATATATATAAAATGCAATGCAATTAACAAATAAAAACAACTAACAGAAATAAAGAAAACTTTTAAAAGGGTTGACTTAGTTTCTAGGGCTTCCATAACAAGTACCACAAATTGGGGAGTTTAAAACAACAACAATTTATTGTTCTAGAATTCTGTATGCTAAAAGTTTGAAATTAAGATGACATCATGGCCATGCTCTCTCTGAAGGTGAGATAGGAAGTGCTGTTTCCCTGTGTTCAAGTTTTAGGAGACTCCTCCAAGATTCCAGCCATTCCCTAAGGTCTCAGGTCCCTCCTTGAGGCCCTAGCTGGAGAAGAGTTACTGTTGCTAATTGTACCTATTTTTGGTACCAACACTGAGAAATCAGACAAGAAGGGACAGATCTATATCACTCCAATGGCTGAACATGCTCAGTAAAAAGGAGTTATATAACCCTAGTAGACGAGCATACTCAGTAGAGGGGAGTTTAATCCTTTAAATTACCTTCCACTAGGGGCTCTGGAGGGCACTAAATATTTCTAAGTGTTTTTCAGTGAATATGTTGGAATTTAACCAATAAGTACACTCTAAAAGAAACCAACTAAACATGTGTAAAACTCTTACATAACTGGGAACCACCCCCTTAGTTAAATATTCATTAGATAATATGAATATGTATCAGATAGCAAAACTGTGAAAGTGGAATCCTTGTAGAAGGTGAGGCTTCTGCTCAGGCTGTCTAGAGCCAGCCCACACTTCTCCTGAGGTGTGCCTTTCTTTTTGTATCAAATTTGCCTTTAGCGGCTGCTGTTCACTCTGGAGCCAGCCTGCTCATTGTCTGTAAATGTATGTTTCTTTTGTATTAAAACTTGCTGTTGTAGGTTGCTTGCTTTCCTGGGGTCAACTTGCACTTTGCTGGGTGAGGTGGTATACTTTACGTTTATGTTAAACATATTTCTAATTGTCCTGCTCACTGTCTTATGCCAGCCTACACTTTGTACTATAACTTTAAGTGTGCATTTCTGGCTTTTGTATTAAATCTGGTGCAGACCTTGTTCAGTCTCTGGAGCTAAGACACACTTTCCTGTGAAGCTTGTACTTCCTATCTGTTATGTTAAACCTGTTTTCAATTTGTACTGTGCCTCTGCTCTTGAATTCTTTCCTTTAGTGATTCAGGAAGCTGCAATAGGATGGGGTGGGTTGAGGCTAGCTATTGGGCCTCCCCAGACCCTCTTCTCTAATATCAAAGGTACTAAGGAGAATCTGTTCCATGCATTCTAACTTCTGGTAGCCTCGGGTGTTCCTGAGCTTATACGTGCATCATTCTAATTATCCCTTTTCATGTGATCTTCTCTGTTTTGTTATAGTGTCTTGTCACTATGCATGTCTGTCTGTGTGTCAAAATTTCCCCTTATTTTAATCCATTCATATTGGATTAAGGTTTACCCTAATAATTTCTTGCTAAATTTATTTTTTCTGTAAAAATATATTTCCAAATGTGGTCACTTTCTGAGGTACTGGATGTGTGGACTTCAACAAGTCTTTTATTTATTTATTTTTTGTGGAGCATGATTCAACTCCTAGCACTTACCAGATGTCGACAGTAGACTTAATGTAGTTAAGGGGAAAAAAATCAATGAACTTGAAGCCAGGTAAATATAAATTACCCAAACTGAAAAATAAATAAATAAACAAGTGGGATTATATCAAACTAAAAAGCTTCTGCACAGCAAAAGAAACAATTAACAGAGTTAAAAGACAACCAACAGAATGGGAGAAAATATTTGCAAAATATACATCTAGCAAAGGATTAATATCCAGAATATATAAGGAATCAAAACAACTTTCCATGAAAAAAAACAAGCAAACCAATTAAAAAATGGGTAAAAGAGATAAATAGGCATTTCTCAAAGGAAGATATACAAATGGCCAACAGACACATGAAAAAATGCTCAACGTCACTCAGCATTCGGGAAATGCAAATCAAAATCACACTGAGATACCATCTCACCCCAGTTAGGATGGCTAATATCCAAAAGACTGTGAATGATAAATGTTGGAGAGGTTGTAGAGAAAAAGGAACTCTCATACATTGTTGGTGGGACTGCAAAATGGTGCAGCCTCTATGGAAAATGGTATGGAGGTTCCTCAAACAATTGCAGATAGATCTACCATATGACCCAGCTATCCCACTGCTGGGAATATACCCAGCAGAATGGAGATCATCAAGTCGAAGGTATACCTGTTCTACAGTGTTCACTGCAGCACTCTTTACAATAGCCAAGAGTAGGAACAAGCCCAAATGTCCATCATCAGGTGAGTGGATATGGAAAATGTGGTATATCTACACAATGCAATACTACTCTGCTATAAAAAAGAATTAAATACTGCCATTTGCAAGAACACGGATGGACCTAGAGAGAATTATATTAAGTCAAACAAGTCAGGCACAGAGAGAGAAATATCACATGTTCTCACTTATTTGTGGGAGATAAAAATAAATAAATAAATAAACAAAGAAAAAAACAGGGGTGGGAAGAAGATATAACAATTACAATTCCTTGAAATTGATATGACAAGCATACAGAAAGGACATTGTTGGGAGGAAGAGGGGAGAGGGAGGAGGGAGGAGGGAGGTTTCAGTAATCGGACACAATAATTAACCACATTGTATATTGACAAAATAAAATAAAATAAATTATTTAAAAAAAGAAATGAGAATTGTCAACCCGGAATTCTTTACACTTTAAAAATATCTCTTCAAAATGAATAACAAATAATGACTCCTTCAGAAAAACAAAAGCTATGAAAATTCATTACCTGTGAATGAGCACTACAAAAAAAGTTAAAGTTCTTCAGGCTGAAAGAATATGATGCACAAAGAAACTTAGATGTACACAAAGAAATAAAAGCTTCCATAAATGGTTAGAATATTCATTCATAAAAGTACATTGTCTTATTTTTAGTTGTTCTAAATTATAATTGGCACTCTGAGGCAAAAAGAAATATAATTCATGGAGTCTATATTATATGTAAAAGTCAAATGTATACCAGAAAGATGGGAGGAAGGAATTAAAGGTTTACTATTCTAAGATTTTTATACTATATGTGAAGGAGCACGTTATCTGATGTTAGACTGTGATTAAATAACCATAGGTATTATAAACCCCAAGCTAACCATAAAAATATTAAAAGAAAAGAGAGAATTGATAAACTGATAGTAGAGATGTAATGACATCATTAAAATTATACTCAATCCGAAAGACAGTGGACAAAAGAGGGGAAAATGGAAGAATTTAGAGATAAATTAAAAAGACAACTAGTAAGATATTACATATAAATCAAGCCTTAACAGTAGTTGTAATAAATAAAAATAATATAAAAGCACTAATGAAAGTAATGACTGAAGACAGGGAAAAAAAAAAAAAAAAAAAAAGCAAGATCTACCTGTATGTTGTCCAAAGAGTCTGCTTTTAAAAATAAAAACAGATTTATAGTAAAAATGTGAAAAATAATATATCAGAGAAATATTAATGAAATAAACCTGGACTATGTATATTAATATCATACAAATTTTACTTCAGAACTAAGAAAATTACGAGTTAATAGAGATATTTATAATGATAAAGGGATTGGTTCATAAAGATACACATGTACATACACACACTTTGAGAAAGAGATTCATAAAGCATAAATGAATAGAACTATAAAGAGAAATAGAAAAACAATTATTATCAGTGGAGAATTTAACACTTCTCTTTCTGTAATTAATATAACAAGCAGACGGAAAATAGGTTAAGTTCACTAGAATTAAACTAGTAATTAACTAGATAAAGATATCTGGAAAATTTCCAAATATTTCAAAATTTAAAAAACATAGTCTATCTAACCTATAAGTTAATAGTAAGCCATACAAGAAATTATAACGTATTTTAAATTGAAGGAGAATGTAAACACCAGCTGAAATTTTGTGGGATGCAGCTAAAGCAGCACCTAAAGAAAAATTTCTAATATTAAATGCTTATATTAGAAAATAAATGCCTCAAATCAATGTTCTAAGCTTCTACATTTAAATAATAGGTGAAAAAAGCAAATGAAACTCAAAGAAAGCAATAAAGCATTAAGAAAAGATATAAAAATAAGGAAAGAAATCAATGAAATTGGAAAAAGATAAATAGTAGAGATGATCAATGTTATCTAAACTGTTTTGAAATATTAATAAAATTGATGAACCTCTAGATATAATAATCATGAGCACTAATTACCAATGTCAAGAATGAAATGGGAACATCATTTTGAGCCTACAAATATTGATGAGAAAATGTTCTAACTTTATGCCCATCAATTTGACAATGTAGATAAAATGAACACATCCCTTGAAAAACAACCACAAACAACCACAAATGGTACCTCAAGAAGGCACAGATAGCATGAATGGTTCACTATCGATTAAAGGACAAGAAACTTGAAGATATTTTGTTTGTAGCACTGATTCAGTTACTTAGTCATGCCATAAGGGCACACAATTCTTCTACTTTTCTCTTCTACTGCCTTGACAATGTAAGATTTTAACTTCCATGTGTATAAACTATGGTAGTAAAATGGTTACCCCAGTTCTAGTCCTGATATTTACAATCACAGTAGGAAAAAGGCAGAAGGGGAGTTAACAGATTTATCTGCCTCTTTTATCAGAAACTCAAAAAGATTTTTCTAAAGCCCTCACAACCCAACACATTCTTCTCTATGTCTCATTGCCCAGAGCAGTGTTACCATAGTCACCATTAGCGACAAGAAAAATGGTGAAACAGGATTCTAATTATTGGTTTAGTTCAGTAACTACTGTCTGAGGCTAGGCTCATTGTTGCTTTAAAAGAGATCGGGTATCTTACTAGCCAGGAAGAAGGGAAGAATGGATATTTGTAAGACATCAGTGTCTACCACATCATCACATTGCACCTTACCAAATTTTGATAAATAACACGAGCATTAGCTAGACGACGAAGACATTTTTCAAAATGCCTTCAGTGGCAAATGAAAATGAATATTAAAACAGTACTAACAGTGCTCCAATACAATTTCACACAATAGAAATTCTTTATAATTTGATGTGAGATTTTAAATTAAATTTAATTAATTTTTATTTTTAAAATAAGGTTTTCTCTGCCTGTGGGTGGAATCCATCTGTCAGATCACAGATGAGCAAGCCAGATTGAAGACGAACAGACATTTTTAGTTGGGCAATATGTACAAAATGTGGTAATTTTGCAGATTTGGATGCTTAAAAATCTGTGAATCTCTATAAGAAAGCTATGAACCCAAGCCAAATCATTAGAAAGAAAAAAAAATCAAAATTGTTGCTTTGAAAATTATTTTTTATACGCAGGGAATTCTGAGATAACTCTGAACAAAATTGCAGGATTCAGATTATGTTTTTCCTAAAATTTCAGATTATTCACGAAGCTTTTTCTTCAGCTACTACCCATAATGACAGTATATAATTTTTGATCTCTTGTCAATGAGTATAGGTCAATATGAACAAAATATGAATTACATTATAATAATAGCAGAATGATTTTATTAAGTGAGACTGTAAACTTTTGCCTCAAAATTCAGTGGTACTAATTATGTGTTTCATGGTATAGACCTTCAAAGTATAAACACCAGCACTGTGTTCTTACGAATACATTTTTAGCTTTTTTAGCCTTTAGTTTAATGACTTATAAGCAAAATCTTTACAGCAACAGTTCCTGTGGGGACATCTGTAACAATGGATTTGAGTCGTGAAACAATATTTTTTACTGGAATGTTAGCAGAATTTGATTAACTTATATTTATATCTTACTAAGGCTGCTAATTTGAAGTCATGATTCTTTTCTGCTAAAAACTGGAGTCAAATTATATTTGGGTTTTTAAACACTCTACGGCTTCTTGGCAAGGGTCCTTGGAGCACAATTTGAGAACCACTGGTCTTGATCTAGCCTGAGACAGTGCTAAAGAAAATTAAAATAGAGACCAGGCCTGGGGAATCCTTGAATAGACAAAGCAAATCAGGTCTCACAAGTGACCTTCACCTTGCTTGATTTGCAAACATCAGTAAAACTTAACTTGAGCTATTTCTTGTAAATGCCTGTATTAAAGAAAAACAGAACTTAAGCTCAACCTATCAGAAGCAGCCAACAAACTTGAGTCCTGGAACCACTTCTGGTTTTGGAGCTGATGGATTTATGAATTGCTGTTTGTGCAAATAAACTCTTCAAAAATTTTATTATGCCTCACTTTACCTTTTAAACAATAGTCTATTGCATTGGACTTGTAGGGGAGAGAAAAATTTTCCCTCCACCTGCTTCAGTTCTTTTGCTGTGTCTAAAATATAAACTGTCAAGAAACAAATTAATGGGGGGAAAAAGGCACACAAATGTATTAATTTTTAGTTTTATGTGCACAGGCCATCACAGAAGGAAGAGAATACTCAAAAGAGTGGTGTTATTTGAGAGTTTATATCCTGTCTTACTAAGGGAAAGAGATGGGGAGAAAAGACACTTACAAGAGAGCAAATGATTTTTAGGAAAGATCAATGGGCCTTAGAAGAATAGATGAGAGATATAGTAGTTTTTTTTACAACAATGTCTGTTTTGGTGTGGTATGTATAGAGATTACATAGTGACATCATAAAACGTATTTATTTAGTCTCTGCCTCCAGTTCCTGGTATAAAGCTCCTTAAAATCTTGTAAGGTCCTTAGCAATAGAGGTGTAAGGTACATCTTTTGTGCTAATATTTAGTCTTAGACCCCATTTCTTGACGCAGAGTTTCTAATCTCTTGGAATTTCCTTCATGATAAGAGCATCTCTTGCTCTAATAAGGCAACTCTTGGTGGGATCCTGGGTGGGACGGTTCATCAGAAAGACAAAATTATGATGAGAAGCTTGGAACTTTCAAGCCCAGCCCCCATTCTGTGGGAAGGGTTAAGGGTTAGAGATTGAGTTACTATCAATCAGGTCTATGTGATGAAACCTCCATAAAAATCCCTCAACTATGTGGAGCTTCCAGGTTGTTGAACACATTGGTGTTCCAAGAGGGTGACACTTCCAAACTTTGTGGGGACAGAAGTTCCTGTGCTTGAGACCCTTTTGGGCTTCATCCCACATACCCCTTCATCAGGGTGTTTATCTGTTCACTTTATTATTTATTTTATTATATAATAAAAACTGGTAATGTATATAAAGGTTTTCTCTGAGTTCTGTGAACCCTTTTAGCAAATAATTAAATCTGAGGAGGAGATGTGGGAACTCTGATTTATAATCAGTCAGTCAGAAGTACAGGTGAAAACCTGGGTGGGAATTGCAATTGATGTCTGAAGTGGGGGCAGTCCTGTGGGACTAAGCCCTTAATCTGTGGGGTCTATGCTAATTACAGTTAGTATCAGAATTGATTTGAATTGCAGGGCACCCAAATGGTGTCTGCAGAGAACTGTAGAATTAAACTGTGTGGGAGAAAACACACACACACACACACACACACACACACACACACACACACACACACACACACACACACACACACACACACACACACACACACAAATGGTCACAGAAGTGTTCTGTGTTGAGTGTGAGTACTAGAATAAGGAGGAAACAAGAGTTTTCCTGCATACGCTGTATAGACCCAGACTTAGGAATATTTGCTTAAGTACTCAGATTTTTAACAAAATCTTAAGTCGACACTCATCAAGCTTTATTGTTACCCAATTTTTCTCTATGGCATTGAGAAGATCATCCTAAATCTAGTTTGGCATGAATATATGGAAGTCTAACACATTTTGCTTTATATGTAATTAAAATGTAAAATTGGTCCCAATGCTTATATTGTACTATGTTTTTATTTTCTGTTTAAAATTTTATATAGTTACTTCTAGCTGTGCTATGTCCTTGTTCATAAAAACTGTAAGTATCCCCCAAATTTTCATTATTGGATAGACTAAATTGGAGTATATCTATGTTATTTTTTAATATTACTATTTTTTACATTATTTTGTTGTCTAATTTTGCTATTAGCTGTTGGATTTACCATAATTAATTTATACTTACACACATATTTTTATCTTTTTCTTTGAAATGTTTAGCTGAGTTTTTCTCCCAGTAGGCAAATAGTATTTTTCTCCTTCAGAGATGATAGCAAAATTTAGAAGTCCATTTCCAGATTGTGTCTGGTAATAATTTATCAGTTGTCACAGTCTAACACACCCTAGTAATTTCTGCAGGTGTCTGGGGACCTCTTTGGGCATCTATTATAAAGGATGAAATGCCAATAACCAGGTGTTCTCCTGTCACTGTGGTAACCGTCACTCCCAAGAGTCTTACAGTGTCCACTACACTACAGACGTTAATCTAAGAAGTAGCTCAGAGATAATAGGTCCTGCCAAATTTCACATTGACTGAACTTATTTTTTATAGTATTGATTAAATTTTAGAGAACAAAAAACTTCCTAGTCATAAAAATTGTTCAAAAAGAGAAATAAATTTTTTAAAAAATTGGCACCTTTTTAAAATATCAGAAAATTACTAGAAGCATATTACACATATGTTTTCGCTATCCTATGTTTTCTTCTGCTATCTAGATCGATGCTTAAACATTGGACTTTTCTCTCAGATGCTAGACCTGACAAAAACAGGGTCATTATTCCTATTTTTGATCTGTTAGTATAATCTAAATGCATTTTGTTCATCATCACACCCATTTTTAAACACTTTATTTAATGATGTTAAGTTATAACAGTCCCTTAAACTACTGCTGGAAGTTAGTAATTACATGTGTTAGGTAACCATTGGATTTAATATTATAAAATAAGATCATGGTAAATCATAAACATAATTTATTTTTACTTAAAATATTGTCTTACTTCAAATGCTAATTTTACTATTGCCAGTAATTAACCTTGGATACTTTTTAAACACCTTTGCAGAGAAGAGTATGAAACCATTTCATATACTTCTAATGCACTATACCATTTAACTGCATAATCTTGTACTAACAGAGGCTCAAACAAAATTAATTTATTAAATTGATGCCTGTTATGTATGTGTTTCTACAATGGAGTATAAATTTGTTTGCAATGTATAGGTGTTTAATCTTGGAGAGGAAACTTGTGTTGTATATATTTAGCTTAGAAACTTTTTGCAGGCACAGATACCACGTGTCACTTGACAGAAATCAGAACTACAGAATATATGAAAAAGTAGAAACTGAAAGGATTAAGAGTTTCTGAAGAATAACAACTTCACAAAGACCCTCCAAATCTCTAATTAGTACTGAATCCATTGCTTTGTAACTATTGTTGGCATATCTTGTTTTGACTGCTTAAGAACAAAAGCTTCTTTAGTTTTCTTTTCTTCTGTTTTCATGAATAATGAAGGTAGTTTTGAATCACCTGCAGAGCTTTCAGTGGGTGATGTTAAATGAATTCCAAAGGGGTGGCGGGGGTGGGGGGGGGAGAAAAAGGAATAAAAAAGAAATGCAAAAAAATGCTATAAAAATATTTTACTATTCATTGAATAATCTCAAATATTTGCTCAGCACATTTATTTGAATTTCCTCATTAATTTGAATAAAATATTTGCCATTTAACTATAACAATCCTGGCAGGTTCTAAGACATCAAAACATCTGATAAGAAAAAAAAAAGTTGGAAAGAGTTGGAAAAACAAATGTGGACTTATTGTGTTAATACTCAATGCAGGTAAATATGTGATGTGGTCAGATTGTCCTAGTGAATATGAACATGCACTTACTTTAATATTAACTTGTGTTACTCAGAAAAAAGTTTTGAGAAAGGCCTTTTAACTTACAAAAAATTTTGGTGTTAAATATACCATGATATAAATGTTTTTAAATTAATTATTTAGAATCAAAAGTAGTTGTGGGTTTGTTGTTGTTGTTGTTGTTTGTTTGTTTGTTTTTTGGAAATACGCACATTTTAAAGTTTAATGTTGAGTAAATATGAATACATGAATTCATGGGACACTTTTTTCCTAATTCCCTCTTTATTCTGATATGAACTCCGCTCCTTAAGAGTTTGATTCCAGAAACTAATACAAAATGTGGAGGACTATCAGATAAATATTATTAAAACACATTGTGTCAATATCAAAATATTATCCTGCTAATATGCTAAACAAAGTGATACATGCGATGATGTTAGTTAAAACTGTAATGGAGTAAAAAGTTATTTTTTTAACCCATCTTAGTCTCTTTAGCTGGGGCCCTATAAATTAGACTGGCAAAAGACAAATTAATAGAACAAAAGGAAACAGAAGTTTATTAACATATGCATCGTGCATACAATGGGAGTGTCCAATGAGGAGAAATCCAAAGAGGTAGTCAGAACTGGGCTTACATACCATTTTAGGCTAAAAAAAAAAGGAAAAGGGTTTTAGGACTTCTGGGTGGGAGAAGTAAGTTATAGGAAAGTGACCAGGAAAAACTCGGTTTGTTAGTAAGGTTTATTTGCAAATTTAAGGCAGTGCCTTCTCCATTGATAGGAATGGTTGAGTGTCCTTCTCTTCCTGGATAAGGAGATACCTTTTACAAATGAATTATCCTTTATAAATAAAAATTTTCTTTACAAAAAAAAACAACAAAAACTTATGCCTTGTTTTTAGAGCTTTTTCTGAGCTTCTCAATGACCTTTAGCTGAAAATAATTTATATGCCAAAAAAGCATATTTTGGGGTGGCTTATTCTGGTACCCTTCACAATCATGTCTCTAAAGCTTTCCATTCAAAAGAAGTTGTATGACTTAGTGAAAGAAACTTAGGATTTCAAGGAAACATTAGTTTACTTGTTAATGCACATCATCATTCCTTAACTTATTTCAGAAAGTTTTCAGTACCATTGGAATTTGCAGTTAAGCTTCATTACCTTCTAACTTACGTTATCAGAATTTCTTTTGGTTTTGAGAGAGGTTTATGATATGTAAAGTGCATATTATATGTTTCTCCCTAGAAGCTAACACTGCTAGTGAGGCAGGAGTAAGGACAGGCCTGACAGGTGAGACTCTAGTTTGTTGTCTGCACCAAGAGCTATATGTTGGAAATGCAGCAGAGACTCCAGAGCTAACAGACCACAACCTGTTCCAGAAAATGCCAGGGAGGGCAGTGGTTAAAAATAAGCCCTAAAGACACTGGAATGTTCCTTCCCACAAGTATATCATTGCCAGTTGCTTAAACCCCTGTATAATCATTCTTTCATGGGCCTCAAGGGAACAATGAGGCCCCAGCAGAGAAGGATAACCATCAGCCCATCTGCTGAGGCTGAAAATAGAAAGCCTTGTGAGGAACTGATGAAGACCCCAGTCATGAGGCTGGAAACCTCATCCTTTTCCCAAGCTCCTCACCTCATATTTTTGCCTTTAAAAACCCCTTACACTAAATGCTCAGGGAGCAACACTTCCTTTTCATTCATGTGGGCTCCCTTGTGCACAAGATCTCTCTCAATAAACCTCACTTGCTCAACCGTATACTGGGATCAATGTTCATTTCTGTGACTCTTAAGTTCCAAGAACCTGGCATATCTGGTCTGGTAACACAAGGGTGAAGGTCTTTAGCCTCTACCCACCTCCCCCCAAATTTAGGTGGAATTAAGGTAACATCAAATTGAACATTTTTAAGTCTAATTTAAAGTGAACAAATCAGTGATATTCATTACATTTATAATGTTATGCAGTTCTAAAATATATTTATCATCCCAAAAGGAAATCCTATACCTATTAAGCAATTACTATTTATGCCACTTGCAACCACCAGTCTGCTATTCATCTCTATGGATCTACCTATTCTGAATATTTCATAAATGGAATCATACGCTCTGCAACATTTTGTGTCTGTCTTCTTTCACTTAGCATGTTTCTTGAGATTCATCCACATTATTGCATCTGTCAGTACTTGACTTAGTCTGTTTAGGCTGTTATAACAAAATGCCTTAGACTAGATAATTTACAAAGAACAGAAGTTTATTGCTCATAGTTTTTGAGGCTGGAGAGTCCAAGATGAAGGTATCAGCAGATTCAGTATCTGGATGTGCTCACTCTTTGCTTCAGTGCTCACTCTTTGCTTCAAAGATGATGCCTTCTTGTTCCATGCTCCCATGATAGAAAGGTCAAGGGAGCTCCCTTGAGCCTTTTTTTTAAGGCTACTAATCCCATTCATGAGTACAGAGTCCTTATGTCTTAATCACTTCACAGAGGCCCCAACCTCTCGATACTATCACACTATTAGGTTCAAGCATATGACTTTTGAGGGAACACCAACATTCAGGCTATAGCACTACTCCATTTCTTTATATGGCTCAATAGATGTGTGTGTGTGTGTGTATAAAATATATATGTGTGTGTGTATATACACACACCATAACTTGATATTCATTTATCCATTCATAGACATTTGGATTATTTCTGCGCTTGGCTATTGTGGACAGTACTGCTGTTAAAATGCTTATACATGAAATGGTTTGGATACTTGTTTTCAATTCTTTTGAGTATATACCTAAAAATGGAATTGTTCCATTTGGGGGTATATATCTAAAAATGGAGTTACATGAGAATTGTATGTTTAACTATGTTTTGAGGAGCTCCCAAACTGTTTTCTCTATCAATTGAATCATTTTATATCCCTACAAATAACTTATGAGGGTTCCCATTTTTCCATATATTTATAGCCAACACTTTTTTTTTCTTTTTTGGTTATAACCATTCTAGTTGGTGAGAAGTGGTACCTCATTGTGGTTTTGATTTGTGTTTCCCTAATGAATAATGTGTTGAGTATCTTTTCACACGCTTTTTGCTTTTGGCCATTTGCATAATTTCTATGATGAAATGTCTATGCACATCCTTTGCCCACTTAACTCGGTTGTCTTTTTGTTGCTGTGGTGTAAGTCTGTATTCTTTGCCATATGTGGACTCTGAAGTAGCTTTTCCTTTAGCTTTCATTTAACTAATGTTTTGACAGCTATTTCTTTGGATGCCTGGGGTCAGGGAAAGAGAGAAGAAGACAGAGGCAGAGGCAGAGATAGGGAGACTGAGAGGTCAAAAAAGGTAAATATACACACACGCACGCACACACAGACACATACATATACACACATATTTCCCAATCTTTGCAGATTGGCTCTGTGATAGGCACTCTTTCACTGTTTAGCCAGGCCATTTAAAACTCTGTCTTAGCCTTTATATCCTGTTTGCACTGTGCCTAGAGTTCAACCGGAGGGAAAAAATTTAGAGTATTTACCAGTGTTTTCTGAGCAGTTGTCTAACCTTAGGCAGGCATGTGATTTTCTAAATTCCCAAGTACACTCAGAAACTTTTGAATGCCCTACTTTTCCAAAGAGACTTTTTTCCCAGCTTGTTCTCCCAGGCTTTTGGTACTCTATCGTTTGCTTCAATTGTAATTTTTTGCTCCAAGCAGCTGTGGGTTTTGTGCTTGCCTTACAATGTTTGTTAGGTAATGCCACAGATTTTCAGACCTGAATGAGTTCCGAGTTGGGCAAAACAAAGACAAGTTTCTCGCCTTGATAATTCAGTAAACCCCTAGGAAGCTAGAACAGGCAAATGCAATTTTCTGCCTCTTCCCAGAATCAAGAAGGAGGGTCTTGTACTAGGAACCTGGGCTGCCATCTTTAAGACTGACACTGTGCTGGGTGGATGTGGGGGTGAAGGTGGGTGACAAGGACAAGAGAAAAATGTTAAAAGTCATTTCTACCATTTTAAAATCACCCTTTTTCCCTTAATTCAGCATTTGCTTGGTAGCTATAAACCTTTCACTGTTTTCCAGAATTCTGACAAGGTTGGTTCAGATAGTTTTTGTGTGATTTTAAAATGTATATGTGGAGGGTCAGTTCTTTGGATGTACCTATTTCACCATTTTTGCTGAAATCACTGTTTTTAAATCATAGAACTTCCAACCAAATATTATCTCGATATATATTCTCATTACTGAACATTAAGACTGCAGCTTCTGCTTCTGACCCTGGAGTCCAGAAAAGTGCTCTCACTAGGAAGGTAAGATGTTCCCAGTGTCCCAATAATGAATAATTGATAATTATTTCAATTTTCTCTGATATATCAGGAGTTAACATTCCTAAAGCAGATTTAAGTTATGTATAAGTAAACATGAGCTCTTTATTATTCTATACTCAAAATGAAACAACCAATTTTTCTTTTGAAACCCTATAGCTTTCCTAGTCATATTATCCCCATGGACATATTGATCCCTAAGTTTAAGTCCCAACAAAATTGATGAACAAAAACACTAGGTAAAAGAACTGTCTTAATTTGATAAAAGTCCAGATGTAGGAACTTTGAACATTTATGTAATGATCCACAGTATACGGGATATTGAAGCACTCGAGATTAATGTAAAAATTCTATCTTTGATATACCTAACCTGACATGCATGACAGGCATCTAGGGTACCCTGCAGTGCAGGCTATGAGGTGTTGCACTGCAAGAAAGCTGTCTAAATATGAGAGCTCAGTTTTTGAAAACTATTCATAAACATACAGGAGATAAATCACAAGAGGATAAATCTCTCAGTAGTAAGGTATAGTAACAATTAGAGTGAATCCAACCCATTTATATGGTATATTGTTATTAAAATAAGTGGAACAGAAAAACACTAAAGTTGTGCATTGGAAGTAAAATGTTCAAACTTTTAAAGTTCTTAATTAAAAAATTTCAATCCTAAATTTCAAGAACAAGCATATAAGTAAACCCATACTGATATCTGGATAAATGAAGTGTAAGTTTCATTTTATTCTGTCCTAACAGGTTTCATCTACAGCGTTCTACTCTTAGACAATTTAAAAGGGGTGCAATGTCAATGGCATTAATATCTACATATATCAGATATATTTCTCTTCTCTCTCTCTGATAATTCCTTAAGAATTAAAAGTAAAATAACAGAGAGAAGAAAAGGAAATAATTGGTGGTATAGAGATTTTAAAACGTTATGGAAAATCAGAGGCAGATAGCAACTTAGGGCTATGTCAAAGACAGTGGAGGCATTCATGGTCCAACACACACCTTGGAAAGGGCTGCAGGAGTAATGTTCTCCCCAGCAGCAGCCTGGGAGAAACTGGAAAATAGACGTCAGGGAGACATAGAGTGAGTGACAGAGGAAAGCATTAGCAGGATGTTAGCTAAAGGTTATGCCAATGGCTGAAATTTTTGCCAATCATTGTTCTTTTCATTATCCATTTAATTTAAAATTATTGTGCACAATCATTAGCCCTTCAACATTGACACCTATGGCAGTGCTCTAAAAAAGTAGAATGATCTGCGTAGAGGAGACTAGAATTTCTAGCATAGGTTTAATTGGGCCAAAATAAATCCATCATCTGCACTTTACTAATTTTATTTTGATTTTAGTAGTCATGATTGTGAGCATGGCTTGAACATGAGGTTTGCTACTGAAAACATGTTTTGCTACACAAAACATGCATTGCCTCCCAGAGTTCGAAAGAAGAGAAACGACTGTCACAAACATCTATCTATCTATCTATCTATCTATCTATCTATCTATCTATCTATCTATCTATCTATCTATCTATATGTGCATTATGGTCTGAATGTTTGTCCTTTCCAAAGCTCATGTGAAAGCTTTATTTCTAAAGTGGCAGTGTTGAAAATTGGGGCCTTTGGAGGTGACTGGTTCATAAGGTCTATGCTTTCATGAACAGGTAATTCCATTCATAGATCAATGGATTAATGGCTTAATGAATGAGTGAATTAACATGGGAGTGGCACTGGTGGCATTAAAAGGAGAGAAAGTGAGCATGTTAAAGTGCTCTCCCTCTTCCTGGCCATGTGATACCCTATTACACCTTGGAACTCCCCACAGGAAGATGGCCCTTATCACATATACCCCCTGGATCTTGTACTTCCCAGTCTCCAAAACTAGAAGAAATAAATCTCTTCCTTTATAAATTGCCTGGTTTGGGGTATTCTGTCATAAGCAACAGAAAATAGAGTAATATTATATATATACACATATATATGTATATGTTTATGTATATGTACATGTATGTATATATTCCCAGGAAAGCTGTAATCATTTACTGCATACTCAGAATGTGATTGAGAGGCCCGTTCCTCTGAAATTATAATCTAATTGGTCTGGCATAGGGTCCTGTCTTCTGTTAAAAACTCCCCTGATGAATGATTTTAATGTGCAGCCACAGTTCTGTGGTTTGAATTCCCCCTCCCTGCCACTGCCACCAAGCTTATGTTGGAACTTAACCCCCAATATGGTCATGGAAGGTGGAGGCTTTAAGAGGTGATTGGATCTCATAAAGACAGTGCCCTTGTGAATAGTTTAATCTGTTCATGGAATAATGAGTTAATGGTTTAGTGGGTTATCAGGATCCAGTTCTGATGGCTTAATAAGGAGAATAAGCAAGCACATCAGTTCTCTTACCCTTGCCATTCTCACCACATAATAAATACCTTGGTCACCACAGAAAATGGTAGAGAGTTCCCACCCAGAAGAAAGTTGTCAGCAGATGTGCCACCGGACTGTGGACTTTCAAACCTCAAAAACTGTGAGAAATAAATTGTGTTTATTTATAAATTAGCCAGTTCCAGGTATTCTGTTATAAGTAAAAGAAAACAAACTAATACAGGAATAAGAATGATGTTACAGACTGTGTGTTTGTGTGCACCCAAAATTTATATATTGAAATCCTAATCCTTAATATGAGGGTATTAGGATGCAGAGCTTTTGGAAGGTGATTAGGTCATAAATGCAGAGCCCACGTGATCAGGATTAGTGCCCTTGAAAAAGGAACCTCCAGAGAGCTCCTTTTCCCCCTCTGCCATGTGTGAATACAGCAAAAAGACCGTCATCTAAGAACCAGGAAGCAGATTCACACTAAACACAAAATCTGTGGACAACTTGATCTTGGCCTTCCCAGCCTCCAGAACTATGAGAAATAAATTCCTGTTGTTTATAAGCCACATAGACTATGGTAGTTTTGTTATAGCAGCCTGAGTTAACTAAGACTAAAATAAAAAATATCTATAATTATGAAGATAACTAATAATTACCTGGTACTAATAATAATTCATTAAATTTTATAACACAAAGCAGAAAGAATGTGTGTGTATACATATATATATATCATTTTCATCAAACTGACATCAGTCATTTTTCAACAATAAGTGTTAGATAACAATGAACAATATTATAAAAAGTAAAATAGAACATAGATTTGATATACAACAAAATGCAATCAAATATAAGGTCAGAAAAAATAAACATTAAGATAAAAATATACACAAAAATTTCTGAAAAATATATCTAGGTATATATAAACAACATGAAAATTAAATCTAATAAATAGGTATACTTTAGAGACTATAAACAATGATCCAAAATCAGGAGTCTAGTAAAAAGAAAATATGCATTGAGAACTGAAATTGTCTACCCCCACAATTAGCCTGAACACTGAGGATTGAAACTATCTGTCCACCATTTACCTACATGTATTAGTTTGCTAAGGCTGCATAATAAATAACATAGACTGAATGCTTTAAACAATAAAATCTTGGACTGGGGAGGCAAGGACAGAATTTACTCAAAAGTTCTTTAGGCTACGAGTCTGAGATCAAAGTGTTGGCAGGATTGGTTTCATTCTGTGGCTTCTCTCCTTGGCTTGTAGATGGCCATCTTTTCCAGCTGTCTTTATATGGCCTTCCTTCTGTGCATACACATGTTGGTGTCTAAATTTCCTCTTCTTGTTATGACACAATCAGATTGGATTAGGGCACACCCACATGACCTAATTTTACCTTAATTATATCTTTAAAGTATTATCTTCAAATACAGTCACATTCTGAGAAACTGGTTATTGGAATTTCAACATGAATTTTGGGGGTACACAATTCAGACCATAACAGTACAATAACATGATTTTGCTATTCTAGTCTCTTCATTAACCTTACTGTACTTTCCCAGGCATCTCTAGTCCAGGCAAATGGTTTGTTTGTTATAAAACTTCCTGAAAGACACATCAACTTTTCAATGAAATGGACATCAGCAAACAGTTTGTGTCCTAAGACTCCTTGAGTTCCCTACCTCAGTATCTTCACCTTGTTTTTTCCAAGAATCCAAGACTATTGTATTATGATTCTTACTCAATTCTAATCAAATTCATCAATATTGAAACTCTTGCCTTAAACTAAACCTCCAACTCTCAATAAATTCTGATCTTTCCTCTCCACTCCAAGACAGTGCCCAAGCTCCAGAGAAGCATTGCTCTCCTTTACTCTGGTCGGCAATATAGTTAGCTCTCCCTTATTAACAGGCTGTATTGTATTTGAGGAGCCAACATTCCAACACACATGACAGGACTGAAATGCAACCCATTTGCATTGGGTAAGAAAATCAGGGGCTCTGAAATGGACGTATCCAAATATAAGTAAAATTCTTATTAGTAGTATGATATAAAATGCTTGGAGTGTTAATTAAATGAAGTCATAAGCATCTTTTATAAAAATTAAATTTAAAAAAATCTATCAAACCAAGTTATATTCTAATTATGATACAATTTGGGCATGAATTATCAAAATAAATTTGTAATATATAAAGATTATTATGCCATTCTACTTTGTTGCCACTAACATTCTCATTCAAATAGGAAAGATTTAAACCTCAATATACATCACCCATTTTATTACTGAGTATACGATTAGATTACATGTAAGTAGTCAATGTGAGAAAACAAAATTTCACACAAGCTTATATAATAATGTAGAAGAAAATCAATTAAAACTTTTATTTTCTCCTTGAGAACAACTGGTTGTACCTTGTGATAGTTTCTCGCACATCTCATGAGAGATCCATGAGTTAATTTCAGAGGTATGTGTTGACAGTTCCAAGGTCAGAAGACCTGAGATCCTGCAGAGTAAAATCAAAAGATGGAGCCTATTGTGTTTCCAAAGAACCATCTAATAAGGTGTGAGGGAGTGCACAGCTGCCTTCTCAATATTAGACAAACATTTTATTTTATTTACTTTTCCTCAATTCATCAAACTTATAGTTTCAAATGTAACTATTATAGACCTTAAAAATCTATAAGAAATCAAATTATAGTTGCTGGAAGTTGTAAGATGAAACTACAAGGGGACTTCAAATAGTTCATGAAAAAAAAAAACAAATTAAAAGATAAAAACAAAATATATAAACTGTATTTCTCAACATAAGCTCCATCAAGTTCAAGAAACTTTTGTAAACAATGATACCAACCATTTAATCCATGCCTAAAGAATTGAGAGTCCTGGGAATTTAACCATGTCAATGCAGTCTTTTTTACATTATTAACTAAAGAAAAATGGGAGTCATTTTATTTTATTTTTATATTAGGAAACAAAAAGAAGTCAAAAGTTGCCACAACAGGACTGTAAGGTCAATGTGTAATGATTGAAATTATTGCAAATTTGCCCTTATTTGATAATAAGAATGAGTAAGAGCTTTCATGGTGGAGAAGGATTCTTCGGTGAAGCTTACCCAGGCATTTCTCTGTTAAAGCTTTAGTTAACTTTCTCAAAACACTCTCATAATATGCCAGTAGATTTGTTCTTTGGTACTCCAGAAAATCAACAAGCAAAATGCCTGGAGCATCCCAAAAAACAGTTGCCATGACCTTTACTCTTGACCAGTCTGCTTTTGCTTTGACTGGACCACTTCCATCTCTTGGTAGCCATTGCTTTGGTTGTGCTTTATCTTCAAAACTGTGCTGGTAAAGCCATGTTTTGCCTCTTATTACAGTTCTTTGAAGAAATGCTTCAGGATCTTGATCCAACTTGTTTAAAATTTCCATTGAAAGTTCAGCTCTTGTCTTCAGCTGATCTGGGCACAACAGTTTTGGCATCCATGGAGCAGAAAGTTTGCTCAACTGTATTTTTTCAGTCACAATTGTATAAGATGAACAAATTGAGATATCTATGGCGTTGGCTATTTTTTCTGCTGTTAATCATCAGTTCTCTTCAATTAGGGTACTAACGAGATAGATTTTTTTCTCAGAAATTGATTCGAATTGTCTACCACTATGGGCCTTATCTTCAGCATCACCTCATTCCTTCTTAAAATGAGTTACCCATTTGTAAACTGCTGATTTTGGATGGGCATTGTCTCTATAAACTTTTTGTAAAACATCAATGATTTCACCACTCTTTCACCCAGGCTTCACCATCAATTTGATGTTTGTTCTTGCTTCAATTTTATCAGAATTCATTTCACTCTAACTGGGGCTCTTTTCAAACTAATATCTTATCCTTATTAGTGACTCAAACTATATCCTGTTCAGACATGTTATAACAAGCTAGTAAAAGTTTATTTTGACCCAAACAGATTTTGATTTCCATGCATAGTTTTTTCCTAATATGCATTTTTTATAAACTTTTTGGAGACCCTCTTATTTTGAAATAGATAAGAGAGGATAGAAGCACTTATTATTTTTTATGTAGCAGTGATGAGATATTGTCTATTATTGCTGAATTAATAAATATAAAACTGACAAAAATATAAGAAATATTTAAGAAGGGGGAGTTAGGTTAAGAAAGACCATTTTCCATAAAATAGTATTAATGAATATTGTTTAAGTTTGATAAACTTAGCCTATTTTGCTCTTACACTTGATTAAATATAAAAGAGCTAACAGAGCTTCATTAAACATACGCTGACAAATAAAAAATAGTAATAAAGTGCTTACGCAGATATATATGACTTTTCCATTAATATTTGTCCTTGAGGTTATTTTTACTTTTGGCATAATAATACAATATTGAAATTGTTATCATGGGACATTTAATTTCTATTGATATTGTATCACACCTTTCAAAAATTAATTTTGAGCATCGTTATTCATCAAATTCAAACAGATAAAAATTGAAATTAAAAATGTACAGAGGATTTTCTAAAATATATCCCTTATATTTTCCTTCCTAGGTAATACAATTTTTATCTCTGCCGCTATTCACCAAGCAGATAAAGTCATGAAACTAGAATGAGGAAGCAAAGAATATATTCCCACCAGACAGAAATGGAAAGTAAAAGGACCTTTGGTACTGGATGGAGCAGAGGAGAGAAAGGAATAAAGGCAAGGGGATAAATATGTTGACTGCTCCTTATCATTCCCCTTCTAAGCACATGCACTCATTTATATTCAATTTTAGTTTTAATTTAGTTTAGACAGACTCTAATTTGCGGTGATGAAGATGTTTTTAGAAATGTCCAGGGAAGGTATATAAATCTGACAGTAGAGGATCTTTTTTCCTTGATTCCCAGAGCATAGCATTTGAAAATGTTCAGAGTTTTAGAGTCATTTGGTGCCCAGGATGCCATGACATTACTGTCTTATTAAAGTTCTGTGTTAGGAGGGGAAAAAAAAGCTCTATAAGCAGAGTATGTAAGCAGGTGGTCCATAGTACAACACAGAGTCCCACCCACATGAGCCTGGGGGACAAAAAGCAGCCACGAAGTTGCAAGACTCCCATATTTTTTAAAAATGTTCCTTGAGAACTGATGCTTTAGTAGGCTTCTGATGTATGGAAAAAAAAATTAGAATGGGGATATTAAATACAGATCAGACACCTACTAGGTTCAACTCAATGTCAAACAGAAAAACACACCCACACACAGAGGCAGGGGTAGGCAGGATGACTCCAACAGAAAATGTCCAGTCACCAGAGAAGATGAATGAAGTACACCTGGCTGAAGCCCAGCACAAGAACCAACAATAAACAGACATCTCTTTTTCCCTCTGACACTAGTATAATTCAGAACCTCCCCAAGAATAGGGGAGCGAGAAACACAGACTCAGCTGAGTTTAAGCCTTGAAATAATTGTCTGCACCTAAAATGTCCGTACCTTGAATTAAAATTCAATAAATTTGATTTAAATACATCGGTGCAAGAATGTCCATAGTAGCATTATTCCTGAGAAACAAAATTTGGAAATAATGCAAGAGGTCATGAAGTGGGAGGAGGCATTTATTGGTATCCCATTTACCAATTAAAATCTTTCCCAATTCTTTAATGAAAAAATATTATCTTTCTAGTAGAATCTCTGCTTTCAGAGTTTAACCCTGGGCCACATATCTATCTGTGCTTCTTTTATAGCAAACACAATATTTACCGTCAAGTTATTTTGACAGTTTAGAATTGTATGCCAATGATACATACAAAATATACAGTCAGTACATCAGTTTGTACTTTTGGAAACAAGCATCTTAAGTCACAATATCAAAGCAGAGTTTTTAAATGTTACTATGCTTTTTTATTTGCCATGAGAAAGATTGAACTTGTTAGTATGTGGTATAAAGAGTATTTCCTTTAACTTAGTGAAGGTTACCGAGTAAATTCAGTCCTGCACAGCATGAAAGGGTCATTTTCGTGATTCTCATTATTCAGTTCATGGAGTTGGCATTTCTCTTAACACAGTGCACCTGGCCTCTCTCACATCTATGAGAGAAGTTTGGAAATCCATAAAATTATGTTTTTCAGGTGTCTATTATACTATACGTTTTTAATAAAATGAAATGTTTTGTAGATTTGCATATATGGCATCTTAGTTGATCAACTTTGTTTTACAGTGAAATGGGTATTCAGTAGCCATATCTTTTGGAAGATTTCATTTATTCCCAAATTAGGTCAAAATAATCCATTTGATCAGCAGAGTTTAAGACTCTTAGGAGAGAGGTGATGTCAGGTATTGAAGGTGAACCAAACTGTCCAGTTCTTGAAGACCAGACAAACTTGTCTTCAGAGATCTTTTTGCAGCTGGACCATGATGGCATAACAACATTTACATATGTGGTCATGTAAAAGTAATAACAAAAGGCAGTATGCAAAAATTCTAGAAGACCCAGGAGCAAAGAGAATAGGCACTGCAGGAAATTTTAGAGATCTTCTTCATTTACTTTTTTGATCCAAAGGCAGAATAGTTAAAATGCAATTCATGTTTTGACTTGTTTACCTGGCACATTTACTTATTATCAGGACTGAGAGAGTGAGCACTAATTAGGTTAAACCATATGAAATTGGTGATATTAAACTATTCTGACCTTCAGAAATGATAATATTTTGTGGCTTAATCCATTAATTTGGTATAAAGAGATCTTTTTCTACTTTTAATGGTCACTATAGTCTGAGGATATGTTTCTAAGCAGAACCCCATTTAAAAAGAGAAAGAGATCATTAAAAATAGTTTGCTTAAACATTAGATGGGGCATGCCTCTCTTTTCTTTTTTTTTTTTTTTTTTTTTTGTCTTTTTCGTGACCGGCACCCAGCCAGTGAGTGCACCAGCCATCCCCATGTAGGATCCGAACCCGCGGCAGGAGCGTCACCGCGCTCCCAGCGCCGCACTCTCCCGAGTGCGCCACGGCTTGGCCCTATGCCTCTCTTTTCAAAGTAAGATTCTGGGTGATAAAAATTTGATTGTGAAAAGTAAGATATAATACTTAACATTGAAAAGTAATAAATAAAGGTCATCAAAATAGGAAAAGATGACGTGAAACTATCCCTGTTTACAGATGACATGATCCTATATATAGAAAACCTGAAAGACTCTACCAGAAAACTCTTAGAGTTGATAAACAAATACAATATTGTTGCAGGATACATAGTCAATATACAAAAATCTGTAGTGTTTTTATACTCCAACAATGAACTAGCAGGAAAAAAAGAAAGAAAGGAAGAAAGCCCATTTACTTTAGTCATCAAAAAAACTAAATACATAGGAAGAAAGTTGACCAAGGAAGCGAAAGATCTCTACAGTGAGAACAACAAATCACTGCTGAAAGAAATAAAAGAAAACACCAAAACATGGAAAGACAGTCTTTCTTCATGGATTGGAAGAATTAACTTTAGTAAAAATGTCCATACTATTCAAAGCCATCTTCAGGTTCAAGGCAATCACCATCAAAATACCAAAGACATTCTTCACAGAAATAGGAAAAAACAAAACAAAACAAAACAAAAACTAACATTCATATGGAACAAGAAAAGACTCTGAATAGCCAAAACAATCCTGAGCAATAAATAAATAAAACCAGAGGCATTACATTTCCTGACTTCAAATTATACTAGAAAGCTAGTAAATTATACTAGTAACCCAAATTATACTAGTAAACCAAACAGAATGGAACTAGCATAAAAACAGATACACGGACCAATGGAACAGAGCAGAGAACCCAGTAATGAACCCACGTATTTACAGCCAACTAATCTTCAACAAGGGCATTAAAAACATATAATGAGGAAGACAGTGTCTTCAATAAATGGTGCTGGGGAAACTGGATATCCATATGTAGATCAAACTAGACCCACACCTCTCACCATATACTAAAATCAACTCAAAGAGGATTAAAAACTTAAATATGATACTTGAAACTATAAAAATCCTAAAAGAACTCAGGGAAAACACAGGATATAGTGATGGGCAAAGATTTTGTGAATAAGACCTAAAAAACACAAGCAACAAAAGAAAAAAAATAAACAAATGTGATTATATCAAACTGAATACTTCTGCACAGTAAAGGTAACTATCAACAGAGGAAAAAGATAATGTAAAGAATGGTAGAAAATATTTGCAAACTCTAAATCCAACAAGGGGTTAATACCAGAATATGTAAGGAACTCAAACAACTCCACAGTTAAAAAAAATAATAATAATAACCCAATTAGAAAATGGGCAAAGGAGATGAATAGATATCTCTCATAGGAAGACATACGAATGGCCAACAGGTATATGTAAAAATGCTCAACATCACTACTCATCAGGGAAATGCAAATCAAAACCATTTTGAGATATCTCATGCCAGGTAGACTAGCTATTATCAAAAAGACAGAGAATAACAAATGCTGGCTAAGATGTGGAGAAAGGGAAGCTCTTGTGGTGGGACTGTAAATTAGTACAGCCATTATGGAGGACAGTAAGGAGGTCCATTAAACAACCACATATAGAACTGCTATATGATCCAGCAATCCCACTATTGGGTATATACCCAAGGGAATGGAAATCATCATGTCACAGGGGTATCTATACTCCCATGTTTATTGCAGCTGTATTTGCAATAGCCAGGCTAAGGAACCAACTTAAATGTCCATTGATGAATGACTGGATGAGGAAGATGTGGTATATACACATAACAGAATACTACTCAGCTGTAAAAGAGAATGAAATTCTGCCATTCACAGCAACATGGATGAGCTTGGAGAAAATTAAGAGAAACAATTCAAGTGCAGAAAGAGAAATACCTCATGTCCTCACTCATAAGTGAGAGCTGAATTAATAATTAAACAAAATAAAGATAGAAAGAGACAGATAGAAAGAAACAACAGTCACAATAATACCTTGAACTTTTAGAAGGAGAGAATAGAACTGTGGTTACTGGAAGTGGAAAGGGGGAGGGGGAGAGAGAGAGGGAGAAGAGTTAATGAGAAATCAATGAAAAATTGATAATGGGCACAAAGAACGATTATGTACTGTAATGATGAATAAGCTTACTATTCTGATTTGACCATCACATATTGTACACAACTATTGATAGTCAACATTGTACGCCACAAATATGCATAATCAAATATGATCCAGTAAGAAAAATAAAAGTAATAAATTAAAATTTTCATTTAGTTAGTTCTTCCATTTCTAAAGGAGATGATTCCAAGTTTTCAGCACTTTAAGGAAATATCTCTTTTTAAATTTAAAGGAACTTACATTTATTGCATGAATACTACATATAAGGTTGTATTCTAAGTTATGATAATAATTTCATTTAATGCTTAGTTAGTTTATGAAAGTAAATGCTACCATACTGCACATTTGAAGATAAAATATGATGCTCAGTAACTTTGGGTTGCTTATCTGAGTTTATATTGATGATTCGGTGGCAAAACATGCAGTGGTATGAACACAAAGCCTGTGTCATACTCCAGAGCTTATAGAAACAACTTTGGTGCATCCTGTGTCTCTAAGAAATGTTTTGACTCCCATTAGGAAAATAATCATCAGCAGGGTAAGGTCAAAAATGGTAAAATAAGGTAGATTCAGTACAAATTATTTTAGTGATTATATAACGACTTGGATGATTGCCCTCTCGTCACAGCACTGGGTTTTAGTTTTGGGATTCAGGGCACTATACATACTTCTCTGTTGAAATATGAAGAGAAAATACTATATGCAACATAAATTGAGAAGTTCCTCATTTATTTTTGCTGAAAATTCTATGAGGTACTATGCTAATTACACCTTCAACTCCCATCTTTTGGAAAACAAAAACAAAAGAAGTAAAGCTAAACTAAGTAAGAACTGAGAATTTGGAAAATAATTTGGTTTTATAGGGTCATAACTAGACTTGAAATTTCCACTCAAAAGTGGAAGAATCAGGGGAAGTCCAGACAACTTCAGTAATGGAGAGCTAAGGTAAGCAAGAGATCAAGATATAACAAAGGTGGAAGTTGAGGTTATGTAATGAAATTAGAAATTTACAGAAATACGGGCCTAGCCCGTGGAGCACTTGGTAGAGTGCTGCGCTGGGAGCGCAGCAACGCTCCCGCCGCGGGTTCGGATCCTATATAGGACTGACCAGTGCACTCACTGGCTGAGTGCCGGTCACGAAAAAACGACAAAAAAAAAAAAAAAAAAAGAAATTTACAGAAATAAGATAGTGTACTGGTATAATATTTGTAAAAGATCATGGGATGAGGTAAACGTTTATCCTCAGTGTCTAGATTCATTCTTTCTAGAGATATATTTGATCACATTTTCAGGGCCTTGAAAACATTGCAACAACACTGTGTGGTGATTTCAACATCAACTGCCTTGTAAAATCAAATTCCATTTGTCTTTATATAAAAACAATCTGTGTTTATTTCAAAATATAACATCATTTACAGTTTCGCCATATTAACATTATGATTATATTGATTTGGAAAAAATCAATATACCTTAATTTTGCTAACATATGATCAGTTATTAACACTGACAAAGGAATACTGAAAAATCTAGAAAGGACTTGACCTATAATTATAAAAACATAAAAGTAACAACATCCAGTTATTGAATTATAATATATTTATTTAAGAATGTTGAATTTCTGTCAGAATATACTATAAGTTATAAGAGAGTAGTTAATATCCTTATTTTACATATGAAAAGCTGAATTCAGCTAAAATAATCTGTCACACTCAAACCAGCTACAATGTATTGTGTCAGGATGTGAAGTTGTGGCGTAATCCTGCCGACAACACAAACTGTGGTGTAATCCTGCCAATGACGTCAATTGTAGAGCTAGAGCTAGGGTCTGGAGCTCACAGACCCCTCGAGCCCATTCAAAAACCCTTCACACACAGGTCTATGAGCTAGGTAACCAGCAAGAAGGTCCTTGGGGCCTTGGTTGAAGTAGGAGTAGTCTTTATTCAGCACACACAACACTATAAGCTAGGCAGCACAAAGAGAAACTCAGAAACTCAACTGAGCAGCTGTGGGCAGAGTAAACATGCTCTATTGTTAGATGGGAGTTCTCTGCAGCCAGCCTGCTTCACAAACTGCAGAACATACACAAGCAATTAACTAGAAAGATACATGGGTGCATATGCACACCAACTCCACCCACACACAACTTGTTTACAAGAAATGTCAGGGGGAGCCTGACTAAATTATTGTATTTTCCGCACAGACATTTATGTTCTTTCCAACTTAAACTACCACTTTTTTGAATCTATTCAATACTCAAGACATAAACACTATGATGTCACTAGGCAATAGGAATTTTTGAGCTTCATTATAATGTTATGGGACCATTGTTGTATATGCAGTCCGAGGTTGCCAGAAATATTGCTATACGGTGCATGAATGTGTAATACACACACGGATACACTACGTATATGTGTATATACACACAGACATATACATTATAGTAATATACATATAAATACATATGAAGGAAGTTTTCATGAAGAAGATAGCTTCCAAGATAAAGTAGGTATTGTAGAGACATGAATAGAATTACTGGAGAATGGTAGAAAATGGGTACAGAATAAGACGGAAATCATACATGCATATACCTAAACTTAGAAGTTATGTTCTTGGAACAGTGAGAATCGCTGTTACTGATGAGAATTATCACTGTATTGCTAAAGAGTATGGATTCGATTCTATATGTTTATTAAACACAAAAATTATTTTAATATTTAACCCTCCCTTTTCCCAAAAGTAACATATACCTAACAAAATTACACACACATATAATTATATGTTTTTCTACATTATTTATACTTATTAATTATACTCTACATAGGTGCTGTAGATATGTGTGTAGTGTAGTCGATAGAGCAACCATTGTGTAGTTTTAGAATAAAAACAAAAAGTGCCAGCTTTAAAAGAAAATCATTCAAATATCCAAACAGCTGGCGTTTATTAATGATCCTTTGGCTTTTAAAGGTGAGGTAATACAAGTCCAGAATCTGCATTTTAATGACATTTTTAATAGAACTGTTATCATTTTCTTTTGCTATAAATTCACCAGTGTTTCTGCTTGCTAATCATTGTGTTGTATCCAAATGATCAGTGTTTATATGTGTTCTTTCTTTTCATTATTTGAATTGTCCCTTGCACTAGGCTCTTGCTTTGACTCCCTTATTCATTCTCAGAGATCTTATGAAATCAATTATGAAATTTTCTCCAAATCATTGTTTTTACACCTTCATTTTGTTTACAAACATGTTAGTCTCACTTATTCTTTAAGAATCTTCAAATGATCCTGCTACTTCTCTGAAAATCTAATCTTGGCATTATTTGAAAGGTCATATTTCTCAGAATATTACATCATTTCTGGCTTCCTCTTTCTCAGGCTAATTCATTAATCACTGACAGTTATGTCTACCTTCTCCAACATTTTATACAAACAGGTCCTCCAAGGTTTCTAATGACTTCTTAATCATAAAGAGATTTCCTTTATCACAATCCTGCATAACCTCTCTTGTTTCATGAAGGGGAAAAAAAAGGATAGGAACTTAAATAGCTCATACTGGTGTATGAATCCATATTTTGGCCCAAGGTTTGTTTCAGTAAATCTTTTTCCCCCCATTTATATGCAGAGTTTAGGTAAAGTTATTTGCAAGGCTATTGTTTGACTGAAAATAATTTATGAAAATCATCCAAAATACCCAACACAATTCAGTGCACGATAAATTACAGATTGTACTCTTCTCAATCTTTATTTTATTTATGAGATTATAAATTGCATGATAGTAAGTTTTGTTTTAATCTCTGTATCTTTAATAAACTCATAGTACTTTATACACAATAGCAATAATCAATAAATGCTGCTTAAGTATGGACTTATTTTCCTTAACCTTGTTAAAATAAACTTCCTCCAAATAAAACTAGGGACTCTATGTATATATATATATTTTTTTCTATAGTAGCATGCCTGTCTTGGAATAGTCAGCCACTCCCATGATTTCAGAAATCACCTCTATGAGGATGATCCCTAAATCTGCACTCCTCATTTTTACCTCTCTATTGAGTTTAAATCCTACCTGCTTAGTTGATTGGTAGCTTTGTCAAGTAGCACCTCAGACTAAAAGTAAGCTATTTTTCAACATTTCATGATAGTTTGGGAAAGGAGTGTGATATAAAAAATATCAGTATATCAATCTCCTGGTCATTGACATTACATCACCATTTATTTAAATGCTGCTCCTATCTTCTCAGGCACAATTTGCCCAGACGTATATCACCCCTGTCCTAGTTCAGACCGTTAAATTGCAAATTGCATCTCTCACAAATACATTCTTTTATTGTTTTCTTAGCCAACATTCTAACTCTTGCCCTTGTTTTTTATTTTTTTGTTTTTTGAGGGGAGATTTTTTGGTCTCAAAATGTTGGAAACAAAATTGTGACTACCCATTTTCTTCTGAATATCACTAAAGAGTTTCATGATCTGACCCCTGGCCTATCTTTTTATGACCGTTCAAGTCCCTTATCCCATTATTGCCTATAATGAATCTCATTTCTCAGCCACACTGGACTCGTCAGTATAATCAGTGTAGCCTTGGTAAACTTCCATCTGGATTCTCATTCCTCCCTTATGGCTGGAATGTGTCAATTTTCATTTTTATCCATTTTTCTTTAAAAGCTACACATCCTGCAAGGCTTGGCTTAAATGCCCTATCCATATTAAATTTTTCTTAGATTCTAAACTTGATGGAAATGTTGGTTATTCGCCCATCCAAAACAGTTTGGGTTTTTCTCCCCAGGAGTTGTGGTAAGGGTGTGTGGTGAATTCTTATAATTTTATGTTACCTCAACACCCATTTTGAATACAAGTTTAACTTTCTCATACCAGAAGCAGGGCTCAGTCACCCTTGACACAGTTTTCAGTTCTACATCCCACTCAAATGGCTTAAGCTGGTGGTCAGAGATAAAGATTTAGTGGCATTTTTCCCACCTAGGAAACTGGACTCCCCACTTCCTCACAATTTCCTTTAAGGACCATTCAGACATTGGCCCATGAACTTGAAGTGACCCACACATTATCCCTTTTTATATACTACTAGTTGCTACACTCTCTGTCTCTTTCTCTGCTTGACTCTTCATTCCCGCCTTGGGGCCCAGAAACCGACTGCCCTCTCGTCCATTACACCCTCCCTGCCCAGGGCCCGTAAGTAAAACATATTTGAATTGTTTCCTATTGTGGCAATGTACTGAATTTGTGCCTTCCAACCGAAGAACGAAGAGCTACCTCAGGCCAAGTTTTCCTGGAACATTGAGGAGAGCACAGGATCAGGGTCCCAGCAACAGAGAGATGGTTGGGCAGGTATAAACTGGATGTGGGTCAAACAAGATCTATAAGGGCATCTGCCAGTATAATCAAGATCCCCCTGTAAGGAGCCCCTGGTCACAGTTTGAACAACTTGGCATTAGAACATCCACCAAGTAAA
Organism: Cynocephalus volans; assembly: GCF_027409185.1. Classification (NCBI taxonomy): domain Eukaryota; kingdom Metazoa; phylum Chordata; class Mammalia; order Dermoptera; family Cynocephalidae; genus Cynocephalus; species Cynocephalus volans. The sequence goes on along the minus strand of NC_084460.1, from coordinate 167,535,273 downwards.
AGAAATCTCTCAGGAAATGTACACTGCAAACACCCACGTCCAGTCCCTTTCATTTCCCTTTAGGGTAGTGTTGACACACACTCTAGTACTAGAATCCCAATTTAGCTGGGGGAATCTCAAAACAGACAGCATTTATCATAATCTTTTCTCTCCCAAACCTTGTCTGTATTTTATCTCCCCTCCCATTTTGTTAATACTGGGAATCATGAACTCACTTATAGATATGCTTGTATCTAAAATTTCTAAGGAATATGTCTTGTATATCCTTCTGTTACGTCTGTGGAGATCTTTATAATACATGAATTATCTCTGTATATTTTATACCATTTTATTATTGCAAAAGCACCATGAGGTAAAACATCTATAAAAATGGGATAAAATACTATATGACATAGGGCAATTAGGGTGAGCTCATAACACATTTTATTCTAATTTAATCAATACCAAAACAGTGTCATTGAAATATTTGAAGACTTGTAAAATATCACAGCTGCATGAGTAGAGTATGACACACAACTTCACAATTATTTTAACTTTAAGATTTAGAAAATTGAAATGCAAAATAAATGTCTCACATTTCATGAAGGTAGGTCATTGTTGTATATTAATATGTGAGCATAATTGCTGCTATGGTTCGAATGTGTCCCTTCCAAAATTCATGTTGAAACTTAATCCTCATTGTGGTGGTATTAAGAGGTGAGGTTTTTTGGGAAGTGTTTGAGTCATGATGGCTTTGCTCTCCTGAATGGATTAATGCCCTATAAAAGCAGCTTCAGAGAAAATTTGTCCCATTTTGCTTCTGTCTTCTGCCATGTGATAATGCCATTGTGAGAAGATGCCACCCATGGAACTGGCTCTCACAAGACACCAATGCTGCCACTATGAGAACATAGAGGTTTGTTTTGTGTAAATTACCCAGTCGGTGGTATTCTGTTATAGCAGCACAAATGGACTAATACAACTGCCTGCCCTGCTTTCAGGGATGTATAGGCCTGTTGTGGAGATTCTCAGTATAAGGAGACTTCAAAAGCCTGGGTCACTGAATCACAGCATGGATGATACACTATGAAGAGTTTCTTTGCCTAGATTGGACACAGTATGGGAAAGAACACATTTATTTGTTTATGCATGTATTGGTCTACTAATAAATTAGTGTGTCATATTCTTCACATCGTAACTGGGACAACCAACAATCCTACCGTTCTAATTATTTGTCTGAAGATTCTTCCAGCTTTTATATGTATACAAATACCCACACTTTACAAAATTCAACTATCTTTTTTCCAATTATGATAACTTTTAGTTTTTGGCTTGTTTTCTAATATTTGCTTATTTCTTTGCTAAATGTTTAATTGAAGAAATAGGGAGGACATACTTTACTTGCCCCTGATTTTAAAGGAAAAAAAAATCTTAAATATTTACTATTAAATTTGATTTTTGTTGTAAGTTTTTATCAACAAAGAAAATTACTTTTGTCATTCTGGTTAAGATTCTTTTATATTAAATCATGCATGGGTATTTAATGGTATCTAATGATTTTTCTAAATCCATTAAACTAAACATGACTAGTTTTCCTTAATCTTCTAATCTAATAAACTGCATTAAGTGATTTTTCTAATGTTTAGTTAATTTTGAATTTAGGGAAAGGATTGTATTTTTAAACCACTGTTGGGTCTGGTTTTTAATATTACTTTTCAATTTGTATTTATATTTATGAGTACATTAGTATGTAATTTCTCTTTCTCCTACAGTTTTTGCATCAAATCTATACAAGATTCATAAATATGAAGAGATTTTTTGTTTGTTTGTTTAATATTCCAAACAAGATTTGAATGCTAAAATTATTTGCTCCCTAGATTTTAAATAAAATTTATCACTAAAATGATTTGGGCATGATGATAATTCCTTTGGTTAATGTTTAAGTATTGATTTTATTATTTAGCAGAAATGTGAGACTTTTAATATTATTTATTTATTTTTAGTTAGTTTGGAAAATTTTAACTTTTCTAGAAAAATTCTATTTTAAAGAAACATTTTTTTAATTTTCAAGTATAATTTTTTATCACATTTTCTCATTGACTTAATATTTTTGCAACATGTTAGTCTTCCTTTCAGTTTATAAATGTATCTATTTCTCATTGTTGTCAGAAATTGGTCAATTTTATTAGATTTAGAATTATGATAGTTTAGATTTGTTAATTCTCTGTTTTTTAAAAAATTATGACATTCTGCCTTTATTCTCTTATTCCTAGTCTAAATTCTTAAGTTGGAGGCTTGACATAGATTTCCTTCTTCTTTAAATTGACATTTAAAATGCTTAGGAATAAATTTAACCAAGGATGTGGAAAATCCGTACAAAGAGAACTACAAACCACTATTGAGAGAAATTAAAGAGGACACAAAAAGAAGGAAAGACATTCCACACTCTTGGATCAGAAGAATTAACATTGTGAAAATGTCCATATTATCCAAAATGATCTATAGATTCAATGCAATCCCCATCAAAATTTCAAAGATATTTTTCTCAAAAATGAAAAAAAAACTATTGAGATATTTATATGGAATAACAAAATACCATGCATATCCAAAGCAATCCTGAGCAAAAAAATAAAGCTGGAGAGATAACACTAGCTGACTTTAAATTATACTACACAGCTATAATAAACCAAACAGCATGGTACTGGCATAAAAACAGACACATGGATCAATGGAATAGAAGAGAGAACCCAGAAGTCAACCCATACAAAAACAGCCTTCTGATATTTGATAAAGGCACTAAGTATACACATTGGGGAAGAGACTGCCTCTACAGCAAATGGCACTGGGAAAACTGGATATTCATATGTAGAAGAATGAAACTAGACCTGTACCTCTCACCATATACCAAAATCAACTCAAAATGGATTAAAGAATTAAATATACACCCTGAAACAATAAAACTCCTTAAAGAAAACATAGGGGAAACACTCCAGGAAGTAGGAGTGGGTACAGACTTCATGAATATGACCCCAAAAGCACAGGCAAAAAAAAGGAAAAATAAACAAATGGGATTATATAAAACTAAAAGGTTTCTGCACAGCAAAAGAAACAGTCAACAGAGTGGAAAGACAACCAACAGAGTGAGAGAAAATATTTGCAAAACATACATCTGACAAAGGATCAATATCCAGAATCACAAGGAGCACAAACAACTTTACAGCAAAAAAAAACAAATAACCTAATTAAAAAATGGGCAAAGGAGCTGAATAGGCATTTCTCAAAGGAAGATACGTGAATGGCCAAGAGACACATGAAAAAATGCTCAACATCACTTGGCATTCATTAAATGCAAATCAAAATAATTTTGAGATGCCATCTCACTCCAGTTAGGATGACTAATATCCGAAAGACTGAGAATGATAAATGCTGGCAAAGTTGCAGAGAAAAAGGAACTTTCATGAACTATTGGTGGGACTGCAAAATGATGCAGCCTTTATAGAAAATGGTATGGATGTTCCTTAAAAAATTACAGATAGGTTTACCATATGACCCAGCTATTCCACTGCTGGAAATATACCCAGAGGAATGGAAATCATCCTGCTGAAGGGATACCTGTACTGCCATGTTTATTGCAACACTATTTACCATAGGCAAGAGTTGGAACCAGCCCAGATGTCCATCATCCGATGAGTGGATAAGGAAACTGTGGTATATCAACACAATGGAATACTACTCTGCTATAAAAAAGAATGAAATGCTACCATTTGCAACAACATGGGTGGACTTAGATAAAATTTTATTAAGTGAAAAAGTCAGGCATAGAAAGGGAAATACAACATGTTCTCACTTATTTGTGGGAACTAAAAATAAATAAATGAATAAATATACCAACAAATAAGGGATCTTTGTGGGGGGCGGGGAAGAAGACACAGCAATCACAACAATTCCTTGAACTTGTTAAGACAAGTGAATAGATATGATATAATTGGGGGTGGAGGGGAGAGAGGGAGGGGGAAAGAGCGACCATTAATGGGACATGAAAATCAACTACAATATATATTGAGAAGTTAAAATAAAAATAAATAAATAAATAAAAGAATTATACTCCATATCAAATCAAATCAAATAAAAAAATAAAGATAAAACTATCTTATTAAGCATGCTTCCACAAGTTTTTACCTATGATATGTCTGTGAACAATGCAATGTAAATAAATTATAATTCCCATTATAATTAATTCTTTTACATGTGGTTGGCTTCAATGTATCTTGCTATATTTTCTAAATTATTTTTTAGACTTTTTTCTTTATTGATTTATGAATTACATTTTGGTTAGAGATAAATCTGTGTACTATCACTGTTTTTGTTATTGACGTTTGCTTTACAGATTATTACAAGATAAATTTTTAAATACAACATGAATTTTAGAAAGCAATGTGTATTCTCTAGCTACTGAATGAGTTGTTTACATGTATTCATTAGATTGTTTCTTGTGTTTTTCAGATCTTCAGTTTTCTGACTGATTTTTTTGTCTGATTTAACAGACTATTTTGTCTTATTTAACCTCCAGGAGATATGTGTTAAAATCCCTCAATATGATTCTGGATTTTAAATACATTTTTTTTGGAATGCTGTCAATTTTATGTTCCATCTACTTTCAAGCTGTTACCAGGCAGTTCTCCCTTAAGATAGTTATATCTTTTGGTTGAACCAAATATTTTACCATTTTGTAGTATTTTTTTTATTAATGTCTACTTAGTTTAGTTGTGTCCTATCAATTCAGCTATACCTGTCGTATTTAGTTTAGTATTTGTAATTATGCTTCTTTTAAACAGGATACAGTTGAGATATTTTTTAAATTCTAGATTATTTTTAATTAAAAATTTCTCTTTGAATATATGAAACAATATTCTGTTTCTGATCAATTCAATATCTGCTGTCTTAGGGGCTTGTTTAATGTTTCTATTTAAACCAAGGATGCGAAAAATCTCTATAATGAGAACTACAAACCACTGCTGAGAGAAATTAGAGAGGATACAAGAAGATGGAAAGATATCCCATGCTCTTGGATTGGAAGAATCAACATAGTGAAAATGTCCATACTATCCAAAGTGATACACAAATTCAATGCAATCCCCATCAAAATTCCAAAGACATTTTTCTCAGAAATGGAAAAAACTATCCAGACATTTATATGGAACAATAAAAGACCACGCATAGCCAAAGCAATGCTGAGCAAAAAAAATAAAGCTGGAGGCATAACACTACCTGACTTTAAGCTATACTACAAAGCTATAATAACCAAAACAGTATGGTACTGGCATAAAAACAGACACACTGACCAATGGAATAGAATAGAGAATCCAGAAATCAACCCTCACACTTACTGCCATCTGATCTTTGACAAAGGCACCAAGCCTATTCACTTGGGAAGGGACTGCCTCTTCAGCAAATGGTGCTGGGATAACTGGATATCCATATGCAGGAGAATGAAACTAGATCCATACCTCTCACCGTATACTAAAATCAACTCAAAATGGATTAAGGATTTAAATATACACCCTGAAACAATAAATCTTCTTAAAGAAAACATAGGAGAAACACTTCAGGAAATAGGACTGGGCAGAGACTTCATGAATACGACCCCAAAAGCATGGGCAACCAAAGGAAAAATAAACAAATGGGATTATATCAAACTAAAAAGCTTCTGCACAGCAAAAGAAACAATTAACAGAGTTAAAAGACAACCAACAGAGTGGGAGAAAATATTTGCAAAATATACATCTGACAAAGGATTAATATCCAGAATATATAAGGAACTCAAACAACTTTACAAGAAGAAAATAAGCAACCCAATTAAAAAATGGGCAAAATAGCTAAGTAGGCATTTCTCTAAGGAAGATATACAAATGGCCAACAGACATATGAAAAAATGCTCAACATCACTCAGCATCCGGGAAATGCAAATCAAAACCACATTGAGATACCATCTAACCCCAGTTAGGATGGCTAAAATCCAAAAGACTCTGAACAATAAATGCTGGCTAGGTTGCGGAAAAAAAGGAACTCTCATACACTGTTGGTGGGTCTGCAAAATGGTGCAGCCTCTATGGAAAATGGTATGGAGGTTCCTCAAACAATTGCAGATAGATCTACCATACGACCCAGCTATCCCACTGTTGGGAATATACCCAGAGGAATGGAAATCATCAAGTCGAAGGTATACCTGTTCCCCAATGTTCATTGCAGCACTCTTTACAATAGCCAAGAGTTGGAACCAGCCCAAATGTCCATCATCAGATGAGTGGATACGGAAAATGTGGTACATCTACACAATGGAGTACTGCCATTTGCAACAACATGGATGGACCTTGAGAGAATTATATTAAGTGAAACAAGTCAGGCACAGAAAGAGAAATACCACATGTTCTCACTTATTGGTGGGAGCTAAAAATTAATAAATAAATTCACACACACACACACACACACACACACACACACACACACAAAACCGGGGGGGGTGGAAGAAGATATAACAACCACAATTACTTGAAGTTGATACGATAAGCAAACAGAAAGGACATTGTTGGGGGGGAGGGGGGGAGGGAGAATGGAGGGAGGTTTTGGTGATGGGGAGCAATAATCAGCCACAATGTATGTCGACAAAATAAAATAAAATAAAATAAAATAAAATATTAATGTTTCTATTTATCTCTCTAATAGTGTTTATTTGTTTTTGTTTTTGGTTTTTCCTTTGGTGCTTTGTGATTTATAAATATAGTCTATGATTTGGGAACACTTTTGGGGTAATTTTTTTGATATTTGTTTAAGGCAAATTTTGCTTTTGTTTTTCCCAGGAAGTAGAGGCAATGCCTAACTGAGTGCTATTTAAACCAATTCATCCACTTCATTTTTTCTGGAAGCTCATGTGGTATAAATTCCAGTCCCAAACCTGTTTGAGGAAAATCACGCAATTAGAAATTTTTAGGGTGCTCTTTTATCCAACATTTTATTCAAAGATGAGGCACACTTTTTTCTCAGTATCTTCCCTTGTGAGATGGATAATTTTACTCACAGTATAAAGGGCCATGTGTGTCTCTTGCGTGCAAGTTCAAAGTCATTAGGGATTGCATATACCCTAGGAGCTTGGCTTGGCATTAGTATATTATCTCTATGATTGCATGCTTTTTTGTAACTTTTATCATTTAAAGATTTTTTCTCACTTTCTTGCTACTTCTGATATGTCTATGTACATTCATAAGAATAGCTGCTATATTTGATCATAAAGCACATATTTTCTAAGTATTTTTGTTCTTGTAATAAAAATTTTTCATGTATATTCATTTTAATCATCAAATCTTTAGAACAATTTTTCCTTGTTCCTATTCTACAATGTACACCATTCCGTTTATAGTCTTTTTTGGAAAAAGAACTGTGTACTCACATAAGTCAGTTATTTTCCTATTAGCTACTTGCTTACTGGTAGTTTCTGCCTCTGAGATTTAATACTAGAAGACAGAATCTTATTCCCAACAATCAGCTCAAATTCACATGATTGGAATTCATCTAGCACAGTATTAATGTATACAAAGATGAGCAACTACCCATATAGGCTTGAACAGTAAGTACAAATATTTCCAGCATACCTTGATTTCAAGCCTTTATATTTAGTATCCACACATGCATTGTTTACCTCACTTTATTTTCCAGCAAAGGTTGATTTTCCAGCAGATTGATTTTATTTTTTATTTTTTTAATTTAATTTAATTTAATTTTATCAATATACAATGTGGTTGATTTTTGTGTCCCTTTACAGAATCCTTTCTCCCCCCTCCCTCTCCCTCCTCCTGCCCATCAACGTCCTATCTGTTCACTTGTCTTAACAGCTTCAAGGAATTGTGATTGTTGTGCAATCTTCTCATCCACCCCCATTTGTTTGTGTATTTATTTATTTATTTAATTTTAGCTCCCACAAATAGGTGAGAACATGTGGTATTTCTCTTTCTGTACCTGACTTATATCACTTAATATAATTTTTTCTAAGTCTATCCATGTTGATGTGAATGGTAGTATTTCATTCTTTTTTATAGCAGAGTAGTATTCCAGTGTGTAGATATACCACATTTTCCATATCCATTCTTCTGATGATGGACATTTGGGCTGGTTCCAACTCTTGGCTATTGTAAATAGTGCTTCAATGATCTTTGGCATACAGTTATCCCTTTGACATGATGATTTCCATTCCTCTGGGTATATTCCCAGCAGTGGAATAGCTGGGTCATATGGTAGATCTATCTGCAATTGTTTGAGGAACCTCCATATCATTTTCCATAAAGTCTGCACCATTTTGCAGCCCCACCAACAGTGTAGGAGGGTTCCTTTTTCTCCACATAAAAACAGACACACAGATCAATGGAATAGAACAGAGAATCCAGAGATCAACCCATACACCTACAGCCATCTGTTCTTTAACAAAGGCACCAAGTCTATACACTGGGGAAGAGACTGCCTCTTCAGCAAATGGTGCTTGGGTAAGTGGATATCCATATGCAGGAGAATGAAACTAGACCCATACCTCTCACCATATACCAAAATCAACTTAAAATGGATTAAAGAATTAAATATATGCCCTGAAACAATGAAACTCTTTAAAGAAAACATAGGGGAAACACTCCAGGGAGTAGGACTGGCACAGACTTCATAAATATGGTCCCCAAAGCACGGGCAACCAAAGGAAAAATAAACAAATGGGATTATATCAAACTAAAAAGCTTCTACACAGCAAAAGAAACAATTAACAGAGCTAAACAACAACCGACAGAGTGGAAAAAAAAAATTTGCAAAATATACATCTGACAAAGGATTAATATCCAGAATATACAAGGAACTGAAAAAACTTTAAAGCAAAAAAAAAAAAAAAAAGAAAAAAAATCAAGTAACCCAATTAAAAAATGGGTAAAGGAACTAAATAGGCATTTCTCAAAGGAAGACAGAAGAAAGGCCAACAGACACAAGATTGATTTTAAAATGACATATATTTTAATGTGGGCAAAGAATGATTTCTGACTAATACATAACCTTTGTCCTTGAGCTAAATTGGAGTTTTTAGTCAGGATTGTAGTCCTTTACTACAGTTATCAGGATATAGTGTTTAAACTAAAACTTGTAATTTTATAAACATGTCTGCAAGACCATGTTTAAATATTTTTCAATGGATCTTGAAATCCCATTACAGTGGTAATGAGCATTATCATAAGCAGTGATGCCAAGCTTTTCCACTGTCACTGTCAATGAAAAACCATTGCCTCCTTACTTTTCCTTTGGCCTTTCCTGCTTAGCTGATCCCTACAGATGAGAAAATGTGGTGAGGTGGTTTTATAATATTAATTCATTGCAGAATTATTTCTCCTATTATCCTTTCGCTTCTCATAGGCAATAAATTTATTGAACCAAAAAAAGACTAGAAAGTTAAATTTTAGCTTTAAATTACACACTACAAGTCACAGAGCAGTAAAATATACTTAAAGCTATGAAGGCAGTAAAAGAGTCATCAGAATTTGATGTTGCTGACAGCAACTAGGATGTTTAAACAGGAGAATTAAGGGTAGTATACCTAATGTGAATAAAAATTGAGATCACTGTGAAAGTGAGAAAAATCACTGCAAAGAAATGACAAAGATATCTTGCTGGGCCTGCCCTCTTTTTAGGCAGTTATTTTTTTATCTGTTTATAGGTGTTGTACCGCAATATAGGGACATTTATTTCTTGGCCCTGATATAATTATATTGGTAATATATATGAACATCTTAGGAAAACTTTTAACTTCTTCTCTGAAAAGCTTATTTCTTCAACAATTCCAATAAAATTCCAGGCTAATAAAAAGTGTTTTAAGTTTGGTAAAAACTTATCTCAAAAAGATTTTATAGCACTTTTGGTTGTAATATCTGAATAAGACAATCTAGACAAGAGAATGACTTCCATAATTTTAGTACCAAATTCTCTAGAGTTTGTTGTTTTATTATGGCCTTCCACATTGATACAGAAAAGAATCAATCATTTAAGTTACAAAGGCACGGACTGAAACAATTCTCCTGGTTCCATATCCTACTCTGCTCTGATTTCATCCAGGCCAGTTCTAATCTCCCCTTCAACACACACACCAAGATGCACAAACACACACAAAACTCCAAGATGTCTTGTGTGAAACTGAGTTTGTTCAGTGACTAATCTCTTTGTCACAGGCTTAACCTGGATACAGAAATATATTTTTCTACTTATCTTACCTCAGGTCTGTTTCTACTTTTTCTGAAAATAAATAACACTTTTTATATCTCTCTCATTTGTATAGGCCTCCAACTATATCCCAAAATACTGCATGTTCTTGTTGAAAAGACATATCTGGAATTACATGTTAATTCTTCAATTAATAGACTGTATGGTCTTGGGCCACTTTGCTAATCTCACTGAGCCAAAATATTTTATGTTTCATTATTGTTCTTAAATAAAATATGTCAAATGCCTAGCATAGAGAAAGTGTCCTACACAGGTACAAGGATTACTATGAGCATTTTTTTTCTCTAAAACTGTGTACAATATCTAAATTATTCATGACTTGCTTGTGTTATATAGATGGGTCAAAGCAATTGAATAATACTTATATATGCTCCATACATCTTTCTTTGAAAGCCTGGTTCATGCCCTGACTCCATTACTAGTAATCTTAAGTACATATGAGCTGATTAGATATCATCACATAAAAATAATACCACTGGATATAATGTTGATGGAGGGGGGAGAGTGAGGGTGGAGGGAGGATTCGGTAAAGTGACACAAAAATCACCTACATTGTGTATTGATAAAATAAAATTATAAAATAAATAAATTTAATATTTTATTTTTTAGATATAAATAACATTTTTTTCTTAATTGTAAAAGACATTATTTTGGTCTCTGGATAGATACTATAAATACAGTTTTGAAACTAAAAAATAATTAACAATGGATTATATCAATTTGTTTTCAAGAACAGAGAGTTACTAATGTTGTAAGTAATAAGCATTTTAAAGATCTTTGTGGGACATTTAGAGATTCAAGGATTGCTCACCAACTTATAAGCAGTAATCATAGCACAGCACTTTTCCATAAGACCTGGAACTGGACCAAGGTATGACCTTCACTCTAGTGCACCACAATAAATGTGACAGTTCCTTTTCCATTTTCAGCAATATTGTCTTCTTTCTGTGAAACATTCTATTATATATTTCTATAACATATAGATTCTTTTTGTATTCCATTGCTTCAACCTAATAGATATTTTTCTAGAGTCCCAGTGTAAATCTTGACTCTGCCTTGAGTGAGCTAAGGCAAATTACTTCAAATACCTCTATGTGCTTCGATTTCCTCACTGCTGCAGTTGGGATAATAATCGTAACTTTTTCATGAAGGTGTTGGGAGGCTTAAATAAATATTTGTATACAAAGTACTTATTATACTAAATTAAACAAAATACAAAAGGAAAGTATATAGTAGAGAGAATATTGGGTTAGCTTACACTAGTGAAAAGATAAATCATAGGAACTAGAATATCTTTATCATTGGATTTCAAACATATTTGAACAAATACTCAAAGTAAGACATATATTTTATATCATAATCCTGGAAAACCATACTGGTAAATATACATAAGTAACTGAAATAAAAGTGTCATAAAACAATATTTTTACTCTATATGATGCATGTTGATGTTTTTAACTATTCTATCCTATTATTCTATTCCATTTATTCTGCTTCATTTAATAATGCATTCTTGGTAATCATTCATTAGATTAATTTTGCAACCTACAAATGTATTGCAACACCAAGACTGCAAACAATAGTGTATAGGGTCCTTACATATATTTACTGCTTCCAGGGTACTTTCTCTTTTGCTATTTCCCCTCTTTTTCCTGATACACTTTTTTTTTTCTCTCTTATCTCCCTATAGAAGCAAATATGCTGGCTGAATTTTGGAGTCATGAACTTTTCAGCTCTAGGTGTCACAAAAGAGTGCTACTTTGGAAAAGCTTGGTGATTCTGGTGTGAATCAAACAAGAAGTGGCTATTTCTAACCCAGTCCCTGGTGAAAAGGGTACCCCTTTTTGGTTACTAGAAACACATAAACAATCAATGCTACAGTCTATTCCTCAAGAGGCAAGAGCTCACATTTAACGTATATAAACAACTATATTCACTTAGGTATACGTATATCCAAGAATTTCTAATCCAATGCAGCTCTCCCATAAGCCGAATGGGAGATGTAACTACGTAAATGAAGATGTAACTACTATTCCTGTTTTTATAGATACTATCATATCATATTCCAGAATATGAACATGCATATATCATTAAAGTGTCCAGATGTTTTTCTTTAAAAACCTGCAATCTTTGAGCTATCTGATAGTTTAAATATTACTCCACACACAAAATAAAATAGTGAATGAAAAAACAAGGCAACCACAATGAACATTCTAATTTAGAAAAGGCTACAAGTTGAAGGAATATTCAGTGATCACTACACCAGGGCCTATAGCACATCCTATTGGACAGGAATACTAAAGTAAATTTATTGCTGACACATTTCCAAGGCTGCTAATCTGCAGTCTGCCCATTCATTGTTGATGTGACTGTAAAGGCCTGTGGAAGGAATAATCGTACAAGGGTAATCAGAAAATTGCATGGAAAGATTTGATTTGTATTATATTTTAATTCTATTTTTTCCACAGACTTTCTGAAGTACCCCCATGCATTCCCATTCAGCTTAATGCCAGAGTTCTAATTTCCTTAAAATATTAGACTGCCGCCCAGTGATTTAATTGGGGTGCCCTCTTATTAGTGTCTTGCAGTGGAAATCTTTTCAATCATAAAATTTGAGTGCAGAGCCTGATCTTGAACTTTCTGTCTTTTGGCTATAGACTTTTAGGTCTCAGTTTGTGGTTTTATTTTTTTGGTACTTGACTTTAACCAGTTTGAAATAGTAGGCAAAGCCAGTCACCCCTATCCCCCATTTGCCATTTTATAAAGTGTACCACTGGGTGAGGATACTATTATCTTTGTCAAATGCAGCATCTATTGAGGTTTTTTAGACTTTCTCATTAGATGCCAGGCTAAATCCTGATCTTTCTGATTTTAATTTTTTGACTTGCCACAAATTTAGCTTGGAGTAGAAATGTTACTTTTGACAGTTTCAAATTATGGACTCAGCACTGTTGAATTTCTAGCAAGAGGCGAAAAGGTTCTCTTTCCTCACAACAGTATATGTGTGTCTGTTCCCCTTCTTTTAGACAGTAAGCCTAAATTGAAGCTTCTCTGTTTGAAGAGAAGCTCTCTTTTCTCTTCTCTCTTTTCTCAGCATTGAAATTTGTCTCTTTTAGCACCTTATTGACGAGTGAACATAAGTCATCAACACATATTAATAACTTGATACTTTTTGAAGAGTCTTATATTTCTACAATGTCTCATATTCTCCCAGAGTTTTGATTGTGAATTATAAGCTACAAAAGTCAACATTTTAACTAAATATCTGCTACCATATTAATCAAATTATGTCTTACTATGGTTGCTAGAAAAAATATATTTTTTTCAAAAATCAATTCTAAAATTAAGTTTGAATTTCAGATAAACAAAAAATTGTCTTTGGTATACACGTGTCTTATGAAATATTATAAACGTACTTATACTAAACATTATTGTTTATTGTAAATTAAAATTTAGCTGAGTGTTATGTGTGTTTATTTGCTGAAACTAACAAACCTGTGCTAGTGCAAAATGAAGAAATTATTACTATTCATCACACCATTTACATTCCAACAGTTCCATATGCAGGGTTTATTATATGCAACCTCTAAAATCATATACTAATTATTGATCCAATAGACTCAGTCTGTACAGTCTCACAGAGCCCAAGGGGAGTAACCAAAGAGTTCCAAGGATTTTAAAGACTGAAATTGGATCTTTGAAGGAATTGATGATCTTAATCAATCCATCGTTTCTCCCTACTGTACTCTAGATATTGGCATCATTATTTTTATTTTTTCCACAGGATAGAGTTAGAACAAGATGGAAATACAGTAGCATTCACTACAAGTTTCCTCTTTTTTGGGATCTAGTATCTTTTTCTTATACCTGTAGTAATCAAATGCATCATCACACTAATAAGTCAATGTTATGTCCCTGGTATCTTGGTCATCTTCTATCACATCACTGTGTTTTGTTTTTCAGACCAATTATTTCTTTCTAAAGTTATTTTGTTTCGTTAATTTTCTACCTGTTAGTTGTCTTTCTGATTAGAATGAAGGTGGCATGACAGCAAGAACTCTATCCTCACAATATGAAATCGGTCAACGTGTGTCACACATGCACAACGCAAACATTTTTCTCACAGATTATCTAGTATGGATATGCTCTTTACACATGTCAACTTCTGGCTTGGTTTATTTTGGGTTACAGATTGATCTGTTTGTTTCTTCAGAAACATAGGCCCTTTTTATATAATATTGCATCATAGTCAAAAAGATCTGATAGTCTGGTATAAATTAATATTCTCAGAAATTCAAAGGGCATTCAATCTCCAAAATACTCCTACACATTCAAGTACTAGATGTACTAATGTGTTCATAGTTATATAAATTATTTTTAAAGCTTTAGAACAATTTATAAACATCTAAAAAGCATTCCTGTGATGGGTGTCCCACCTTCATTGTATGTTGCTTCCAATTACTAGCCTTTTTTCTCAGGAGGTTAAGGTGAATATGGTATCATAGGAGGGTATTTTCTATAATCTATACTAGGATATTTATTTGCATGTGACTTTTAGATGCAGACATAATGTTTATAGCCATAATTCATATAATTTTACCCTAATCATTTTTGTCTGTGTGCAAACTAAATATATATAAAATAAACACCATCGTGCTCTTAACCAAATTCTGGCCATGTATTAAGTTGACCTTAGCAGTCATAAAGACTAAGTTTTTCACCATTTTCAGGTGACTTTTAATCTCCTCTTTTAGGGTATCACCAAATATTTCTAATCCTTTGTTCATACATTTTCTTATACATAACACTTTCTTTTAATCATCCTCCCACAATTTAAATTATTTTCAATATCTATAAATGGTGCCATAGCCTCTTTACAAGGTTTCCTGACTAATAGTCTATTTAATGTATATTAAATAAGAAGTAATAGTCAGCTAAGGCAAGTGTCCTTTTGATCCCATTACTCAGTGTCTTACAGCACTATCATGTTGCCAAATGGCCACTTATATCAAATGAAAATTACTGACCATGTCTTTTAAAATATTATTCCAATTACCACACAAAGACCCTGCAATACACATATATACTCTACTTGAATGAGCTCATCCCATTTTATCTAGGCCCATGTTCTATTGCAGTCTCAAATATTGTTTTATGACTCAATATGTGAGCTATTAGCCTTAGTATAATGTACAAGTGGAATTTTTCCTTTTGTGTGAGGTGGCTGCAATATGAACATAAACATCAGAACTATATTAAAATCCTGGTTTTACAACTTATTAACTGCTTAGTGACTTGCAAGGCCTTTAAACTTTTTGTTCTTAGTTATTATGTGTAGAATATACTACGAAGCATATGTACTTCACAGGGCCTGGTTTTCCAAAGCCTTGTAGTTTCATATATTGACCTTGCAGAGGATTGGAAATTTCCCTCAGGCTATAAGTCTCTGTTGCAAGATAAGGATTGTGGCACAGCAGGTTGCTGGCTCAAAGACAGACTAGTTACTGATTGTTATGTAAAGATACTAAGAATTGCTATAAGAAGGAATGTTTGCTAATATCAAGCTTGTGTTGATAAGACCACTTAATTGCCTTACTGGAATGTCATCTGGCTTGTTTCACTGAAAGTTACCAGCCTATATTGTTAAGTTATAACCCCACCTTTGTTCTCTTCCTGTAACTTCCTGGTCTGGAAAATAAATGCAGGAAGAGAACCCCAATTTGGTGTTAATTTTCCAAGGAAGGGATGTCTCTCGCTTGAGCGTTCCAAAGGAGATTAACCACTTTGGGGCCTCTCACTGCTCAGTAGAGATGGGCTTTGAGTAATCCTTTTCATCTCCGTCACCCAGGGGAAGTGGGGTGACAAATCTGTGGGGGGCAAAGCAACATAAAGCAACAATTATGTGTATTTCAAAGTATAAATAATATTACCTGTCTCAAGTGTAGAAAGCTAATAATTAATGTGATATATTTTTTTGTAAAATTAATGTTAAAGAAAAACATTCAGAAGAGTTCATATAGCATACATGGTAAATCAAAACAACAACAACAAAATAAAAGGAAAATACACCAAAGTTAAAGAACCAAATATGTCAATTCTGAATATAAATATAAATTGGTTCAAAACCTCTATTGCTAAAAATAATATTGTCATGTTGAGTTACAAAGAAACAACAAAAAATAAATCAAACTCTCAAAGAAAAAATATGAAAAAGTCTTCCCATACAATGTATTTTCTAGAGAATGAACAACAAAACTAAAATTAATTGACCCAAATATCTTGACAGTGAAATAACTCTCAATCTAATTAACAGTAACATTAAAATAAGTAGGGATCAAAATATTTATATCACATTGTACATATCAGGAAAAATATTATTAAATAAAAATAGTTATTCAAAAAGTCTAGGTAACAATCATGGACCTTAAAGCAAAGAAAAAAATGGTACAAATATTTTTTAAAATATATCTAATAAATACAACAAAATATATATTGGAACAGTTGCTTTACAAATCTCTTAATCCTTGAGCAATCAAGTGGGCAAAGCAAATAATATGAAGAAAATGAAATATGATGAATGATGTAGAATTATTAAATAGTTAGAACTATAAACCATACAGAAAATGTATATTACTTAGAAGTGCCTATGAGAAGTCCTGAAATAGTAATAATTGGTTAGGAGTTAAAGCACACACCTACAAACAGGTTAAAACCATTTTAAAAAGTCATCAAAGGAGAGATCTTATAGACTTCATTTTCTAATGATGTTGCAAAATTATAGAAATAAAAAGAAATATCTGCAACAAATTTCACACTTTATTAAGGTACTTCATGATCTAATAAAAATCAAATGACATGTTTTCAAATTATTTACAAATTAATTAAAGTGAAAAAGTCATATATAACAATATAGAGAATTTGGCCTAGAAAATTGGAAACCAAATAAAATTGTATTGGGTTAAATTAAATCAAATCAATCAGTTAACAGACTATTATCAAAAAGAGCCTCAAAATTAGTGAGAAACAAAAATGAAAGCAGAAATAATAATGAAGATAAATATAGCATTAATAATTAAACTCAAGAAATGTTGTAGAGAGAAAATGCAAACACAAAAGACAACAGTTAAGCTACTCAAATAAGTAGAAAAAGGCAGACAGAAAGACAACAGTTTCATGAAGCTGAAAATGTAAAAATAAACAATAGACTGAAAAAAGAGATTTA
This sequence comes from Cynocephalus volans, assembly GCF_027409185.1. Lineage (NCBI taxonomy): Eukaryota > Metazoa > Chordata > Mammalia > Dermoptera > Cynocephalidae > Cynocephalus > Cynocephalus volans. The sequence goes on along the minus strand of NC_084460.1, from coordinate 167,517,779 downwards.
ATTTTTAGATAACCAATGTGTGTAGAAAACATATTGCATAAAATCCTGAAGTTTGGTACAAGAATAATGCCTGAGGACAAGCAGATTAAATTCCAGACAGGAAAATTATATTAAATGGAAGATATGTTAATATTATGCAACACAAATAGCTGTCAAATAAAAAATGCCATAATCATCAAAATACATAACAAAAGATAATTTTATTGAAATTAATATCCAATCCAAATAAAATTTCTTAATAAATAAAAAGTAAACATCACACATAAACAGTTCCTTTAAATTTAAAAATAGCATGTAAGTATTCATTACTGTTTGCTATTTTTTTGAGAGGAAATTAATGCTTTCATTGTGTATTAACAATTCCTAAAAGTCACTAGTAAAGTTATAGGAAATATATGACAATTTGAAGGTCTGATCATTTATAAAATGGACATATACAATTCAATAGTATTATCATATATTTCAATAACAGTGCATTTGTAATTATACTGGGAGCATGTTCATTTCATGATGGCTGGATAGCAAAAGAAAAGTAAATTAAAATTTATGATATCAATATAAACTTTTAAAAACTTTCACTTAGAATGCTATAAGATATATCAAAGGCAATAAAGAATTGAATAAATGAAAAACCGTATCATGTTCCTAAATAGAAAGAATATTTAAAACATTCAAATTTATCCTAAATTAATTAATCATTCAATGTGATACATTCCAATTGTTAAAATTGGATATAATTTTAGAGTTAACTTAGATGAATGATTAATTACAGTTTGTTATAATTTTTGACAAAGAATAATACCAATATGCCAAGTAAGGGCTGCCAACAAAATTACCCTTTCTCCCACAAAAATAAAACCTTATCATATTAACATAATAATAGGATTGTCATTCATTGGAAGATAATATACATCTCCAGAAATAATCAAATATACAAAAATTGACATATGACAAGAATGTCATTTTTCATTACCAGATAAAAATTCAATTACTTAACATTTTATCTGTTAAAAATTATTAATGTTAAAAGGTAAACTGAAGCTTGATAAAATTGTAAAGGGTTTATTTGAGGAAACAGCAATTCTTGAATTGGGCAGTTACAAACCAAAAATGATTTGGAGGCTCTGATGAGGGAATGCAAGTGGAGAGCTTATGAACATGAAAACGAAGCAGAGAAAATATTTGGTCACAGTTGTACAGCTATCTCATTTGGTCTATCCTGCTGGAAATTTCCTAGTTCTATAGCTATTAGTTAACGGCATCTGATTGGTGAGCCTTAAGTTTCATTTTTATTTAATATAGGCAATTACAAGAAATAGCTCAAATTAATTTTTGCTTATGTTTGCAAATCAAGCAAGGTTAAGGTCACATATGAGACCTAACTTGCCCTCTTTGCTCAGAAATTCTTTAGGCCTGCTCTTCATTTTAATTTGCTTTAACATTAAATATTAGATAAAATAGAACTTCATAATACAGCAAAATTATATGCAAGTAGTTTAAAAATTAAGTAGGATGAAACCAAAATCTGTTATTATAGCAAATATGGATGCATTTTATTATTTATTTATTTATTTATACTGATTATATATATTTGTGGGGTACAGAATTGCCTATCAATACATATGCACAATATGTGCTGATAAAATCAGGATAAATAATATACTTATGTTTAGAAAATTCAGTCAATCTTTGTGAACCCTAACTAGTTTCTTGCCAATCCCCCTTCCTCCCGGCCTTTCCCACCTTTAATATCCACAGTTCTGTTCTCTCTCTCCCTTTTTTTTTTTAATTTAAGGTATTATTGTGATTCTTTCTTCCTTCTTTCTTTCTTCCTTTCTTTCTTTTAGCTCCCACTTATGAGTGAGGAAATGCAGTATTTATCTTTCTGTACCTGGCTTATTTTACTTGGCATAATTTTCTCTAAGTTCATCCATATTGCTGCAAATGGCAGAATTTCATTCTTTTTTATAGCAGAGTAGTATCCATTGAGTATATAGACCACATTTTCCTTATTCAGGGGTCTGTCAATGTACATGTAGATTGATTCCAACTCTTGGCTATTGTAAACAGAGCTGCAACAAACATGGGAGTGCGGGTATTCTTTTGACATGATGATTTCCATTCCTTTCGGTGCATACCCGGCAATGGGATTGCTGGGTCATATGACAGTTCTATCTGTAGTTGTTTGAGGAAACTCCACACTGCTTTCCATAATGGAGCAATCAGGTAAGAGAGAGAAATAAAGGGCATCCAGATTAGAAAATATGAAGTTTAACTGTCCTTGTTTGCAGATGATATGATCCGATATATAGGAAAACCTACAGACTCTACCAAAAAACTCTTAGAGTTGATAAACAATTTCAGTAAGGTTTCAGGATATAAAATCAACACACAAAACTCAGTAGCATTTTTATACTTTGATAACAGACCAGCAGAAAAAGAAATCAAGAAAGTAAACCCATTTAAAATAGTCTAAAAAAAAAAATGAAATACCTAGGAATCAATTTAAGCAGGAGGTGAAAGATCTCTATAATGAGAACCACAAATCACTTCTGAAAGAAATTAAAAAGGACACAAGAAGATGGTAATGTATCCTATGCTCCTGGATTGGAAAAATTAACATTGTGAAAATGCCCATACTACTCAAAGTGACCTAAAAATTCAATACAATCCCTGTTAAAATACCAATGACATTCTTCACAGAAATAGAAAAAACAAGCCTAACATTCATATGGAACAAGAAAAGATGTCAAATAGCCAAAACAATCCGGAGGAAAAGATAAAAATAAAGCCAGAGGCATAATACTCCTTGACTTCAAACTATACTACAATGCTATAGTAGCCAAAACAGCATGGTACTGGCATAAAAACAGACACACAGACCAATGGAGCAGAATAGAGAACCCAGAAATCAACCCATATACTTAAAGCCAACAGATCTTTCACAAAGGCAACAAGAACATATATTGGAGAAAAGACTACCTCTTCAGTAAATGGTGCTGGGAGAACTGGAAATCCATATGTAGAAGAATGAAATTAGACTCATACCCTCACTGTATACCAAAATCAACTCAAAATGGATTAACGTCTTAAATATAAGGCAGGAAACTATAAAACTAAAAGAAAACATAGGGGGAACACTGCTGGATATAGGACTGGGCAAAGACTTAATGAATATGACCGCAAAAGCACAGGCAACAACAACAACAACAATAAACAAGTGGGATTCTATCAAATTAATAAGCTTCTTCACGACAAAAGAAACAATTAACAAAGTGAAAAGACAACCTATATAGTGGAAGAAAATATTTGCAATGCAACTGGCAAAGGATTAATATCCAGAATATACAAAGAACTGAAACAACTCAACAGTAACAAAACAAGTAACCCAAATTGAAAAATGGTCAAAGGAGCAGAACAGAAATTTGTCAGATGAAGATATACAAATGGCTAACAGATACATGAAAAAATGCTTAACATCACTCATCATTAGGGAAATGTAAATCAAAATCACACTGAGATATCTTCTCACTCCAGTTAGACTGGCTGTTATCAAAAAGACAGAGAATAACAAAAGGTGGAGAGGATGTGGAGAAAGGGGAACCTTCCTGCACTGTTGGTGGGACTGCAAATTAGTGCAGCCATTAAGGAAAACAGTATGGAGGTTCCACAAACAACTATAGATAGGACACATTTTAAAATTAATACATTTTAAAAATTGAGACTAACTTCTGTAGTTAAAGCGATCTTTTACAATGCTGACCGTAATATTCTTTTCACAAGAAAATTAGACATTGTAGCAAAGTCCTTGAAATTACTCACACACTCTTGGATTTTTAGGTCTAGGAACTCATTAAATATTAGAGATTGACACAAATGTGTATCAGTGCTTTCTGTGTGTCCTCATTTTTATGAAACAAGCACTTCCACATGAGGGAATGCGACACAGCCATTGCTGATTTCACTTCAGATCAGTAATGACAGGAAAAACTGTCCAAGGCACTCATTCATGCATTCAGCAAGACCTGAAACATCAAACTTGTGCTAGATACTTTTTTAGGTTTTAACAATATAGAGATACAAAAGTCAAACAGGCAAAAATTCTAGCCATTTTGGAGTATAAATTTTAGTGGTATAGAATTAAGAAAATAAAAAGCAAACAAACAGAAAATTATATGATCTATATTTTTAAACTGAAGACAGAGATTATAAAACATATATATATACATATATATATACATATTTGCTTTAGGTAATATGAAAATTGAAGTGATTTATGAGACTAAAACCTTGAAACCTGAATTAGCAGTTTTTCCAGAAGAATGGAGGAAGAGAAAGGGATTGTTGACTACTGATCAGTAAGGAGAAAAATCTCAATCATTATTAAATAAAGAGAAAAGCTTGAAATATTTTCAAAATGTTTTTCTTTAAGATATAAAAGACAAATATTAATACAAGTAGACTGAAGGCATGTTTGGTCAAAATTATACCTATTCTGGTCCTAGTTATTGTGATTATTTCTTAGCTGGTTTGTTTGATAGTACCCTTTGTACGATCTGCATTTAAAAATCACTAAACTGATTTCTTGTCAAAGAACAAAAATTCAACCTGCAATTATCTCAGTTCCTTTCCCTTTGAGTAAACTCTACTCATTAACCACGTCCTTTCTGAAATGTTTCCAGAATAGATCTGCTATATTTTAAAAACATTTGTATTTCTTTGCTGTCATATTTCCCAAACTGCAAATACTCAGCATTCATTACATGTGTCATTTTGGGCTCCATCCTAAAGATCTCTACTGTAGTGTATTTAAACAATATCTTGATTTCAAGCTCGTCATCTCAAATATGAGCATATTATTTCATTATGTGGGTTAAGTAAGATAAAAATGTTTAATTACATGTTTAGTAGTTATGAAAAATAACACATCTCTTTCCATTTTTCCTTCTCATGTAGAGACAAATTTGAGAAAGCTAGAATAAAATAATCTAAATTTAAAAAGATAAGAATTAAGAATGCAATAAAAGTTCTTTTAAATGGCCTTTTTACAATTTACCAGATTAAATGATGCTTTCCAGTCCTTCTGTTAAACATATTTACTGAAGTCTGGGCTTGCTGAATGCTTTTGGCTGGCAAACTACTTTGTCCCAGCACTTCTGTTCTCTTTGTTTCAGCAGTATTTGCACCAAGTATCAGATGTGTTTATCTCTAAATCTGTTTATACCAGTTGTTTTTATTTTTTCACTTACATATTTAAATATCACTTAAACTTATGAAAATAGGAGTATGAAAATAAAGAGGGTTGTTTCTATGAAAACTACATTGTATGTCTTGAAAACTCTATAAAGGTGAGTTGCTTGAAATATGCTTTCAAAGTAAGTGTGGGCTGGACAACTATAAAAAACTGGGAGAAAATCATAGACTTCTAAAAGGATTCTGCACACAAATTGCTTCACAAGTGTTTGTAATTGCTTGACGTACTTTAAAGAGATGGAAACAAAATTGCAGAGGATGAATTATGAGTATGGTTTTTGTAAAAAAAAGAAAAGAAAGGGCATAAGATTCACCATCGACAGACTTATAAGCAAAGTCTCTGGTCTTAAATGCCAAGATTTTAAAATAAGCTCACATTTTAGTTTTAAAGGTAAAATAAAACATATAAATTATATACTACCTTTGATTTTTTAAAGGTTTTTTGCCAAATTAAACTATTCATATAACAGAGCTTCTTCCATGGTTTGCATTTGTTAATCAACATGACTGACTTGCCCATCTTTGGTTCTAATGGAAAAGGCCCCTCTGTATGTGATACCATGTGACTCTCCCTCTCTCTTGCCCATACACACAGCTGACTGGCACAATGTTGGGTAGCTTGTTCAAAGGAAGTCAATATGTAGAGGCCAATGACCACTGTCCTATTTTAAAAATATGGGATGGAAAGATCAGATTCCTTTTTGGATTTTAAATGATGAAAAGACATAGCTGTTAACAATGGGGATGGATATTAATCAAAGTATCCTAAGAAATATTAAGGGTCAAAATATTTTGAAACTGGGTGTAAACCAAAGTTTTGAGGGGAGGGAACCATGTACAGGCATTCAAGTAGAAGGAATTTGTGATATTCAAAGAAAAGCCAAAATGCCGTGGAACAGAAATAATATATTTTACTGCTAAAAGCACTTTTTCCATGTTTTGAAGAAGAGGCTCGATAGATCCTCAGTTTGGACTGGACTCTGCTAATTATTTAGCCATCTCTGATAGTGATGATAACAACTAATATTTGCTACTGTTTATTGAAGACTTATCATGTGTTAGGTCCTCTTGCAAGTGCTTTCTTATGAACTGGTTCATATACTTCTTGAACTAACCCAATTAACTTTACAGCTTTGCAGATAAAGAAATTGAAAATTGGAATGATTGAACAATATTTCTAAGAATAAACTCAACTTTAAGACATAGATACTGGAGATTAATCTAGGGAATCATGATGAAAGACTGTCTCTCTTAACTCTTGCCCTTTCTCACCATGAGCATACTTCTCTTTACAGAGATATATTTAGAGAATTTTTTTGTTGTTAAAAAAAATAGCTAACAATTATCTAAAGTGTGCATTATTGTAAAGAGATTCCAAGTCCAAGAAAAGATATCTTTTGGCATTCTTTTCATTTACATTAACAAAGATAAGAATTGCATATATACGTATATATGCATGTATTTAATTGTGCACAATGAAATATTCATCAGACAGATGTTTTGTGGGTTTTTTTCCCCATATTTAACTTACAAATGTAAATTTGTTGAAAATAACATTGGATCTCTAATTTTTAAAAAATATTAAAGAGTGCTTATTTGCAATCAGATAATATTAAGACAATATACTCAACTACGGATTTATATATGTTTGTGCAATTTCAATTATTAGTGAATGAATGTATTAACCAACTATACGTACCTTGACCCTTAGAGATTGAACCATTCTTTGTCATGGAATGAAGAAATGTATGTAAATATTATTAAAGGTTATTACTATTTTTTAAATCATGACCACATAGACCACAGCTTTAATTCCAGTGAGGCAAATTATCATATTTGTGTAATGTATGAACATATTAATATTTATAAGCAAGCGGAATCACTGTTTATGAAATTTAAAAGCAGTTCAATATTGGCAGATTTATATGATTCAGCTTAATATATAGTGTATGTTAAATGCACATATATTGCTGAATTAATTAAATTCCACCACACTTTTCAAACAGAAAAGGCATTCTGTCCAGTGAAACTTTCAATATCTAGTCCTCCTCCTTTATTGACAGTAGCCGTCAAGTAAAAGATTTTTTATGTTTTTTTTTTGTATCTTATTTGTTATTTCTGTCTTGAAATCTAAGAACAGTGTGGGGAGCTGCCCACGTTACACCGTAATCGCCATTACAAGATGGCGCCGGCCGACACTGACAATCGGCAAAAACAAGTCTAGAGCGCATGTGCTGGGAATTTCCCCACCTCTAGTCTCTGCCTCTCCCGTGGCGTCATCTGGGCTGATGCACGACCACCAATCAGATGGGAACACGTCCTAGGCGAGGGACTGTCTCTATATAAGGGGCGCGGCTCCCCTCGCTCGGGGTCTCCATTTTTAGCAAGCTTATGCTCTTCCTCTCAAGAGGCATTAAAGCTTATCTGCAGAAGGATCCTTTGTGTGCCGCGTCGTTCTTGCTGGCGAGATGGTAGCGCGGGACATCTGGTGCCGAAACCCGGGAAACTTGTGACATCGTCAGCACCTTCGGAGACCCCCTGGTGACAGGGAGGATTCAGAACTGCAGGAGGGTAAGTTCAGAGAGGTGTGTCTGTTCTTGGTCTGGGGTGAATTCGGTTAGATTACAAGGTTTTAGACTCGTCCCTTGGTGTGGTCAGACTGATGTAGATAAGCAGCTGCACCTGAGACCCGTGTGAGCCTCTTGTACATAAGGGAGCGGTGTGTCTCACAGCGCCTCCTAAAGCAGGGCGCGTTATGGGTTCTACGCAGTCTATGGTTACCGCGTTAGAGGCTGTGCTGAGACAACGTGAGATCAAAGTAGGGGGCCGTGTACTCAGAAATTTTGTGAAAGAGGTAGATCGTGTGGCGCCATGGTATGCCTGTTCCGGCTCCCTAACCTTGAGCTCTTGGAACAAATTGGGCAAAGACCTTGACCGCAAGTACGCAGAGGGAGACCTACGTCAGGGCACCAAGACCATTTGGAAGTTCATTAAGAATTGTTTGGAGGATGAAGGCTGTAAACCGGTAGTGACAGAAGGACAAAATATATTAGAGGAAGTCCAAGACAGCATGTCAGAAACTGAACGGAGTGAGAGGATGGGTACCCACAAGAGGAGAGACGTCTCCTGTAGAAAAAAGTGCCCTCCCGGTAAGTCTACGGACGAGGGAGAGATTCTAAACCATCAAAGTGATGTTCCCGGAAAATCTGCCGGAGAGGAAGGGGTTTTAAACCCCCACCAAAAGAGAAAAAACAAAAGAGAGCTTTACCCTATAGGAGAGCTGAGGGCCATAGACCAAGGGTTGGAGGACTTAAATCTACATGAACCCGACTCTGACTCCCTCAGCCCTAGCGAGGAGTCCGATTTAAAGGAGGAAGCTGGGGGCATGCCACCTTTGAGTGGAATACGTCCGAGACTTTTGAGTCTTCTGTTTCTGTCCAAAGGTACGGACAAAATACGTCTGTACCATCGACACCAGTCTGCCTTTTCCCCCCTTTCGTGTTTATTTTAGTTCAGGATGCAGTACAGGAAAATCAGATTACTTGCACCAATGAATCCTGCTTTTATGCACAGTGTTGGAATGCTACTGGGTTTAAATTGGCTGTGATTGCGCGAATGCCTAGGTGGGTTCCCGTTCCTGTGGAGGACCCTAATGCTATGTCCTTATTCAGGCAAAAGAGGGATTTTGGTTTCACCGCAGCAATTGTTACCGCTGTCTCCTTGGCGGCAGCTGCAGCTACAGCTGCGGCTGTGTCTTTGGGTACCACGGTTCAGACTGCCTCCACATTAAATAATTTGTCCTCTTCTGTTGCTCAGGCCCTGAACACACAAGCTGCGATAAATGCTCAGTTAAAGGGAGGATTGATGGTGGTCAATCAAAGGGTGGATTTGGTCCAAGAACAAATAGAAGTTCTATGGCAAGTTGCACAACTGGGATGTCAATGGAAATATTCAGGATTATGTGTAACCAGCATCCAATATGAAAATTTTACCAGGGCGGCAAATTTGTCTCATCAATTGTCTAAGTATCTTTTAGGAAACTGGACAGGGAACTTTGACGACCTGATGCAAGAACTGCGCTATGCCATCGTGTCTGTGAATTCAACAAGAGTGGATGCCTCCTTTTCAGCTGGACTGTCCTCCTGGATCACAACTGCCATGTCACATTTCAAGGAATGGGTGGGGGTGGGGTTGTTTGGAGCGGCCCTCTGCTGTGGACTAGTGTTCCTTCTTTGGCTGGTCTGTAGGCTGAAAGCCCAAACACAAAAAGACAAGGTGGTCATTGCCCAAGCACTTGTGGCTCTGGAGCAAGGAGCCAATCCCGATATTTGGCTATCTATGCTCAAAGACTAGTCCCCCCCCCTCTTTTCGGCTGGCCTCCCTGAAAACTGATCAGTGGGGTTCGCCCTGGCTCGTGCTGGCCCACAATTCACAATTCAGAGTCCGCTCCAGTAGATCCAGAGACGGGCAACTTCCCCCCAGACGTGTGCCGACCTAAGACATGGTGCCTGGTGGCGATAGGGTTAACCTTTGACGGGTAAGGTCACGGCCTGAGGTGGGTCGACCTAAGACAGGACTACTGGCTAGACATGTTGTGGCCAATGAGCTTGCTCCAGCCTCTTAATGTAATAAGAAAGGGGGAGATGTGGGGAGCTGCCCACGTTACACCGTAATCGCCATTACAAGATGGCGCCGGCGGACACTGACAATCGGCAAAAACAAGTCTAGAGCGCATGTGCTGGGAATTTCCCCACCTCTAGTCTCTGCCTCTCCCGTGGCGTCATCTGGGCTGATGCACGACCACCAATCAGATGGGAACACGTCCTAGGCGAGGGACTGTCTCTATATAAGGGGCGCGGCTCCCCTCGCTCGGGGTCTCCATTTTTAGCAAGCTTATGCTCTTCCTCTCAAGAGGCATTAAAGCTTATCTGCAGAAGGATCCTTTGTGTGCCGCGTCGTTCTTGCTGGCGAGACGGTAGCGCGGGACAGAACAGCAATATGCTTTTTTTGCAATCTATATTGTAAAGCTGTTTTATATCAATTCAGTCCTGTTGTCATTTCCTTAACAACATAGATCATTCAGAGGTAAATATAAAATAACTATCACTTTGATTTTGAATTTTGATTTGAACTTGGCAAAGACCAAGATACATACAAGCAAGGACACAGGAAATAATGTTCCACTGAACCCTAATTTTAGTACAGAGTGATAGCTAAGATATACAAATAATTTTAAACTATTATCATCAGATGCTTAACTCAGAATTTCCTCTTTCTTACTACTGATTTTTTTCAAGTTTTTTGATTGCCATTTTCAATTGTCTTTTTAGCTATGATGATAAGTGATAGGTATTCTTATGATTCTATTTGCTATTATAAAAGTATATCCTTTTTACCTCATATAAATTGAGTCAACATCTTTTTTCTATTTGTACAATAGTAAGAAAAAAAGAAATGGTTCCAAAATACCAAGAAATAAAGAAGGAATTCAAGAAGAACACAACATATAAATATTGACAGCAAAATGGAAGTTACAACCAAGTCCTTCACAAGAATGAGTGCTGCCTCAATGCTAAAAGCAGATACAAAATAATTATTTTCTTAGGGCATTTCAGACATCTATGTCCAACCAATGGGCCTTTCTGGGCATCTCATTTAGCCAGATACTTGTTATTCATATTGCTGTTGTTAAAAGGATAATGCTATGCTTTACAATGAATCCAATTTTACTTTTCTTAAGAAAAAAAATTTTTTTAAATCCAATTAAAAAAAAATTCTATAAGAATTTATAAGCTGTGAAAATTTTGCTTCATAAACCAGTAATTCCAGCTGCAACAATAGAGAAGATCAAACCTGATGAAATGACTTCTTTTTGAAAAATATAGAGAGAGGAAATTATTTTAATAGAAAAAAATCAAAATATATATTCCAGTAAATTAAATTATATTATACTAAGAATGTGCAAACATGTTTTCACTAATTCTAAACACTGGTATTTAAATAGATGTTGAGTTGATCTCTATGCTATCATGATCTCAGCCAAACTTTGATAAGAAACACAAACCGCTGACTTATTATGTCTACATGAAAAATATAGTTTCATAGATATAAATGCTTGTTTTCCATTATATAAGAATATCAATGTACTTGAAATATTAGTCACAATGATTGTTTATTTTTATAGAGTGGAATGGATTGGATATTTTCTCCTTACTCACTAATATTTTCTGTTGTCCAGTTTTCTTAGCTACTTTAATTTTCATTATTACTAATAGCAAATAAAGTATTTTTTAAAACGGACCAGTGTGCTATACATCTATGCGTTTTTTGAAGAGTATAGTATTGGAGTTTAGCCTTCTCTGTCTCAGTTTCCTATTATGTAATACAATAATCATAATATAAATAATAGTATGTTCCTTTTTAGAGTGAGAGTAAACATTAAGAGCAATGATTTAAGTAAGTAAGTGAGCACATCACATGTAATAAGCATTCAATAAAAAGTAGCTAAACAACATCAAAAAATTCATTAAGAGGATGCTCATTGTAGTAACATACCACCAAAAGAGGTTACAGAAAAAAGAGAATGGATTAATGACTCTCGGATTAATGACTCTGTTAGTCATGTGACTTTAGAAAAGTGTTTAAAATTTCCATGCCTCTTTCTTCATTTGAGAAATCGATGATAAAACATACCCCACAATACTTATAGGCTTATTATAAAGAGACAAAAGCTTATGAATGTGTACATGTGAAAGTACTTTACTGTGAAATGCTATATAACTCAAACTTTTATATATTTATTAATTTAATCAATACACAATTAATATATTCAGTAAACATCTTCTGTGCCCAATGCTGATACTGGGACATAGAAAGAAAATAGACAGTTATTATCCCTAACCTACAAGTGTTCAAAATTTATCAACATAAGCAATTATTATTGTAACAAAAAATTTGCTTCTTCTGAGTAAGTGCTTCCCTTTATTTGAGAGTGAAAATTCTGTTTAAAGATTGAGTAAACTACTTTTTTAAAGTATGTGTATCATTCTAGTTAAAAGAAAGCATAGGGGAAACACTTCAGGAAGTAGGACTGGACAAAGACTTAGATGCCAAAAGCACAAGCAACAAAAGAAAAAATAAACAAATGGGATTATATCAAACTAAAAATCTTCTGCAGAGCAAAGGAAGCAATCAACAGAGTGAGAAGACAACCTACCGAATGGGAGAAAATATTTGCAAACTATACATCTGACAAGGGATTAATATCCAGAATTTATAAGGAACTCAAACAACTTAACAGTAAAAAAAAAAACAACGAATAATCCAATTAAAAATGGGCAAAGGAGCTGAGTAGACATTTTTCAAAGAAAGACATTCAAATGGCCTACAGGTACATGAAAAAATGCTCAATATCAATGCAAATGTAAATCAAAACCGCATTGAGATATCATCTCACCCCAGTTAGACGAGCCATTATTAAAAAGACCAAGAATAACAAATGCTGCCAAAGATGTGGAGAAAGGGGAACTCTTCCACACTGTTGGTGGGACTGTAAATTAGCATAGCCATTACGGAAAACAGTACAGAGGTTTCTCAAACAACTACAGACAGAACTACCATATGATCCAGCAATCCCACTTCTGGATGTATACCCAAAGGTTTGTCAAAGGGATATCAGCATTCCCATGTTCATCGCAGGTCTATTTACAATAGCTAAAATATGGAACCAACCTAAATGTTCATCGACAGATGACCAGATAAGGAAAATGTGGTATATATACACAATGGAATACTACTCGGTCACAAAAAAAGAATGAAATTCTACCATTTGCTGCAACACGGATGAGTCTGGAGTAAATTATGTTAAGTGAAATGAGCCAGACCAGACACAGGTAAAGAAATACCCCATGTCCTCATTCATAAGTGGGTGCTAAGAAGAAAGGAAGGAAGGAAGAGACAGAGGAAGGGAGGGGAAAAAAAAGAATAGAGCATAATAATAAGTTGAACTTTCAGAAGGTGAGAACAGACCTATGTTTACTAGATCGGGGGGAGGGAGAGGGTGATTGGGAAGATATTGGGAAAGGAGCACAAAGAATAATTACAATTTGTAATAATGAATATGCTAATAACATTGATTGGATCATCACATTTTGTACACAGATGATGGTAGTCAACACTGTACCCCCAAAATATGTATAATTAATTAAGCTTCAATTATATATATATATATATATAAAACAAGAAAAAAAACATAACTCACCAAATGGAGCACAGTATCTAGCCACCATTTTGAAAATATCAACAGCGTTTAAAAACAAAATGACAAATTGTCAATATCTGAGTATTATTTGAGTGAAAAAGTATAATTTAGATAAAAAATCAACTGAAGTCATTTCATAAAAATGTACTTAAAAAAGAAAACATCTTTATTATTCAAAAAGTAAATGATGCATAAAGCTTTTATTCATTAAACTTACATACCCCAATCATTCTTATTACTAAAATACCACCAGGGTGAAAATAATTAAAGAGCCAGACATTTTCTGTGATCAACAAGGTATGGATTGTTAATGCTGTTTTTATCTTTAGCAAATCAAATTCACATACAGAAGTTCTAATTAGGGACAGCTTATATATGTGTATAGTGATTAAAAGACGTTACGGTACCTCAGCACTATTGGATACAGGAAGTCATTATCAAATCTAGATCCAAAGGTGCAAAGAGACTGTGAGGTGGAACTATGGATGAGGATCTTCAGGTGTGGTGGGACACTACCACACCAGAAACACTGCATCAGCATGAAAGACTCATGAAGAAAGGAAGACATCTGAGATATCCCCAGGGTCTCCTATTGGTGTTTCCCATTTACCAGAACAAGTAAGAGAGCAGGCCTATCTGATCCAGGCTCCCAGGACACAGAGAAGGTAGCGAAAGCAGGTATGCAGGTGAATGTGGAGGAAAATGAAAAATGAACTACACGCATCTGATGTCATACACTAGGATTTAGGTGTGAGTTTTTAAAAATTTTTGTCTATTAATTAATACCCTTTTGTTAGAGCTATATTTGAATATGAAATCATAAGAGCATCACAATTTAGACCGGGTTAAAGGATTTAATAATACTTTCTCTCATATTCTCTGTATTGAAAAGATTACTTAGAGATGCCAATTTTTCTATTGATTCATAATTGGTCTATCAAAAATTTATGCCCTATATGTTTTAGTGTTTTCTCCTTATTAAGGACATGTATATAGCTTCATGTAACCATAAAATTGATAATACAATGTAAGTCATGTGGAAGCTAAATTATAAAGGCCAAATTTTGTTTCCTGCACAATTAGAAATTACTTATCAGTGTAACTGAAGTATTTCTAAACCAGATTATATTACATTGAGTAAGAATTTTCTGTTATTGTTGTAGTAATTTCTTTTTTCACCTTAAGCAGTAGAAGTGTTAAGTTTTAACAGATATGGAAGGGAGAGAGGGATGAGAACCAGATTGCAGAAGTCAAAGTTAATTTTTAAAAAAACACATTTTTCAAACTATAAATAATAGACTGCCAACTAAATTCTTTTTTATTTTTCATATTTGAGAGCTTTTAATAATATTTCACAACAGATATCTCTGAAGGAAGGAAACATGTTTATACTGTAATAATTACCATGTTATTATTTTTCTCAATTATTGTAATCATTAAATTCTTTTAAATCCCTTTGATCAGACAGATGACACTTACCAAAATTTCTGAGAAATATTTTAGTCTATCATTTATTCCAAATTATAGAAGTATTTATTTAAATAACTAATTCTTCCTATTTAATCATAGTTGGCTTTTTTCTTATATTTTTATGTTAATAAAGATTCTTAATATAATTAAGTTTAAAAAATTTGTACTACTGATTAAAATATTCAAATTTCATACTTGAATGACTCATGAACATGAATTTTTGATAATAATCTTACATGTGTTAATAGTAGATAAAATTTCGTGCTCCTTATGATTTGGATTGAATATCAAGAGAGAATATGGTAAGCCATTTCAATGCCATATTATTAGAAAAAAATATTATATACACACATACCTACTACCCCTACTTCATGCACTTTAACACACTGAATGGAAAGTCATCAGAGATACAGGCAATAAGGCATTGAGGATATTCAATACTTATAATGCTAAAATTTTCATAACTGATAATACTTTTTTATTATCTTTCTACTTTGCATGAAATATAAAATTTGTGTCTATAGATATATTTAGCATGAGTTTAGACTGACAATATGTGGATGAAGGAAATATTTATGGTCATGGTATATTTTATTTATATTTTACTTGTGTAGTCACTGTGTAACAATTCCATTAAAAAGAAACTATTCAAATTTGAGCAAATAAATTATCATATTTATCTATGCAAAATAAAGCATATATTTTAGTTATTTTATTAGTTCTCTGACTCAATTACTTTATACTGATTATATTTTTCCAGTCCTATAATACTGAATTTTAACGGATGACTCTGCTTTTGCAAAGATGCATTGGTCAGGAGCCACGTGAATGCAAGTGTTTGGTGCTAAAGGTGAAGCAACATCATTTTTAGCACTGAAAAACACTTATAAAGATTAATAAAGCACTAAAATTTAGAAATCATCTAACAAAATTTTGGAAAAGCTTGATAGGGACATATGGCATCCTTTTTTTGAATGCTAACCTATATTTTCTCTTGACTCTTCACCCATTGCTATAGTCATCAACTTATACAGTGGTTGGTCTGAAAACAGCCCTTAGCTGGATACTCTTTATCTATCATCTGGTATAGTTACACTCTTAAGAATTCCTTGAGTTGTCACTACTGCACTTGAATAGTCTTAAAAGAAAAAAAAAAAGAAAAGAAAAAATGAATTCTTTGAGTTAGTAATACAAGGAGAACGTATGCAAGAGTCAAAATTCCTCAGGTGTCCTAGAAGCTAGAGGAATGCTTAGAACCATCTATTAAACCTTTTCTTTCATGGATATTATAGAGGGAGAAAAGAACTACAACTCGATCAACCGGATGGAGGACTCATTTCGAAGGTGTCAAAAATTAAATTGCCACAGATTTGGACCAAATCTTAATTTCTGGAGGGCTTATTTTTTTTTATTTCATTTTAAGGACGACATTGAAACATTATTGAAAAACTTTGAGCAGCTGTGAACCATCTTTACATAATCATAAAAATGCAAATATCAAATATTTATTTATCAATTTAATATAATTCTATTGGACAATAAGGAGAAGAAATTGTGTGTGTGTTAGCACATGTACACTTTAGGGTGGAAGTGTGAGAGATCTATTTATTTATTGCTTTATATTTTAAATACAAAATATGTATGTTTAAATATAAATATATATTACATATAATATTAATATACAACATATAATACTATAATGATTACACTAAGTATTTTGCATTTATAAATATATATTCAATATATTTATATTTTACTGACTTTCTAAGATGTGTTCGGTACACATAACCATAATGGAATATACAACACAAAAGTATATATAAACATATGCATAAATATACACAAAAGTAGAAAGTAAAAAAATAATTATTTTTAAATGGTGAGGCTAGCATGCAAATTAAAAATGCAGACAATTTCTGGAAGAAACCAAAAAGTAACATTCAGTGATGACATCGGGGAAACTAAATATGGGGTGTAGAGGCAGGAGTTGGCCACTGCTGTAGTATTATTTGATCCTTTAAAATACATAAAAATATATAAATCAACTTATTATTTAAGATAGCAGTTGCTAAAAGAGAAAAATAAAAAAAACAAATTCTAGTAGTTTATGTCACAGTCCAAGTGACAGCAGTGTGTGACATTGCTGAGCAGATACGAGAGGAAGCACTTCTCTGAAAGAGTGAAGAGGGCACAGGTTTCTTCCATTTCCTATCTTGGCCCACATCTATTATGCAGGAGTTATTTGCATGAAATTAAATGGGCCAGGAAAAATCACACCTCTTTTGAGTCATGAGCTCCAATAACAAATAATTTACAAATCACGTATACTCACTTAGCTGCAAGCAGAATAGAAAATGTAATTACTCATGAATCTGCGCTATTGCATCAACTCACTAGAGAAAGAATACATAGCAATGGTGGTCAGCTGTCTTTCTTTTCTGCAGTCTACATCATTAACCATCAAAGATCTCAGCCTGCACCTTTCTTGCAGACACAGTCTATTTTCACACACTCTCCAAGGGAGACAATAACAATTCCCATCCAATTGCTGCATTTGTCTCCAAGTCCTGATGATCAGCTGCGCTCTCCATCAGGTCCAGATGTGGCTAGCTGTGGGTCAGCAACCTAGCCCCTAAACAGGCAAGTTATCTTTACTTCCCATAATGACATATCCAATATACAATTTTGGAGCAGGTACAAGATAGACACTAAAACTCCCACTGAAAATGGATTTCTGGAAGAACCAATAGTTTTTTTACTTAACAGGCATAAAATCCTAATGGACAGCATTGTGAGGGCACTTCCCAGCCAAGAAGAACTTTTCTTTTAGTGAATCTTGACTGTATTTGTGGAATAATCTTTATTCACTGTTTTCTGTAAGACATGGCTTTTTCTTCCAGAATATTTACCATCTATTAACTTCCAGACTACTTCGCAAGTGTCTCAGGGCTGAGTTTTAACATGTCACTTGCAGCCCCAAATATTCCTGTATTTTATCTCTTGTTGTTTGAAGTTTAGAGGCAGTTAACTTTTCCACTCACAAGTGTCCATATTTCTGGACTCTTCCTTCCATGTAATTTTTTGTTGGAAATTTGGCCATTTCTTCCCTCAGCCCATCTTTTTCTTCTAATGCCCCACTGTATGTAAGAACAGTGGAGCAACACCAAGAATCACTAATATCAATGTATTTCCTAACCTTCTCTTAGAGAGTTACAGGCACAATTTGTTGTCTATCTTCCTAGTTCTTACAGAAAGTAGCATAACCATCATACATTTCATGGCACAGAATTTTATTTTTACAAATATAAATATCAGGTTTTTTTGTTCATGCCTTCTGACTGCTTAACCAATTTTCCCTATTTTAATTTTTATTATAGCAGAGCACCACTTCAAGTTAACAGTTTCTGGATCAGTGAAACTAACGCTAGCTGTTATAAGACTATAATAGATCAATTGCAATATCAACAGTTAAAAACAACAAAAATAGTTTATTTCTTATTCACATTACTGTCTCCTTGTGGCAAGTGAGGGGCTTTGCTTAATATAAATTCCATTATATGAATTTGCATCTCAGAGTCTTCTTCATGTTACAGAAAAAGGAACATTGGTTTTCCACTACATTTACATTTTGATTAAAACATAGTAAATTAATTAAATTTACATAAAGTCTGATTTATATAAAGTAAATAAATTAAATTACAATTAATTAATGAAAAACATAGTTCTGAGTGTGTAGTTGAGAATTAAAGGTTGAATACACAAGGTAAATGAAGGACAATCAATAACGTAGTTTCAGTGAAGGACAAAAAGAGGTGGACTCCAAATTGCCGATAAAGGACTTGATCTTAGAAAATATGAGAGTGCAAGTGTACACCTGCTGAGTTTAGTATTAAACTAATCTAATCTTATGACCTCTAATTTCTTTGACAAGTAGATAGCAAAGACATCTGTTACAGTGACAGAATGGCATAGGTATCAAAATTTTAAGAGAGGAGAGAAGATTACAAAATCTTGTGGAGAGTGAGATAGATGGGCAGTACAAAGGGCTTCTGAGTGATGATAATGCATTTTTAGGAGGCTAATATGACCTCATGTGTGAAATTATCTAGCACTACTCAGCTGTGGGGCTTAGGGCATGCTGTGTTATGACAGTTCAGGTCATCCAGAGTTGTTCTACTTGGTAGGCTTAAGAAGAACAACAGAACAACAAGAGATTGAGGGTTTAGAATATTTGCAACAATGCCCTTGAAATCATGGACCATGGAGCGCAAGCTGGATAATGATAAAGAAAAAAAAAAAGTGTAGATGGGGAGAAATTTATTACAGAGGTTTCTGTTTCTGACCAAGAGTTTTGACCAATTGGATAATAAACGAGGCTGTAGAATCACTAACTGAATTAGTGGTATTTAAAGATGTATTATAGGTAATGACAAGGGCAAAACTGAGAATGTGGAAGTGGATTGCTGAGTGAGAGTCTACAAGTTTATTTGATATACCAAATTATAAAACTGAGAATATGGTTGTTTTCCGGATTGCCTGCGTGGATATCTATATTCACTCAGGATGATGGCAAAGTCATGTAGGCATGGAGAAAATTATTGTAAACCAGAGTCCAAAATGTTCAAGAAAAACTAGAAGTGAAAGATAAATAGAGACTATATAAAGAAAAATAAAATGGTCTGGAGCAGGCTAATAGAATACTAACTTCCACCTTTAGGTCCTGAGACCTAAGGGAAGTAGGGAATCAACAAGTGTTTAAGAGAGTTTTGGGGTAGGAAGTAATACACGTTCCCCAGTTAGTACAGTTATTAGTGAAGGCCAACAAAGTAGAGGATGCAGATAATTCTGCATTTATGGAGCTCTGCATTGGAGGACTGAGAGGAGGGAGAAGACTGCAAGCTGAGATAGTAACAATAAAGTTGAGCTTATTGTGAAGAAAATTTGTTATAGCACTCAGGGTGATATACTTATACTTTGTATACTGATACATGGATAAAAGATGACAAACATGGAACCAGTGAATTTTATGTCAAAAATGTTCATTATTTGGGTGGATATTGTACTTTTAAATAATACATGTGGTTCAATCTGCTGGGTGACAGCTGAACCAGAAAGAAGAAGGTCTTCAGTCTGCTGGGTATGGATAATAATACCTTCTCTAGATAGGCACTTCCCTGTGCTGTCCAGTCTCTATATACTGTTTACATATATATCTTCCCATATGCCTAATTTGAGATTGGTATTACAATTGCAAACAGATTTCACAGTCCTTATGACCTAATCACCTCTTAAAGGCCCCTCCTTCTAATACCATCTCTTGGCCATTAAGTTTCTATACATAAAATTTGTAGGGAACACATCAAACCACAGAACTTCATGCCTGCCCTCCCCCCATGTTCATATCCTTCTTGCATGTAAAATACATTAATTCCATTGTAATTGCCTCAAAAGTCTTAACCCATTCCAACACTAATTCAAAAGTCTTAAGTACAGAGTCTCATTTAAATCAGATATGCGTGAGACTCAAGGTATTCATCCTGAGGCAAATTGTTCTCCAGCTACTAGCCTATGAAATCAAACACATTCATTATGTGCTTCCAAAATACAATGGTGGAGCAGGCATAGCATAGACCTTCCTATTCCAAAAGGGAAAAATGGGCAAGAAGAAATGGGTAACAGGTCTCAAATAAGTCTAAAATCCAACAAAGCAAACAACATGCAATCTTAAAGCTTAAGAATAATCTACTTTGACTCCATGTTTTGCCTTCCAGACACACTGGGGTGAGGGTTGGGTCCCCAAGGCTCCAGAAGACCCTGACCTCTCCTGCTTCAGAGGTGGTGTGGGCAATGGCCTCAGTTGGAGAATAACAAACACAAATACTCACAGCCTCCCCCCACCCTCACATTACATTTGTGAAAAATGTTAGTCTTTTTTTTTTTTTTTTTTTTTTTTGTGACCGGTAACAGGATCGCACCCCTCGGCACGGTGTGGTCTGCACCACGCTCAGCCAGTGAACGCACCAGCAATCCCTACTTAAGGTCGGAACCGCGCCTCGGTGATACCACCACCGCACTCTCCTGAGTGAGCCACGGGGCCAATTCTATGAAAAACGGTAATTTAATTGAGGTTTATACCTTTGGTGGGGAACACTGGACGGATGCACTGTGCTCTCTGTTTAATCTGAGCAAAGGCAGTACAGGAAACATTGCACCTCACTCTTTTATGAACTGTAAAATTTTAAATTTAATATTTTAATGTTTTTATTTTATGTTTAATATTTTAATGATCCTCAGAATGTCAGATAAAAGATCAACGTCCTTTCAAGGTTGGATAAATTTGGAGGAATTCCCTGAAAACAATTAAAGTTGCTCAAAACTTACATTGTTTTGGAGATGACCTGGTTTTATGTAGATTTCACATTTGATTCATCATCCTTCCTAATGTAGAATCTTCGGGGTCTTTCACTTTTTTCTTGATCATATATTGTATTTTTAAATATATTTAATTACTTAGGTTGGATTTCTACATATGGACTGAGTAGAATGACTTAACTAACTCCTATTTGTGAGTTCATTTCCAGAAATGTTGTATTAATTAACATTTTTAGCAACCTATCAATGCTAATTTCAGCTATCATTGTGCAATTTAATATTTAAGAAATTAATCAGTTTGAAAGATATGAATATATTCTTCCTTCTTTCTCTTGCTCTCTCCATTTCTCTTCTTTCTTTTTTCTTCTGTTTCTCTCTCTCTCTCATTTTTTTAATGAATAGTATGCCTGAATAAATTCTCACATTTTTAGATACTTGTAAATATTATACTGTATTTTTACTATTCATTTATTTTCTCTCAGCTTTATTTTGGTTTTATGTTTTTATTAATTTTAATGTTTTATTTTTCTCTCGCATGCCCTCTATTATGTCTAAAATATGTGAGCTTGTAATTTATTTATTGTACTAATTTTACAATTCATCATGTCCTTTTACTTTTTCATGTATTATTATGCAAAGTTTTAAATTTTTATATAGTTACATAGAACGATTTTCCCTTTAATGCTGGAGACACATTACATATTTATTGATCAATGTTGTGTTTTATCATCTTAACTAAAAGAAAAATAAATACTATAATGGTACAAACATTCAATAAAAGCTGAAATACCTACTTAGAAAGATATAAACAGCAGTGAGTCCACATAATAAATTAAAATTTATATCTCCTGGTTCCAAATGGAGGAAGAATACAAATTTAAAACAAGTAAACAATTATGAGTAATGAGGTTAGGAAGGTTATGGAAAGCGCACCAGACATGAACTAATACATTTAGGCAGTATCATCTTGTGAATGAAGCAAGAGGACCTTGATTCTCAGATCAGGGCTTTAGAGATCCCAGCCATGGCCCATCTGTCCAGGCAACCATTGCACTCAGGGGATATGCCCACACAGAGCCTGACCTCTCTTTCAAAATATGATCTGGGACCTTAGAATTTCCCATCCAATGGGCCAAGCCTTCTCCCTGTCCCTCTGTCTTTTCTTCCTAAGAGCCTCATTGTTGTGCACACTCCTGGGCCTAAGGAATGATGAAATAGGGTGGGTATGGATGGGTTAGGCATTTCAGAGACTGGCCATGTGGATTTTGTTTTCCAAATGCATTTTCAGGAAGTCAAAGAACAGATTGAGCCAGGTATGAGAAGTGAAAAATTGGCATGTTGTGATCTTTTGCTGGACAGTTTTCTGGGCAGCCTTGGACCAACCCAGTTGTCCTCCATTTCCTGCTTGCAGTCATTAGAATATACGTAAAGTGTACAGGGAATGTAACATCATTCTGAGATAAGGAAGAACTAGCCCAGGATCTGTCCCTGTCCCTCCTAGAACAGGATGTCTTACAATGCTTTACTCAGTGAGTGAAGTTTCTCTTGGGGTTAAACTCCAGGGTGGCCTGCTTTCTGGGTCCCCTCCTCTATGGTACAAGCAGGGCATATGAAAACAAGGCTCCATCCACCCTGCACAGCTTTCCCGAACCTTGGGGTATCAGCTCATTATGAATTCTAGTTTTCTGTCAACCCTTGCTGTCTATCTGTATGTAATAAACAGGCTTCATGTGACTTGTGTGAATGTTCTGTCTTGTGGGAATTGTGCAAGCAGCAGAAACTGCAGCCCAAGATGCAATGGGCTGAAGTGATAACCAGTGCACAGTGAACCTGCTTCCCAAATGAGAACCTTCCTTTGTACTTTTGCCAGGACCTAAAGATAAGAGCAGTGAGTCTGCATTTGAATTCTAGATTTTCCATGTCATTATCTGGAGTTTGAATAGGAAAGTTTTTTACACCTGTAGATCTTTTCCTCACTTGAAGAATGAAGGGGTTCATTGACCCAGTACATACATGAAGTTATAGGTCAGCAGACCTATTGGATGATGTGGTGACATGAAATGGGAGCCTGGTGCTGAGGGCAGCAGAACAGCAGCAAGGACACCAGGGACTAATGACACCCACACAGTGCCTAGTACCTTCCATACCAGCCACAAAATGCCTACTACTTCAAATGTATGTATAGAGAATAGGCATTTACATACATATTAAGAGACATAAGCTTCTACTTTGTTTAATCCACTTTTAAAAGATCAGCTCTTGTAAGCAGTTGATTTTAATCCTAACTGGCAATACAGCGTGTGAATTCATCTGTCAAAATAATGTTATTGTCTCTACCTGATCTAATTCTCACCCTGTTCTTGTTCACATCAAACACCATTTTGGGCATGGCTCTCGCTCTGGATCCTCACGAAGTCAACATTCAATATAACACATATTGTTCTATAACTTTTTTTAAATTGTGAATTCTATGTGTCTAGCATGTTTTCATATCTTCAACTCCTCTCTTATTGCCTGAATCAGTATATAAGGACACTTTTTTTATTCAACAGTTCTATGTACATTAGTTATATTTACATATTATATTATAAAAATTGTAGGTGAAAATACAGTTTGTATTCTCCTTGTATGCCATGATGTGGTAATACATTTGTACTTGCTGAATAAATATCAGTTATTGTTTAAATTATTAGAGAAAAGTAATAACTATATATGTTCTTTAGATATTTAAAATATATCTAGCTCTTTGAAATTGTCACACTATGTGCCATATATAATCTTTGAATATTTTTGCTTGTATACAGTGATTAATGCAGTTGTAAAAACTGAAATTACAATAGTTTAGGTTTTCCTGGTTGATAATTCTTCAATGAAATTAATACCATAAAATTAATTTTAAATACATATTTTAAGTATTTATATATAATCTAGTCTTACTTTTTTGTAATTTTAAGTATATATATTAAAAACTATGGTTGCAAATACTTTTCAAGTCTCCATTAATATTAGTTACTACAACTGCATAAACTTTAACTACTCACATCAAAATAAACCAGGTATGATATAAAATATGCATTGTCAGATCTATTTAATGACTAAAATAATAAACAGATTAATCTGTTTTCTTCTTCTCTTTCCCTATATTGTTTTGGTTTTCTGTTTTACAGATAACAGCATGATGCTCCTATCTTTGTATTAAAGTGAGAGATTCCTGCTAAGAAAATGCATCACGATGTTTGCACAGGCTTGATAAAAAGTTATGATTTTCTAGAGTGTAAAAGCATGAAAGGCGTTTTTCATAAGTTTAGATTTTACTTTTCTCATCTGCTTTCATTTCAGAACAAACAAGTAGTAAAATGAAAAAAGCAGTGAATCAAATAAACCTAATTCACAATTACTCTCTGTATTTTTTTTTTTCTTAGTGGAATTCAGGCCTTAATTGTATTTATCGCATGCACTAAGCTATATAATTTTGTTTTGCATAGTCACTCTGTATTCTTAGTCTAGAGTTTCAACTACAGTACACTTTAATAATAAAATCATTTGTTCATTGGCACTCTTGTTCAGCAGCCTAAGATATCTTTTTTTCTTCATCATTGTCTAGCAAGTTGCATAATTGGCTTCTCCCAAATGCTTACCATATGTAGGAAACATATGGCAGAGTTTTATAACTAGGTCAAGTATAGGCAATGCAAGTTTTCTTGGAAGGACAATTCTGTCTGGGCTAGTTAAAAAATTACACACAGATCCCTGAAGAGTTCTTTCTTATCAAAAAAATAGTAATATTATTTATAAGTGCCAGCAGCATTTGTTACATTAAATTAATTAATTATTCATTTTTATCTCTTTCCAAAAGAAATAAGCATACAATATATATCTGTAAGTATTTCATTTTAATAAATAATCATTTTCACAGCTCTGAAGTGTTTTTCTAAGTTTTATATAAGCTGGAATAAAAAATGAATACTTTCTAACTTGACTAAAAGAATTATCTTCACAATATAATGATATTTAAGAACACAATAATATTCAGCATCAAAAGAGCTATCTCCCAGTTTAAGATGCAATGTTTACATTGCTAATGCAATGTTGTTACTTAATAATCATATCTGCATCAGGAGATCCCATGCCCCTTCTAAATACTTTAGTTGATATTTCACATTACAGAAATGGAGATTATGGCTATAGGAAAGAATGAATAAAATTTTGGCCACAGGCAATACTATATGTTTTCATACTTTAAGAAACTTTTGCATTTTTTTAATATTCCTAAAAGTGGAATATTGAAAAAAAATAGTTAAAATAAGTGATTGGTCATCCTAATGATTGTTTAAAATTACTCTTCATGGTCAGTTTTTATTCAGCCAAGTGATTGTTTCTCATGTTAAATGATTCAGGAGTTGTAAGCCAGTATATAGGATATTGTTACATGCATACATACATATATATGTAAAATAATAGACACACACACGTGCAAGTGCTGCTTGACTGACTTCCATGTTGTGATTAGGAAATAAGTAAAAATCCTATGTTTATTTGTGTCCATTTTAGGGAATAGCAGAAAATTGCTTCTGGATTGTGATTAATTAATAATTAGTTAAGTTTGGAAAAAGAAACTGTACCAGCCTAGTACTGCTTTGGACTCTCCCTCTGTCACTTGCAGTGGTCCCTGCATCTTCATTGGCCCCACATCCCAGGGGAGAGTGCCTCTCATCCTACCCTCTGAATAATCATCACTATGGATTCTATTCACTTCTGATTGTCAAAAGAACTGTCTGCTTTGTAAATTTATTTTCTTCCTGATTCCTCAAAGTCTCCCTCCATACTGGCGGGTGTCTTTCCCTCAGTGTTGATACATCTCCAATATCAAAACTAATAATCAAGTAAACAGGTGAACAAATTAACTTTCTTTTAGCTATTCTCTCAGTCTTCATCTATTTCATACCCTCAAACTTGATAAAACTATATCATTCAAAATTTTCAAAAAGCAACTCCCCTTATATTGTATATATTGGCTAATGGTAGCACCATTTATCTAATCATTCGTGCCAGAATGCTAAGGTTTTTTTCTGTTTATAGTCATGAATCATCCTCCAGAGTCATGTTCCATGTTTTTATTGTTAACTTGTTTTTAATTAATCTCTCAAGTATGCTTTCTTGTTATTACCACTATTGAAGTTTTTTATTTCAGAATTACTTAGTTTCCTATATAAAGTGTGAATATATAAATATTGAAATAACAACCTCTGAAAAATAGAAGAATAGTTCACAAGGAGAGAAGGGAAGGATATGAATTTAACATAAATTTCCAACTTGAGACTGAATGTCGCGAACATGTAACAATATAAGTTTTTCCCCATAAGCTCTTAGTAGCTCCCTTCTCTAGAAAAATTTTACCTACTGACATCATTTCTGTTATAATGTAGCATATGCGTTCTTAAAAATCACTATGCTATGCAAAATCAAACAATAAAAACCACAGGGTTTATGGAAAATTGAAGTTAAGGGTCACAACATTCCAAAACTGTCAGTTATATTAAAAGTAAATATAATAACAGTAGCACAGGATTACATATGGCAAATGACAAAGAAATGCATAAATGCTACAATAAATATGTCACTTTACCTTGGAAAAGACCTGAAGTTTGCTTGTAGAAGTGGGTATTGAAATGGTTGCAGCTTTTGATTTGTTGTGAAATAGTGGATGGAAGGTTATGTACAACTGGATAGAAAGTTAGAAGCAGATATGTCTCATAACATGAATGATGTTATATAACTAGATAGAAAGTTATAAGCCAGGATGTGTCTTATACACAGATGGTGAACTCAGGTGGTTGGGTATGTTTGAGGTGTGTTTGTGTAGGGGAGTTTTGTGCATTTCTATGTGACTTGGTGCATGAAATGTTGTGTGTTCACCTAGTGTTTTTGCAGACAATTTTGTTCATAAGCAGATGCAAAGTGAAGAGCTATTTTGGGTAGAGATGAGAATGATTCAAGACTGATATCACCTTTAAGATTCTCGAAGTTAAAATAAATAAGAAAAGATAGATATGAATAAAGCAAGAGAGATGAGCCTTAGAAGGTGACAGCTTTTTTTTTTTCTTTAGAAAGAAGAAAATTAAAGATGAGGATGATGCCATCTCCCACATTGTATATGGGTGATTTTACAGTTTGCACTTGAATTTGAACAATGGGAGCTGTGACCTCAGGAGGAAGTGACACTACGCTTAAGGTAAAAAAGTGCAAACACTTTCTTAAAAGTTAAAGGATCCAGGACATGGCTTTTAAAGAGAGGGGAATATTGGTTTATGAAAGGAGAAGAAAAAGCAATCATGAAGTGAGAATATGGGAGAGGAAACATAAGCAGATATAAAATTCTTGAGTGATAGCCTGGTTTACCAGAACTACATAGCATGGAAGATTAACCTATTAATAGGGATTTTGATGAAATTAATTTCCAGCTATCTCCATGTCTAATGGGAGCAGAAGTAGTCACCTCTGATCTATAGTAATCAGCTTCTGAGAGAATATTTGTGCATCTGAGTTAGTTTGTGGTGGAATTAAGTCAGAATAGTGTAAATTCACTTTTCACTACTGAGAAAAGTCTGTATTTTGCTTTTTCTCAATAATTCCTTCTGATACCTTCATAAACAACTTGGGTAATGTACCTGATATTTGACTGAATACAACTATTGGTATCTTATAGTAGAATTACCTGACTTCCTGCTAATTAATTAGTGTGGGTGTTTGTAAGTCCTGAGCATAGTGGTTCATACTAATTACTTTTACAACCCTGAGACCTACAAAGGTAACACAACTAATAGAATCTCTTAGAAAATATTTATTGAATTAACAAATAAGCCTGAAATACGATACTGGAATCTATCTATGTATCTCAGCCACATAGAAGATAACATTTTAAGGGCATGTTGCTTGGAAGGTATAATTTGCCATGTCTGTCTAAGATCTGAAAGTACAGAAATACTGCCCTGCATAAAAGGAAATACTAAAAAAACTTAACCTGAGGAGAATCTGCTACATGGCATCTTCTGTACCTGAAAGCATATTTCAGTCAGGAACTCCTTGAGTATGAACAAATGTGCACAATCTTAATCAATAGGGTATAGAACTTAATAAAGTTGGGGACATATGCAAGTGAATGTAATGAGAAATTATGTACAAGTGTGTTACTACTCAAAGATGTAACTGTTCAACAACAGTACTGGAAGGTCAGGTCTCTAGCCATCTCTCTCATTCCAGAGGGAGAAAATAAAAAGAAAGGTGTTCAAATTAGAACACTTTGAAGAAATAGAGAGAAACACTTACATCCCTGCCCTTTGACGTTTATGTCTCAGAACACACTGAGCGCTCCTTTGGGGAACTGATCTCCCCTCACCTCTCCAAACATTTCAGTTATATTTACCTTTGCATGAGATTGGAGTGTGGTTGGTACACTGGAGAATAAGCTGAGAAATGTTTAACAATGTCTTGACTCAACAAATGGTGTTATATAAAGGCTTCAATAAATGGAGTACACTGACTTCTTTTAAAACTCAAGCCCTTCCTCGCTATCATGGCTTAGGCAGCCAAAGTTTATCTTGAAAAAGATTTTATGATGAAAGCTTTTGTAAATCTTGAAATAATGCAAAGAGTAAATCAACACCAGTAAAGGCTTTTTGCTGTCTTAAAATGTATAATTCCTTTTCTTTTATGCAAAAGAGCTAAGAACTGAGTGATATTTTGCTTCACTTGTTTGTTTTTTTGGGGGAGATGAGTCAACTGGCTATAACTTGGTCAAGGTCATGGGTGGCCTGATGAGGCATATCGTTTTATTTTACTTTTTTCATAAATGCAAAATCAACTCCTAGCTGCTTACCTTTAAAAGTTTACATGACATTTTTCTGGAGGAGCACCTTTGCCCAGTAATGGTCACAACAAATGCTCTTCTTTGTGTTACTGAGACTTAGAATGAGGCATTAACAGTGTTCCTATTTTTGTGTGTTGTGTGTACTGGTGATGGTGGTGATGAGGAGAAGATTGCAAAGTGAAGCCTCCTGTTCCCTACACAGGAGCCAGGAATCTGTGAGGGAACGGACAAAGACTGCTCCCTGAGGACAGATTCAGGGGAACTAGCTGAGAGAGAACTGAGTGACTTTGACAAAGTACCTGAAGAGAGAAAAATCCCTTGGAATACAATTATTTTTAAGGAAGAAATAAGTGGATGAGTAGATTACCCTGGTCACTGAGTGGACAGTGTATAACATTTTTCAGGTTTATGAGGAGTGGTCTAAGAAACTAGTGTTAAAAAAAAAACACAAAATTTCCACAAATTGTGTTTGAAGATCTAATTGGATCTTATTAGCAGTCCATGAACTGGGCAGCATCCCATCTATGAAATAGAAAGTGCTACTCTGAGCTGAGCAGAGAAGGTGGACTTTACAGGCAGAAAAAAGAAAAAAATGCTGGAGAGAGCAGATATAAGGATCAAAAGCAGATTGGTAATTTCAAAGTTACTTTCCTCAGGGTGAGAAAAGAGAGGAGACTTCCTTATCATGCCAGCTCGGGTTGACTGAAGCTCCTTTGAATTGGTTGCTCTGAATCTCTGGGGGTTTTTGTTTTTTTTTTTTGTTTGTTTGTTTTAAACTGGCCTAATTTAAAGTTCAGTTTGATAGTACAGAACTTAGCATGAGAAATTCTGTTCTGGTGTGGTCTGGAGTGTTGGTTGGGGTCTAGTTCAGGAGCTCAGTCTAAAACAATGGCTTCCCATAAATTTTATTTAAAACTGGTTAGTGACCCTAACTAGTTCTTCTGAGAACAGATTTGTGCCAAGAAAAAAAAAATATTTAAATAAATTTTAAAAATTATAAACTTTAGAACTCTGACCGGTTTGGCATAGGGCTTTTCCTGACTACGTCTCTCTGGGGTGAGATGTCTCTCCCTTAAAGGATCACTACATTTGTAGCACTTGTCACCCCTATGAAGGTGAGGTGGAGATTGAGGTGGGAATTTCTGTCCATTAGAGTTTCCAAGATTTTAATGTTCTCTGAGATTCTCAGATGTGTTGTTTGGTGTCTGCCATTAATTTTTCAAAGTTCTTGGCTATTATTACTTCAAGTATTTCTTCTGCTTCATTCTCTCTTCTCCTTTTGGTATTCAAATTGTACATAGAATTATATTTTTTGATGTTGTCCTACAGTCTTTGAATGTTCTGCTCTATTTTGTTTAATTCTTTTTTCTCTTTGCATTTCAGTTTAGACATTTTCTATTCTATATTCAGGCTCCCTAATTCTTTCCTAAATTTTGTTTGGTACACTGATGAAACTGTTGAAAGAAGGAATTCTTGACTTGTCAATGGTGCCTTTTTTTATTTCTAGCATTTCCTTTTTATTCTTTCACAAAGTTCTCATGTTTCTTGTTCGGTTATTCTATTTTTGTTTGCTTGTGGCCTAATTTTGTATTATAACCCTTAACATCAATCACAAGGATTTTAAATTCCCTGCCTGATCATTTAAACATCCATGTCATATCTGAATCTGGTGAATGCTTTGTCTCTTCATATTAATGATTTTTGTTTTATTTTGCTTTTTGCATTTTGGCATGTCTTGTAGTTTTATTTTATCTCATCTGGGATAAAGTTTCTGAATTGTGTTCTGGTGAAATCCTTTTCCTTGGAAAGTAGGCCTAATTCTTTGGGCATAGTTCATAATTTCCCCTTCTGCTTCCTTGGGGTTCTAGAATTCTCAGCTGGAGAAATTGGTTGGGTTCCTGGAATAAAGCTCATGAAAGTGAGAGGGGCATGAGAAGTTTCTCACTCTCATGTTAATTCACATTCAGCCTCCAGCAATCAAAATTGCTATTTAAATGCTTCTCCCTGTTTGTGCTGTTGCTCCAAGTGAGCAGATCTTGAAACTTGGTCAAGACTTGAAAATCAGTCTCTCCATATTTTACAGTGAAGATTTGTCCTGTAACCTCAAGACACTGATGCATGCAAGAAAATATTTTTGTTTCCAGTTCACCCAGTTTTTCCTTACTGAAAGGATGAGAATCAGCTCTTCCATGTTCTTTGCATGTCAGAGCTGAAATTGGAAATCCCAGCTTCCAAGATTTACCTCTTAACTACTATGGCTAATACTGGGCTTAATAATCTCCCATGTAATTGCGGTAATTTTCAGCCTGAAGTGTCATGAGTCTAATTTTTTCTCTTTAAATAACAATACAGGGACCTATGAGATTTTTTCCTTTACAAGATAAGACTAAGTGTATGAGGATTCAGAGATTGGACTTCTTACAATTATTAACGATTTTTGGTTTTCCTGTACTATTTGGGATTTATTAGTGATAGATGGGTATGCATGTCTTTTACTTCCAAAAGTATAAGATAATGAGAAATGAAATTTATTTATTTTTCATTATAATTATTTTCTTGGTCTCCACGGTATGTCCAAGTACTCAGTACAAGTATTTCTGGTGTATTAATGTTTAAAGAAGTATGTATAAAAATTATTTTATAAAAAGAGAATGAAAAAGATTAGTTAGCATTTTACCCCAAGAGAGAAAAATAGCCCCAACTGAAAATAGGGTCAATGACACAATTTGTTTTGACTTTCCTTTCTAGCCTAGCATGGAATCATACACAGAAACTTTCATGATAACCTAGATGATGCTCTAGTAGCAAACAACCTCCAAATTGTGCTATATTTTCATTCATGTGTTAGCTGGTGGCTCTGTCTGCCTCCAACCAGCCTCATTCAGGAAGGCAGGCTGCCAGAGCTCCACCATTCAGGATATGTCAATCTGCATTGCAGAAGTGAAAAATGGTAAACCGGATACTGGTATCAAAATTTCAGATGTCATCTGCTTTACCTCTGTTCACATTTCACTATCTTGAAGGAGAAAAAATTTAAGAACCATCTTGTATATTCTACAATGCAAAGATAACATATTCATATGTAAACAGATAAATAGAAAAGAGTTTCAGTAGATCTTCTGACTAAAATATATCTATTTAGAATTTTTATCCTATGTAATATTTATATAGAGAAAAGAAGTTGGCAAGTTAATTTCTTCAAATATGTCTAAATATCTATGAGATAAAGGAAGCAGAGTAAGAGACTAAAATGTCTATTCACCTCTAGCCTCTCTTCCCACAAATTGTGATAGGTAATTTATCACAGGATGACCTTCAATCACTGTAACTACTATGAGACTTGATTGTTACTATTAGTTTATAGCTTTTAAGTAACCTGCCAAAATTTACACAGTGTTTGAGGGGCAGAAACCTAACGGGAATTCAGAATCCTCTTTTTTCTAATTGACCTACCAATGGTGCTGAAATGTGGTTGGCTGTATTTTCCTAAAAATAAATTAAATATTTCTTATGATTTTTTTTTCTTTTTTTCTTATGCAATGAGGGATAGCAGAAGACCTGGTATAAGACAAATACATTCTTTTTCAAAACAAAGATGGCATCACAGCATATTAAAGATTATTCAATCCATCTTCTTAGTTTATGAGATTGGGAGAAAACCTGGAAATATATAAAACGTCATTTTTCACATCATATCCCTTCAAGTTAGGGAATTATATTAATCAATATAATGATATTAATCAATAGTTGGCTCATTTTTATTGCAGAATGATATTGTTCGGTATGGGTGAACCACAATTTGTTGATCCAATTGTCAGTTAAGGACCTCTGGATTGTTTCCAGTTTTTGGCTGTTATGAATAAAGCTGCATTTGCATGCAAGTGAACATTTCTGTACAGGTTTTTGTGTAAACATAGGTTTTCATTTGTCTTGGGTAAATATCCAAAAATGCAGTCTATTATTGGGTCATGACTATTGTATACTAAGTTTAAAAGAAACTTCCAAGCTGTTTTCTCTTAGAGATTTTCTACACATACAATTAAGATATATGCCAAGAAAGATTTACTTTTCAATTTTAATCAGTATGATTTATATTCTGTTCTTGTCTTATTGCACTGCCTAGGATTTCCAGTCCAATGCTGTGTGAGAAAGTGATAAGGAAGGACATCCTTATCCAGTCCCTGGCATTAATGGAAAGGCTATAAATATTAAAAGATGATACAGGCTGTAACTTTTTTGTAAATACCAATCATTGAGAAACTTTTTTGTCTTTGTTTCCTCCTATTCCTAGGTTTCTGAGAGTTTTTCATGATAACATGGTCATTATATTTCTCAAATGGTTTTTCTGTACCCATTTAAAGGATCAATTTATTTTACACCTTTAATATCTTAATGTGATAAATTACGTTGATTTAGACATATGGCAAACCAAACATACATTCTTGAGACAGTTCTAACTTGTTCATAGAGTATCATCCTTTTAAATAGCATTGAAGTGTATTTGCTAATGTGCTAAGGATTTCTAAATGTGTCTACATGAGGAATATTATTCTGTAATTTTTTATTGTTTCCTAGTGCAAGGTTCATAATTTAGGTAGTGGAGCTGCTCAATTCTCCTGCTCCAGTTTTAATCTTAAACAGGACTTGTGTTACTAAACTTCAGGGGTGGAGCTTTTTAATCAGTCCTGACCCCCCCCCCCCCCCCCAAATGGCAATCAACCTTTTCCTCCTATTCAGTGCAGGGCCTGAGACCAGGAATTTTCTGCCTCTCACCCTGTGACAGGAGGTGGTCTCTCTCAAGTCACTGGAGAATCCTGGTGTGAACAGGTTTCTTGTTTCTCCTTCAGCAGCAGATGGTTGTACCTTTTGCCAGAGCAACATCTGATGTACAGACCTTTTGTCTGTCTCTCTGTAGCATTAATCACAGCCTTGAACTTATGCAGGGTCCATTGGGTGGAGAGTTTTCTCTAGATGCTACTGCTCTACCTTGGCAATCCTTAAATGTGTGCATCTCAGGGGCTTTTCTCTCAAGCTTCTTTCTTTCTCATGAGAACTTGGCAAAGGACTGTAGAAATGAGTTGTAGAGTGGCTGTAGACTTTCCTTGTTTTAAAGGCTTCCTGGGATTCTAAACTGTCATGCTAGCCTTTGCCATTAAGAATTTGTTAAAATTTCAGTTGTTTTATTACTTGCCTTTAAGAATTTGTTAAAAAATTGGTTAAAATTTCAGCTCCCTTCTTACTTGTTTCTATGGTGGGCACTTCTCCCTGCAAATCTGCCGAAAGTAAGACTATTTGATCTGCCTTTTCCACCTTACTCTTGAATTGCCAATCTCATTCTTGGATTTCACTTCACTAGATGGCTTTGCAACCTTAGTCATCTGATGGGCTTAAAAAACAGAGATTTGTAGACTACTGAATTTACTTTTGTCAGAGAGGATATAAAATTTTTGTGTTGCTTTCCTATGTGCTAATAAGAAGTGGAAGGCCAGGTGTGCATGCCACGATTTTTACTACAAGTATGTTCAGACACAGTGGCTAGTATTCCCAGAGGAAAGCATATGATAAATCATTTCTACAGGATAGTAAAGAACATTCTT
The DNA here is from genome assembly GCF_027409185.1 of Cynocephalus volans. NCBI lineage: Eukaryota > Metazoa > Chordata > Mammalia > Dermoptera > Cynocephalidae > Cynocephalus > Cynocephalus volans. Next base: position 167,482,960 of record NC_084460.1, on the reverse strand, counting down.
GTTTAAAAAATTAAATATATGTATAAATCCATTTTTGTATTTTCAATTTATTGGACAAGGTGGACCATTTTTTGCTTTCCACTTATCAAATACCAGGTTCAAGGTAAATTCTATATCGTTATACTGAATGCAGTAAGGAATAGGTTTCATTGAGGAAAGTGGAAACCCACAAGAACAGGGTCTGCAAGAGAATTCACTGGGTGTTCATCCTTCCAATGTCTCCAGAAATTTGTCCTGTGTCTAAAAGATGCTCTACTGGGTATGCAGGTGTTTTCTGGGCATACATTTCTGTGGGTGTATTGCATACCTCCAATTGTCCTTGTATTGAAAATGATGAGAAAGCAACAATTCAGTGGAAGAATACCCATGCTGTTTAGTTCTAAGAAAATCTGAATTTGATATCTTACCTGAATTCACTAACGATAAATAATAAATGTCTTTTAATTAGCTTTGACAACCTATCTTCTGCCTATAATACCTATTCTCCCCTCTGAACGATAATACCTAGTCAAGCCTTGTGTCATATAAAATTAACTGCTAATAATCACATGCATGTGTGCTTGTAGGTACAGCCCATGAACAAATCGTACTTAAAAGATAGCACAAACACACACAAGAAGCACACATGCCTGGAAGTTAAATAGGTCAGGGACCCATTTAGCTATTATAAAAAGAGAAAGCTTTGAGGAACAATACAAAATAAGGTAATTATCTATACCATAAAGCTATAAATGAGATCTTCATGTAAAGAAATTCTGTAAATTGTATGAAGATAACCTTAGTGGTTATTTAGATGCTTAAACGGAACTATTTGAGAAAATTTCTTTCATTTTATTCTTTACCCCTGCTTTATTTCTCCATTATGATGATTTTATAGTGAACACGCCTGCTTGTAAAGTAATTTTAGCAAATGTTTAAAAGCATCTTCCGGGCTGAGTGTATTAAGTTTTATATAAGCTGTGTTTTCAATGTTCTTCTTTATTGCAACTATGTCCACGGACCCTATAGAGTTTATGTAAGCTGCAGGCTACTGCCATCATCTCTAGAGCATCTAGCCAACTGCTTTTATGTCTTTAAGGTACTCTAACAGCAAAAATAACATTGGCAATAAGCACATCAGGAAATAAAGATACATTTCAGGAATGGACTTCCCTAAAATTCTGCCGATCTGATGGTTGAATAGGCCCATAAGTGCTTTTGTAGCTTTTGCAGATAATCAAGAATGGGATTTCTTTTCAGATTTTTATTCTCAGAAGGAGGTTATTTTCACTTAGGAAAGAATATGCTCTGATAAAACCATATGTGTGATGGTTTCAATGTATCAGTCTTTATGGCAGTATTTGAACTTTTTTAATTCTTTCTGGAAATAGGGGGAAACACCTGGTTAATTTGAATGGCTTCTAATTTGGCTAACAATTTGGATTGATTATAAGTTATTGATCCTAAAATTCACATGAAATCAAAGCAATATGCATGTTCTACATATTTCTTCACTATCCCCCCAAACCTTAAAAATCGGCAGTATATATGAAATCACCAAAATGTAAAATAATTTAAAAATTCTGATTTATAAAATAAAAGTTCTTGAAATTTTAAAAAGGTGAACACAATAGAGTTATGGAACTATCTTGGGCACCTAATTAAAATGCAGAAGACTTCATTAGAAAGACATTGCAACGTTTTATCATTTTTAATCCTCTGCATTTTACATTTATTTATTTTGCATTTTACTTGTATTTAAATATGTAGCTGGGGCAAAATTAAATAGTAAGAACTAGGATTCTTAACATTTCTATTATTTACCATTTAGATTTTATCTAAAGCAACATAAATTTGGAAGAGCATTTTTGTATCTGAGAAATATCGAGATACAGACTACAACGTATTTTTTAATATCATGGGAATTGGTAAGACAATGAAATAAATAAATAATTAGCTTCCCTGAGAAAAGAGGAGTCCATGAATAACTTGTTGTTATATTCTTCACAACTATATAGTAGTCTTTAGTTAAAATTATGGTTTTAAATATTTCTAAATTTTAAAATAGAATATCTAGTTTTAAAATACTGTTACACTGTAAATATTACTTCTATAACTTTGGGAGGCCAGGAATGGGGCAAAAATATTAAATAAAATTCAAAACATAAGAAGATATAAATTTTGATTTATGGTTAATAATGGAAATTAACATTCCTAACATAAATATTATATACAGAATATAGTTCTTACTGAACAATTTCAACACAATCGTTTAATAGTAAAAGTATATACTTATTGGACCAACATATTTATATAAAAACTACTTTTGTTATAAATCAAGAGAAAGTTAAAAACGACAAAAACTTAAAAATATTTTCCAAATGATGTATTTCTGTTTACCTTTGTATACATTGTGGTTTACAATGATATTTAGTAAGGACACAAAAATAAAAAGAGTTCTTTAAAACAAATTAGGTGCTAAAAATAATTTTTATAACTTTCGAATCAGATGCACAAAAATGCAGCATGAGGGATAATTTAAGGAACAAAAATGATGAAACAAGCATTATACAGGGAAAACATTTAGCTTTTGACTTGGACTTATTAAGAGATGAAGGTGTGAATGTTTAAATATGGTATTATTTCTCTAATACTTTGATAGGTATTACTGAATATTCAAGAAAACATTGCTTTGAAATCAATTAATATTTTCTCTTGATGTCCACTTTTTTTAGTCTTTTAAATGTGAAAAACAATGAGGTCAACTGATATAAATAAATGGTTAATTTTTAAAGAAATAGATACTGAAAAGCCAGTATTTGCCACACATTGTTTTAGGTGTTGGAAATGCAACTATGATTACTTAAAGTCCAAGACTCCAACAAGTTGACAGTCTAGAACAGAAAATAATATAACAACAATAACAATAATAATAATATAAGCTAACATGTTTGTATGCCAAAATATATATGCACATTACATAAATTATACTAATAATAACACTTTGAGAAGAAACCATTAATATTTATTTTACAGGCAGCATCCCTGCATTGTTGAAAGTAATACATAGAGCTGGAATGTGTAACCAGAAGACCAATTCTCTTTGAAATATCTCCTCAGAGAATCAGGATAATTTACAGAACAGCCAAATTTTCTGAACCAGGACTTTTATGTGTATCTTTACCTGGATATATTTTTAGTAAATCTCAATAATCGTTCAGTTTTCCCATTTGAAAATGTGGAGTAAGTTTGTCCAAATCTCAAGATTTCTTTCCAGTGACTGCAATCAAAATTAGGGAGAGTGAATACTATATTAAAACTAGAAAGCTAGGTGCAGAAAAGAGATTGAAATAAGCTGTATGTAAAGGAAATTTGAAAATATGTGTGCAAAAAGTAGAAGAGACACATAAAAGATATAGGATTATTGGGGACAGCTTTAAAATAGGGAACTAGTAGACTGATCACCCTCCCTGAACACATTGTCACATAGTTCAGACTGGGTATGGATGGTCTGATTTCACCATGGCCATTATTTTGCTAGAACAAGGCTCCACCCTCATAATGCTCAAAATATTTTTAGGGTCAGGAGTTTTGGAAACATCTATGTGGCTTTGTAAGACCTGAACTTACCAATCAGACTACTGACGATATGAGATCTTGGGAACCCCCAGAGTCCAGAAAAAAGCTTCAGTTCTTTGTTTCTTTCTTTCTTTTTAAATTGAGCCACCTTGGACCTTCTGAGCCAGCTGCTAAACTAATATAAAGGCAGAGGGAATGAGCTTCCTCTGCTTAGATTTGTCTCTCCGCAGCCTCATTGGAACCACCTAAAACTAGTTGAAATTGGTTCATTTCCCTCTCTCGCTCTCTCTTTTAAATGAAAGCTTTATTAGGAAGACTAAAATGATCATATATTAACTTGAACAGCTAGTCTGTACCATAAAACATTTGAAAATTCCCTTTCTAATGACCTCCAAGAGATTTGAACTCCACTTATATGCACCTTGTTCTTTCTTCACAACTCTTAACTTCAGACTGTTGTTGAGCAGAAACATAGCCTACAGTTTCCCTCAAATTATTTTTGGGCTCCAGTTTATCTCAACTTGCATTATGATTTCCCTTGCAGGATGTAAGCTGAGCATGTGCAGAGAGAAAGACCTCACCCTCTAGATGACCTAGAGCACTGCAGGAACAAAAATTCTCCCTTCAGCTGAACTAAAGAACTGGCAGTTGAATCACCAGAGCCTTTAGGAAGAGAGAGGTCCTTCCACAAGGAAGATAGGGCATCCAGAAGTTTCATTACCATATATGGCCTGATTCAAAGCTAGCCAATTAATTTTGCTCATTACTCCTTAAAACTTGCCCAGCTCCACGATCAGGGAGACAGAATTGAAAGTGCCTTACCTACTGTCTCCTTGCTGGTTGACCTCATAAAATAAGGCCTTTTCTTTTCTCAAAAAACAATGCCATAGTGTTGGCATCTGTGTACATGGGTCAGCAAGCCCTTGCTTGGTAACACCATAAGCTACTTGTACTTTCTCAAACCAGATGGTCTATACAAGAGCAGATCTGTGTATAACAAAGGTTGATACTTTCCTTCTAGGCTCTTTCTTATTTATCTTCAATCTAATTTAATATCATGACCATTCCTTCAGTTGCCCAAACCAACTTCTGACTCAGGTCAATGTTTTCTTATTCCCCACATACAACTGGCCAGACACTTTCTAAATATGTCAAAGTCTTTTACTTTTCTCTTTTACAATTATTTCTGCTTTAGTTCATATTCTTATCAGTTTGTTCCAATATTTGTAATAACCCCCTAAATGATCTCCTTGCTCTATCCCAATTTTTTGCTTACAACTATGTTTTAAACCATCAGCAATAGTATACTTGTAAGAAAAAAAATAAATACTTAAATTGCTTAACTAATCCCACAACCACCACCACCCATTATAAAAGGGTTTAAATAAAGCCTTGCAAACATCTTGAGTTGAACATATTCTGGTGTGTTTGAAGAGAGCAAGAAAACTGATATTTCTTGAGAGGAGTGACAGATGGGGGGAGTAGTTAGAGGACCTGTCAAAGAGGTGATGGACTCCAGGCCTTTGGTATGGTAAGGTCTTGGGTTTTACTGTGGGTGCTCAGAGCAGATAAGTGGCATAATAAAATTTATGCTTCATAGGAATTATTCTGGCTGCTCTATTTTGCAAATAGACAGTAGTGGACCAGGTTTAGAAGCAGAAAGACAATTAGGAGGTGGTTGCAATATTTCAGATAAGATAGTATCTTATCCAGAATGATAATGGTGGAGGTGGGAAAAAGAGATGACTTGCTTGTGGTTCTAAATAAATATCCAAAAAAGATTAAAAGCATAAACTTATGTTTATTAAAGTCATGTGAAATGTGGACTCCTACATGTCTGTGATATATGTGAATAAGAGAATTAACCAGACTCTTTAGTATTATCAATTATGGGGAGAATATAGAATCAGAGTGGTTAAGTTTGCATTAATTTATTTACCAGCATCATTTTGCACATTACCAATCTTCTAAAGTTTCTATAGACAAATAATACATTCCCTTACTGTGAGATGTGTTCAGATGGAACAAAATGTTCAATAGTTCAATAGTTCTCATTAATGTTCTGATTTTTCCCCCTCTTGGCTCTCTTTCTCAGAAACAATACCAAAAGTTGTACCATGAATTTTTGATGTCTTGAATAAACAATTCTTCACAAACATCAGCATTTTGAATTGCTCTTTTTGCTCAGCACCCTCAAAGCTTTTCACCCCAGAATGAAGTGACAGTGAGGTATCGAAAAGGGTAAAGGGCAGGTAAATACTTCTTTTGTAAATGGAGAATGATGATTATGAAGAAAAGATCAGAAGGAAGGCTATCACCATGACTTGAGCCAGGTGCATTCTCAGTCATAATAACTTAGAAAAAAATGAGTCTGAAACTTAATAAACCCAGAGATTGTTTTTTTCCTCCTAATATTCTATATGCCCACTTACTCCTTAAAAATAGAATAGGGACACAAGGGAATACCTGTGTTTTTGAATATGCTACTCTGGGAAGTCCCAAAAACAGCTTTTTGCTCAGCAACATATACTCTTTGAAGGAAGGAACAGAGAGAAGCATATTTTATAAATAAACAGAATGAATTGTTAGGGGATCACAGTTTATTCATCTGTCAACAAACAAACAAACAAAAAGAAACCTAGATGTATTTCTGGATATGCAGATTGAGAAGTGGAAAACATATCTCTAGCTTTCCCATCATAAATTTTAATATTTATCAATTTCAGGAACCATTCGATAGGGAAAACACAGCCAAGTTTTGAAAAAGCATCACATTTTTGAAAAATATTTCCACAACTTAACTTAGAAAAACTTGGCTCATTCCCTGAACCTCTGCAGCATTTATAGAGACAAAGCCTTTGAAAAAAATAGGTAGAAATAATAAAATTTTATTTAAAGACAAAAAAACATTTTTTCACTGAAACAGAATTACTTTTTTATAGACCCTAGCTGAGAAAAAAAAAAAAAAATGCAACTCACTATACTAAAAGAAATTTTAGCTTATTTGTTTTGATATATATTTCTCTATGGGATTTCATTTGAAAGCTGTTCCACAGTCTATGTGAACTGAAATCAAATGCATCATTCACGGTGTCTATTATATATTTTTCAGTGACTTGTTACCTGTTCTTTTACTAAAGTTTATCTACGAAAGTGTCTTTTAAAATTAATATCTAAAGTACATTTAATTGAACAGAACAAATGTGGTATTAAGGATTATTTTTTGCCAGATTCACTTACTCTTATTATTACTATTCACTAATATTAAATACGATGTTTCAAACAAATTTTAAATCTTGTGTTTTATTTATAAATTAAAACAAAGTGTATGGTTCTAATTTTAATCTGATAATTTTTTAATCTGTTAGTTTCAAATAATTCCCCACAATTCTTTGTTTTTAATTTATACCTAGCTAAAACATATTTTGAGAATGAGGCAGATCATTTTAACTCTCCAAGTCTTAATATTTAGTTGTGTTTTTTTTTGTATTGCCACTGCAAAATGATGATTTTGAAGAAATTTTATGCTCATTATTTATCGTCTTTTACAGTTATAAATCACTTAACAGTAGTAGCCTATCAAGTCTGACTCATTATTGCACAGTTAAAAATAGTAGCAGCTCATTCTTCAAGATGTCAAAACACTATACCTTACCTCTACTTGATAATTATGGCTGATATCAGTTCTGTAAGCTGGGACAGAGTAGAACTGAAGGGACAAGGACTCCAGAACTCAGCACAGGATGGCATGTTGTGGCACATAGGAGTCACAGTAGAAGGCTGCATTAATATGAAGGTGAAACTAAATGGGAAAATCCATTGAACTGAATACAGTGACCATATTTCCAGAATTGGTAAGAAGACAAACCTAAACACTTGGTGGTAGAGCCCACTTATAGAGGATCCAACTGATTTGGGTCAAAGAGAATATGAGAATGACAATCCAATGACTTGGCTCTAACCATGTAAATAGGACTAAATTCCCACAACTGCCCCCATGAAATTGAAGAGGCAAAGTGGAACATGAAATCTGAATTTTATTAAGAAACAGGCAGCCAGTATGTTTTCTAGATCACACCAAACATATAATAGGTTTGTTGCACATATGCTAACAACCATAAACACCACCTGTTCCCAAAGAAGAGAGGAAAGACATACATGTAATTACAAGATTCATTACAAGTTTTGGTAATAGGTATTAGGGCCAGGAGTGGAGGACTGAAGAAAAGAAAAGAAATCCCATCTCATCTGGAATAAAAGCAAAGGCTTCGAAGGACGTGCAGACTTCACATCCTCAACCTCAACTTCTACTCTTCTCTCCCCATTGTACCGAGAGCACTGGCCTCCTTGCTGCTCTTCATGTGCCAATAGTAATCTCACAATGAACCTTTGAAATTTCTATGGCTTTTCCCAGAACACTTTTCCAAATGATATGTATAGCTTACAATCTTACTTCCATAAAGCCTCAACATAAATGTTACTTCACAGAGATACCTTAATGGTATCATTTGTTCAATTTACCACCTAAAATAAAGGAAGGCTATTGATCCACATCAGATTTTATGTAAATGAAAAATAAATCTGTATTTAGTAAAGGCACTGAAATTTCGAGGTTGCAGCAATACTACTAAATGACCTAATATTTTCTCTCTCCTTCTCCTTTTCTTTCAAGCAATAAGATGTAGTATAAAAATGGCTGAGTCCAAAAATTAGAAGAATTGGTTTTCCATTCAGTTTCCATAGAATAATGACTGTATATCTTGTCAAGATATTTAATCCTTTGAGAGACATTTTTGTTTTTGAGAGATGCAGAATGGTATCATATTTGAAAGAATGTGCTTTCACAGCCATACAGACTGGGGTTTGATTTGTGGATAATATTTTTACTACCTGCTTCTCTTAGAGTAAGTCTTAAGATCTCTTTACAACTCAGTTTTCACTTCTTTATAATCAGACTAATAACCCTTGCATCACCAGCTTTTGGTAAAAATGAAGTGAGATAATATTTGCAAAACTCGTAACAGTGTTTGTCAAATGTGGTCACTAAATTACAAGCTTTCATACTTCTTGTGAAATTACAAAGTAATAGCAGTACTAAAATGTAGATAATTATATATGCTGTACTTATAGGAAGGTTGTGAATAGCAAATTATATATTTGAAAGCAGGCTTAAATGTATAGAAAGTATTGTGCATTTTTTCACATGTCCTTTGGAGTTTTGTATGAAGATGATAAAACTTGGTGGCCAATTATTCTGGTCACATATATGCACAACTTTCTAAGAGATATATGCTTCCTCTCATCAGTGTTTATTATTGGGTATAGGTAATTTATTTTCAAACTGTCTGTGGAAACCTAGAATTATTTAAGATTGCTACTTGAATAATTTTGTGTTATATGTGTGCTTGTATTGAAAAAGGATGGGATTCTATCCTATTATCTTATTCAACCAGAGAAAATTCTATTCCTATCTTATGTTCTTATGTAAATTTTAATTTTAGTTTATGTAAATTTTTAAAATCAAATTTGAGGTTCCAGTTTTCAGCAATGACAGAGAAATTTGTATAGACAAACTTTCTCATAGATAACAACTATAAAATCTGTATAGAATTTTTAAAATTGATATAATTATATATTATGTAATTATATACAGGAAGAATCAGGAAAAATATGGCCCTAAACGATAGGAACTGCCCCTGATGAGATTGGCATATTATCAGGATTTTGTTGCAGTGTACTCTCCAGTCTCTCAGGTGCAGTGTCATGAGGTCAGAATACAGATTTTGTACTAGTCTATTTGCTGGAAAATTAAGGGGAAAAATCCTGAAAAGAGCAAATTGCATGTAGGCCAACACTGACATATAAACTCTGTAAAATTCACGATTAATCACTGATCTATTCAAGCGTAAAAGAGACACCAAGCAGCTTGGCAAATAAAATAGCTAGATGCTGGAAGGATGCAGTAGATTTTCAGTTACTGCCCTGCATGAAAAGACAGAATTTGAAATTTGGTTTCAGCCAATATAAACTAACTGCTGGAACAAATATCAATATACTTCAGAGGAGTATTACTAGAACCAGAAACCCCACAATATATTTATGTTACCCAATAGGCAGTAAAAACTTACTAAACGTTAGAATCGGGAAAAAGATGAGTCATACTCAAAGAACAAGGCAGTCAACAGAAATGAATCCCAAGAAGATGCAGATGTGGAAATTAGAGAAGGAATTTACAGGAGCTATTATAAATATATTCAAGGTCCTGAAACAAAAACTAGTCATAATAAAATAAACAGTGCAGGAATATAAGCAGTAAAATTAAAACTACTAAAAAGAAATAAACTAGAAATTCTTTGATAACTTAATTAAACAGTAAGATGAGTAAAATGAAAATATTCCCAAAATGGGCTAAACAGCAGTTTATAAACATTGGGGAAAAAAAGTTAGTCAATTTAAAGATAGTTAAATAGGATTTATACTTATAGAATATTTAAAATAGAAAAAAATAAAAACAGAACCAATAATCTTTAGGACAATATCAAGATAAATCAATAAAATTTATATAATATCTAAGAGGAGGAAAAATAAAATAAAGAAAAAATCAGTATTCTTTGAGACAATATCAAGCGTTCTAATATATGAGTATTTGTATTTCCAGAGGAGAAAAGAAAGAGAATGGGGAAAAGTAATATTTGAAGAAATAAAGTTTTAACATTTTCTAAATCTGATAAAATACTAAATTTATGGATCCAAAAATTGCAAGCAGTATAAAGACAACCACACCAAAGCACATCAGAGTCAAAAGGATCACATCCAAAGATAGAAGGAAAAAAAAAAAGACAACTTGAAAAAAGCCACAGGAAATTAGTATATTACATACAGGGAACTAATGACATAAATCAAAGCTGACAATATTACAGGCCATTCTGCACTTAAAAAAAAAAAAGATTTTTGGACAAACTGCTAATTATGGGACTGAAGTATATATAGAAATAAAAAACTGGATGATATTCTTGCATCTTGTTTAGATCAAAAACATTAGAAAAGCTCAAGCAATTATAGGGAATCCTCAAAGGATCCAAAGCCAGCTGGAAGAGCTCTCTCTAATCATACTAAGGACCATTTAACATCCCATTGAATACAATTTGAATGCGTGAGTTGATACTAATATACATGGATGCATATGTGCTGTAGGTCAAATGTGTCCCCCAAAAGCTCGTGTATCAGAAACTTGATCCCCATTGTAACAGTGTTAAGAGGGTGAAAAATCCAATTATGGTAATTGAAAGGTGAGGCCTTTAAGATGTGATCATATTGTGAGGACTGGGCCCTGGTGAGTGGATTGATCCATTCATGGAGTAATAGGCATGATTCTGATGTCTTTAAAATGAGAGCAAGTGAGGTTAAGTTTCTTGTTCATGCTGACTCTTGTCATGTGGAGAGTCATCACAAAGAATAAGGCCCTTTCTAGATGTGTCCCCTGAACTTTGGACTTCCCAGCCTTTTTTTTTTTTTTTTTTTTTTTTTTTTTTCGTGACCGGCACTCAGCCAGTGAGTGCACCCGTCATTCTTATATAGGATCCGAACCCGCGGCGGGAGCGTTGCCGCGCTCCCAGCGCAGCACTCTACCAAGTGCGCCACGGGCTCGGCCCCAGCCTTTGAAACTATAAGAAATACTAGTTCTTTATAAACTACCCAGTTTCAGGAATTCTGTTATAAGCAACAAAAACAGATTTATACAACACGTATATGCAAAGAGAATGAAAATCCTTTGAATTTCAACTACATAAAAATGTAGTTACAAATATAGTAAAAAAAAAAAAAAGTTGTTAATATAGTAACAAAGAATTAGAAAATCACCAATGATTGTCAGAACAATTGAGTGAAACTTTTGCAATGAACAAGACATAGTTGCTAAGAATATTCCACAAATCATTTAATAATTATAAAGAGAAAAGTAGTAACTTTATGGTGGAGAAATATCAAGTGCAAGGAAATAAAAGACAAACATAAGTTGGTAAACATCTGTAAGATAACTGACCTGCTCTCTTTAAAATGTCAAGAGTAAGGAGCAAAAGAAAGATTGAGAAGCAGCTTCAGAATAAGAAACATAAACACGTAAGTGCTATGTGTGATTTTCTATGGAATTCTGGATGGGAGAAAATAGCCAGAGAGACTTTGGGAAATTGATGATATTCATATACGGGGTGTGGATTAAGACTGGAACATTGTGAGATGAGGGAGACACTTTGGCACAAAATTTAGGGTGGCACAAAAGACTTAGCAATTAAAACAAATAATATTTGCATGTAAAATTTAAATCTGCAATTTAATGCAAAAATCCATAATAAACAATGCAATAGGCTACCCCCTCAAATTTATTTGTTGAAATCTTAACCTCAAGGTGATGATGTTTGGAGGAGGGGTCTTGGGGGGTGATTTGATCACGAAGGCAGAATCCTCATGTATGGGATTAGTGCCTTTTTAAAAGCAGCATAAGGAGGCTTGTTTGACCCTTCTACAGAGTGAGAACACAGTGAGAAGGTGGCATCTGTGAACCAGACAGTGAGCCCCGACCAGACACCAAATCTACTTGCACCTTGATCTTGGTTTTCCAGCCTCCAGAACTGTGAGAAATAAATATGTCTTTTAAGCCACCCAGTCTGTGGTGTTTGTTGTTATAGAAGCCTGAAAAAACTAAGGCAAACAAAATTTCAAAATTTTAAATAATTGCAGGATCAATATTTCTTACTTTTACTTTTGTGTTAGGCCAATATGGCTAGGTAAACACTGAGTATATCAATGATAAATTGCCTGCTTTTATCAACTGTTTAATGGTTGCTTATGAGAATATCCTTCTTAGGAAATATATACTAAAGAAAATTTCAAGAATCTCTTACTGTGGTTGGATAAAATATGGCCCCCATGCATGTATTCAATTCCTAATCTCTAGAACATGTCAATATTACCTTATATGGCAAAAAGATGTGACTAAATTGAGGATCTAGAGAGGAAGAGAATATCTGGATTATCAGGATGGGCCCTAAATGCAGTCACATGCATCCCTGTGAGAGAGAGCCAGATGGTGTTTTAGGAAAGGAAAAGAAGCAATGTGTCTATGGAGGCAGAGATTGGAGTGAAGTGGCCACAAGCCAAAGAAAGCCAGCAGACACCAGAGGCTGGAAGAGGCAAGAAATGGATTCTTCTATAGAAACTATATAGAGACTATGGCACTAATGAGACTATGATTTTGGACTTCCAGCTTCCAAAACTGTGAGAAAATAAATTTTTGTTATTTTAAATCACTAAGTGGTAATTTGTCATGACAGTCACAGGAAACTAATACTTACTCTTAGATGGCATGGTGGCAGGAAAGATGATAAATAGATAGATAAAAAGGAGAGGGAAAGAGTGGGAATAATGAAAGAGAATATCACTAAAATGGGGTGGAAAACAAACAACTACTGAATTTGAGTAGAAAGTATATGAAATTCCTTGATCTATTTGTAAGATATCTGAATGTTTGATAAATCAAAATAAAAATTTCTAAAGATCAATTAGAAAATCTTATGTCATTTTTTTTCTATAAATAATCATGTAATATGGATTTTTTAAATATATATTTTTAAAACCTAACATTTGTCCCATTTAACTGTAATATTTTTAGTGGTATTTATGAACATATTACTATAGTACTCAAAGAAGGAATTAATTTACTAGGAGATAATGCTTCTTCCAGGAGAATAGTAGCTTATCTGGAGAGGTTAATTCCCCCCTAATGTCTCCTCCAATTAATCTCTAAACTCTATGAGAGGATAAGGAAAAAACAAGCAAGCTATTATTTTATATTTAATCCAGCATGATTCCAGATACAAATTAGAAGCACATTATATATTTTTAAAAATAATCAACGAATTAAGAAACATTACATATATATCACCAAAAAAATAATATTTTACTCATTTTGAAGAAGTTGGTACTTTTTTGTCATATTGTCTTGTTGGGTAGAAATTTATTCATACTATATTCTTTCATTTTTTCCTCTATGTGCTTGCATGTGAATTTATTTTTGCAAACTTTCATAATATGCACATCAAGAGAATGAAAAAATTGTCTTATGAATTTCTACAAAGTGTCACAATAATGAGGCTCTCTGGGAATACTAGTAGGGCCAAATTTTCAGGAACACAAAGGATAATCTCAGGGCTCAATCATTTAATGTGAAAGGAGTAAGAGAACCAAGGACGAGGTGTCAGGGAGAAGTTCTGCCATTTTCTATGTGTGACTATGATAAGCTTCAATCATATCTGTTAAATACTGAGTAAATATTCTGTAGCAGATTCCCCAGTAGATATTTTATTGAGTTACTTCATTTAATCATCTAAATGACACTAGAAGGTAATTATTATGACGCACAGTTTTAAGATGACAAAATTAATACTCAAAAAGTTTACATATCACTCTCAGTGACACTCAGGTCATGTGTGGCAACCAGATTAGACCTATGTTGTGTTTACTAAAAAGTTAGATACTTACACATTGTATTATTTCTAACTTCTAAGTGAAGAAATTATGTCCTTTATTTTTCTCAACTGTAAAAGAGGTAAGGGTAGATATATTCTCAGGTGACCTTTCAAAATAAATTCGGATGACTATGAGGCTTACCGAAGGTGAAATTAACAGCAGAGAAGGATAGTGCCCAAAGCCTTTAATTTAAATGTGATTTTCAAAAATCACATTTAAAATTAGTTTTTATACATTATAGTGGTTTGAATTGTGGCCTTTCCCCCCAAAAACGATATGTCCAATCCTAATCCTCATTACCCGAGGGTGTGACGTTATTTGGAAATAGTGTCTTTTTAGATGTAATCAAGTTAATGATCTCCAGAAGAGATCATGTTGAATTTAGGTGTCCTTATAAGAGAATAGCCACAAAGATTTAAGATACACGAAGGAGAAAATGCTATGATTTGCATGTGTGCTCTCCAAAATTCAGGAGTTGCCAATGTGATAGTATTAACGCATGGGTCCTTTAAAAGGTGATTAAGCCATGAGGGCACCTTCCTTGTGAGTGGGATTAAGGCCCTTATTAACCACGCCTCACATACTGTTAGGCTAGCTTGCCCTTCTACCTTTTCCCTTGTGAGGACACAGCATTCCTATCCTCTAGAGAATGCAGCCCTCACCAGACAACTAACCTACTGGTGCCTTGATCTTGGATTTCCCAGTCTTCAGAACTGTGAGAAACAAATTGCTGTTCATTATAAATGACCAAGTTGTGGTACTCTGTTAACAGCAACACAAAACAGACTAAGACAGAAGGCCATATGAAGACTGAGGCAAAGACTGGAATAATGGATCAGCAAGCCAAGGAACCACAGCCTTGCCTGTGGCCACCAAAAGCTAAGCAAGAAACAGGGAACAGACACTCCTTCAGAGGCCCTAGAAGTTACCAATCCTGCTGACATCTGTATTTCAGATTTCTGAACTCCAGAACTGTAAACAATAAAACTGTGAACAATAAATATCTGCTGTTTGAAGCACCCTGGTTTGTGGTATGTTGTTAGGAAAGCTTTGAACTAATTTGTTTATGTAGAAAAATGTTAAGCTTTAAATGTGGGGCTTATTTTATTTTCAGATATTACCAAGAACTTTCTTCATGTAACTTATGAGAACAATAACATTTTTTAAAGTGCCAATTATGCTGCTTTGTAGAAAGATAAAGCTTACTGATAAAATTTTGTTTAGAAATGTTGTGAGTTAGTAAAATACAGCCTAAATAAAAATCATCAAATAAAAAATAAAGTACTTAGTTCTCTGATTTTGTGGTAATCATATTTTAATTCTTTGGTGCTATAAGCTATATAATTCAAGGGACCATGTCAAGGAATTATTCTCAGATATTTTTATAACAAAGTATTTTCATGTTTGTATCAATTATCTCTTGCCACATAAAACTGCATACAAAATAACCAGAGAACACACAATGACAAGTGTGTTTTTTATGTGTAGGGCCATCTGGTATTCTAAGGGCATCTCTACTAAACTCACATATCTGGAAATATCTGGGGGTCGGCTGGATTTTCATGACTTAGAATAGCCTTGTCTGGCTGGATGCCACATGTCTCTCATCTTCCAACAGTTTAGCCCTGTCACAATCACACAGCAATCACAGAAGCTTAAGAGGCCTCGACTTTGAATAAACACGCTGTCATGTCCACCTCATTGTATTGACATAAAATCAAGCTGCATGACCAAGCCCAGAATCAGAAAGAAAGGGTAGTATAAAAAAATAAGGCAAGAGGGTTAGGTACAGGGAAGGATGAAGAATAGGGTATTCAATACATTTTATCATGATGGGTAAGAAAAAAGATGCCATTGCTGATTTTGCTTGTCTTTTTTCTAATCAGTCAAATGAACATTCTTCATGCCTGCATATGTTCAAAATATACCCCACACCATAAGCTGTTGGAAATTTCTATTGATATTAACATCCCTCCAACTGTAGGCGTACACAAACTATATTTAAAAACTTATATTCATCCTGTGTTCAGTTCCCCTTCTATTTATCTTTAAGTTTCTGAGTATCATACTGAGTTATTATATGAATAATAAATGTGGTTATTAAGAACAATTTAGAAGGCTTAGTCAAGCACCTTGTTCATCAGAGAAAGAAAACCAAAATATTATTGTGGGTCAAATCTTTCTTCCAACATTTTTTCTTCTTTTACTTCATCTGGCAATTGAATATTAGATCACAGGCTTTACAAGTGGCATAGCTGTAAATTTAGAACATGTGTCTCTCAGAAAGCAGCTGACAAAACGGTAACAATATTACATTAAACTTCCAGTGTTGTTGATGGCAGAAACTGAACACTAAAGTTAAAAAAGGAAACAGGAAAGAATTCTATAAAGTGAGGGTCCTTAAACCAAGAGGCAATAAAAATTCTTGTTACAAAATATAACAAGTGAAATTAATTATAATAAATTACCGTTAATATTATTTTTATTAAAATTTTACATGACATAATATAAATAATGTAATCATTCCTAAAGGATATAAGAAAAAAGCAGCCCCTAGGCCACTGCAGTAGAACAATTCTTGATGAGCGGTTCTAAGAGGCAACCAGTTTAATTTTTTTGAACTTTTCTCTTCCCTCTTTTTTTTTGCAATTTACTTTATATATGGAAATGGCATCCTTATAATTTTATTTTTTCGATTTCATATATTATCTATTTCCTAAAGTAAAAATTAATATTTTCAAAAAAAACAAACAAACAAACAAACAAAAATTAATATTTTCATTTCTTATATTCCCCAAGCTCCCTCTTCACACGCATTGTTTTCTCTCTGTTTTTACTCAAATATAATTTTCTTACTGCTTCAGTTTAAGCAATCGGCTTGCATCATTATGCAACACCAACTCCTATAAGTATGGAAATACTTTCACAGCTATGCTTATATTTTCTTCTCGGTACCATTTTTGCTATTTTCCTGGAGTAGATAATTTCCTTACTTAGTTTATTAGTTTTCTATGTACTTTTCATGAATCTATCC
Organism: Cynocephalus volans; assembly: GCF_027409185.1. Lineage (NCBI taxonomy): Eukaryota > Metazoa > Chordata > Mammalia > Dermoptera > Cynocephalidae > Cynocephalus > Cynocephalus volans. Next base: position 167,465,844 of record NC_084460.1, on the reverse strand, counting down.
CCAGTTTCTGAAAGACAACTCTCTAGTCTGTAGTTCACAGGAGATATGTCAATTTAATTTTCTTTCTTCTCCTCCTTGGAAGCAATTTTCCTCAGATTTTTGAATGCATTGTTTAGGGATCTTGTAACTTTCATCTTCTTGTTGAGAAGCTCCATGCTGTTTTATTTATTAATTCTTTGCATGTAATCCCCCACTGCCTTTGTGCTCTCTCTGTAAAGGTATGAGATCTCCCTTTACCCATTCAGTTCTGGGATTTCACAATACGGCTTGTTTGTCTTTGAGAAATTTCCTCAAATTATTTGTCTGATAATATTTCTCTACTCATTTTCACCATAGGAGTTCAAAGTCTAAACTATTATTAATGTGTTGGACTTTGTGAATTAAATCATTGAATTCTTAGTTGCTTTATACTTGCACTGTGTATGAAACCCTCCATCATTTATAGATTCCTTTACCTTGACCTTCTAACCCTATTATTGAAATTTTTATTGCATTTGTACTTTAATTTTGATGAGTTGTCTTTTTTTTTTTTTTTTCCCCCTCTGAATGCCCCTTTTAATCTTGGCTATGGATAAAATTTTTCCTTAAATTTGAAAGGAGAATATTCTCTTAAATTTCAAGGTTTTTTTTATTTGTTTTTTACTGTCCTTCAAACTCTGGCCTTTTTTTCAAATGACTAGTAAATCCTAAGTGAATAATCATATTTTTGAATGAGCCAAAACTATACTGTAAGCTTCACAGACATGAGAAAACTTTTTCAAGTATTTAGTCTCAGTGGAGGTTAATTAAGCTGGGCACTTTCAACTTTTAGTAGAGAACTATAACTATTAGTAGGTATAAGTGTGAGGAAAATAGAGTAGTTTGGTCAGGCCCCCTGGCCTCAGGTCAGGTCAGGGATGGTGCAGCACATTCTTTGTAAACAAGTTGTGGAGGGGTGGAGTTAGTGCACATACATGCCCCTGTATCTTTTAGCTTATTGCTATTTTTGTGCCTTCTTCAGTGTAAGAAGCAGTGGCTTGGCAGAGCTTGTGTCTAAAAATAGAGCTCATTTACTTTGCTGGCAGCTGCTCAGTTTTCTGTGGACTTTGCTGGCAGCTGCTCAGTTTCTCTTTGAACTGCCTAGCTTAGACATGTTTGTGCTAGAAAAAAAGACTCCTTTTTCTTCATCTACGGCTCCAAGGACCTTTTTCCTGTTACCTAGCTCATAGACCTGCATGTGAAGGGTTTGTGACCCAGTCTAGACAATGGGCTTGAGGGGTCTAAGAGCTCCAGACCCAGCCCTAGCTCTACAATAAGTTTTATTTCTTTGGCTGGATGATTTTACCAGGGAAAAATTTTAATTTCTTGCTTTAGGAGGATGTTTGCTTGTAATAATTCTCAAGTTTATCTTTGGAAATCTGTGTGAGCGTGTCTGATTATTCTAAGCAGGCATAAGAAGTCGAATTTCATTGTCCACCAGTCATCCTGTTTTCACCTCTCAAGTTTATCTTTGGAAATCTGTGTGAGCGTGTCTGATTATTCTAAGCAGGCATAAGAAGTCGAATTTCATTGTCCACCAGTCATCCTGTTTTCACCTCCTTTTATATGCCATGTTTTGAAGTACGAGGAGCCTTCACTTTCTGAACATTTCTGGGGATTCGGGGAGATAAATATGCTTGCATTCAGGTTAAGCATCAGTATTCTCTAGTCACTTGTTTGGGAAAAGCTCACTTGTTTTCTATTGTTAACTATTTTTGCTTTTATCTACTTTGGCTTCTCTCCATCCTTAGGGCCCAAATCCTCTTTTTAAAATGACTTTGCTCTCTCCTCAGTTTGATTGAATCAGGACAAGGGTTGGAATAATACAGGGTGTGCTCAGTTTCCCTGGGCTTAGATTTCAGGACATGCCTGTGGGTTTCCAGCTACTCCCTGAGGTCTCAGGCCCCCTCTTTTGTGCTCTCCCTTGGAGGAAAGCTACTGTTGCCAGTTAGACTTATTTTTAGCACCAATGGGAAAATGAGACAACAGGGGACTGGCTGTCTTATACAATCTAGTGTATGGGCATGCTCAGTAGAGAACACAGAACATTCTGGTGCATACAACTGGGAACTACCCCCTTAATCGAATATTCACTAGATAGAAAGACTATAAAAGCCAAATCCCAGCTGAAGGCAGGGCCATTGCTCACATTCCTGGAGGCATCCCCCGCTTCCCTGGCTGAGGTGTGTATATTTTGCTTTGTATCCAGCTTACTTTCAGAAAGCAGAGGCTCTTTCTCTTGATCTAGCCTGTACTTTGTACTGAACTTTAAGTATGTTTCTTGCTTTTGTGTTCAACTTAATGTCTGTACTGAATTTACTTTTGTGTTAAACTTGGTGTGGGCCCTGCTCAGTTTCTGGAGCATGCCGCACTCTCTCCATGGAAACTGTATTTCTTATCTATTTTATTGAACTTGTTTTCACTTTCTACTATGACTCTGCCATTGAATTCCTTCCTGTGTTGGAGTCAAGAACCTGGTAAGAGGATGGGGTTGGTTGAGACAGACTATTGGGCCCTCCAGACACTACCTCTGACATCAGGAATAAAATATGTATGCAATGTATCCTTCATTGAAGTCATGAACGTTAATACATTAAATTTATATGTATATATTAATTTGCTAATTCTTTCATCATAAATTTATTAACTGAAATTTATTAAGGCATATTATGTTATAGGCACTCTTCTGTGTATAGGAGGAGTTACAGATATTTAACTGAAAAGAACATAACAAAATTACACATAGAAGTGCTATAAAAATATAGAGAACAATGTAAGAACAATTAGGATTATTAGGAGTGGAGATCATAGTCATTCAATGCTCTAATTTAGGATTATTCTGGATGCTGTTATTATAGAGGTCTGCTGAAAGATGTTGGTGACTCAAATCAGGGAGGCAGTCATGGGGGTGGTAAGAAGTGTTGCAATTCTGGATATATTTTTTTAAAGGGAGGGAAGAAAAATTTATTAATTGCTGTGGACAGATTGAATTGTATCCCCAAAGTTCATATATTAGAAGTTTATATATTAATTCCCACTGTAAATGTTGAGCTTAGGAAATCCTATTATTGTAATTGAAAGGTGGGGCCTTGAAGAGGTGATTAGATTGTAGGACTAAGCTGTAGTAAATGGACTGAAAATGATAGTTGTGGTCATGGCTTGGAGGGCTTTAAAAGGACAGTGAAAGAGGAGGGTAGTTTCTCTCTCTGCTCCCCCATTTTTTCACAATGTGATATTCTGAGGTCACTGTTGCCACCAATAAGGCTCTCACCAGATGTGTTTCTTGGACTTTGGACTTCCAGCCTCAGAAACCATAATCAATTTTGTTTTCTTATAAATCACGGAGTTCTGTGTATTTTGTTATAAGCAACAGAAATGGTCTAATACACTAATGAATTGGCTGCTGGGTTTGACAGGGAAAAAAATCCCCACAAGGATAGAGGAGTTATAGAATTTCAACTGAAAAGTTAAAAGTATGGGATTGTTACCAATGTAGGAGGAACTTTTTAATCACTGCAGTAAAAAAGCAATTCTGTATATAAAACATTTTGCTGGGGAAGATCAGAATTCAGTTTTGGATGCTGACACTGAGACGTCTATGAAACATGTATCAGAGGCAGCCAGATATAGAAGTCAAGACCTGGGAAGTTAGTTCTACAATGGAGAGTTATACAGGGGAGTTACCAGAATCTATACAGAATTAAAAGCCATAAGCCTGAATAAGATCACCAGAAAAGTGATACTCTCATTTTAATAGATGAAGAAGATCCTAAAACTCTTGAATCCTGAATAACTCCAACATCCAGCGCAAAAAGGAAGAGTCAACAAGAAAGACTGAGAAGGAATGACTAGTAAGATATGAGGAAAATGAACAAAATACGCTGCCTGCAAGCCTTCTGAAAAGTTACCAAGAAGTAGGAATTAATTATCTGTGTCAGGTAAAATGAGGACTGACAACAGAATTGTGGAGGTTATTTCTGATCTGGAAAAAATAATGGAAAGTGGATTATTAGGAACAAAGCCTGTGTGGAATAGGTTTAAGAAAGAGGAAATGTAGAGGAACTGATGCCAGTGAATAAAGACAAATTTTTCAAAGATTTTCTTTAAAATTTTAATTTGAGATAATTGTAGATTTACATTAATTTTAAAAAATAACAAAAAAAAGATTCTACATCTGACTTATTTAATTTCTTTCAGTGATAACATCTTTCCCAGCTATAGTATAATATCACAAGAATATTGACATTGAATATAGTCAAGATATGGAACAATTCCACAAGAATCCATTCTAATCTCTGTAAAATTCTATTTGTGTTTTGTCAGGTAATTGCAATAGATTACAATATTATCACCTCAAATCTGACTAGCATACCTAATGTAATACTTAAAAAAATTTAAGATTTGTTTATTAAATATCCTAAAAGATTGTAGTTAGATAAAATAACAAAACATAAAATAACAGCATAGCCTATCCCATATTGGCTACTTTTTACTAGAAATAAAATATTAATTTTAAAATGTTCTTTAGGAAAATGACACTTTAAAAGTTGTTATAAAGCACTACAAACTGAAATTTTCACTTATGAAATGCTGAAGTGATTATTAGGTGTTAAACTGATTTTGCTATATATTCTTAGAAAACTAAACCATGCTATGATTTTCAGTTTTTGATAAAGAATTTTTAAAACTACTGCTGCTAGGAAATAAATGAAACAAATAAAATAGAATTTTTCAGGTATTTTCAGAAGCTCTAAAAATCATTCCATCCCAGTCCATACAAAACATTGTAATATTATAAACACAAAAAATACTGGTTTTGATTTACACATTAGAAAATTTGATGAGATCCAATCAAGATGGTGGAATAGACAGTCCGCAGTGTCACTCTCTCCCACAAATCAACCAAATTTACAACTATAAAAATGTAACATCAGCCAAGCCAGAGCCGCTGGAGCCTCAGGGGAAGAGGAGGAGATACCTATGGAGTTCATGAAGGCAGGAGAAACTACGATGAGAGAAAGAAAAAGCTGCTCAGAGCATTTCGGGCCGTGGCTACTTTAAGGCTGGAGCTGCTGAGTGCATGGAGCAGGAGCCAGTAGAAGCCGCAGCTGTGCCCTTCAGATGGAGTTACTTGGAGGCAGCAAGGGAGAAAAGGGCCTTGGCGGCCCCCAGGACAACAAGACTGCTAATAGGATTCACGTGGACCCATGCAGGAGTGAGGAGCCAGAATAACTGAAAAAAGGGAGCCAATCAGAGGCCAGTGAGTCATGACAAGGGACTGGCGCAGGGCCCATCCCATGGGAAGTGTTTCTAGCACAGGTGGTGGGGGAGACATGCCCACCAGGGGAACACTGGGACACAGCAAGGACAGCTGATCTGCCCCAATCAGCACAGGACCACTCAGAGGAGACTGGTCAGGAATGCAGAATTGCATGGGGTGGAGTTTCATGAAAAAACGCAGGCCCAGATCAGAGATTCTACAGAACACAGGTCCACCGGGTCTCAGGAGAGCTGGAAGTACCTATAAAGACAACCATTAATCTCTGAGCTGCACAAAAAGATTTCCCTAGGGAAACAGCACCAAAGTAGCAATTTAAACAACCACACAGCTCAAGTACTGGTTCCTGCAGGAAGTTTCCCCATGGTAGAAGCAAAAGACAAAAAATTAGTACCGGCCCAGGCACACCACCAGCACCTTGGGGCCTGCCTGGGAACTGGAGGCTTGGATCTGGAGACTGGACCCCACTCCCACTTCCAGGCAAACTGCACCAGTGCCTTGGGGCCAGCCTGGGGGACTGAAGCATGGAGAAGGGGACTGGACCCCCTTCCCACAACCAGGCACACCATGCCAGCACCTTGGGGCCTGCCCAGGGACCCGAGGCAAGGAGAAGGGGACCTGACCTCTCTCCCACACTGAGCCAGCACCTTGGGGCTCACCCAGGGATCCAGGGTATGGAGTTGGGGACCAGACCACCCTCCCACAACCAGGCACAACAGGCCAGCACCTCAGAGACCACCCAGAGACCTGGGGCAAGGAGAAGGGGAATGGTCCTCTCTCCCACAACCAGGCATACCATGCCAGGGCCTCAGGGCACACCCAGGGAACCAAGGCATGGAGAAGGGGACAGGACCTCTCTCCCACAAACAAGCACACTGCACCAGCACCTTGGCCCCACACAGGGATCCAGGGCATGGAGAAGGGGAGCAGACCACCCTCTCACAACCAGGCACACAACACCAGCTCCTTGGGGCCCACCCCGGGACCTGGGGTATGGAATCGGGGACTGGACCACCCTCCCACAACCAGGCACACCATGCCAGCACCTTGGAGCACACCTGGGGCATGGAAAAGGGGACTGGACCTCCCTCAAACAACCAGGCATACTATACCAGTGCCTCATGGCCTGCCCAGGGACCTGAGGCATGCAGAAGGGGACTGGACTTCTCACCCACAACCAGGCACACCAAAGCAGCACCTCGGGGCCCTCCCATGGTCCCGGGGCATGGAGAAGGGGACCAGACCACCCTTCCACAACCAGGCACAACATGCCAGCACCTCAGAACCCACCCAGGACCCGGGACATGAGGAAGGGGACCGGACCTCTCCCCCACAACTAGGCACACCAAGCCAGCTCCTTGGGTCCCACCCAGTGACCCAAGGCATGGAACCAGGAACCAGACCCTCCTCCCACAACAAGGCACACCCCACCAGTACCTTGGGGCCCACCCAGGGACCTGAGGCAACAAGAAGGGGAATGGACCTCTCTCCCACAACCAGGCACACTGAGCCAGAACCTTGGGGCCCACCCAGGGACCCAGGACATGGAGAAGCAGAATGGACCTCTCTCCCACAACCAGGCACAGTGCACCAGTGCCTCAGGGACTGCCCAGGGACCTAAGATCTGGAGAAGGGTACTGGACCTCTCTCCCACAACCAGGCACATCGAGCCAGTGCCTGAGGGCCCGCCCACGGTCCCAGGGTATGGAGAAGGGGACCAGACCACCCTCCCACAACCAGGCACAACATGCCAGCACCTCAGAGCCTATCCAGGGACCCGGGGCATGGAGAAGGGGACAGGACCACCCTCCCACAACCAGGCACAACATGCCAGCACCTTGGAGCCTATCCAGGGACCCGGGGCATGGAGAGGGGGACTGGATCTCTCTCCCACAACTGGGAACACCAAGCAAGCTCCTCAGGGCCTGCCCACGGTCCTGGGGCATGGAGAAGGGGACGGGACGTCTCCCCCATGACCAGGCACACCAAGCCAGCGCCTTTGGTCCCATCCTCAGTGACCTGAGGCAGGGAGCCAGGAACCAGACTCTCCTCCCACAACAAGGCACACAATGCCAGTACCTCGGGTCCCACCCAGGGACCTGAGGCAAGGAAAAGGGGACTGAACTTCTGTCCCACAAGCAGGGACACTGTGCCAGTACCTCAGGGCCCACCTGGCCCAGGGGCATGCAGAAGGAGATTGGACCCTTCTCCTACACCAGGCACAAAACACCTCGGGGCCCACCTGGGTACCTGGGGTATGTAAAAGTCTTGTTAACATATAATTGTCAATAAACATGACACATACTAATAAGAGTCAGAAATAAAATGGCAAGGAATACAGAACTGGAGGTAAGTGGGTAATTCTGCCAACGGGCATTGTGGAAGATGCACAACAATGCCTTCTTTCCTGAATATTTCTTCCAGTGATTAGGAACTTGGTGGGTAGAGAATCATGGTAAAGCTTACTTGAAGTTATCTGAAGGTCTGACATTTTAAAAGTACATTATTTTATAGATGTGTATGTGTTCCTATGTTTTAAGTACCTGCGAGGAAGATTTCTTTGGCAGAAGAGTCTCTTCAGGTAAGAAATAAGGGACCCACTTGAAACAGTATAGGAAAGATAACTACAGAGAATTCAAGAGATTTTTGAGGTAATAGTCAGTTATATGCTCATAAAAGTCATGATGGGTGACCATGAATAGGTATATTTGATCAGAGAAAAATGATAAGGATAAATCCACGTGTTTTATTTGGTTGGTCAATTCTTGACTTCTAAATTGGCTGGTTGGTTTTGATACAACTGAAGATGAAATTTGAAGAAAAAGAACAACAGATAAAAATTGAGTTTGAGAAAGTTTGATGTGTCAGTGGGATTCATGTTAGAGATGTCTGTAACCATTTGGAAATAATTGTAAGGTATTCAAGAAGGTGGTGAGCCCTGTAAGTGTAAATTTAGTGGTTGTGTTAGTTTTCTGTTGTTGCATAAAAAAATCTACCACAAACTTAGTGTGGTGGCTAATTTTATATTTCAAATTAGTTGGGCTAACCAATGCCCAGGGAGTTGGTAAAACACTTCTGGATGTGTCTGCGAGTGTGTCTCCAGGAGATGTTAGAATTTGAATCAGTAGACCACACAAAAAAGTTCCATCCCACCAATGTGCGTGGACATCATCCAATCCATCAAGTGCCCAAATAAATCAAGGAAGCAGAGGAAGAGTAATTTTTTCTCTGTTGGAGCAGGGACATTGATCTTCTACTTCCTTAAAACATTGTCCTGGTTCTCAGGCCTTCAGACTTGAACTGGGACTTACAGTGCTGGATCCCCTGTTTCTCAGGCCTTTGGACTCAGGCAGAATTATATAATTGACTTTCCTAACTCCTCCACCTTGCCTATGGAGATCCTGGGACACCTCAGCCTCCATAATCTCATGGCCCAATTCCTATAATAAATCTCGTGTGGGGGTGTGTGGAGGAAGGGAGGGCATGTCTTATTGGTTCTGTTTCCTTGTAGAACCCTGACTAATACACTTAGTAACTTAAAGCAATATCCATTTATTACCTCAGTTTCTACAGATCAGAAATCTGGGCATGACCTAGCTAGATTCTCTGCAAGGTCTCATCAGAATGAAATCATGAGTCAACCAAGTTGCATTCTCATCTGGAGGTCTGAATAGGGAAAGATCCAATTCCAAGCTCTTTCAGATGTTTGCAGAATTTATTTTCTTGCAGCAATAGATTCATGGCAGCTTTCTGCTTCAATGTCAGAAATGGTGATAGAGAATCTTTGCTGCTTTGAGTCTTCTAATCTCAGGGAAAGCCTAGACCCTCTTTTCAAAGCCTCACCTGTAATTTCAGGCCTATGGTGGAAGATCTCTTTTGATTTATTCAAAGATAACTAATTAGGGACCTTAATTACATCCACAAAATTTCTTCAACTTTTTAATATTCTTTTGATTAGAAACAAGTTACAGGTTTTGTTCATATTTAATGGGAGAGAATTACGTAAAATTTTTACTCATTGAAGTCACCTTAACTTGTATTCTTCACAGAAATCATCTTTGGTAATTTATCAGTGGCAATGAGTGAGAAGATCAAAAGAAAAAAGGAGGGGAGGGGTGCTAGGATTTAAATGTCCCCTTCAAAATTCATGTTGAAATGTAATTGCCAATGTAATGGTAGTGGAAGGAGGGGCGTTTAAGAGGTGATTAGGACATGAGGGCTTCACCTCCACGAATGGATTAATGTTATCTTGAAGTGGATTAGTTATCTCGGGTGTGGGCTCTTCACAAAATAAGTCCATCTTTCATTTTATCTCTATCTGATGTATCCCTCACGATGGGATGCCTTCCACCATGAAATGACCCTCGTCAGATACCAGCACCATGCTCATGGACTTCCCAGCCAACAGAACAATGAACCAAATAAATGTTTGTTCTTTCCAAATTACGCAGTCTAATGGGACTAAGAGAAGTATCTAGACTAGCATTGATGAAAAATTATTCTTATAAGTGAGGACCATAAATATAAGATATTCATATGCAACTTTATAGTGTGTTAATGATATATTAACAGAAGTATACATTTTAGAATTAAAAATAACCATAAAGATAACCACATTTAATTTGCTCATTTAAAAAGGTGAGTTTAGACTGAAGTTATCTTGGAATATGGTAATATAATTTCATCCATTTTACTTTAAACTAAATATCAAGATGGGTGAGCAAATTGCTGCAGGTTATACAAGTGCAAAAGATAAAATTTGTTTTCCTGACTACGTTTCAATATTATTTCTATTAAAACCTCCAGCAAATAGACGTATTTTCAGAAAATTTCTAATTTTGCAAGACTACTCACTCATGTAGAAGATGGCCTAGAATGAGGAAAGAATATAGTCATTTGACCTCTGATACTGAGTATTGCATTAACTCATTATTAAAACTCTATAACTGTGAAATTATATCATTTTTCTTCTAAAAGCAAAGACTCAGAAGATGCCTAGGGCAATTTACTCTACCTTGATAGAAATTAGAACATATATACTTACTTGAGGTGTGTATGGAATATTTATACTCAATAAACGATTATATACGTTAGTTTGTAAACTTTTGTTTGAGGAGTGGAAAAAAAAATCTACATTTAAACTTGGTTATCATTTTTCACAAATATAAAAGACACCACAATCACTGCAGTAATAGTCCAAAGAATAATTCTCTACTTACTGGATTTTTAGTGCAACAATCCAATGTCAAGAAGTTCAGTATTAAAAACAATAAAAACCAGGTGATATAAATACTCTAAAGTGCCTGGTCCAAGATACAGTAAGGCATAAGATCAATCTACCTTATTAGTACAGTACTTGTCACTACAGTACTAGACAGTACTGCTGTCTAGAGTAGTATTTTATGATATAAAATCATTTCTTGAGTTCACAATTTTCTATATTTTCTCCTAACTTGCTTCTTCTAATTATATAAATCATATAGATTTTGTTTCTATGTTGCAAATCACCACAATCTTAGAGACTTAAAACAATGTATCTTTATTTTATTCAGTTTTGTGGATTAGAAGTCAGCATATGGTTTAACTTGGCCCTCTGCTCCATGTCTCACAAGAATGCACTCAAGATTTCTACTTGCTGTATTTTTCTCTGCAGTTTGAGGTACCTCTTTCAAACTCACCTGGTTGTTAGCAGAATTCAATTCCTTGTGGTTGTAGGACTGACTTTCCCATTTTCTCAATGGCTGTTAGCCCAAGCCCCCTCTCAGCTTTACAGCCTGCTCACAGTTTTTACTCCAAAGCCCTTTCACTGGTTCTCTTACTGGCCCCCTGACAACATAGCATCTACTTTTTCAAGGTCAGTGAGACACTTTCTCTGCTCTTTGGAATCTCTTGCTTCAAGGAATGCATGATCTCTTTCCTTAGAAATCACTTGATTGAATTAGGCCCACTGTGGAAAATATCCCCTTTTATAAAGTCAAAGTCAATTAAGGATCATAATTACATTTGCAAAGTCCCTTCATCTTTGCCGTATTCTGTTGGTTTGAAGTAATCACACACCTGCATTCAAGGGAAAGTATTATACAAAGGCATACACCAGTGTTCACCAGTGGGTGGTAATTTGGGGGTCATCTTAGAATTCTGCCCATCACTTAGCTACAGCCTGTTCTCAACAGTGTGCCCAAATTAATCTTTCTAAAAATTCAAGTTAAACAGTATAAGGCTACTGCATAAAATCTTTTAGTGATTCTTCCTTGACTAGAAAGACAAATATTTAGTATAAATGCCTCTTGGTCCCTCAATATATATATGTTTACATTTAATCTCTTTCCACTCTCCCTCTACTGACTAATCCCTGTACCATGTTGAATTTCTTGCATTTGGGCATATAAACATTCATGTTTCTTTATTCAGAGCAGGTTATACCTATGCACACATTTTACGTATGGTGAAGAATCATATGGGAGTTTATTCTTTAATCCATATTTAAAACGTGGCAATTTTACATACCTATGAGATAAAGTTCAAGTCTGTCTTGCTTAATGGTATAGCATACACACTAAAAAGTAGCCCATTTTATTCACTCAATATTTTCTAAAGTAATTTTTGAATCTTTGAATCTCCTGACATACAGGAGATATGGTGCCTCTTTTCCTGTAAGTATAAATGTCTTTTTTTCCAATCTCCTGTTTCTCACATTTTACATTTATCTGTTCCACTTCTTTCTTCACTTTGTTTCTCCCTCCCACTCTCATCTCTACAGTTTCTATTTACTGCCCAAAATATTTTTTTTAATATGCGTACAATAACTATTATTATCAGATTAGGAAATTCCACACTTTCTAAAAGTAAATGCCTGCATTTTTCTATTTTTCATGCAGAATAAATTTTAATTTTATTTTTAAAATTGGAAGAGCCATAAAGAAGTTATGGGTCATCCACATTCAGTTAGATTTTTTTTTTCTTTTTTCTTTTATTTTTTTGAGAAGGTGGACCAGAACCAAAAATATCTAAGCTCTCTTTTCACTGCATCACACTGCAGAAACTGTTTGCTATTTCAGTAATGAGGCATATGTTCCTTAACTGGTCTGTAATGAAGTAATAGCTAATTTTCCTTTGGTTGTAAATAATTAAAAGGTTGTTTTTTTAAAGTTAAATTTGAAATGCTTGATAATAATAATTAATAATAATAGTTATTGTATGCATATTAAATGATGTCCAAAAATGGAATAATGACTTGAGAAACCCAACTACGGATTTTCTAGAAGAAAGCTGAAAATAAATTCAGATGGATTAATTAGCCATTTTAGTAATCTGTGATATGAAGGATATAAAAACAAATGGCTGGGTTTATTCTGAAGGGACCGACAGAGTATCCAATGTACTTTATATAACAAATAAATACTAAGTATTTTTAAAACGTTAGAAGGTCTTGGATTATACATTTTTCCTTCATTAATGTTTAGTTAATGTAAAACTGTGTAATTTAAATTTAACGTGTTAGAGATTAGAGCTTACCTTTTAAAAGGTTAACCAATAGAATTTAATTGATGATAACTGCATATCTAATAATTACTGCTCAAAATACATGAACTACTTAATAAATTGTCAAAGACCTATTTTTTAATAAAATAAAAATGGAAATACATTTTCTCATAAAATGCAGATTTTTTTTTTTTTTTTTGGATATCTGGCCAGTACCCGGAACTGAACCCTTGACCTTGGTGTTACAAGGCTGCACTCTAACCGGCTGAGCTAACCAGCCGAGCTAACCAGCCAGACTACTTCTGTCCTCTCTTTTTTTAAATTAATCTATTTTTTAAATGCAGATCTTGACAGCACTTTTATCATAATCAATTCCCTTGACTTCCCAGTGACTCTTAATTTCAACAGCAAAGTAACATTCTTAGGTACCAAATAGTGATGCATCTTGAAAAAGAGCAGAGGTGGGATTGCTCTAAATATCTTACATGAACAAAGGAACAGAAATGTCTGCTTCTTCTCCACAAATATAAACGTAACAGCCACACACACACACACCCCTACCTGGAAGTGGTAATGAAACAATGCAACCAAGTTAATTTAGCTATACTCTTACAGTTTCACAAAATAATTAAAAAATGATTTTCAAACTTAATGGGCTTTATGTCTGTGGGTACTTCCTCGCTAATGTTCACACTGAAATAGATTATTCTCACATGCCCTGGAGATAGCATGAGTGGGCATGACAGGGCAGTATATGACTGACTGTTTTTTAACAGTTTTTTTTTTCTTTTTTTAAAAAGCTAAAAAGTTAAAAAAAAAAAAAAGGAAAAACAATCATCACTAGGATATGAACTAATTGTTAGAAAGCCATTATTATATAATCATGATCTTTGCTAGTTGCTGAAATTGTATGGAGTTGCTCTGATGTGGCTAAGCATTTAAGCATCTGTTTCTAAGGTAACCATTATCACCTGTAGTTTAATTAAATACAGAATTGTGAATTTAGACTTTGACAATTTAGCCAATTTGGAGTTAATTCTCCACTCTTCTTTCCCACTTCCAACTGTATTCACTATCTTTTCACTATCCATTCAATATATCTTTCTAAGTTTTCTTGTGATTTATGTCTGTGGTTCTTCACAGTTAGGTTGCAATAACTTCTGTACAAGGAAGCTCACTTTTATTAGGTATTATCCAAACATTTTCATTAGAGTTTTTATTTCTCTTCAGTAAAAATGTCAAGGTTCCCATTGATTATTAGAATTGACCAAGACTGTCCATCTTCTTTTTATCTTCTTCAGAATTAAGGAGAAAACTAAAAGGTCATTTAGGAAGTTTCATAGCAAAAAGCAACCCCTATCAGTCCCCTTCCAAACTAGATAAAATTTACAGAAAATGCTCAGGTAAAGAGATTGTCAGTTAAGCACTTCTAGTTTGAGTCAGGTCACTTGATTTGTATTAAATAATTAATGTCTTATAATTCTAGTCTCTGTTTTTAGAATTTTACAATAGTAATTTTACAATCTGCATTCTTCTTGAAGATTCTGTTTTTATACCAAAGACCTTTTTTAAAAAAATTATAATACAGTGAACAAATTAAATATATAACTCACTGCAACTTATTATCAACTATACCTTGACTTATCCACAATGATTAAAGAAAAATTTAATCTATTATGAAGATTGTATCAGTCCATTTTTGTTGCTTATAACAAAGTACATGGAACTAGGTGATTTATAAAGAAAAAGAAAAATTATTGCTTATAGTTTCTGAGGCTGGGAAGTCCAAAGTCCATCTGGTGGTGGCAACAGTGACCCAGGGGTCTCACATTGCAAGATGGTGGAAGCAGAGAGAGCAGAGAGAGAGAGAGAAAGACAGACTCTCCTCTTCTTTTAAAGCCCTAGGAACCACACCTCTGACCACCATTTTTAATCCATTCACTACTGCAGGATCCTACAATCCAATCACCTCTTTCAGGCCCCACTTTTCAATTACCCGAATAGGATTTCCCACCCTCTTAACAGTCATAGTGGGGGCTAAGTTTCTAATATATAAAACTTAGGGGATACAATTCAAGACTCAGTGAGTTTTGGGGAACATAATTCAATATACCACAAAGATAAATAATAAAACATTACATAATTTTAAAACATACTTTCTTAAATTTTACATCGTATATGCAAGTATACTAGAGAATAACAGAATTTTCAATCTATTTTGTCTTTTTTATTTATTCACTACGTATGTGCAGCATTATAATACTACTTAGTCCCATGTATAAATTTGTAAAAAGAAATATATTTGGATATGCAAATTACTGCCTTAATAAAGATTTAAAATATTCATATTCATTTAAATTTTTATTTAAATAAATTTCATATAAATATAATTTAATTAGCTACAAGGAAGTAAGAATCCCCCAAAATAATACTTTTATGTACATTTAAAATATAGACGCTGATCCAGTCAGTTAGAGGTCAGTTCTGCAAAAGAAAAAAATAGTTTATTTTAATCTTTTGAATGTAGAAATACATTTCTATAATATTTTTTGACTTTCCAACTGAACGATCAATGGCTATACCATAATTTTATACACAATTAAAAGCACTAACAACTCGTCTCTAAGAACACATGATACACATGACACAGCACGTCGATATCTACTTTTGTGTCTTCAATAAGATGTCATCAAACATTGCATAGTTCGTAGAAGTAAAACAGTTCATGTGGTATAACACAATCTTTAGTTTCATAATGTTATAAAAGACAATATCGTTTTTAAAATAGAGAAGTATTATGACTGCACAAGTGATACTTGGCAAGATGTGGTAAGTTTAAATACCTTTTATACTGTTCATAAGTGCATATAAAAGAACATTTTGTTATTTATCAAGTGGGTGTTTGCAGTCTCAGCAGAGAAACTAAGAATCAAAGTCGGGCAGCTATATAACTGCCCTCTAACTTCAAGGATTCTCCTTTCCGGTTAAGGTTTATATACTGGACAGCGAAGGTGAGGAAAGTAGGAAATATCTTTGGCAGAGTTTGCTAAACCACATTACTAAGGAGACAGTTCCTGAGACTATGAATACTCTGTATAACATTCTTTCAAGAACACAGGATTTATTTTAAGCGGAACAGATGAAATGCACCAATGACATATTTTATGGATGGTTTTTGCATCCTTAGTGGCTGTTACAGGGATTTCTGTAATATTCTTTACATTGCCTCAATAATACTACTGTGATACCTGATATATTTCTGTTGAAAAATCACTATGGTTTATTGTTTCATATTTTAAAATTAATAGTGTTAATTTAGAACTTTTTTCTTTGGCAATTATTTATTTGTTCTGAGCTATGTTTAAAATAGTACGACAAAATAATATTTTCCTAAAGATAATATCACACAAAATGTAGAATAATTAAATTTAACCTTGTGATAACCCCATAGATAGTACTGAATTATTGAGTAAATGTCATAATATCTATCACCTTTAGTGTAAGTTTGGTACCAGGTTTAGAATTTAATATGGAAGATGAAACACATATTCTAGTCAAAAATATGTTTCTCCCCTTTTTTAGGCAAAAAAAATTAAATACACTGTTAGTCATTTATAAAGGAAAACTAAAAATCTTTTTAAACAATGTATTTGGATACTGTTTCTTTGAGGACACAAAATACCATTAAGTGTTAAAGAAATACAATTTCTAACCAAACATTCCTATACTTTTCTGAGAGTGGATCTGCTGGTGTTTGTGTGTGTGTGTGTGCTGTTTGTGTTTATACACAAAAACATATGGGGATATAAATCATAGAATTTTTTAAGGTAATCAGATATTGAGAGTTGAACAAACGGATGATAATTTTATAATTTCTTATACATTTCTAAAACTCACTTATTTTCAGCTAAATCAAATTCATTTTTTAAAAATTTATTTATTGGGATAAATGATTCTTTCATATCATTTATATATATATATGTGTGTGTGTGTATATATCATTCATATATATATATGTGTGTATGTGTATATCATTCATATATATATATATAGTTCCTGAATTTAAGTTAAACATTTTTCAAGCTTAAATTATTACTTTAGGGCAAGCCATAATTATAAACGCTCTGTTTCAGTGTTTTTTCAATTTTTAAACTTTTTGATTTTTATACTTATCCTGATATCCAGCAATTACAATTTTTGTTAGATATAAACATTTTGTCACATGTAAGAAACTGTACCATTACTCAGGTTACAAACCATGTAACCTCTTTATTTTCCACTATATCTATATATTATCAATCTATTATCTATCTATGTACCTATGATATTTGAATAATAAGATTACTGTTATTTTTTAATATTGTTCAGACTTAAGTAGCAAGAGGGTATTTAGGAGATAAGTAAACTCCAGAATAATGAGGATATTGTGTATGCAATTACTATTAAAATGACATTATCAGCTCACTTCAAGGGTGGGATAAATAGTTGAATTCAAAATATCTTCATTATGCAGATTAGAAATATTGAAATGTCAGCTATCTGACTCAGTGGTTCTCAAACTTTTATATGCATCATACTCACCTGGGGTGCGTGCTAAAACCCAAATTGCTCCAGAGTTTCTGATTCCATAGTAATCCAATCGGGCCCGGATATTTGTGTTTCTGTCAAGATCTCAGGTGAGCTAATGCTGCTGCTCTACGGTTCACATTTACTCACTGGTATATCACTCATTTCTGTAGATGAGGTAACTATCCTCTCTAGGAAAATAAAAAATAGTTTCATAATTATATTAATTATAGCTAATGATTAGTGTTAATAATCACTGTATGGTTTCTTTATCAGGATTATGCAATATAATCCTCATTACAATCTGGTGAAATAGGTAATGTTATTAACTCAACTTTAGATTTGAAGATACTAATATTTAGAGCAGTGATTCAAATGTCAGTGAACATTATAATCCCATGAAGGGCTCATTATACAGAATACTGAGCTTCAACCCCAAAGTTAAAGATCTAAGGGTTTAAATTTCTAACAATTTCCAGGTAACATTGATATTGCTACTTTAGGTACCAAACTTTTTTGAGTATAACAACTGTAGGAAATAATCAATTTTCCAAAGTGAAAGATTGGGAACTGGTAGAGTTGAGATTCTATCCTTGGCTCTCTGACTTCAACGTGTTCTCACCTTACAGAATATCTTGCAGTCTGGTGGAAAATCAAACCACTGCAACACCCATATCTCAACTGCCATCATGATAAAAGAGAATATAACATAGTGTAAGATTATTATTTTGAATTGTGAAAGATAAAACATACTAACAGGTTATAAGACTTTTAATTTAAAATGTCGAAGGAGAGCTTTGTGGTTAACTACTGCGACACCGCTACCACCTCTTTTGTGCACTAGGGTCCAATGCAGGCATCTTTTGAAAATATTAATATGCACGGTTTATCCAATGTCTGTGTGAGTATATTTTTAAAATATGAGCTATTTGTTCTTTATCTGAAAAATCTACCATCTGACTTCTTTCATTTAATAGTGCCAGTTCTTCCATCTGGGATTTCATAAATAGCAAAGCAGAGTCACTTCTAATTCAATATATCTTTGGTAATATAAACCTCAATGATATCAAAGTGGGATTAAAAATTTAAATTCATTATTCAAATAAGTGATCATTGACAACATCACCATCTCCACTCTTTGATTAAAATTCTTTGATACATGATTTCTCATTGCTCTTCAGCAAGATATATAACTCATTACTATGGTTATGAGTACTGAGTACTCTGTCTCCAATCTCCCTATTCAGGCATATTGAAAAGAACATGTGAGGCTCTCATACGTGCCAAACTTTTTGTCGTCATGATATTTTTACACATGTACTCATTCCTCTGCCTTATTTATTTTATTATTATTTTTTTATTTTTGCCAGTTTTACTCTTGTCACTTCTGAGCAATCCCTCCAATTTCTGGTCAGTAATATTTTCTCAGGGTACTTTTTCCCTCAATCTTCTTCTCTTCTGCAATCCTGTGTTTTCTTTTCCTATAATCTCTGGCATATGAAGTTGTACACATCAGATTTTTTAACTCTGATATCAAAAAATTTATGTTGTTACTTTAGAGAGATATGTCTTGTATTTAATACATTACACGGTCAGGAATTCTGTTTAATATTTATCAATATTTTGCCTACAGATTTTATCTTGGTGTTATTTTGAATGATTGAATGAACCTATCTAATAATGCTTAATCAGGAAAGAATGGTATAACATGCTTTTTCAAGTTTTCTTTTAAAATACTTGTTTTTTATATTTATTACCTACTGATTTTCTCAGTGATAGATTTTGAGAAGAGGTGATTAAAATAAAAAGAAAAAAGCCTTTGAAAAGGGCCTTTTCTGATAAAACGTATAACAGTGTATGTGGTTTCAGGGTCAGTGAAACCGAGTAGATACCCCCTTCCTTAATAAAGTCTCTCAAAAATGTAGATGAAATAAAGCTGTGGCCTTGGTCCCCCAAATTAAAGTGATTTAAGATCTGGAAACTGGGCTCTCTAACTAACAATTAGGGAGCTGAGTTTTACAACTAGTTGTCGGGTCCGCCGCCGGCGGACAGAACAGCCCTTAGCCTTGTTCCTTTCGGTGGGCGAGCGAACGGCCAGGGATTCCTCTTTCCCTCCTGTCCCCTTTGGAAGGAGACAGCCCCGTTAAAGGACACTCAGACAGCGGGGGGGGGGGGGGGGGGGGGGGGGGGGGGGGGGTGTCTGTCGGGCAGTTCCGTTTATTACCACACAAGCACTTGCTTTTATAGGCAGATAGGGAGGGGAGGTTTTAACATAATCCAATCAGCTTAAAGGTCAAGGGCATGCATCCTGTCTCAATGCCTAGCTATTGCAATCACGCAGTGTTCATGAGTGCGGAAGCGCGTATTTGGCCAATAAGGGCTAAGGCAAGGTTCCTGCAGACACCCCCACCCTACTTCCTCCTGGCACTGTCTTAGGCTGCCACATTAATACGCCCTTGTGGGCCTATAATGGCGCCGCTTGCAATGTCACTTAAGGTGGCGTTAGTTTTTAAGGCCCCTCAACTAGTAATCAAGCGAATACAAAGAAACAGCTGAGCACACAGAATGTAGCCTAAGCAATAAAAAGGGAGCCATTGGACTCCAAGAACCAAAGACACTTGATATGTATCCTTGAGATATTTCTACAGGGAGGGAGAACCAAGTTTTCCCACCAGAGGAAAATGCTGACCAAATGTGGACTACAAGGACACCAGACTGATTGGATGCAAAAGACTGATGGAGAGGGACCCAGATTCCTCCTTTGTCTTCTGAGATTCAACCAATCAGAAACAACCACAGGGTCCTAACCTAGCCCTAACCTCAGCCCACAAGTTTCTCCTTTAAAAATTCTTGCTTGCAGACTTTTGAGGAGCTTGAGGCTTTTTCAGCATTAGCTGTCTTGTTCCAATGCTAGGCCTTGTAATTAAATATCTAATTTCCCTCACTGCAACCCAGTGTCAGTGTCTTGGCTTAGCTATACTTGGGTGAGTGGACCCAAGTTTGGTTTGATAACATCAGGATTTAAGATTACTTGAATTATGTTCTGGGTACGAACTTAAAGCTGGCATGACCCTTGGCGAATTACTTGACTTCTTTAAACTTTACCACCTTTATCTTCAAAGCGAATAATAACAAAATCTGTTGCACAGGTGTTATGAAAATTGCGTGAGATAATCAACACAAAGTGCTTAACGTGGGGCTTAAATATATAGTAATCAATGAATAACTTTAACCTATGCAATTATAATTTTTTAAATATTAATATACTCGCATATTTTACATTTGTATCTTCTACCATCACCACAATGTTCTAAAGCAGACATTTAAGTCAGTCTTCTCAACCCCTTCGAGGGTAATGGGTTGCTTTGTCTATTTATGTCCCCCCGTTTGTGACATACATGCACTCACACAAAAATGTGCCCCAAATGTGTCTTGAATAAATAATTAATTTTATAATTAAAAGTCAAATGAAGGACTTGAAATAGAGCACCTGTAAATAAAAATTGTTAAGTAAAAGATGGATTGACAAAATAGAAACCCCTTTATCAGGTTATGCATGAAACAAATGATTTTTCCCTCATATTTTAGGTCATAGTTTTGAGACTGCCTCCATAGAAGAACTTTAGTAGGTAACTATCAAATTACCCTTCAATTAATAAGGATGTCGATTCATCAAGTAAACATTGTAGATTTTAGTAAACTTAATTGAATATACTTTCTTCTAAAAATCTATACTTTACCTACAGGAAATTTAGTTAAAATATTTTTGAATAGTTATCCAATTAAAATAAAGTATGTTTTTCTGCTTGAAACACAATATTGCATAATTAACGTAGGAATAGCTTATTAAAACAGCTCTGAGTATTTCATAATACTCTGAAAGCATTTGTACAGTTTGGTAACACAAGTACAAGCAATCAACCACAGTTTTTGAAAGTTTCTGTGTAAACTTTGTGGACTCATGTTATTAATCTTCCCACACTCCAAGTGATTCAGTCTATTATTTGTATTTGATATCCATAAATCTAATTCATTGCTAATGCCAAACTCAAGAAATTGTCTTTCCTATTATTCATGAAGTTTCCTTTTCATGCAACTTGGTGATATGAAGTACCCCAAAGTGCCACTTTCATTTCTCTTGCCGAAATTCTTCTTTGGAACTAGTATAGGAAAACCCCTTAATAAGCAGCATTCTCTCTCTCTCTCTCTGTCTATATATATATATATATGGAATGATTTTAATATTATAAACTATCAGAAATAGTTTCCAAGTTATGTGTTACAAGTATTGTGTGTCATATTGAGATCACTGTACCATAATTCAGTGGGATCTATGGACTTTAAACTGTATTTAATAAAATGTCATTTAACTGTTCAATTCGTGGTTTAAAGTCATCTCAAGATTATCTGCGCTTGGTCCATTAATATTAGTCTTTTGATGTATGATATTCAATTGTTTACCACTCACTTGGCACTTCACACTATTTTATAAAATTATATTTAATTTCTTCATGACTACTCTGTAGCTTTAAACTTGTATAACCATTTTTTATTTAATATCTCTGAAATCTGTAAAGAAGATTAAATTAAAATACAGCATGAGAATTCCTCACTTTTCTAATATTATTAGCTGGTATATATTAGAGGGACAATGACAAGCACTTCATAACTTTCATTTTCATTATTAATTATTTTTGTTTATAGTGTCATCTTTGATGGCTGTTGATAAAATTTTATTTTTTACCAATGTCATTCTTCGGAATTTGAGTGACACTGATGCTTTTATTCTTTTGTCATGAAGCTGAACTTTTCCCTCCTCAAGATCGTCTCTATTTTCTTTCATTTGTTTATTCATATTTAAAATATTCTTATCTAGTTTGCTAACACTAAAGGCTTAGGTACAATGCCTGTCAGTCATTCCTCTGTTGTATATGAGAATTAGAAAACACACAAACACATTCTGATGGTATTCTTGGGTGATCTTAAATTTATTCAATGCTTAACTTCATGTATTGACCTGCTGCTAAGTGATTAATGACTTCTTTAAAAAATAACAATATCAAAGAGGTGATATATGTAATTACTTGCTTCTAGTTTTTTCTTTCTTGCAGGTTATAAATTTGGCAGAAATAAAACTTGATATTATATTCTAGTATTTTCAGACACAATAATTATGATCATGCTGATAGTCACCATTCATGAAAACAGACAGCCAGAATGAATTCAGAGCAGCTGGAAAATTCATACATTATATCATATACAGAGCTGTATTAATTAATACAGATTTTACTAATTCTTTTATAGGTAAATGAGTAGTTTTGATTTCCTGTAGAAAATGTTATAAAGCTAAGTAAATAAATAAAATTTCCTGTAATGTGTTAAAAGCTTTAGGGAAGAAATAAGCTGCATGACATATTGTTATTTGTATTCCTGGGAGACAAAAAAAAAAAAAAAAATTATGGATTTTAAAGAGAGAAGCTCTAAACATATCAAGATTTTTGCTCCACAAGACTAGTCTTTGTCTTTCTTTCTTTTATTTAAATAGTATTTTTGTGGCCACTGCATGTTAAGGTCATCTAACCTCACTACCTTTCCTTGCTGAGAGTGGTAATTTTAAATATGGTTTTTGAATGCCTATGTCAGCCAAAATGATCTGCTAGACACTTTTTATCAAATGCTATTATAATATTCCTATAAAAAAGATCATTCAAAGAAATTGAAATCTGTGCATTCTGATTTTCACATATCAGGATAAGAGAAAAAAATTATAAAGCAAAACAAACCAGCAAGCAGATGAAACAATGAAATCATAAAATGACTTCGAATGGAGGGAGTTTTAAATTAAGAATATTACTTTGGAAAAAAAAGGAATTCAGCTAAAATCTTGTTGTTAATTAAAGTGATATTTAAGGCAAAAAATAAGCACATTAAAATAAAATGTAATTATCAAGTGAAACATTTTGCAAAATAACTATTGTTACATTATTATTATTTCATAATTATCATATTATAGGTATTACCTCAAGAAGAAGAATCATTTTCTAAAACATAACTACTGTTTTTGCTTTACAAAATGCATACCCCACTTAAAAGTTTTAAAAGCTACAGAAATACATAACTTAGAGTTTAAACTTTAACTGTTTCTTTCAATATCACAAGGCCAATTCAATTCACTCAGTTTATTAAATGGCAAATTTTGCTTTTATCACATCATACAGAAAGAAGTTAAAATGTCAAGTCGTTTTTCTAGTGTCATTGAAATGAAAAATATTTTTTTCCATTTTCCTACAACACTGTTCTAAAGGCAGCCACTTTAAAGAATGTTTGCTGTAGCTTTTGATATTTTTCTGCATATATTTATATAACGTGCTTTCTGTTTCTTGATTATTTATTGACTTTCTGTTAACAAGTACAGTAAAAGTTGCTCTCCCTTTTTACAGCTGAGGTAAGGGGTCTAACAATGATTATTGGTTTTTTTTTATTTCTTACACATTTCTTTTTTGTTTTCTATGTAGTTAGTCAGCATTGTTTTCACTTACTTTGTTTCCCATGTATTTACCATAAATTGGCCACTAATCTAAGATAAAACATTCCACTATACATGTAAATTTGCTTTAGAAGTATGCAAACCTAACATGGTTTTAGACTTTATTTTCATCTTCTAAGAGACAGCAATTTCAAACCCTCTAACCTGTTTCAATTTTTGATGAGTATCTTCTTCAGTAGGTTCCTGAGAAACTGGGAATGGAAAGGGAATTTTTGATACTTTCCGTATCTGGTAATCTCTATTTTGCACTTTTTTATCAGTTGGTTGGAAATTTAATTCTGAATTGAAAAGAATTTAACCATAGAACTTTGAATGCCTTCTTCAATTTTCCAATAGTTTCCATCGTTGCTGTTGAAAACTAATGCAGTTTTAATTTTTGATGTTTTGTGTTTACTTTTTTTTTCCTCTGCAAGTTTGTAGGAACTTCTCTTTGACCTCAGAACTCTCAAATTTCACTGTAATACGCCAGTGATGTGGCTTTTTCTTATTTGTTGTGTTCATCACCGGCTACTCCTCTTAATGCTGGAAGATTTGCCAGTTCAAGAAAACAATCTTGTATTAGTTGTTTGTTCAAGTCTTTTTTGTTTTCTAATGGAAGAACTGCTATCATTTATATTGTGGTTCTCTACTTTTAAAAACTGTCTCTCCTACTTTTGTTTTTTTCCCTACTCTCTGAGAAATTTCCTCTAATCTCACTAACATCTTTTCAACAATTTAATTTACGATGCGATGTATTTCTTGTCCAAGTGTTTAGTAAAAAAAAAAAAAAAAAAGTATTTTAACAAGAGAATGAGTTAGTAACAGCAAAGCTATTGGAAGGCCTTGAGGAGAATTTAGAACACACCACACTAATTTTTAGATTGGATGACCCAGCAGAGATTCAGAGTTATAAAAATAGCTGCTGCCATATAAAAGCAGAATACTGACTTTATATTATCTGCAGCCTCACTGTGAAAGGGTGCCAGAGGAATACAGAGATCACTGCAAAAATTCCCACCCAAATCCCAACATTCAGTTACCACGGCTGGGGAAAGAAGAAAATGACTTCTGCTTCTCTTCCACATTCCAAATCTTGAGGAAATGCAAGACTGGTTAAAAAAATTAGATTCAGAACATTAAAGAGAAGGGAAGCTTGGAGCTATAGTTAAGTAGCTTCCAGACCAGGTACATAGGACAAAATAGAACAAAGCTGAGAAAGAATGCTAATTGCCAAAATCGGGGGGGGGGGGGGGAGTGCACCATAGGTCACGATCATTTATACATGTCATCCCTTTTAATTGGCAGGTCATATTTTCCAGAATAAAGTCTTCCAGTGCCTACATGATGATATTGCCTGGGTGCTGTAGATCTGAATGTCAGCGTGGTGGAAGAGGATAGATGTTTCTCTAGTGTTACTACCTCATCATATTTTTTTTTACTAATTATAGCCAATTTTTTCAGGGTCAATAGAGCTTGCATAATTTTTGAATGACAGTTTTGTTACATTGTCTGGTACATTTTCTAACCTACTATAAATTCCATTTTACTTCTAAGTTTTGAATCAGATTAATGGTTCATTAATATATCTATCTTTGAGTAGAACAAATTCTTTCACAGACAAAACACATACCTACATGAAAATTCTGACTTAAAAAGGAATTTAAACTTGTCTAAATATAAAAATAGGCCCCCATCTTGTTAACATTTAATAGATGAGTTTAGATTTGAAAATATTTTTGCTGATCATTTTCTAAATCAATTGAATGTGTAATGTGTACATGGGGTTATGTAAACTACATTACTTTTAATTTAATTTAATTTTATTTGAATTGAAACGATTATACATATTCTTGGGGTATTTTTTTAAATTGAAATATAATTGATTATACCTATTTATGCAGTACTATTTTAAATTGATTTCAAATTAATACATGTGATGCAAACAAATTATCAAAATTGTAATAATTTTTAATATTAAACACATCTTCAAAAATTAAATTAATTGAAGAGTCATTTGCCTTTGATTGCAAAATGCCAGTGGAGCGCATTGAATAAAAATATATTTAATAATCTCCATTGATAAACTTATTTTAGTTGTGACAGTGGATTTTTTGAAGACATGTTCAAAATTTCTAATAAATTACTCATTGAATAGATAGTTGTACTTTATACTTAATGTAGTAATGCTGATGAGAACACTGTATATAACTTGATATTAGTTATAAAAATAAATAAAATTGAAATTATGTTTTAGAGCATGGTATGATATAGTATAGTCATGCACCACATAAAGACAGGGGTTTTTTTTCCACTTTTTAAAACCTTCTAATCGACACATAATTACACATACTTATGGGGTATGCATTTTTGTGTTTTTGTTGCTTATCACAGAATATCTGAAACTGGGTAATTTGTAAACAAATGAAATTTATTTCTTACAGTTTCAGAGGCTGAGAAGTCCAAAGTCCAGGGAATACATCTGGAGAATGCCTTCTACAGAAACACAGGGTATCACATGGTGAATGGGCTGAGGAAGAGAGAGCTAACCTGCTGTCTTGCTCTTCTTTTAAAGCATCAGAACCACGCCCATTACTCCGTGCATAGATCAATCCATTTACAAGAGTACAGTTCTCACAATCTAATCACCTCTTAAAGGACCCACTTTTCAATTACGATTACAGGATTTCCCACAGTCTTAACACTGTTACATTGTTACAGGGACTAAGTGTTCAATACATGAATCTTCGAGGGACACATTTAGCCCATAGTAGGGTAAAGTGCGATATTTTGATGCGTGTATACGTTGTCTAATAATTAGGTTAGACTAGTTAATGTGTCAATCACCTCATGCATGTATCATTTTTTTTTTTGTGTGGCAAAAGCATTCAAATCCTCTTCTCTAGCCATTATGAAATATACAAAATTTAACTGTTAACCACAGTAATCCTACAGTGCGATAGAACATTGGAACTTATTCCTTCTATTTTACTGAATTTTGTAACTATTGGCCAACCTCTACCTGTTCTTCCTCCTTTTTCCTCCCTTCCCCAGTTTCTGGTATGATGAACCTCTTATATTAAGGTTGTTCCATAAAATTATAATGGAGCTGAAAAAATCCTATCACCCAGTGACATTGTAGCCATTGTAATGGCATAGCACATAATAACCTTATTTTTTGACAAATATAGTGTAGCATAAGTGTACAGTACTTATAGTCTGCAGTAGTGTACAGTAATGTCCTAGGTCTTCACATTCACTTACTGCTCACTCATCCAGAGCAACTTCCAGTCCTGAAAGCTCAATTCATGGTATGACTTTTTAATGCTTTATACTATAATTTTATTGTACCTTTTCTACATTTAGATATGTTTAGATACACAAATACTTACCATTGTGTTACAATTGCCTACAGTATTCAGTACAGCAATATGCTGTACAGATTTGTGGTCAGGGAGCCTATGTATTATGATACACCATCGAGGTTTGTTTATGTGCATTCTATGAGGTTCTCACGATGACAAAACCACATAAGGAAGCATTTCTCAGAATGTATCTTAGTCATTAAGTAATGCATGACAGTATTTGTTTTGACTAGCATTGGCCTGATATTTTAGTTCAATTAATTTTTTAAATTCATTCTCGAAACTTCTTTGTAAATGCGTAAATGAGGTTTAATAATCCAAGTCAGAATTCTAGCATTTCTTTAAAAACAGTAAAGACATTTTATTTGCCTGTACAAAAATTGGTTTAGCTGAACCCATGCACTGTGGCCTTATTTAATTAAAAAGCTAAATAAAATTTAAGAATAATTAATATTAATAGAAATCACCTTTTCATTCTGTATATTTCACTAGAAAAGACATCACATAGTACGATAGATAACAGAAACTATATGGTAAAATTATGTGAAACAATACACAATTAGCAGTTACAATTTTTAACAAGTTTAGGAGTAAAAAGAAAAAAGTCTTTATCATAATTTAACTTTGATTGTTGATGTTATTCCTGCTCTTGCTTTTGCTACTGTTGATAACATAAGATACTGGCCTGAGAAGAAATATCCTAACCAGGAAACCAAGAGGTATCGAGATTTATGTGATGAAACAAAGACAGTTTTCTTAATTTGGTTTCTTTAAATGCCATAAATATTTTATTAGTTGATTTTCCTAGTTTCCTATGAAGGATAGAAAATGAGGAAAATCTCAAGTTAATTATTATTTGATAAGAATAGCTTGTACTCTATTACTTATTCAACAGCTTTCACTCATGAAACTTATTACACATCGTAAGTATAACCTCATCAGTCATCACTGATGAGAGCATAAAACATGACAAGTTTTAAATAATTGCTAAGAGCTTCCAATATTAGTATCATACTCTATTTACAGAAAATAAGGTATAATCCTTGCTGAATAATCATTCTGGTTTTCATAGAGTATAAAAACCTAATCCGTGTCCTGGAGCAAAACTGACAAAACACTACTTCAGTGATTAAATATAATTAGAGCAATGTATTTCAAAATGTTGCTCTTGCCTATAAGATTAAATGCAGGAAAAGCAGTCAAATTCCCTGTAAGGTAGCACTTACAAATAGAAGTTAAACTGAAACGTCTCTTATTAGCCATAGTACCAAAGAAAATGATGGGTCTGATCCCAAGTCAAAGCTTTTGAAGTTGCAAGAACTATTACATACCAGAAAAAACTGTTAGGTTTTTGATATTCCGTTTATTGAGACTACCAAAGAAAAATTTTAGTATAGGCAGTCCCCGACTTAGGATGGTTTGATTTAAGATTTTTCAACTTTACAATGGAGCAAAATCAATATGCACTCAATAGATACCATACTTGAATTTTGAATTTTGAACATTTTTCTGGCTAGCAAGACGCAATATGGTACTCCCTTGCGATGTTGTGCAGTGGTGCTCCCGGTGAGCCACATGATCATGAGGGTCAACAGCACATATCTGATATCATCCTGCAGAACACTACGGTTGCTAAATCATCAATGTGTCCATGTTCCAGAGCCGCCTTTCAGCTATTCTCAAGTCTCATCGGAGGAGAAATTGATGACCTTGTCAGGGTAGCATCCCCATAATCCAGCAATTAATTTTAACTTAATGCTTCAAACATTTGTCATGCCCAGTGTGCTGTCAACTGTGTACATTAATGGCGAGTAACCGTCCAACTATTCTGTTTTTCACTTTCAGCACAGTATTCAATAAGTTATATGAGATATTCAACACTTTGTCATAAAATAGGCTTAGTGTTAGATAATTTTGCACAAATATAACCTAATATGTGTTCTGAGCACATTTATGGTAGACTAGAATAAGCTATGATGTTTGGTAGGTTAAGTGTAGTAGATGCATTTTTGACAACAATATTTTCAATTCAGGATGGATTTATTGGGACATAACCTATTGTAAGTTAAGGAGCATCTGTACTTGAAAAATCTTTGATGTTTTTAACTTCTGTTTCAATTCTAAGATCATTATCACCAGAAAAGTATAAGCCTTAGATGTTAGCTAATGTATTCATTATTTTGGAGTCCAAATTTTCCAATTTGCTATACATATTGGATAGATGACTCATTCAGTGAGTTAACCAATAATAGCTTGTTATGTTACTAATGGTTTAAAGGAATCACCTAAGGATATTTGTCAGTCTTTTCACAGAAACTAATCTAGAAACCCATATACAGAAAACATTTTTAAATGACGTTAATACAAAATTAGACTGTGGATTATCTGAAGGATCGTATATGAGGACACTTGAAAATGTTCATGTGAAAATAGAATTTAAAATGGTATAAATGTTTCCATGAACTTTTTGAAGTACCCTTATATACCAAGTCAGAGTTCCTAAAATATGTATTGAGGGCGAGTGTTTTTGAGGCCCCAAGACATAAATACCTATCAGCCAAATAATTCCTTTTAATTTTTCAAAATATTGTGTCATAATTCAGCTGTAACACATACATTCAGTTAGTCCAACAAATATTCGTAACAAACATCAAGTGCTGAGGTAGATGTATGGTTAAAAAAAAAATATGACCTTATTTATCAAAAGAATTTCTAAGTGGAAGTGACTAATAAATGACTAATAATGTTATTAGATGCTCCTCTTGAGTATTTTAAATATGATTTTAAAAATCTTTTTAAAATATGATATTTTTTATCTTTAAATGTAAGTTCTTATTTTCAAAGAATGTTTATAACAGTGATATGATTCAATAGTTATTAGAAGTGTTGGACTTTAAAAGGCAAATATTACTGATTATATTTTTCAGCTCTGTAAACTAATATCAGTAGAGTTTGTGACTTTTTGTAAGGTTATAAAAGACTAAAGCAGAAAGAAAGAACGGAAGACCTCAGCTATGCGTATCTGACAACTCAGTTCTTTTTGTTTGTTTGTTTGTTTGTTTGTTTTTAAGTCTTTTAGAGTTGCAGTGGATTTCAAAAAGGAATTCTAGGAAAAGTTGCAGTTTTGATTAGTGTAAGTGGACCCAAGTGAGAAAACAATACTTATCTTTACATTGTTGAATGAATATAAGTAATATGCCATCCTTCTTCTAAGTTCCTTAGGGATATCATAATTCATTCAACAAAATATTTGTTGATCAACCATTATAGATCATGTTTGTGATGAATTTATAGGACTATTATCAACTTAGTTCAATACATATATATTGTGCATCTACTGTATGTGCCGGTGCTTTTCCAGAGTAAAATAATACAATTGTTAACTGGATAAACAAGAACGACAAATTCAAGGAGCTTAAAACAGAATTATAGTCTCTGAAGTAATATTAGAGACTGTCTAATGCCATCTTTTCACAGTAAAAAATATAGTAAAAAAAAGAGAAAATCAAATATTATGTGACTTCTCCAATTATGAGAAATAGTCTTAGAGAAAATTCTTAAATCCTGATTATTTAGGAACACAGAACAATGGTTGCATGTGTACCAGATATTTTAACATTATTTTGAAACAGGGGTTGCTAAAATGGGTATGCAAAAAGTTAGGAGGAGGCTATTTTTTAAGCAACAAATCACAATCTAAGTAAACAAATGGACACCTAACTTAAGTGTATTTTTGTAACAGCCAAGTTTCAGCCAGTCACAGCTGAGCTTCAGCCAATAATAGGCAACCAACTGAGCAGACCATACCCAAGTAATGCAAATGCCCCATCACACCATGTCCAAATAAGAAACATGCCTACCTGTAGCCAAGCAGGTGACTCACCTACTTTTATGTTTGGCTTATAAAAGCTCGCTGCTCACACTGCTGGACAGAGATCTCTGAATTTCTTCGGGTTCTGACTGTTAACTGACTCATAAATCATT
The DNA here is from genome assembly GCF_027409185.1 of Cynocephalus volans. Taxonomy (NCBI): domain Eukaryota; kingdom Metazoa; phylum Chordata; class Mammalia; order Dermoptera; family Cynocephalidae; genus Cynocephalus; species Cynocephalus volans. The sequence continues at coordinate 167,434,628 of NC_084460.1, read as the reverse complement.
CTTTGCTCAAATAAACTCTGTTAAAATTAATTTATCTGAAGTTTTTTTTTTTCTCTTAACAGAAATCAGAGAAACCTGGATGAATACAGGACCTCACCATTCTTAATTTGAGATGTAATATTAATTGTTAAAGAATTAACTTCATAACAATAGGTCATGATACCAGATAATTACAATAATTACAATCAATAGAAGATAATTACGATCATTTTGACATTAGAACAAGTAATTTGAAAATGAAGTCATTGTACATAGTCATATAAGCCTGAGAGTTCTTCTTTTTAGAAAACATTTCACTGTATAATTATTTCAGAGTTCTACAAAAGTTGTATGGGGATATATTTTCCTATATAAGTGAATAAAAATTACACCCTGAAATGTTCAAGTTCTTCATTTTCTTGGCTTTACATTACATTCTCTGTAAAGATCAGTTGTTCTGAGTTTTAATGTATTTAAGAGACAAGGTGGAATGAGAGTCTCATTGCCAGGAGATATTTAATCAATAGTGATTTGATTTTGCCTCTTTTTTCCTGAACTGACTTAGAAAAACAGTTAAAGAAAAGAAATGACATGGCTGTGAGACTGCATTTAAAATAGCTATGGATTTTATGTTTTAAAAACAAATTATGAGCTAATTTTAAATTTCCACAGTGGCTCACATATTTAATAAAGAACAGACAGAAAAAAAGAATATGGGTAAGTAATGAAATTTTCTATATATTTAGTACTTTCTAGAACAGCACTGTTCTATAGAACTTTTTGACTATAAAAATATTATATTTCTGTGCTTAACAATATGGTAATCAATACTAGTCTAGGACTGCTACTATTGGCTACCATACCAGAGAGTACAACTCTAGAACATGAATTTCAATTGAATTGCATGTTAGTTAATTTTTTGAAGAAATGATTTATATGATTTTGGATGATGTCCAAGATTTTAAAATAAGATATCATGATTCTAAATTATAAAGCACACTATGCTGACACTCTTTAAATATTGAAATACTAAATGTGTAATTTTAAACTATAAAACTCTATTCTCTTCACATTTGTAGGGATGGGTATTGTTTTCTTCATCCTTCCTATGATTACACTTGGTCGTGATGTTTTTTTCAATAGTGAATTAGTTAGAAATTCAAATATGGTTTTTAAATAGACCATTTAAAAAAATATTACCCAAATACATACCATTAAGTGTTAAAATTTATGTAAATGTAAAAAATAACAAATGAGCTTTGCACTTCTAATATGGGATTAAAATTATTTATTATTCTTAAATTGTGCTGTCCCCTAATGTGTGGTCTTATATTGAATGTATTATTCTCACTATATTTTATGCCTACACAAACCTGATGTGAATATTAATGTTAGAAAAATAGAATTAAGTATATCTGAACTGTTAGTAAAAATTCATCTAGAAACAAAAGGCATTTATTCCATTGCATACCAGTTCTAAAAATATATACCCCGAGGAAGTATTTTGAAGGGGAGTTAGTTCCCACTTTCATAAATTAGTAACATACATGTACTACTGACTTCCTCTCATAAACATTTATTTTGAAGAGACTGAATTACTCAAACCAGCTGCTTAGAGTGATCAATTTCACCCGTCTTTCCACTTCTCTTTGCTTCTATTGGCACAACTTTAAAATTTCATAATTTCCTTTTCACAGTAGAGTAACAACATTGCTCTTTCTCTTAATGCCTTTCTGTAGAAGGCAGATATATATTAGATAACACTGAGATTGGTTCATCTGTTCTTATCTCTTTTATTTCCATTGCCTGCTCACCCTTGATAACATAAATATAATTATCATACACCTTAGTCAGTAATAGAAACAGATTAGCTTTTTATACCAACAATCTTTTCAGCTTTACAATGGCTTTTACAAAGCCATAATTGACTATCTCTTTTTATGACCATATTTAATGTGTTTTGGTTCAAGTTTTCTATATTATCTTTCTCATAACTTTTCTACATGATATATTCTGAGTCAGAACTAGAATTATACTTAGTTTTCAGCACAGGCTACCATGATCCAAAACTTCCACATTCTAGAAATGCATTGGAGAAACCCACAGCGGGGTAAGGACAGTTTTCCATTGAGGCAATAGCAGAAATGCATGTACTACAATGTCAGGTAGTATCATCCTGAAGAAACCACTTCAAATAGGTATTAAATCAGGCTCAGGTATGGTAAATCAATAAACTAAACATTATTTTACCTCTAATTGTCCAGCTATCTTCAGAAGCCTGACTTCCAATTTGAAGAACTTGTCACTTTACAGAAAGCAGTGATGGAACTTAGGTAGCATTCAGGATTGCCTTCTATTTGAAATGTTGAAACTAGCCAATACATATTTTTAATTGAAGACTGTGCTTAATAATGCTATATTTAAGCTAAATTATTCCATTTATTATCAATGCTTTGGCATAGTCTAAGCAAGGGATATAAAAATGTTTTATTCAGAATAACAAGACATTTGGAAAAGAATAACAAAAGCATCAGAATCAAAATAAACCTTAGGAAAGAGACAACAATAATGAGATGATAGAGTTTGGATGTGCTGTCCCCTCAAAACTCATGTGGAGATCTGATCCCCAATGTGGCAGTGTTGGGAGCTGTTTGAGACATGGGGGCGGATCCCTCATGAATGAATTAATGCTCTCCCTGGAGGTAGGGGTAGTGAGTGAGTTCTTGCTCTATTAATTCTCTGAGAGCTGGTTTTTAAAAGACCCTGGCACCTCCCCTCTCTCTCTCTTGCTTCCTCTCGCCATGTGATCTGCTTGTACCCGCCGGCTGCCTGCCACTTTCTACCATGAGTAGAAGCAGCCTGAGGCCCACACTAGATGCAGCTGTCCCAGAATCATAAGCAAATAAACCTCTGTTCTTTATAAATTACCCAATTGCAGGCATTCTTTATAGCAACATAAAATGGACTAATACATGAGATAAAAACAAAAATCAGAAAACTGCAGTTGATTAAATTAATAGTTGTAATATTTGATCATCTGAAGAAAAAAAAATACAAATGTGATAAAATAAGCATATATTTTTAAAGAAAAGTTAATATAAAAGAATATCTGGATCTTTTTAACTTGTGAAATTTTATCATGCTTTCTTTTTTGAATCCATAATCTAATGCATCAACAAATCCTGTTGGCTCTAGCTTCAAAAAATACATTTTCAACCCCTTCTACATTTCAACCCCTCCTTATTAACTCATAGCCATTATACATTGTAGTTGTCTGCAGGATGAAACTTGGGAAATTATTGATCCAAAAGCTTTTGATTTTATACATAATTCTAAAGCAAGGCTTGATCTTATGCAAATAATATTTTGGCAAAGAGTCACATAATAAATCTGATTCTTGAAAATTGTCAGAATCGTAGTTGGTGAAAACAAAAGTTAATTAATTAATCCAAATTAATGTTTTAGGAAAGAGAACTCAGTACCTCAGCTAACATTCAACCATTTTGGGATGGTTCTGAGGCATTAATTTTCTGTGCAATGACCAGCCCTGGGAAGACTGTCACCCATTTATAAAAGAATAATTAGGAAAGCAAACAAATTAACAATGGAATACCTATCAAATATGTGATAAATATGGGAATTGGCAAGAAGTAGGTGATCAACCAGAGAAGCACAAACCTAAATATGATGTATTACAGAGTTTGCAGAAGACTTTTAGAGAACAGCAGCTTCATAGATTCCAAAATATAAGCAAATCCCAACTCTATGGCATAACATGAAAAATAACATGGGAAGTCAACAAGAAGTGAAATAGACTGAGAGAAAGAACATGGAAGAAAGTTGGGTAAAAATTACAGTCAAAAATTTGCAATATTAGTTCAGCTCATTATGATCACAGTAAAGAGGTCTATTTCCTCTCTTATTATAAATATATTCCAAAACACCAAAAAGTGGAATGTTTTCCAGTGACTTTGTGAAATTTTATTAATGTTAGTGTACATTTTAATAAAGAATATACTTGTCATTATTTCTTAAAAATTACATGTTTCTTGGGGTTAAATGGAATATATAGAGTTCCTACTAATCTATGGTGAATAGAAAGAATAAAGATAAATAATATTTGCAAACATTAAAGAAAAATATTATGAGAAGAATCATAAATCAGGTTTTAAGAATCCATATTTCTATGTCAATTATTTCTGTCTTTGGACTATAAAACATAAACATTAACTGGTAGATTTTTATTTTTTTTATGTTCATTTTCTTAAACTTTCTACCTGGTTAAAGAAATTTAAAATATCAAAATAAAGAGTCTAGGTTAATTTTAATTTTAGCAGGTTTTTTCCTCAGGTATTTGTAATATATTATGTAAAATAATGGGTAATTCAAAAAGTTTGTGTACAACTGGAATTAAAAGATAACATGAATCTTTCTATGAGCTTTTTGAAGACCCCTTATATATGATTAGATAGTCTGAAGTTCTCTGACTAATTCATGGTTTCAAACCTGCAATACACATTTTTGCTTGAATTTTTAATATTAATTTTTAATGTATCAAAAATATGCTATGGTATCTATTTGATTTAGTTACTGACATCTTTTTTAAAAATTCTCTTTTATATCTCCTGATATTTAAAATGTATTCTAGGGCTACCTGGTTAGCTCAGTTGGTTAGAGCACAGCCTTATAACACCAAGGTCATGAGTTCAGATCCCTGTAACAGCCAACCAACCAAAAAAAAAAAAAAAACAATTATAGAATGAACTCTAATTTTAATCTTTTTTATTTAGATGTTTGTTTATCATCCTGATAAGTAAAATTAAACTTGGTCAAGTCAACATAATGACCTAAAATAGGTAATATTTTATTTTGTCCCAGTTAAATATTAAAATAAATTAGGAGACTATTTGAATCCATCATTTTATTCATTGCTCTCCATTTGAAACCAGTAACAAGAAAAAACCACACCACATCCTTATACAATCAATACTTTAATCGGTTCCAGAGATTGATGTTATAACTGGAAATTTCATTAATAAAAGGAAATAAAAACAAATTACTATGCTGAATATTTCTTTGAATTGTGAATTCATTAAGATGTGAGTTAATTGGACATCGGAGTCAGTTTTAATTCCTACAACCCAAGAACTGTTTATCTTTTATTCTGTGTATATGCTGGGTACCTTGTTTTTCACTTTAACATTGCATTTTATATTAACTAAAATTTGTGTCATTTTAAAGTATATTCTAAGTGATCAAATGGTAAGGGTATAATATCCTATTAATTTACATTAAATTTAGCTGTTACCGATTTTACTTTAACTGACTCAGACTTATTAAGACCTATTAAGATTTCCTCTTTAAGATGGCTTATTTGTAACCTTTTTCATCTATTTTTATTCTAAGATAGTTTGAAATTTATTCCCTAATGTTACATAGCATTAACTCTATAATGGTCTTAAGGTCACATAATTTTTTCTATAAGATTTCCATTTCTCTAAATTAATATTTAAATTAATTCTCCTTATTACTGCAATTACTTATCAATAAAGGAAAATATCTGAAACGTGAGAAGATGCAGGCACATTACAACAAATGTTAGCATGAGTTAGCTATAAATGACTTATTCATAAACATCTTATTTGGAAATAAGATAAATATCTTTTCCTCTTATTTATGGATAAATTAAAAATAGCACTCTATCTGGGTCATATTTCCATATCATGAGAATGTCAAATTTGTGCTAAATAAAGATAACATAAGGACAGGTACGTAAAATTAGTATAATAAACATTGTTTTATGTTCTTGTACTTCTAAATGTTGTATCAGTGTTCTGCTGATCATTGATTTGCAATATATGATGCTTTTGTAACATGCATGTATGCTAGAGGTTGAGAGAGATACACCAAAGAAATTCAGGGACCCATGATCTTGGTGAAGTTTCCAATGTCGTGTGGTCAAGAGCATGTTAGGATATCTTCAGAAAAGTGAAGCAAAAATTGCTGCACTTTGCATTGTGTGTCATTAATATAGAAACAAGGCACTCAGTGAGCCTCTTTGGATTCTGAAGGCAACATTCCATGTTTGAGTGAGCTACTCTAGCACATTTGCTGGGTAACCAGGAAGGCTGCCAGATTTGAGAAGAGTCTAGAGCAAGTGCAGCTCTGCAGTAGGTCTGGAAGCTACAGGCTTTGTATTTTATAAAACAGGAGAACAAACAACACTCAAAAGATTTGTGGCAAATAGGAATGCTCCGATAAGCTCTGGAAAGTCCCATCAGTAAATCATTGTATAAACTCCTAGGACTTGGGAGTAAGCTCTTGCCCTGTTTTATAGATAATTACTATTCTTTTGAGAAACAGAATTTTGGACTGATATTGGCATCTGGTAGAAAATGAAAATCTGATCACTAGGTATCAGGTGAATTGTAATCTGAGTTGTTCATTAGCAATTGAGTATAATCTTGCCCACAAGCTTGTTATTGGACTGATATTGGCAGAAACAGCTGAGATTGTCAAACGTATTTTTCTTGGAAGACAGAAGAGGATTGTTTAAATAACGTAATATGGGTGAAAGTGCTTGTTGTGTGGCATGTACATAATAAAATACCTATCAAATGGATTTTAATGGATTGCACTTTCTTACAATTCTAACCTGTAAATATATATTTGTGAAAACACAGAGAGGCTATGCCTGTCTATATTGGACATTTCACTATGTCTTTATAATGGGTTGTTCAGGATGTTATATTACAAAATAGGGTAAAATTAAGATAAGCACTCATAAAAACACTGCTCATCATTATATTGGATTATTATATATTATTTCTTATTTCACATTAAGATGTCTTTGCAAAACCCAATTACAGTGGTCTCACTTGGATAGCAAGAGTAAAATATGTTAATATTTTTACTTTGCACTTTTGAAATACAGAAAGAATAATTCGTTGCTGTATGGCTCAGGATAAGAATAAATGTGTGATTTGATGCTTAAACAAAGTGTGTCCTATTTTTTCTCTCAAGAAATAAGACACTACTCGTCTGTAAGGCATGTATTATACATTTGTGAGGTAATCCCAAACTCCAGAACTGTAGAAATAGATGTTTCTTGTTTATCAGCCACCCAGTTTATGCTCTTCTGTTATAGCAGCCTGAATGGAATAAGACATTGATCAAAATTATAAAAGATTAACAAGTTTTCAAATATACTTAATTTCTTTTTAACTTTAATCTCTTTAACATGACCTTCAAAAATAATACATAATTTATCTCTAAATGTGCCAATGATCCTTTATAAATGAGTATTGATATATAAACGTAAGTGTAGTCATAATAATAGATATTTCTACCTAACTATTATGATTCTGGGGATGCTGGGAAGTTAATCATCCTTAAAATAAACAAAGAAAGCGCAGAGATTCCCCTAAGACACTTTCTAATTCTTGGAAATTAGAAAGTCAGTCTTCTCCATTTTATATATAAGATTACTTTAAAGGAAAATAAAAGTACTATGTTCCAAACAATAGTACGCCTGCATTGATTTTTGTAAATTTATCACATCAATTTTGAAACAGTACCTTGTAATGGTTGATGTAAGAAGAGAATATGTAATAGGCCAATGAAAGAAGCGGTCTCCTAAAGCAGGAAAACGATGATCTACATGTGATCAAAAAGATGATCTACTGCTTGCTAAAGACCAATTTTGCCTACCTTATATTTCTGCCTTGATTCTCCTGAATAATGCTTTATTATTATTTTCTTGCTTCTGTATGAGAAAAATAACAGATAAAACTATTTTTGTGATAAGGAGAGAAGCATTTTGAATATATTACAATTCATATCCACATTAACTATAAAATATTTTACAAAAGGAAGTCAGATAATCATTTCTATATTAAGTTAAAGCTCCCGTTCATGTAATATTTGAAACCATCAAGAATAACAAAACTATTTTGAGTTTGCTTTTCAAACTATTTAAAATAAAATTTTCTGGAATTAACAGAATATTTTCAGCATTCTTAAACTATAAACTGTTATTATTATTTTTTCACAATTACCTAAGTCCTTTCCAGATTATTTTACTTTGCATTTTCTCACTCCTTTGCCTAAAGTAAACCTTAAACAAATATGGAAATATTTTCTAGCTTGGAAAACTATGCTTCTTTATCTCATTTTGCATCCTAAGTGTAAAAGGATTAAATACATTTTCTTTAACTAGTCTTTAAATTTTATTACTTAGTGCATTTTCATATATAGGATAGCCCAAATTCCCTGAGATATGCAATTTTCCATGGAAAATAATAAAGTGTTGAAGGTACATTGATTCTTTTTACTTTTAGATTCCCTTGGTGACAGAGACTATGCCCTGTGCTTTGTCTTGACAAAATAGAACTCAAACACCATCATTTTGAGTAACATAAAAAACATTGAAAAGATTGGAAATTTGACAGGTGAAGTAAAATATAGGTCTTGGCAGCTTTTTATTGTTATGAAATTTACTTCAAAAAGATTAATGCTTTTAGGTATTATCTTAAGTTATGGCAATTATGTTTGTGATTATGATTGTATGCTAATATGTCTACTTTGTTGAGATTTTTTATGAGAATTAGTACCAGTATTCAGAATATCTCAATTAATTTTAGCTAATAATTATTTAGCTATTTAAAGGGATGACAGTTTTCAACCATATCTAATGTTCTGGTCTTAAGTCTGAAGCAAAGATAGCAACTAGATTTCAGTGCACTCTTTCTATGTGTCATACGCAGGTAAATGCTCTGTTTCCATTAAGTATTACAATGACCCTATGAAGTAGGAACTTTCATTATTCTTACCTTACAGATGGTAAACCTCAGAGATATTAATTACTTTTCTGAAAGCCGCATTAGTAACACCAGGTCTCTTTTTGCTGATGAAAACATTTTTGCAAAGGTAACCAGATCAAAGTTTTTGTTGTTGTTGAGTTTACGTTTACACGTTATTTTGTTTTCAAAGAGGTATAAAGGTCAATAAAGTGCACGTCTTGTGTTTAACTTGATAAATTTTGCAAATATATTTACTTGCATAACTGTAACCACCAACCAGATCAATATTTAGAATGTTGCCATCAATAAATAAGGTCCATCATGATCATTCCCAGTCATGTTTTGACTTGTTTCCATGTATGTTACACATGTCAAACTCAAAATAGTTTTTTTTTTTCTTCAGGATTTCAATTTATAATCTGTTTACTCAACATATTAAAAGAAGAAGTATTATCCATACCAACATTAACTTACGAAATTAGCTGCTCAGGTATTCTAGAATGAGTAGTTCATCATGATGACCATTCACAAAATATTAGAACAATGGATTAATAATGCAAGTGGGACAAATTCTGTTTCTGGATCTCGATCAGGAAATGCTGGTCTCCATGATTGCCTATGATTATAGCATATGTTGATGTTAGAATTGCTTTGTTTCTTAATTCATTTGGAAATATTTATTGGGCAAAACTGAACACAAGTGATAGTGTTTAAAAGTTATGGTTTACCTATGTGAAAGGCATAATCCCTAAACTTACATTTAGTACATGAGGTATTTCCAACGGACACACAATTTTTAATACCAATGTCCTCTGAAGAGATGGTAGCAATAATACTATTGGGAATTCAAAGGAGAAAAAATTAAGTGTGTTTCTAATGAATAGTAGTAATTAGATGTTTTTAATTCCATGCTAGTGTCCCTATATTGTAGATTATTAGGATTTTCTGAGATTTATATATGAAATGAGTCATGTGATTGTTACTTTGTAGGAAAAAAGTGATAAAATTTAATAGTAATGTACTAATAAAATATTTTCAGTAACAATTTTTAGGTAAAATGTTATCCTAATAATACCATATAGTGAACTTTAAAAAAATGTTAGGCATTAGAACACAAAGAAAAACTGAGGTGGATTTTTAGCAGCATTGCTTTCATTTTTTAAAAATATGCTTCTAAAACAAATACCTTGAGCAGGATAGCTTTCTTTAGTACCAGGAAAACAAACAAACAAACAAAAAACAAAACAAAGCCTATCAAGAAAAAAATGTTTCAAAAAAACTTAAGAGTCTTTCTTCCATTCCTATTTGGTTTAAGTTATAAATGCTAATGAAAGTCTTTTTCTCAGATATTTAGGAAAATGGTGTACTTTTTATTGGTAAGAGCTAAGCTTTTATTTATTTATCTCTGTATTTATTTGTTCAGTCCATAGCTTTGTCAGATATGGTTATTTTAAAAAAGAAGAGATAAAACTTTTTATTTTTATTTAACTTTAACTTCCTATGAGTATGCTGTGTTAGAAATAAAATGAAACAAGAAAAAATCTCCTAAAAAATGAAAGCTAAAAAATCCAGACCTGAGATATAAGCTTATTTTGGCATTAATTCAAATGAAAAGGATAAAGCTGGGATTTGGACAGGATGGTAGAATTCCTGAGCAAAGACAGGGAAGAGGGAACATGGCCAAAGTATATGGAACACAGCTAGAAACACATGTCGTTTGCATGTACTTTGCTAAGCTCTCCTTTGCTCATGTTTTCTCACAACCCTGTCCAAATCCAACTTTTTTAGGTTAAGTGTTCTCACTTTAAATTCATGATCAAGAATGACCAAAAGGTACTATCTGCACATTTTTTTAGTTTTTTCATCATGCTTTACAGCTTTAATTCCTATCTATATGCCACTGACTCTGTAAAACACATATTCCGTTCTAAATTTCTAACTTGTATATCAAAATGCTTACTGAGTTTCTCTACTTAGATCCTTAGGATGTTTAAGGATTCTTTTTCATCTCCCAAAATAAACCTCAATCCCTCCAGAATTCCCTAATCTAAATTAATAGAAGCCAAAAAATAAAAAGAAATAGAAATAATAAATAGCATCATCTTAATATCTGCTTTGTTTCTTACTCTCCTTATCCCATCCATCAGGAAATACTGTCATCTCTATCTTCAAAATACATTCTTTATCTGACCACTCATTACCATATCCACAGTTAGTACTTGGGGGAAGACACCAACTCTTCTCTCTTTGACTATTTAAATACCCTCTATATCAGTTTTCTAGTTTCTCTCTCTGTCCTGTGTAATACTAACATAGCAGCCAAACGCATTCTTGAAAATGTTTATTAATTTCACTTTCTTCTCAAAAATCTCGATTTCCCATTTTCCCAGTCTTTTTAATGGCCTAAAGGGACTTGCAGGGTTTAATCCCCTCTCCCTGTGCACTTTGACCTCTCTTCCTATTAATTTCCTCCTCACTTGATCTGCTTCAGGCACACTGGCTCCTGCTTTGATTGATCGCTGTTAAAATTCCAGGCCTTTGTCAGTTTAGGCCTCTGTCGTTTCTAATACTTCTGCCTAGTTTGAGCTTCTCTCTGGTGTATACATAGCTAACTTCTACACTTCATATAATCCCGTTCTAAAATGTCATCTACACAATAAATCCCACCCTGACAATTCTATTTCATTTTGGGAAATGAAAGTGCCCATTCTCTGCTCACAAGCCTCCTTACCTACTTTTAACCCCCAAGGCAGGTATCGCTCTCTAACAGACTGTGTAATTTACTTAGTAAATATGTTACTTTGTTTCTGTGTTTGTTTATTATCTATTTCTTCTTTCCAGAATGAGACAATGAGATGGAGATACTTATATTTTATTACTGATGTTGAAAAGTGTCCAACACCTGGTGGAAATTGAATAAATGTTTGTAGAATGAATAAACAAATGGATATTTGTTTTATTCAAAAACTGCATGATTGGTGAATAAAGAAAATTTCTTACCATAACATCAGAAGACATACTTGCTTGTCTCTTATTGTAGCTCCTAAAAAGACCTTCAATCTGTCTGCTTTTTTTCATCTCTGTTAACTCAGACCTGTTCCAAGGCACTGTCATTTTCCTCTGGTCTACTTGCAATAGTCTTCTGTTGGTCTCTATTCTTTCACTTTTGCAGCTAAAATAAACTTTTTAAAATGCACTTCTGATTATGTAACCTCTTCCCATTCAGAAGTGAAAAATACCCATACTCCTTATCAAGCAAGGGCTGTGGCTGGTACTCGCAGACCCTTCAAGCCCGTTGGCCAGACTGTGTCACAAACCCTTCACATGCAGGTCTCTGAGCTAGGTAACCTGCAAAAAGGTCCTTGGAGCCATAGGTTCGACAGAGCGGCCACGCGAGGGTGGATGCCTGAGGCATTAAATGCCAGCCAAGCGGCGCTGTACATGTGCACTAACTCCACTCCCACACAACTTATTTACGAAGAATGTGCCGCCACACCCCCAACCAGACCCAAGGCAAAGGAGCCTGATTAAATTATTCTATTTTACCAACACTCCTAAATATCATGGTTGACATAATTTGTCTCCCTCCTAACTCCTCAATCTCTCCTCATACCACTTTTCCCAGCTCCCATTTTCATATGATTCAAGTACACCAGCTTACCTGCTATTTTGTATACCAGGCATTTGTCTCTCTTAAGCACTTTATAAATCCTGTTCCTGCTTTGTGAAGCATTCTCCCCCAAATTCTCCCTCTGACTGAATTTCTATTCTTTATATCTGAATTTACATTATTGGATCGCCTTATCTCTGGGTAAACTTGGCAGTACGGACCCAATATCTCAGCCAATAATTATGCTTTGCACATACAAAGATTCTTTAAGGATGGCCTAAACATAGGCAACTTTTAAAATTAGTAACAGGAAATGTGACATGGGTGGGCCTTATAGAAATTTTAATGTCATGAACTCTGAGTATATCATTCTTTATCTCCCCTCCCCTCATGTTTACTGGTTCTGGCTTTCTCACAAGTAAATTTCTATTCAATTCTAGTCCTATTATCCTTAGCATGTTGATTAAATAATTTATGACTTTGTTCCATCCCCAAAATCATATCTCATTTTAACTTTTTTATTTTCTAGTATAAATATTCATATCATGGTGACATTTTTTTTAAAGTACTTTGACATGATTCCATAGAAATGCTCACAATGCCCATATAAGGATTCAAAGAGCCCTACTTAAATTTTAGTACCAGACTTCTAAAGCAATCTTTTTGTTTTTATGAGAATTATTTTCACTGCACTTTGGAAAATTACACTTAAATTTATGTTTTTAGATTTAAATATATTTTATAAATATAGTAGTGTTTTTTCATCTATCTTGAGTTTTTGTTTTCTCTTTCTAATGTTTTATTTTTACATTAAAAGATATCTGAAAAGTACATGAAAGTACCAAAAATAATGAGAAACGCATGTATTCACTATACAATTTTGAGTTTTGTCTTTAGAAACAAAACATATCTTCCATAGCTAAAGTACCACCTAACATTCTATCCATCCCCAAATTCTACAGGAGTAACTTGAAAATTTGTGCCTTCCTTCCATGAACACTTTATACTTTTGTCAGATGTGTATGTATGAATAAAATATTTATAATATTGCATATTATCTGAGGTTTTCTCTATTATTTTTCATTTAAAATAGAAAAGAGTCAAAGAAACTATGAGAATAAATTAAGATAGCATTTTTTACTTTTATCTGACCTCTGTTAGCATTGTGCTGCATTTTCCAGGACAAATGTATACATCTTTATTTTTTGCATGCAACTTATTTTGAAAGCTCTTTTTCCACTAAGAGGTCAGTATTGCCCCCCCCACAAAAAAAAGTTAGACCTTAAAATTAAGGCACAAACTGAAAATGTGTGAATTCAGTCAACAAATATTGAGTAAGCACCAAATAATGCTAGAAGTATGATTTAGAGTACATTGGCATATGTTGAAATGGGTGTGTGTGTATATACACACGTTTTTAGATATAAAAATGCATATGCATATGAATTTATCATACCTTTGCAAATGTAATTTTATCACTGAAATATATTAATTGTTACATTTTACAATCTCATGAACAAAATATGATTACACAATAATATTGGATTTTTATTTAGCTCAGTAGGCAAGAAAATACACTTTGTTGACAGTTAAACAATATTGTGACATGTTTATGGCTCAACAATGAGAACCAATTTGAGGCTTATAGAAATGCAAACTAGTCTGCATGGATGCATCATTCATACTGCATGTTGATATTTTCAGACTCAGTATAGCTTATTTTACATTCCAGGAAAACCAAGAGTTCATCTATCACCTGCTTAATTATCTGTGGCAAACATTCAGGCCTAAGGAGTGTTGAAAGCATATAGTCAGCATAGGGAGAACAAACAGGCTCTTTCCATGCATTATTTTTCCGCACATCCTCTCCCCTTTATAAATATACGAATGAAATAAAGCCGTATAGGCATAAAGATAGAAAATACAATAGATGATGATGATGATGATGAAAGCCACTAAACAGTGTAGATATGTATTCAGGTTCTTATTTTATAATTTTTAAAATTTTTAAAAATTTTTTGGTGCACTAATTAAAATCTCATCTCTGTCACTTGTTAATCATGTGACTTTAAACAAGCTATTTAACTTCTTTGTGCCTCAGTTTACTTACCTTAAAATACAGATATTAATCAGATCAACCGAAGGGCTTTCTTAAAAGGATTTAGAATGTGTAATGCTTTCAGTACATTGCCTGGATTCACTTCTACAGTTAACTTTTCAAAATGTGAATCTTCTACAAACTTAAGGAAGAGTAATGACTGTTTTCATGAATATCGACATATGAAATTTTCTGGTTTTGAAAAACAAAAGCCGAAGGGAACAAACTTCTTGATATAATTCTCTCCTCCAGAGACAGGGTGGCTACATCTAATTCCTCTGTGTTTGTTTCTATTTCTGCTTGCTAAATTGAGTAAGTTTCTTTTCCGTTTGAACATATTGTTGCAATTCTAGACATTTCCCTCTCTTCCAGATAACTAGTTTGATTTGGTATTTGAGGGCAAAAAGTCAAAACTTTTCTCTCACACTAGATCTTAATACATTCTGATTGTTGAAGCCCTAAATGTTCACTCCAAATGTATACTTTTTTTTTTTGAGCAATAGATGAAAACATACCTAAATAATAATAGATCCCTTTTTTCTCAATGACGCATTTCACCTTTCATCCCCAGGCTCAGGGGATTGGGAGGATTTCAACCTTCATTTTGAAGAACAGCAAAAACAGAAAAATAATTTTGAGTACTTTATTTTTCAGACATGTCCAAGGGCTTTTGAATTCCCGTTGTTTACAGTAGGGAAAAGTACACCTCACTAGGAAGTCATCTGCTTTCCTAAGGTTAAATATATCTGTAATGCTTACCATGAGAAGTATTGGTGATTAATGGGATTTACCTGTATTTCCATAATAAATTTCTAGAAAAAAAGTGTGGCTCCCCTCTGGAAACAAAATACTGAGATAGTTTGTGATGTCTCTAGCAACTTGGACCATGATATCTGCATTATTCAGGGTTCTCCAGAGAGATGGAGCCAATAGACACAGATATACATATACATATACATATACATATACATATACATATACATATACATATACATATACATATACATATACATATACATATACACGTGCATGTACATGTACATATAGATAGATACATGAGAGGGGACTTATTAGGGAAATTGGCTCATGTGATTATAGAGGTTGAGAAGTCCCACAACAGGTCATCTGCAAGATGGAGACTCTGTGATGTCTATAGCATGTCTCTTCAGTCCACATTGGAAAGCCCAAGAACCCAGGAGGCTGCTGATATAAGTATCCTGGAGTCCAAAGGCCAGAGAACCTGGATTTCTGATGTCCAATGTCAGGAAAAGAAGACTGCATCCCAGTCCCAAGAGAAAGGGAGACCAATTGCCTTTCCACTTTTTGTTCTACCTAGGTCCCCAGCAGATTGGATAGGGCCATACCACATTGGTGGTGGATCCTCCACACTTAATTTACTTAGACTTACATGCCAATCTCCTCTGGAAACACCCTCACAGACAAACCTAGCAATAATGCTTTACAAGTCCTCTAGGTATTCCTTAATTCTGTCAAGTTTACACCTAAAATTAACCATCACAGTATCTGACAATGATATGGTGGTTGCCTTTCTCAGTTTCAGAACCAATTAAGAACGACTTATCCCCTAGTTCGCCTGTCTGATCCCTTTAATCTCATTGTCTACGCTTCTGGTTTTTAATTGCCGAAACTTCTGAAATATTTTGAAACTAATGCCTGTTTTCTAATTCTTAAACAAATAAAAGGAGAAAACGAAAAGCCATATATTTTTTTTTTTTTTGTCTTTTTGTGACCGGTAAGGGGATGGCAACCCTTGGCTTGGTGTCGCCCGCACCGCGCTCAGTCAGTGAGTGCACCGGCCATTCCTATATAGGATCTAAACCCACGGCAGGAGCGCCGCTGCACTCCCAAGCGCTGCACTCTCCCAAGTGCGCCATGGGGCCGGCCCCATATTTTTTTTTAAAAAATGTGATTGTCTAGTTAATAGGATAAATCAGAATATTCCATTTCAATTCAAATTTTGTAATACAGAAATACATTAAAGACACTTTACATGTCCACAAATTATAGGCAAAAAATATAATCTTAACTCTAATTTCTATCTGATTTAGTAACTTCCTTTAGGAAATGCAGGGAAAAATTCCCTGAAAGTATATTCCCCAACTGCTTTTATGTATTTTCTGATCAAATTTACTGTTTAGTATGGTTGAAAAGTGAAAACAAAAAGAAATGTGCTAACCTTTCCCAGTCACCATCCTCATAATCAATAAGGGAGAAGAGGCAGGTCAAGATGATACAGAATGTTGTGTTATTGTTTTGATAAACACAAACATAACAACATTAATTCTGCCACAATAATAAATTTATTTAGTGAATAATCATCTAACCATCTCTGTATGGATATGCACAACAAAAAAGATAGTTGTTTAAGTATAACAATAATTCTCTCATATCTACTAACTGAACTTGCAGTATTAAATTTATTTCATTTTTTTAAAAAGCAAAATTGAAAAATTTGAAGAAACTCAGAATGTTTTTTTCCATATCAGAATGTCTTTACTATATATTACACTTTTTTTTTACATTCTGCTTCTCACTTAGAAATTATCATTCTGCTTCTCACTTAGGAATTATGTTTCTATAATTATATTTATTTTTCTTCCCTTCACATGAATTATCTTTGTAAGAAGACCAATTTTTGATCTTTTTTCCCTGTATTCATTGGAATTCAGTTTTCAGTTATGCCCATTAGATCTCATACAATTTTAAAAATTGTTTTATATAATATTTTAATTTTTAATTGGTTTCTTTAGAAAACTACCATTACTGCTCATTCTAATTTTAAAAACTAATTTATGTTCACTTATTTTATTGAATCATATTTTCATTACATAAATTCTATAATGCAAAATATTTGGGGCCATATTCTTCTATTTTGAGCAGTTTTGGTTCTGTCTGTTACAGAACTATTCATTAGTTTGCTTTTCTTTCTTAGTTCTTACCTTTTCCCCTTTCATTTTTTATTCTGTAATAATAGAATGCCATGCCATGTATTTTTTTTTTTCAACTTGGAAAATTCTGCTGGGAGCTTTTCATTCTTTCTTAGCCCTTACCATTTTATATGATACCAGGTTTCCTTTCCCTAAGAGATAAAATTTAAGAGATGATTTCTATCCACTTTTAGGTAGCTTAATTTAAAGAAAGAACAGATTTATTTCTCATTAATGTCCTTATGTTGTATGATGTATTCATTAGATGAAGATACTAGTATTTGCAGCAAGGTAAAATACTCACTAATTAGTTGAATAAAGAAAGATGATTTATTTTTAGCATATTACTATTTTCATCTGGTTCCTATCACTATAATATGTACATTTAAACAAATATCACATTCACTTTAAATAACAAGTTTACACATAAAATGAACTGTTACTGAAATTCTTAACTATTTATTAATTTAATTTAATTAACTAATTTAATTTTTCATGAGATCTGTTACAGTATCATTCAATAAAGTTATAGATTCTTTAACAAATATGGTTAATTTATTTCCATAATGAATATTTCACATTTGTGTTTTATTTGAATGCTATTAGAAAACATTTTACAGGAATGATATCATCAAGATGGTGGAACAGACTGTACCTAGAATCACTTTCTCCCCAATTGACCAATTTACAACTATTGAAAAGCAAATACTGCCAACCTGGGACCACTGGAGTTCAGGGGAAGAGGAGAGGTCTGCGGAGTTTATGAAGGCTGGAGGAGGCACGGCAAGAGGGAGAAGAAACCACTTCAACTGTTTCAAGCCCTAGACAGGACAGGGCCATCCCTGAGAGAGGCAGAAAGAAGCTTCAGTACACAGAGAAGGAGCTAGCAAAAGCTACAAGATGAGCTCTTTCCATGAAATTTCCTGGAGTCTGCAGGGGAAAAGAGGGACCCAGAGCACATGAGACCTGATTAAAAGGCCAATAATTAAAATCTGGTCTGCACACAAAGTATTCCCCAGAGAATCACCAGCAAAGCAGCAATTTAGCCCAACCACAGAGTTCAAGTGCTGGTCCCAAAAGGAAATTCCCCCAGTTTTGGAATTAATCAAAACTATAGACTGTAGACAAAGCTCTGTTATTAACCAGTAAAGGTCTAACTCCACCAAAAAAACACCTATAAAACCTAGAAGAGGTAGCAGTCTTCTCAAATGCCCAGACACCAGTGTAAAAATACAAAGATTGAGAAAGAGCAGAGAAATAAGATAATAAACTAGGTAACAGTAATGGACCCACAGGAACAGTGGATTTATGAAATACCTGACAGAGAATTCAGAATAACATCCTTAAAGATGTTCAGGGAGTCATAATAAAATACAGATAAAAAATTAAATAATATCTGGAAAACAATCTATGAGCACAATGAGAAAATTGACAATGGAATTAAATCATTTTTTTTAAAGTAGGAATTCTAGAAATGAATAATGCATTATCTGAACTGAAAAACTCGATAGAAAGATCCAACAGCAGACTTAATCAAACAGAGAACAAATAAGTGACCTCAAAGGTAGAACATATGAAATGATCAAATCACAGAAATAAAAAGGAAAAAGAATAAGAAAAAATGAAACAAATACAGCAAATATGGTTCCCCCTCAAGTGAAAAAACCTCTGCATCATTGGCATAACTGAAGGAGAGGAAACAGGAAGAGATGTAGAAAGCATATTCAAGGAAATAATTGTTGAAAATTTCCCAAGCATGAAGAAAGATGACGGCATCCAGATACAGGAAGCTCAGAGGTTGCCAATCAAATTTAATCCAAGAAGGAATACCACAAGGCACAACATAATCACATTAACAAACACCAGAGACAAAGGAAGAATACTGAGAGCAGCAAGAGAAAAGAAACACATAACAGTCAAGGGGGCCTCAATATATCTCTCAGTGGATTTCATAGTAGAAATCCTATAGGCCAGAAGAGAATGGGATGAATGTATTCAGGGTGTTGAAGGAAAAATACTGTTAGTCAAGAATTCTTTGTCCAGCAAAACTAACCTTCAGACAGGAAAGAGAAATAAAGTCTTTCCCTGATGAATGAAAGCTAAGGGAATTAGTCAACGTTAGACTTGAATTACAAGAAATGCAAGAAGGAATTCTTCAGTATGAAAGAAAATGATACTAAGGAACAGCAAGAAAATATTTGAAGATACTTAATTCGTGAGTAAGGTAAATTTGCAGAAAACCTCAGAATACTCCAATGTCATAAGGGTAGTGAATAAACTACTTACGTCCTTAGTATGAAGAGTAGAGGCCAAATCTAACAGGACAAGAAAAAATACAACAACCATATAAGAGATAAGCAATATAAAAAGATGTAACTTGAAATAACAAATTGTAAAAAAGTTGAAGGAATGATGCCAAAACATAGAGTTGGCATTTGGTTTTTTTTTTTTTTCTTTTTTCTTAGATATCAAAGTTAAGTTGTTATTAGTCTAAAATAATCTGTTATAAATACAACATGTTTTTTGTAAACCTCATTGTGATCATAACACAAAAACCTATGAGACATACTAAAAATAAATAGTGAAAAATCAAAATATGCTGCTATAGAAAAAAAACACTCAATCACAAAGGAAGATAGTAAGACTAATAAAATGGAAAAAAGGATTGACAAAGCAACCAAAAAAAAAAAAAAAGGAACTAAATTGCAGAAGCCAGTCCCTATATATCAATAATACCTCCAAATGTAAATGGATTAAATGCTTCAATTAAAAAACACAGAGTGACTCAATGGATTATAAAACAAGAACCAACAATATGCTGCCTACAAGACACTCACTTTATTGATAAAGACACACATCTGCTGAAAGTGAAGAGATGGAAAAAAGAGCAGGAGTAGATATAGTTATATCATATACAATAGACTTCCAGCCAAAGAAAGCAAAAAAAAAAATAAGGAAGCTCATTATATAATGAGAAAGGGATCAATTCAACAGGAAGCTATAATAATTCTAAATATATAGACACCCAACTCTGGAGCAACTACGTGCACAGAGCAATTACTATTGGACCTAATGGGAGAGATTGAATCCAGCACAGTAATAGTTGGGGACTTTAACACCCAATTTTTAGTAAAGGACAGATCATCCAGACAGAAAATCAGGGAAACATCAGAATTAATCTCTACTACAGGCTGAGTTGACCTAACGAACATATATAGAACATTTCATCATATACCTGCAGAACAAACATTCTTCTTAGCAACACATGGAACATTCTCTACAATAAACCTTATGTTAGATCACAAAACAATTATCAACAAATTTAAATAATTAAAATAATATCAACTACCTTGTCCAATCACAATGGAATAAAACTAGAAATTAATGACAGAAGGGACACTAGAAACTGTACAAGTACATGGAAATTGAACAGCGTACTCCTAAACAATGAATGGGTCAAAGAAGAAATCAAAAAGGAAATTAAAAAATTCCTGGAGACAAATGAAAATAAAAACACAACATACCAGAACCTATGAGATACAGTAAAAGCAATTCTAAGAGGAAAGTTAAATGCCTACATCGAAAAAGAAGAAAGACTTCAAATCAACAACCTAACATTATACCTCATGTAGCTGGAAAAATAAGAACAAACCAAACCAAAATCAGTAGGAGGGAAATAACAAAGATCAGAGCAGAAATAAATGAATTAGAATTTTTTAAAAATTAAAAAGTTGATAAAGCAAAGAGTTGGTCTTTCAAAAAAACATAAACAAAATCAATAAATCTTTAGCTAGACTAATAAAAAAATTGAGAAGGCTCAAGTAAATAATATCACAAACAAAAAAAAAAGAAATATAACAACTATCACAGAAGTACAAAGGAACATAAGAGACTACTACAAACAACTATATGTGAACAAACTGGAAAACCTAGAGGAAATGGATAAATTTCTGGATACAGATAACTTACCAAGGTTGAATCATGAAGAACTAGAAAACCTAAACGGACCAATAACAAGTAATTAAAACTTGTTATATAAAACTGAAGTAGTAATAAAAAGTCTTTCAACAAAGAAAACCTTAGGGCCAGCAACTTTACTGCTCAATTACAACAAGCATTTAAAGAATTAATGCCAAATCTTCTCAAACCCTTTTCAAAAAGTTGAAGAGGAGAAAATATTTCCAAACCCATTCTACAAGGGCAGCATTACCCTTAAACCAGATCTGGAAAAAGACACATCAGAAAAAGAAAACTAAAGACTAATATCCTTAATGAACACAGATGCACAGATACTCAACAAAATACCAGCAAACAGAATCCAGAAGCATGTTAAAAATATCATACACCATGAGGAAGTGGGATTCATCTCAGGAATGCAAGGATGGTTCAATATATGTGATACAGTTTGGATGTTATTGTTTCCCCAAAACTCATATGGAAATCTGATCCCCAATGTGGCAGTGTTGGGAGCTGTTTGAGACATGGGGGTGGATCCCTCATAAATGGATTAATGATCTCCCTGGGGGGTGGGGGTAGTAAGTGAGTTCTCACTCTATTACTTCCTGTGAGAGCTGGTTGTTTAAAAAACCCTCTCTCTCGTTCTTGCTTCCTCTCGTGGTGTGATCTGCTCGTACCTGCCAGCTGCCTACCACTTTCTGTTTTGAGTAGAAGCAGACTTAGACCAGTGCCAGACGCATCTGTCCCAGAATGGTAAGCCAAATAAACCTCTTTTTTAAAATAAATTACCCAGTCTCAGGTATTCTGTTATACTAACACAAAAATGTATAATACAGAAAATTGGTACTGAAGAGTGGGGTGTTGCTACACAGATACCTGAAAATGTGGAAGTGGCTTTGGAACTGGGTAATGGGCAAAGGATGGAAGAGCTTGGATGGCTCAGAAGAAGACAAAAAGATGAGGGAAAATTTGGAACATTTTAGAGGTTGGTTAAATGGTTGTGACCAGAATGTTGATAAAAATGTGGACAGAAAAGGCTATGCTGCTGTTGAGGTCACAGATAGAAATGAGCAACTTATCGGGAATTGGACTAAAGATCACCCTTGCTACACCATAGCAAAGAACTTGGCTGCATTGTGTCCACGCCTGAGGATTTCATGGAAGGTGGGATTTAAGGGTTGTGAACCAGAATATTTGGTGGAAGAAATTTCTAAGTGGCAAAGCATTAAGAAAGTTGCCTGGCTACCTGTAACAGCCTACACTGAGTTATGGTGGCAAAGTCACGACATAAAGTCAGAATTTAAAAGAGAAGTGTGGTGTAAAGATTTGGAAAATTTGTAGCCTGACCATGTGGTAGAGAAGCAGAAAGCATTTTCAGAAGAAAAATTTAGTGGTACTAAGAAGATTAACGCAAAAGAATGTGATTATCAAGAGAAGGGGAAAAGGCCCTGAAGGCATCGCAGAAACTTCTGGGGTCAACCCTTCCATTTCAGGCCCAAATGCCTAGGGAGACAGAATGGTCTTGGGAAACAGGCCTGAGACACCCTGGACAGGCTCACTGCTCAGGGTGATCTCGGCAAGCTGCTTCTAGCACCAGGACTCCAGCTGCTTTGTCTGCTCCAACCATGGCTAAAGTGGCCCCAAGTGTGGCTGGAAAATACAAGCCAGAAGTCTTGGCAGTGTACATGTGGTGCTAGGTCTGTAGGTTCACAGAATGCCAGAGCTCTGAAGGCTTGGGTGCCTCCATCCTGATTTCAAAGGATGTATGGAATATCGGGAGACCCAGGAAGAGATCTGTCACAGGGGCAGATTCACTGCATAGAACCTTCACTAGAGCAGTGCTGAGCAGAAACACCAGAGAAACCTGATCTGCACTATGCCTAGTGGAGCCATGAGAGCAGGACCACCATGGAGACCCCAGAACTGTGGAGCTACCAGCAAGCAATGCCAGCATGCAAGAGCTAAAGTATTACCTGAGACAAGGAAAGCCATAGGAGCAGAGTTAGCTGAGGACTTGGGGACCTAATACACACACCAGTGTGCAGAAGAGGCTGAAAATGGACTAAAGGTGCATGATTCACCAGCTTTGAGATTTAATGACATCCCTGCTGTGTTTTGGACTTGTTTGGGACCTGTTACTCCTTTCTTTTGGCCTATTTCTCTCTTTTTGAACAGGAACATGTACCCTATGCTTGTCCCACCATTGTATCTTGGAAATAGATAACTTGTTTTGACTTCACAAATGGGATTTTGAACTTTGGACCTTTGAGTTGAAACAAATGGATACTTGGGGAATGAAATGAATGTATTTGTGTGTGAAAAGGACAAGAGTTTGTGTGTCAAGGGTGGAATGCTGTAGACTGAATATCCCCCAAACCTCATTGAGGTTTAATCCCCACTGTTAACTGTTGAAGGTGGGAAATCCTTTTATGGTAATTGAAAGATGGGACCTTGAAGAGGTGATTAGATTGCAGGAACACACTATAGTGAATGGATTAAAAATGATGGTCATGGGTATGGTTTGGAGGGTTTAAAAGGAGAATGAGTGAGGAAGTTGTCTTCTTGCTCTCTCTGCTTCCACAATCTTGCAATGTGAGACCTCTGGTCACTATCACCATGTGATCTGCGTGTACCCAGAAGAAGTCCAAAGTCCACCAGATGGACTTTGCACTTCCCAGTCTCAGAAACTGTATGCAATAACTTTTGTTTTCTTTATAAAATATCCAGTTCTGTGAATTTTGTTATAAGCAACAGAAATAGACTAAAACAATATGTAAATCTGTTAGAGTGATATATCACATCAACAGATGAAGGATAAAAAACTCTATGATCATTTCATAGATGCAGAAAAAGCATTTCAAAAAATTCAACATCCCTTCATGATAAAAACTCTCAATTAAATATAGAATGAATATACCTCAACACAATAAAGGCCATATATGACAACCCTACAGCTAATATACTCAATAGACAAAAATTAGAGGCTTTTCTTCTAAGTTCTGGAACAAGAGAAGGATGTCCACTTTCCACACTCTTATTCATTATAGTACTGGAAATTCTAGTCAGTGCAATAAGGCAAGAGAAAGCAATAAAGGGCATCCAAATTGGAAAGGAAGCAGCCAGAGTATCCCTATTTGCAGATGACATAATCATATATATACAAAACCCTCATGACTCCACCAGAAAATTACTAAAACTAATAAATAAACCAAGTAAAGTGGCAGGATACAAAACTAACACGCAAAAATCAATGGTCATCCTGTACTGCAACAATTAAATAGCCAAAGCAGAAATCAAGAAAGTAATTCCATTCACAACAGCTACCCCCAAAAATGAAATACCTAGGAGTAAATTTAAAGGAGGGGAAAGATGTCTACAATGAAAACTATAAAACATTCACGAAAAAATTTAAGGGGACACAAGTAAATGGAAAGCCATCCCAGGTTCTTGGGTGGATAGACTTAACATCATCAAAATGTCCATTTTACCCAAAGTGATTTACACATTCAACATATTTTCTATCAAACTTCCAATGACATTCTTCACAGAAATAGAGAAAAAAAAGATCTTAAAATTTGCATGAAACAACAATAGACCCCATATAGCTAAAGCAATCTTGAACTAAAAGAGCAAAGTTGGATGGATCAAACTTCCTGAATTCAAAATATGCTATAAAGCTATAGTAACCAAAACAGCACGATACTGTCATAAGAATAGACAAATAGACCACTGGAACAGAATAGAGAGCCTAGAAATAAACCCACACACTTATTACCAACTTATTTTCAACACAGGTGCCAAGAATATGCAGTGGGAAAAAGACAACCTCTTCAATAAATAGTGTTGGGAAAACTGGATATCCTTATGCAGAAGGTTGAATAGACCCCTATCTCTCACTCACCATACACACAAATCAACTGAAAAAGGATTATAAACCTAAATTTAAAACCTAAATCTATGAAACTTCTAGAAGAAAACATGGTAAACACTACATGAAATGGGACTGGTCAGCAGTTTTTTGAACAGAACAACAAAGGCACAGGCAACTAAAGCAAAAATACACAAATGGAACTACATCAAACAGAAAATCTTCTGCACAACAAAGGACACTATTCACAAAGTGAAGAGACAACATACACAATGAGAGAGAATGTTTCTGATCTACATATCAGATGAGGGGCTAATATCCAGAATACATAAGGAACTCAAACCATTCAACAGCAAAAAACCAAATAATCCAATTAAAAAATGGTCAAAGAACCTGAACAGACATTTCTCAAAAGAAGACATACAAACGACAAACACTCAAATGAAAAAATGTTCAAAATCACTCATCATCAGGGAAATACACATTAAAATCACAATGAGATATCACCTCACCCCAGTTAGAATGGCTATTCTCAACAAGACAGAAAATAACAAATGCTGGCAAGGATGCAGAGGAAAGAGAACCCTCCTACCTTGCTGGTGGGAATGTAAATTGGTATAGTCTCTGTGGAAAACAGTATGGAGTTTCCTCAGAGAACTAAAAATAGATCTACCTTATGATTTAGCTATCCTGCTACTAGGTATATACCCAAGGAAATGAAATCAAAATATCAAAAAGGTACCTGCACTCCCATGTTCATCACAACACTATTCACAATAGCTAAGAGATGGAATCAACCTAAATACTCATCGACACCTGAATGAATAAAAAAAAAAAAATGTAGTATATATACACAATGGAATATTATTCAACTATAAATGAAATAATTCATCAAGATAATAAGGCAGCTCCATCACCTGCTGCCCAAATGACTAAGAAGTCTCTCATGCCAAGGTTTACAGTGTGAAAGATTAGCATTCATTTGGATGGCCATTCAAAGGAATATGGTGGCAGAAAAGGGGCTTAAAGACTTCATGTTCCTCGACTGCTTAAAATCACAAGCATTTATAAAGCAAAATCATGAGTGGGGGTCCCAGGAGTCATGTGGGAAACTGATTGGTCAATGGTGAAGACAGAGTAATTATTTCTTCAAAGCATACTTGTAGCTGTTTGTTATCTGCAAAGACAACTCAGATGTTGTTAAGCCATAAGGCATTCATTTAAAGATCAAACATCCTGACCTTCAGATCAAGTCTTAGCCTAAGGAAGTATATGTTTAATCAACTCTACTCTTATCTTATTAACTAAATTTATTATTCCTATGAACTCAGCCTATCTTGCTTGATCAAGCAGATTTTCTTTTGCAACTTCCCCCTTCCCCAGCCAAGGTCTGTTTTGACTGGAGTTGGGGGAATGACTAGGGGAAATTGAAGTCTGTCCCCCACTTGCACTACTAGTAAATTGGAAGCTAAGTTTTCATATTTTCTTAGAAAATATGAAATGTATTTTCCAAAATGTAGAAAAGATTGTACATTTCAGAATAAATATACTGAAAGAGTCCTACTATAAAAATGTTAATCTGGTGGAAGCATTTCATGTAAAATAGCAATGAGAAAACTAGAAACATTGGAAGATAATTATAATAACATCTCACTGCATCAAAATTCTATATGCATAAAAGTATGCTTGCCTTCAGGTTTCCCAATAAAGGGTAAAAAAGTTTTATTAAAGGGATACTATGTGTAAGGTGCCACACTTCAGTAACCATGCAGTAATGTAACAGGCATGTTGCAAACACTTGCAAAACAGATGGGTAAATAGAGCATGTATCTCCTTATAAAATATTTTAATTATGTTCACAAATTCTTTTCTGTTTTCAAGACTGAAGTCTGACTTTAAATAAGTATAATTCCTCTGAGACTACATTAAAATATTTCAGGTAATTTACTTAATATATATGGAAGGGAAGAAATGCTGTGCTGAATATAAATCATTTAAAAAATTTTCTTCTCTAAAAATCAATTACCTGACCATGAAGAAACACTATTACTAATTACGTGTTCAGCTTATAAAATATTTCCAATTTTCTTCAAAAAATAATGTAATGCATTTCTACCTTTAAAATCTATTGTGCTGTTTTTAAAAAGGTTTATTGACAATTCACATTTTTGATGGAAAAGATCAAATTTCTCTTTATCTCTCCCTCTCTATCTCTGGTAATGGGCCCTATATAAAATTATTACTGCTTTAATCACTTTTAAATGTTCATTAGAGGTTTAGGTATAGGATAAATACTACAAAATATAGAATTGCACTGCTGAGAATATCATCTATAAACCTAGCATTTCACTTATACTTATTTTCAATTTAATATCAAAATAGTATGATAGAATTATGTATTTTAATGCAGCAGTTAAATTATTTTGTTATTAAAATGCTAATGTTGATGTGCTATGTTGAACTGTTTCTGATAAAATCCTCTCCTGCTGAAAGGGGATGTGTTAGAAAAGTCAATTTTATTAAACATATCTGTAAAACATAAACAAAAAGTCTGCAGCTAACATTATACCTAATGGTGAAAAACTTAAAAGTTTTGCTCCTAAGACCAAGTTATAATCAGTACAAAGAAGAAAAGGTGAAGGAAAAAAGGCAACATGCTTGAAAAGAAGAAAAATTTTCTTAGATATAGGTAACAAAATTATTTTAGTAGAAAATTCTGCAGTATATAGAAAAGGCTACTGGACTGGATAAAGGAGTTAGCAAGTTTGAGGATATAATGTCAAAATACAAAATTAAGTTGTATTTCTATATACCATCTACAAAAAAATGGAAATTGAAATTTAAAAGTTGTGTTTAAAATAGCATAAAACATGAAATGATTAGGTATACACTTAACATAAAGTGTACAATACCTGAATATGACAAATAACAAACTCTTTCTGAGAGTGTTTAGCAAGACCCACCTAAATGGAGGCATACATCAAGTTCATGGATTGGAGATTTCCTTATTGTTAAGATGTCAGTTCTCCCCAAACTTTTCTATGAATTCAATGCAATTCCAATCAAAATAACACTAGTTTTTGGTTTTTTGTTGTTGTTGTTGTTTGTTTTAGTAGCAGGCTGTTTCTAAAATTTATACAGAAATGTAAAGAATGCCATATAAAAAAGTAATCCTAAAAAGAGAAACAAAGTTGGACTTATACTACCTGATTTCATTATATATTATAAAAATGAAGTAGTCAAGAAGCATGATAGTGTTGGGTATTCAAATAGGTCATTCAGACAGAGAAGAAAGTCCAGAAATCAATCCACTCATGTTAAGCCAATTGTTTTTTGACAAAAAAGTGAAAGCAATTTATGGAGAAATATATAATCTTTTTAGAAAAAGGGTGGTTGTATCAGTCAGTGTTCCACCAGAGAATAGAACCAATAGGGTAAAGAGAGAGAGAGGGATAGAGAGAAAGAGAGAGAAAGAGACAGACACAGAGAAAGAAGGAGACAGAGACAGAGGAAGAGAGACAGAGAGAGATCTGTTGGGAAGGGCAGAGTAGCATACTGTACATGAGCTGAAGTTGCAGTTTAGGGCAAAATTTATTCTTCCTCAGGAAGTTCTCTTAAGGCCTTTCAACTGACTGAATCAGACCCACCAAGATTATCTAAAGTTTACCTTACTTAATAATAAACTAGTTATACTCTTTAATCACTTCTACAAAATGGCTTTAAACAGAATCTACATTAATGTCCGACTGGATAACTAGGGATGATAGCCTAGTCAACTTTATACATAAAGCTGATTATCACAGTGGTAAAGCAATTGATGTCCATGTTTAAAAAAAAAAAAGAAAAGAATATTTGTCCATACAGTGCACCATGACCTAACATTAAAGAAAACATAAGAGAACATCTTTGTAACCATGGATTAAGCACAGATTTTCTAAATACAACAACAAAATCACAATCAATTTTAAAAATAAATTGATAAAATGAACTTCACCAAATCTAAAAATTTTTCCTTTTTGGAATACAATAAAAATAAAATGAAAAGTCATGCCAGATACTGGGAAAAGATTTTAAAAATCTAAAAATCCGCAAATTTTATATGTGATAAAAGACATCCATCCAAAATATATAAAGCACTTGTAAAATATAGTAATAAGAAAGAAAACAAGACAATACAAAATTGAACAAAAAATTTGAAGGGGCTCTTCATTAAGACATATATAAATGGCAAATAAGTACCTTAAAAGATGGTAGACATTATAAGTTATTAAAGAAATGCAAATAAAATGTATAATGTAATATTAGTGCATGCTTTTTGGAGGGCTAGAATTTTTAAAAAAGAAAGAAAATAAAAAAAGAAAAACTATATCAAGTGTTGATGAGGATGTGGTAGGACTGGAACTCTCATATACTGTTCATAAGCATGTAAAATGGTACAACTACTCTGGAAAGAGTTTGACCTTAAAAAATACAAAAGAAACATTCACCTATTATATGATCTACTCTACCTGTTATCTTCATAGGAGTCATAGGAGTGACAGTGTATGCTCATTAAGATTGGAAAAGGATGCTTACAGAAACTTTATTTTCAATTGCCAGAAACTAGAAAAACCCAAATGTCCATTAAGTGAATGACAAATAAATTGTAGTATAACTATACAATGGAATAGTCAGCAGAACAAAGGATCAGGCTGTTGATGCGTACAATTACATAGATGAATCTCCAAATAATTAGGCTGAGTGAAAGATATCAGAAAAGAGGTGCCCACTTTATCAGTTCATTTATGCAAATTAATTTTTATAGTGACAGAAAACATATTAGGGGCTGTCTGGGGGTGGGGGTGCGGTGGTAAAAGAAGAGACAGGAAGAAGGAATTACAAAGGGTCATGAACAAACTTTTTTGGTTGACAGCTATGCTATATTTTCATTATCTTCATTGGTTGCACTGGATATTTATATATATATGTGTGTGTATTAATTATAGACTTAGATATTTGTAGTTTATAATATATAAATTATATTTCAGCAAAGTTATAAAAGAAAAATTGGAAAGAGACAAAGTGAGAATTAAAAAAAAAAATCTGATCTTCTTCAGTTATCATCTCTTCCGAAGTCTCTCTTACTCCTCTCTTGACCCAACAGACGTATGTAATGTCCACCTCAGTGCCACTGAAATCATTCAGAACTAGATGAAGCTCCCATTTATACTTCTCACTCACATGGTATTTTGAAATTAACTTAACTTCCCTGAACCTGTTTTTCCAACTTTAATATATGAAAAAATATCCACCACAAAGGACCGTTATGAAGATAAAACAGAATAATTTATATAAAGCCTTTGGCTCACAGTAACATTCAGTAAATTTTATTCCAGTTCTGCCCTTTCAATGTGATAAGCAGATTTAATTATTTGTTGGTGATTCTTTCATGATTTGGTTTCCTTCCAAATACTGTTCTGCAATCCATGAAGAATGTCTGCTCAATTTTAATATGTCTATTTCAGTTACATTCCCTCATCCAAATAAAAAAGATTAATGAAAAGCCACCTCTACTCTCCAAGGAAATGTAAGCTCAAGAATGGAAATGTTAGATTAGTAAATACAATGCATTTTAAATCTGAAACTCGTTTAACTTTAATTCAAATTTCTTTTAATACCCTAAAAAGAATTCTTCTGTGTCTCCATCTCCACAACCAATTTGATCCTGTGTGTAGTAGATAGCTTTATAGTTCGGGAAAACATTAGAATAATTATTACATGAATGATATTTAACAATTTGAGATCTTAACAATTAACACACTAAAATTATTAA
Organism: Cynocephalus volans; assembly: GCF_027409185.1. Classification (NCBI taxonomy): domain Eukaryota; kingdom Metazoa; phylum Chordata; class Mammalia; order Dermoptera; family Cynocephalidae; genus Cynocephalus; species Cynocephalus volans. Next base: position 167,403,555 of record NC_084460.1, on the reverse strand, counting down.
AGTAAAACCTTGAGATTTTAAGCATTATTACTACAACTAGAATTATTGTATGTTAATGTGTAAGTGAAATTTAAATGAGCAAAATAAAAATAATTACAAAGGCAAATTTCAAGTAAAGGCAGTTTGAATGCCTTCTTTTCAGGTCAGAACTACTTTGCATTGAAAGGCCAACAAGTAAAATTTCATTCTTCTGGTCACATTGATATGAAATCCTGACTATTTAATTCGCAGAGGAAATGTGTGCTTGTCAGTAAATAATTTGCATTCTTTTTTTCTTGATTTGCCTCAATACTGACAGTTTACTGTCAACAGAAGAAATTCATCTAAAGCAGGGATATAAAATTGTTCTAAGTAATCCTTGAACATTTTATGTTTAAAATCATGAACGTTTGTGTAGATTAAGGGCTATAGGGTGAGTGATATTCCCAAACAAGTTCTGAAATATTTAACTGTCGTTGGTAATAATTTATAAAGTAGGTATGTAGACATTTGCCTGATAGATCTGAGGGGCATGTTAATGGGGTACAATGAAGACAGATAGCTCCATTCTGGTACCACTGAGCAGACAGCCGCCTCACAAAACACTTCTCAGCCAATGCACATCAATCTCGCTCTGATGGCTGCTCAGATTAGACAAGGAGGCACACTCCTGTGAATCTTAAAAGGCCATTTCTGTCTCTTGTGAAGTTGTTTAACTTTGTTTTCATTTTATGGAGCCTGGCTGAACTCTAACCCACACAGGATTTGGCAGATCAATTTATATAAAATACCTAGGAAAGAGTCACTTTTACTGAAACATAAATTACAAATTTCACGGAATAAACTGAATTTGGCATTAACTTAAGAAATGATAAGACAGTATTTATTATTTATTACTTTTTTGTATATTATTTATAGGTAGATTCACATTTTTATGATATTATTTGATTTGTTATGATGTAGAAGGTGATACGTGTCAGTAGGAAGGCAAACTTTGTACAACACATGTTTAATTATTCCAAAACTGAATTTATATGGTTTACAAACCACTCAAAAGAGTTAAGACACCTCGAGGAACACATCAAATAACTTCTGGACAGTCTATAGGAAGACGATTTGACAGTCTGAAAGCAACTTCCCAAATGCATTGTTGTCATTCTTTATTGAGTGTCCTGCACCACAATGTCATAACACAAAGTGGGGTTCCTGTATTTTCCAGAAATGATTTGTTTCTAGGATTTGTAAACCTGCAGCAACTTAAAGTCAAAGTAAACTGTATCAATTTTCAAACTCTGTTCCTAAAAACAAGTGCAATCTATTATTAAAGATACCGTCAGCAGGATACCAGACAGCGCTGCTCAGAAGTGATGTAATGTTATTTGATTGTTTGTTCTGACTACAAAACACAATTGGTCAAACTAAGTCAGTATCAGCCCATTTTTTATAAAATATTGCTACAAAATTTAAACATCCTAAGAGACTGATGGCCTTAGCCATGAATTTAATGATGATCTCAAATAACGGATGGTTCCTGGCTGAATGATGATCACTGGAGACTGAAAATGACCTTCAGAGGATGATTTTTTTCCTACAACATCTTATCACCTAACACTACCTAGTGTCATTTGTCCAGCCTCAGTCTTGTCCACTCCCCCTGTGTGCACTGGCTTCTTTATCTGCAAGCTCAGGCCAGTCTCAGTCCCAGTTCATTGGAGACAAAGCAGTAAGTGTTTAAACCTCCCATATTCCCCCATCTCAAGCAGGTCATTATTGCACCTTGTCTTCTGTTGTCCCAACATAGGACAGGAGGCTCCAGAGATGACTGGTAAGCCTAAAATAAAATGAAACAGTGGAAAAGTAGATGTTGAGTATTCTGTCCCATCGGCCTCATCTTCCACTGTCACACTAGGATTCCTTATTCCCCTTCCTGGAGTCCAAGTTAAATCCTATTTTCTCACGTCCTGCCACCAGTCTTCTGGCTGCTATCTTGAATATTTGTACCAGCATCTAAACCAGTATTTCAATTTCTCATGAGCATGAGTGCCTGCCAGAATATTTCCTTTCTCAATGGCTAGAACCCTACCTCTTTACCTTAGTGTAGTACTTGGGAATGTCTGCTTGTGGACAAACCTCCGAATCTCAGATAGTTACCTGACCAGACTCCTGTGCATCATCCAACCCAGCTTTTCCCCATCAGAGGATGCTGCTCACTAGTATCTTGAACAGAGCATATTTACTTCTTTGCCACCAACATCCACCTGGATGTGTAATTTTGTACGATTAAGCCCAAGGATTTGTGTGTGTGTGTGTGTGTGTGTGTGTGTGTGTGTGTGTGTGTGTGTGTTTTGCTTACTGTTTTGTTCCCAGTACTTAGCACAGTTCTTGGCACATGGTAGGTGTTTATAAAAGTATGGTGAAATAATAATCATATAAACTCTAGAAGAAGCACAAGGTCATTTCCATCTGCCTGCCCCAGTTGCTCCAAAGGATGATGCAAAATAAATGGACATACATACCTCTGAAAGAGAGGAGCAGGCATAGGTTCATGTTCAAGAACACCAACTGGGCCAAGGGTTTAGGAGTTGGGTTTCAAATAGAACAAAAGAAAACCACAAAAGTCCTACTTCTGCTTAGAAATAGAAAGTCACAAGAGAAAATTGCTTACCTTTTAACAATAAGAAAAGCCTAAATAATATGGAAAATCGTAGATTTTCTTGACCCTGTTAGATAGTTAAAGTTGCAAGGAGCTTTAATCAATCTATGTAATCTGTTCTATTATACATACTATTTTTTGAGAATTTATATGTCATAAATATACTTTGTTAGAAAACTCATGGAATATGGAACGATCTATTCATTCAATTATATCTCTGTCTGTATATGAAAACATAGCTCTGCTGTACAGAAAAAGTTGTACCTCTTCAAGGACCTTGGTCATCTGACTTCATATCATAAACATGTAAGTGTATCTTCCAATGGCAGTGAAATAATGTAAAATATATAATATATTGCTTATAATGCATAATATATAGTATATAGAATGTGACAAAAATGCATAATATTATGTAACATACATTATGTATTATATAATGAATCTAAGTCATGTTTTCTTCTAATAACACTATGCACCGAAAAAGCGTAATTTATTTTTCTCATTAATGAGCATCTATGTTGCCTGATGTATTTCTCTGGGTTTTGGTACAAAACCGATTTCATTGCATGTTTCAAAGAGATAATTGAAGCATTAAAGGGTTAGACTGAGTCAAGAAAAAACACCAGAAAGCAGTGGACAGTGTTGTCTTTCATAAGCCTTACCGGAATGAGCCCAAAATAAGTGTACCCGTGAAAGAGGGCTGCCCAAGAGAAGCTGTGCCTTTGGGATTCAGCCACTGCCAAATTATAGCCTGCATACAGGGAAAGTCAGGGGAGTAGAACAAAAAGAAACCTTTTGCCTTCTGTATTAGTTTTCTAGAGCTGCCTTAACAAAATACCACAGACTGGGAGACTTAAACAATAGGAATTTATTTTCCCCCAGTCTGGAATCTAGGAAGTCTGAGATCAAGGTGTTGACAGATTTGGTTTCCTCTGAGGCCGGTCTCTTTGGCTAGCAGATAGCCACCTTATCACTGTTTCCTCATATGGCCTCTGTCTGTGTGGGCACAGCCCTGGTGTCTCTCCTTGAGTGTCCTCATCTCCTCATCTTATAAAGACAACCAGTCATAATGGATCAGGACCCACGCTAATGGCCTCACTTTATTTTTTTACCTCTTTAAAAGCCCTATCTCCAAATATAGTCACATTCTGAGGTACCAGAGGGTTAGGACTTCAACACAGGAATTTTTTGAGAAATATGTCTGTCCATGCCCTGTAATTCATAGGTACCTCCTTGTGGGCAAAGCCACCTAGAGGCCATAGGGCACATGAATCCTGCATGCAATTCAGTGAGATCACCCTCCTGTATAACCTCCTGGAGGTCAGCAGTGTTATATGGGGGGAGGAACGGAAAATATTCAGCACAACCAAGTAATATCTTCTGCATTTGTTGTTTTTGCAAAATATAAAACAAAGCATTTATATTTATCAAAAATAAAAATATGAATTAAATATTTTATTAAGTTAATTTAGTAACAATATGCTATTTCCATTTTAAGCATCTTAATATCTCCATTTACTCCTAAACTACAGAGTTGTATAATTTTTCTTTCTTCTACTGTAAATTTCTTATTGTCAAGTTCTCAATCTGTATTCTCTATCCATCCCTGTAGACTTTAACGTGGGATATTATCTCCTTTATACATACATACATGCATATATATATATATATTTCTCCTCCTTTATTTATAAATATATATATATTTATCTATATACATATATATATATGTATGTCTGTATACGTGTGTGTGTAATTATATATATAATTCTTTTGGCTTCAATTGATTCACAGTATTCAATTCTTTCCTTAGATTCTTACAGGAAAATGGTCTTGTATAACTGGTTTAACATAAATTTTATTGTGCACCTTTCATGGAAATCAGGCTATATAGGGTCATCAGTTATCAAATTTCATCCCATTTGGAGAGGACAAAATTTTCCATTAATATAGTTCTATCTGATTACTTGACTTAGTTGCAAATGGTCATTTTTTGAGGCTTTTTAGAGTGAACAGAGAGCATACTTTTATTAATCTTTCCCCTTTTTGTGTTTTCTCAGATACAGTTAAAAGTAAAAAGAGATATTCAGCTGCAGTGAGAAAGAAGATGACAGGTCAGATTTTTGTAGTCTTGTGCCATTCTTGTGGATTTGTTACTGAATTAGGCTCTTGGGTCCCAAAGTCATAGAAATGAGCAATGTATCCAGCAGTAAAGCAAGCAAGGAGGAGATACATTTATGCATAAGGTGGGTAGCTACAGTAAAGCTAGCAGCCCAAGGGGAGCCATTCAGGATCTTTTATAGGGAAAGGAGTTAAAGGGTACAGGCCAGCATCACTGGAGGTGGTCCATTCTGTTCTTACTGGCTGTATCATGAGCTCATGCTCAGTTAGGGGTTTGATCCTTGAGCCTGCTCAGTGGGTTCAAGATGGTGGTGGTGTTCATTATCATCACCCCAGGAGGGTCATTGTAGCAGTCACCTTGAAGCTTTGTGCGCATGTGGGAATTACAAAAGGGGTCTTAAGGTTAATCTGTTACTTAAGTTTTACAATTTCTGTAAACAAGCCTTGGAGAGGGGTTTGCAACTCAGTGAATATCTGTTCCCCTCTTATCTCAGTCTATTCTATCAGGGTGGGCGGTGGGGTAATCATTTGCCCAGAAGGGTCTTATGACTGAGAGGTGGAAAAGTGACAAAGCATCCTCTGCAGGGAAAATGGAGTCAGTTTGGTTCACAGGCCTAGCCTTTGTCTCAGGTTGACCATGCCTCAGTGAGTTAACTAGTTGGAGAGGAAAGTTTTCGTGGACTTGCTGCCCAGCTCTTGTGCACATTGGCACTGAAATTGGCTGAAGCAGCTGTTCAAGATACATTTTGGGGGCTTAAAAAGTCTTGGACAGAAACACATGGCAGCAAAACAACACTGTTAATAGAATTGTGAATGAATTTTGATTTCACCATTCTAGAGAACTATTTCAGACTCCCTGATATCCAGAAAAAGTAGAGATTAGAAAACTGACATTATTTTCTTTCATTTAAAAAAAATCTATCTGCCAAATATTGTTTTGAGAAGTAGTTGACATTTTTCTAGTTATACATGCTAAAACTGGGCCTGAGAGAAGGGAGGTCATTTTTCTAGATGTACACGACTAGTATGCTTAATGTTTATTCTGACTGCAAAGTCTGATGTATTTTCTCCTATTTATTGCTTTCTTAAAAAAAAAAAGTTAAGATTTTTTTTTTAACTATTAACAAATATTATGTTTTTCCCTTCTTTTGTTTTCATGATAACACCCCCTCCTTTTGTATGATTCTTATATACTGATATTGTAGCTATCCTCCTTAGGAAGATCAAGCAAGATGCTCAAATATGTGCATGTATGCAAGCCTGTGTGTGCGTGCGTGCGTGCGTGCGTGCGTGTGTGTGTGTGTGTGTGTGTGATAGCAGTAACAAGAACAAAAGGAAAGAAACATTGTTTGTTGGATGTTGTTCATAGGACCAACAGACCAACTCTACAGCAGATTAGTAAGGAAAAGAACGAGCTGGTAGAAGACATTTGGGGTATTACACTAAGAAGTCAAATCTACCAAGAGACACAACAGGTATAAGCCTTGCAGAAAATTGTGCTAGAGATAAAAGATTACAATTGTCTCCTTTTATGTATGAATGATAATGATAACATTTTATCATTTAACATTTAATGTGACATTGAATTGGAGATTTCTGGTACTATATGTCATCTGAAGATTTAATGTATGCAATAAGTACTCTGTTAAATTAAACCTTAATTCTTATATCTGGTTGCTGTTTGTGGAAATGCCAAAATATTGTATGTTTCATAGACATGTTGGTCTTATTCTTGGTTGACTGGAGCTTTTCTTCAGAAATATGATTAAATCTCTAAAGAAGAAATAGCATATAATAATAACTAACATTAATTGTGTGTTTAATGTGTGTTAGGAATTATTCTAAGTGCTCTGCCCATGTTATTTAATCCTGACAAAAACTCCAAAAGTTCGGTCATATTTTTTTCTTTTTAGAGATAAAGAAACAGAGCCATAGAAAAGAGTCTTGACCAAAGTTACTTAAATAACTCAAGTAAGAAAACTAGTACCCCCAGAATTATAAGTTGAAGTCTTAACTCCCAGTAACTCAGAATGTGACTATATTTAAAGGTATAGTCTTTAAAGAATAATTAAGTTAAAATGAGGCTGTTAAATTGGGTTCCAATCTAAGATGACTGGTGTCTTTATAAGAAGAGGAGATTAGGACACACTAAGAGAGACACCAGGGGCATTTGTAAACAGAGAAAAGAACTTGTGAAGACACAGCACGAAGGTGCCCATCTGAATGTCAAGGGTAGAGGCCACGGAAGAAACCAAATCCACTGGCATCTTGATCTTGGACTTCTAGACTCCAGAACTGTGAGAGAATAAATTTCTGTTTTTTAAGCAACCTAGTTTGCAGTATTTTGTTATGGCAATCCTAGGAAACTAATACAAGTGGCTTACAAGAAATAAAATTATTTCCATATATTCTAATTGTTGGGCACATGCAAATATAAACTTTACTTACAGAATGTTTTATAACTCTCACATTAGCACAATTTAGAAGTCTTACAATGAGAAGTGTTGGAAAGAATATGGTGGAATTGTTATGTACATAATTCACTGGTGATGCTGTAAATTAATATTTTTCTTGCCAATTTTTGTCCTAAGTCTAGGTCATTTTCATAATTAAAATTAGTGTTTTTGTTTGTTTGTATTTTGGCAGCTGGCTGGTATGGGGATCCGAATCTGTGACTCTGGTGTTATAATGCTGTGCTCTAACCAATTGAGCTAACCAGCTAAACCTAAAATTAGTGATACAATGTACACAAATGTATATATTGCTTTTAAGTCAGTAAAAGAAAATAAGGAATTTTGAAAATAATTAAATATTATTGTAAACATAATTTTAATTACTGCCTGATGTTCATATTAATATATTTTATATAATTACTTAAGCAGATGTATTTTATTTCAAGATTACATTATTTTTTGCATAATTATTAGTAACACCGCAGTAAATACTTTTCTATATAAAACTTTGCATATATAGGGTTATTTATTTCACTAGATTTCTAGATATAGAAATGGTGAGTTCATAAATGCAAACATTTTAAAGCATCCTGAAATATACTGTCAAAAGTGTTTCTAGAAGATTTATACCAATTTTTAATCCTTTTTTATGTAGTGTGATCATTGCACTCCTTTTAACCAAAATTGGCCTGTATCTGTTACTGATAAGACTGATTCTACATTTTGTCTTGGCAAAATAAAACAATTTTCCTAAAATTCAGACTTGTGTATTTTTTAAATAAATTGCCATGTACATGCAAGAAAATAAAAATCTAATGTCCTGTACTGCTTATACATATGGAAAGTCTCTAAGCATTGGAAGAATTTTATTGTCAAATTTTTTCAAAAATTGAAGTTTTTGTATTTGAAATACTGAGGTTAATCATTAAATCTAGGGAATTAATACACATTTTTGATATTTCAGGCAAAGCTAGATGTAAAACATATAAAACACTTGGGGAAATAAAAATTACAGTTATTTGTCCAATCACAACACTCTTATATTACTTTAAAGTCTTACAGTCAGCCTATATCTTGCTTTTGGAAATGTAATGTCTCTGAGAGCTAAGATAACTTTTTTGGAAATAAAACTCTCATGTACACAAATGTGTATTTTTTGAGGGAATGGGATAGCCTACTACAATTAATTACCTCTTTAAAAGTGCACATCAAGTTTTTATTACTTCCATTCTAATCTTGCCAGTTAATGCATAAAATTTTACTTATGTTATCCCAAATATGTCATCAAATGTCCTGTACTGGATGGACTTTCAGAGTCTTTTGCTGACTTCTATACTACTTTGATTGATCATGGACTTTGAGACTATTATGCTTTTGAAAACGTATCTCTCAACATCAAAAGATTAGTCTGAAAGTGGCCTGATTATAATTTTAACAAATAGATAGGCTTCCTAATAATTGCTTGATTTATGATCAGTTAATTAAAAAATAATTGTCCTGTATTTATATAGTTCTATGTCTTGTTTCTTATAGCTTCCATTTTGTTTTATGAGCATTCTGGAGTAGATATACTTTCTTTCAAATTCCAACATTTCACTAAATTTGTCTTTTGAATTGTTCATATACGTACTTAATATAAAACATTACATTTTAATCATAATGAGCAAAGCCTCTGTGGTACAATTATTTTATTGAAGATACAACAGAAACTATTTGCTTAGGCATAGCTAATTCTCTACAGAGCTTACTTTTGATATTCTTTATTATAGTTGTCAAAGACTATGAACTACCTAAATTGGTTTGCTATTGTCACCTTGCTTGATATTACCTAAGGGTTATAATTAATTCAGATAAGATCTGTGTATGGTATTCCCACACTTGATTAAAACACACACACAAAAATATTGTGCTCTTTTCTTAATACTGTTTAGTCATATGTTAAAATAAGAAACATAAAACATTGCTTATTTTTCATTTTGTATATCTGTTAATGTACTTAAAATAAATGTACATAAAACTCTATATTGTACTAAATAAAACCCTATGTGAATTTTTATTAACATATAACAAAATCAATTAAAATGGAATAAGTTGAATACTATATAGGTCCTATTTCTTGATACATTACTTATACTCAAAAATTATTTAAAAGTCTTACAATAATAGCTAAAGCTTTTTCTGAAATTGTATTTATGGTATGAATTAGACAATTCTTTCATATAATGTATCTAGTATAAAATTATACTTAGAATTTAAGGCTTGCCAAAATTTTCAGACCTCTAATATTTGAGGATATATTTCTCAAGTTGCCTATGAGATAATAAAATCTTTACTCATACACATACTCATTTTGTCAAAAGAAACTATTTGCGGTACAAAAAACCCTTACAATGCTAAATTCTAAGTAATGATACCTTTAATGCTTAAATATGACCTAAGCACAATTAGAATTTTGGGGGATATATCCACAACTCTACAACTCCACACTATCAGATTTCCATTGACTTCATACAAGGAATCCTGCATCAAATTTGGAGAGGTACACTGCTATCTGACTATTTTTTGGACACACAATGACTTACAGGAATATTCGATTTGTACCAAAGTGACCCTAAAAATTAATATTAGGTTAGTTAGCTACAGGTTAAGTTAAATAATATTTGTGAAAACATCCAGCCCATTGTATCACATGAATGGAAACTAAAGAAATAGTATGAATAATAGATTTTTACTTTTATTTTTCTCTTCAAGTTAAAGTTAAGAATATTCTTATTCAAGACCAGATTGTGTAAGACTTTGCACTTGGTATAGTACAGTTATAAATATTATTTTGGATGTCATCATGATGTCTGTTGTTGCTCTTGGGAAAGACACAATATAGAAAAGTGATGAACTATCAGATTTTGACTTAGATCTGGACTCAATTCTCCCTCTCTATACACTACCTTTCAGACCTCAGATGAGTTAATTAATATTTTGGAGCCTCAGTTTCTGCATCTTTATAATAATAATATTTTCTAACTTACTGTTTTGAGAAAAAACAAATGTATAAATCTGTGTTAATTTCTTAGCAAAATAACCGTGTATTGTAAAAGCAGAAATGACAATATTCTACTCGTAGTAACATTTCAGCCACTTCTCACCCAGTTCCTTATTTTTATTCTTTTCTATGATTGCCATCATTTGGGTTCTCACAGTGCTTCTCAAACCTGAAGGTCATTTTTTTACCAAATGCCCAGTACTTTTGTAATAAAAAAAAAAAAAAAAAAAAAAAACCTGTCACAGCAGTATGCTATTCATGTTTCTAAACACTGACTTTCACTTTTTATACTTACCTAGCAGCTGACCCTCAACAAGCAGTTCACAGATATAGAACACTCTGTAGAACATGCTTTGAGTAGCATACTATTCCATCTTAGATAGTCGGTAAATTCTTCTTTTTTGAAGTTAAAAATAAAATTATTCACCTGTACTGCTTCCACAGTTACAAATACTAGGTATCACGTAATTTGATTCAAAACACAGCTCATGTTCTACATTTTGAATCCTTCCTGTTGAACTTTTTATTGCTTCCCATGCCTCGTATAGTTTATGGTTAAACAAAATGTGACTTAACTATAATCACACAAATTGTTTTACTTGTTTATATTACAAATACTTCAATTACTTTCACAATTCTGGGTTATTAAGTATGGAATCCTATTTTATAGCAATTTCATTAAGTAACTTCAAACTATGGTGCTAACAGAACTAACAGAAAGTTAACTATAGACCATTTTACAAATTTAAAGAGTCCTTGTAAAATATTTGGTAGGAGAGAATCTTTAACTATTAGCTAAATAATTGTTGGCATTGTGGTGGAGTATTTCTTTGGATGAACTTCCAATTTCATATTCTTGAAGATAATCAATAGTCAAAAATAAATTTTAAAAACAAATATTATTTCATATTCTTAGCTAGATTTCCTAGATTTACTGTGCTATTTTTTATTTTAAATAGTCATTCTTATTTTACTTGTCTTAGCATTTATGAATATCATGTTTATGCCAGCATTAAATGTTTGGTATAATTTTATATTGCTTATGTCAACACAGTTATATCTAGAACCTTATTTTACTATGATTTTAGTATAAAAATTGAATTTGTAATAGACGGTATACTGCAATACTTATACAATACTTGAATTGTGTTTCAAAGTACTGATATTTAATCTCTAAGCACAAAAGCAAAATAGCTTTTCTCTGAACGGTGCTAACTCTATATCACGTTTGTTATTTTCCATTATTTTCCTTACAAAGCAATTTTAATGATAGATGAGGTAGAAGAATGCAAACTCTACAACTTTTTGCGTTTCTATATTTCTGTTAGAACATTATCGTTTTATCATAAAGATGAGTATGTACATGTATTTTTGTAATCATTCTTATAGATAATATGATTGAGCCACTTGCTCCAGATTGTTCTATAACCAAATGAGGTCCTTATCAACAACCTACTAAGGTTATCTCTTCTTGAGTCTCAACTGGAGTCTTGAACTATTATCTGGTCTCCTTCAACTTTTGAGTTCTGAATTTAAACCTCTTTATCGCTCTAATAAAGAGATTACTGAAATCTTTGACAGCTTGTTAGCCACCCAGCTGTTTCTTCTTTGTTTATTTTTTGCTTTGGATCTTAGCCTCTTAAACTGAACATAGACGGTTTACGATTTGACAAATTCCTTGAGAATATATTGTACACAGAATTTGGGGCTTGCTTAAATTTGAACTTACAGTCTGAGACTTCTAGGCAGCCCAAATTCCAACTTATCTCCCCCAATCTCAGATCTCAGCGAGATCTCTGCAAGTCACTGGACTCAGGTTTATCCTAAACCTTTATTCTCTGTACTGTGAATTAATAAATAACCCAAGGAAACAGCAGTGGTAGAACTAAGGTTCACTTTGTTGTGTTTCTCTTGTTTACGGGATTTTTTATCCACTGCACCCTGACTGACTTAGTCATTTTTCAGTGCCTTTCAACAATTGTTTTATGTATTTTATACACTCTTTATAGTTGTTTTATGTTGTGGTTTAGTATAATGAAGTACTTTAGAATGTTAGAAATAGAAACCCTTAAATAGTAATTGAATTCCTAGATTGACTAAGTTAATTTAGCTTTCATTAATTTTGATTTTATTATCAAAGAGTAATAAAAATGTTAGGGCACTGACATGTATTTAAACAACAAGAAAATGAAAACTGCAGGAAAGTAGCCATAATAAGTAGCACAATAGCCAGTTTTCGCAAATTTATCTCCCTCCTTTAATCTTCTTTGACTCCCATTTAGTTCTTATTTGTTTCTTTGCATTTGAAAAAATAAAATCATTCCTTTCCTTCAAGTCATTCATAATTTTTTTTTTTTTTTTTCCTGACTGGTAAGGGGGTTGCAACCCTCAGCACAGTGTGGTCCGCACCATGCTCAGCCAGTGAGCGCACCGGCCATCCCTATATAAGATCCAAACCTGTGGCCTCGCGCTACCAGCGCCACACTCTCCCAAGTGAGCCACGGGGCTGGCCCAAGTCATTCATAATTTTTGATAATCTGAAAAGAATACTCACAATGTGCCTCTTACTGGAGGAAGCATATTTATGAAGTAAACCCAATGCCCTTTCATCATAAATATTCCCACGTCCATTTCTAGTGCTCTTGTGGCCCACCATGTTGACTCAGCTAACTTGTCAGAAGGCAACTACTCCCAAGAGGTTTGATTGAACTTTTACGACAACTAGTTTGGCAGGACCACATAATTACCATGCTAATACTTCAAAATTACACAGTAATACTTCACTGAAACACTGGAGAGGGCAAGATTTGAACAAACTCATATATCACAAAACAATTTTGATTATAGTCTATCTTAATATCTTTCTCTAAGTTTCCTTTCCTTCTTTTCCCTAGAAGACAATAAAATTTTTAATAAATCTGAAATCAGTTTAAAACTATTCATTGATCAAAAGCTGTTCTTAGTTACTAGCAACATTCCCAGTAGATACCTTTTGACTGCATGAATCAGTTTAGCTGTTCTTCTACTTGCATAGTTTGATCAAATTATCTAGCTATAATTCCAATATTTATATTTTTTCATAATAAATAAGATTGTACTACAACTAATGCTTAAAGACCCACTCTTTAATGTGAGACTTCATTGAATAATTGTAGAACTTATTTTATTCATCTTAAAACATGTTATTTGCATTCATAAGCAGAGTTCGAAAGCCAAGGCCTTGCCTTTTAATATTTTTCTTCTTGCCATTGTTTCCTAATCACACAAGGGTCTAGAATTTGAACTTTTTAACGTAGATAAAAATTCCTGAGAGATTTCTTTATTTTGTCATAATGTCTTTTTTTTCTTACAATTAGGCAAACTGTTTTTTTAATAAGTATAATTGTTTTATTTATAATTCAAAATCAACAGTCAACATAAAGCTTAATTGATAACCAAAACCTCTAAGCAATAAAATAATTACAAATGGCTTAATTTTTAATTGATTAGTACCTCGTGTTTTTGGAAAACTTAGCAAATTGTTAGAATGAAATCAAATAAAAAGTACTTTACAAAGCTATGTTATTGGAGAAAGTACCATGAAATTAAATTCATATATGCTTTATTTTTAAATTCTGTTATTTCAATCTATTGATTAAGACCACAAAAAATGTTGATTTTTGTAGACAAATAATTAGCATGACATAGAGAAATAAAACTTTTTAGCACAACATGTGAAGTGTCTTCAGAAAATTCATGGAAATATTTGTAGTATCTTTTTATTCTATTTTGCCTTGATCTTTTTATGGTAATCTTTTATAAGCACTATTTTACTTAAGATATAACTTACAGTATTATTAATTGTTCTTCAATTTTATCTTATGGTGCTATTGATGTGTCTTTTAAATTCCTTTGTTGTTTGTTCACCAAACTTACTCTGTCTCACTCTCAGTGTTGCTATAAGATTGAAACAAAAGAAAACAGGTCTATTTTTCAATGGAATTCTAAAATTTAATTCTGAATTTAAACAAAAGATTTATTTTCTTTGATTTAGCAATTGCATTCATTTAAAGACTCTTACAGTTTACTATGTCAAACTTGAAAAAGCTGACTAGACAATACAAATTTGTCTCTTGTTTTGTCTATCTATATATCTACACCCCAGACTGTAAGATAAATGTGAATAGTGGTGACACAGCTAAATAAATTTTGAATTAAAATTGCTAGGAAAACTACACACTATGCAATGAACTTAACTCTAGTACTTTAGCATCCTTTACACTTCTAAAATTGCACTATGTTCTGTGGTGAATAAAACATTTTAAGATTTCATTTGAGGTCCCTTTCCCTGACACTAGATATGTGAGTACTACACATCTGCAGAATGCCTTACATTTTACAAAATTTTGTATAAGTCTAATATAATTGAAGACTCACATTAACTTTATTTTATAGGTGATAAAATATATTCAAATAAATTAAGACTGTTGTGACTAAGGCAGACAAATTGGATGAATTAAGAGGTAGAAAACCATGCAAGCAGAATAAGGTTTATGTGCAAATACTAGGTTGATCACAAGATATCCAGGATGACGAGGCAGGGAGACTATGTTAGATCAGTGGAGGACTTCTGAGCTAAAGGTGAATTCAGTTAGAGGCTGTAAAATGCACTTCCCATTTTCAAAAAGAAATGTGTATTCTAAGTTTAATAACTCAAATACCTCATGATGTTTTGGAAGTTTAGTCAGTGTGGAAGATGGCTCTTGACATATTCTGGTAGCAAGTAATTTGTTTAAAAAACAAAGAAACAAAAAAACAAAACCACAAAGCAAATAAGTGCTGATATAGAAATGCAAGACCTAGTCTTTTGACTGTAATACCACATTCGATTTCTGCCTTAAAAAAAAGTATGTGATGGGTTCCTCCAGACTACTATTTATGATATTTCTATATAAAAAAAAAATGTTCTGTTAAAATTAAAGTAGATCAAAATGAATCTTTAGAGCCATCTGGTCCATTCATTTATAAAGTTAACTCAGCAGTCTGCTGAACAACTTTTATGAATGACACTGGAAATGTAATGATAAAAGCCATAAAAATGTCTATAACCCTAATGGGTTTATAGTCCAGCTACAAGTTTGGTAAACTGGGTAATTGAGTAGCTTGTTAAAATACAGGTTGCTAAATACTGCTTTGGAGATAGCATTGTAGTGGTTTGGGAAATCATAAGTGTGTGACCTAACTCATTTCCTGAGTTGTGTAGAGTTTTGTAGGAAATAGGATTTAAACAATTAAAGAAGACGGAGGAGATGAGGGTGGAAGTGAGCTCTGGGCAGGAGAAACTGCAGAGGTAGTTTCAGACACAGTTTTTGAAAAATCTTGCTAAATTCAGGCAATTGCACATGATTCTTTTTTCTCTGCCTCTTTCTCTCCCTACATTGCCCCCACCCCTCCAATGGATATCTGTTTCTCTAATCACTGTGGTTGGGATTGGGTTGGAATTCACCAGATGTCACTGCCCTTACTCCCTTGGCTTAGGGATGACTTTCCAAGCCATGCTAATTCCATCAGACTCTCTCTCAGAAATGTGAAATTTAAAAGATGCCCAGGGACTTGGCTGAATCATTTGATGGTAGACTCCTGAATATTTGGAGCACAAATTTTTACTACCAAAATCTCTGCTTCTACTCTAATTTTGTTTCCAATATAATGATTATTCATCATCTTCCTTATTTCTAAGAGCTATGCATTAACATGAGAAAGAATGAAAGTTATAATCAATCAAATAGTATTTGTGGCTTGTTATAAAAAAAAATTCTGAAAAGCATGCTAATACTTAGCTGGAGTCAGGCAATAACCAGTTTATGAAGGGAACTTGCTTCCCATGCTTAGGGTTTAGAATTTTAGTTTGTAGAACTAAAGATTACAAATTCAGTTTTCTCCAGAGATAGGAAATTTAAGTGTTTTACAAAATAAAATGAAGGAGAAACAAGAACCTTGATATATCATTCCCCATCTCAAGATATTAAACCACATTATTTAATACTGTCAGCTAGATAAAATATATTGTTATCTTGAATTTACTTATTGATCTTCTATTTTATAACCTTGTATGGTTTATGAGTAAACATTAAATGGGATTAATAGGGAGATCTTTAATCATATTTATTTGGTTGATTAAACATTGCCATATTTATTATAGTTGATTAAACATTAAAAATCCCTTGCAGCTTCTGTTATCAAAGGGTCAAGTCTATTTCCCCAGATTTTAAATCTGGCTGGCTCTGCGACTTGCTCTGATGAATAAAATGAGACAAAAATTATGTTGTGTGAGTTCCAGAACCTAGGATTTAAGGAACCTTTCAGCTCCCACCTTTACTCTCTTGGAATACTTCTACCACCATGTAAGATAGTGTGGGTTAGACTCCTGTTGTGGATTGAATGACTCCCCCCCCAAACTCATCGAAGCTTAAATTGTGTCCCACAAAGTTCCAAGTGTTGGAAACTTGTCCTCCACTGTAACTGCTGAGGGTGGGAAATCCTATTATGACCATTGAAAGGTGAGGCCTGGAAGAGGTGATTAAGTTGATAGTTTAATGATGGTCATGGGAGTAGTTCTGAGGGTCTTAAAAGGAGAACGCACTAGTCTCTCTCTCTGCTCTTCCATTTTCTGCCATGTGAGACCCCTGCATTGCTGTTAAGTCACCACCAGAGATAATTCTCTCCAGATGTGTTCCCTGGACTTTGGACTTCCCAGCCTCCAGAACTGTAAGTAATAAATTTCATTTTCTTACAAATTACCCAGTTCCAGGTATTTTGTTATAAGCAACAGGAATAGACTAATAGAACTATTAAATAATGAAAAATCACATAGAGAAAGGCACAACCATAAGCCAGCATCAGGACTCCTAACATGTGAATGAACACCTTAGTACCTCCAATCTCAGACTGCAACAGCATGTGAGTGACACAGGACAGACCCAGCAAAGAACCAACCTGATGAACCATACTAACCCACAGAATCATAGGAAATAACAAGCCATTACCATTTTAAGCAGCTGAATTTTAGGGTGGTTTGCTGCAAAGCAATAGATAAACGAGACATTTTATTTTTTAGAATGGATTAGAGAGATTGAAACTAAAACAAAAGAAAAAAAAGTTACAACAATCCAGGCAAAAGTGAGACAATAAAATGGTATGGAGAAGAGGCCCAGGTAGTAAAGATATTTTGAATATTCACCATGTTGTAGAACATATGAATACTTTAATACTTATAATTTCTGAATAAAATTTTGTTATATGGACATACCATATTTTATTTATCCATTTATCATTCGATGTGGATATTTGGTTTGTTCACACTTCTTAGCCATTGTTAATAACATTGCTATAAACACTCATGCAAATATTTGTGTGTACATATGTTTTATTTTCTCTTGGATATATACTTAGGAATGGAATTCTTGGGTCATATAGTAACTCTATGTTTAGCTTTTTGAGGTTCAGATTGCTTTCCAAAGTGCCTTTATCATTTCACATTTCACTAGCATCATATGAGGATTTTGATTTCTCCACATCTTTGCTAACACTTGTCATATGTGTCCTTTTTAACTTTCTTTTTAATTATAGCCATACATAGGTGTGAAGTGCTATCTCATTGTGGTTTTCATTTGCATTTATCTAATATCAATGACGTTGACTATTTTTCCATGTGCTTATTGTCCATCTGTTTATATTTTTTGGAAAAATAGATATTCACATTGTTTACCCATTTTTAATTGCTGTATTTGCATATTTACTATTGAATTGTCAGAGTTCAAGATGCAAGTCCCTTATCAGATTTATAATGTGCAAATTTCTTCTCAACTTCTGTAAGTTATGTTTGTACTGTCTTGATGGTATCCTTTGAAGAACCAATGTTTTTAATTGGAAGATGCCCACTTACATTGAGGAGGCCACCAATTCCTGTGCTAATCTCTTACAGAAACACCCTCACAGACACATCCAGAAATAATATTTAACCAAATATCCGGGCACCTTGTGGCCCAGTCAAATTTGACAGATAGAATTAACCACCATAGTATTGAAATCTTCAATCATTTTTTTTTTAATTGTCTCCCTTAAATTCTATTATATTTTTCTTCATGTACTTTGGGGCTCTGTTGTTAGGTGCATATGTGTTTATAATCGTTATATATTGTGATTAATTGATATTTTTATCAGTACATAATGCTCTTATTTATCTCTTAAATATTTATTGTTCAAATTATATTACTGTTTGACATTAGCATAGTCACTTCAACTTTCTTATGGTTGGTGTTGGCATCTTTTTGCTTTCAACCTGTTTGTATGTTGTTGTCTAAAACATGTATATCTTGTAGACAGCATATAGTTGCACCATATTTTTTTTTAAGGCAGCCTGGCAATCTCTGCATTTACATTCAATATTTTTATTCATACACCTTAATGTCATTATTCATATAATTGAATTTACAACAGCTGATTAACTTTTTTCTATATGTCTTGTATCATTTTTGTGGCTGTTGTTTCTCTATTCCTCTTCACTGCTTTCCTTTATAACATCTTAATTTCTTATTTTTTTAAAATAATTTTATGGAGCTATTTTATTGAATGTTCTAGGAGAGAAAAAGTGATATCTTTTCTTTACCCATTGCAAGGTTATGGCTGACACCCTTATAACAAAAGACAGATTGACAATAGAAAAACTTAATAAATTTATTCTACCAAAGTTTTGCTTGACATGGGGGCCTTCAAAAAGGATGACCCAAAGACCCAGGGAAAACTGTGTATTTTTATGCTTAGGATTGATGAAGAATGGACAGCTGTGTAGACGTATGATTGGACAAAAAGAACATGATCTAAGGCCGAGCCTGTGGCGCACTCGGGAGAGTGCGGCGCTGGGAGAGCGGCGATGCTCCCGCCATGGGTTCGGATCCTATATAGGAATGGCCGATGCACTCACTGGCTGCGTGCCGGTCACGAAAAAGACAAAAAAAAAAAAAAAAAGAACATGATCTAATGCTCATAAACTGTCAAAAACTTAGCAAGGCCTGCTCATCCAGAGTCTTCTCTGTGTCTCTGTCTTCATTCCTTTCTTCTAGGTATAGGGCAAGCCAATTGTCACATGAGGCTCTACAGGAGAAAAGGGAGGGATAATTCATTTTATGGCCTCAAGGATGCAAAGGAGAATAAGGTCATATAGTGACCTTTCTGCTTATGACAAAGTGCCATATTTAGGGGTATTGTGTTCTGAGCCCCAACAGTGGTCAAGGGTTTACCATATTCATCTTAATTTATTAGAGTGTACTTTAGATTCATACTAACCTAACTGCAGTGAGAAATCAAAATGTAGAAGCCTTACTCTTATAGATTTATTCCTTCTCTCTCCTTTTTGTGTTATCACTGCTGTGCATATTACATCTACATATGTTACAAATTCTATAATATATTGTTATAATTATGAGCTTATAAAATGGTATTTTTAAAGAAACTAAAATAAGAAAAAAGGCCAATATGTATTTTTCGAATTTGTTATAATAATCTTCCTATCCAAAATTTTTGGTTTTCTCTTTTTGTTCTCCTGTCATTCTTGGATGACAGTGCTTTTAGCAGTAATCTCTTTGATTATTCCCCTGATCTCTCTCTGTTAAGCTGTCTGCATCATACCTAGTTGTATTATACCCAGCTGTTGGGTATAATAAAAAAATGTTAGGCTCTATTAAGTGCTGGCTATCTTATCTATTGTTTTCAAAAATGTCCCAGAGTATTAATTGTTCCACAGTCTGAACCAAATAAATTCTGACTCCATCATTATTGTAGATTAGGCCAGTCAAAAACTGAGGCTAGTCTTTGAGGTTTCTTCTGACCCCATTACACAATTTCTCATCTGTTTCTTTCCCTAATTCTCTCTGTAAGCCATCTGGCCTGAGGTTTAGCTGGTTGCTCTCTTGAAGCTATCATGACTTTTTAGTTGCTTTGGACCCAAATCTCCATTGTTAAGAGTACTCTTAGACTTGAACTTCCTTACACTGTTTTTCAACTAAAGTTCATTCATTTGGGGAGAGTATTTGAGCTCTGTTTTCTTATAGCCTGCCTCTTCACCCAGGGCAACATCTCTGAGCTACTGCTCTAGGAATGGGGGTGGGAAGGTGGTCTGCTCCTCCCAATGGAGCTTTACAAACATGTTGCAAGGCAAAGGTGTAGCCTCTTATCTTTCTGGTATAAAATCTCTGCCTTATGAGTGATCTGGATGGAGATAAACTGGGCCCCAATATTCTCTGTCTGCCATATCCAATAGAGCTTATGCTCTGATCCATGGGTCTAGGTGGAGAAAAGAAGCAGAAGATTTCTTGCCACACTTGCCTAGAATTTAATCTCTTCACCAAAAACTGCAGAGATGAGAAATGTTGGATTTTTGCTCTTCCTGACTACCAGCTGGGGAAAGAGAAAGCCCGTTTTCATGGCCACAGCAACCAGAATGGAGTTTACATAATGTTGCACTGGGAGAAGAGAAGGTGTGTTGGGTTATGGCTCAAGTGCCACAGACTTTCTCTGTTTTTACCAATATTTAATATATTCAACAGTGTCTTTAGTTGGTTCTATTGCTTCAAGATAATTTCCAGAGACTTTATTTTTTTACTTTATTTATTTATTTATTTATTTATTTATTTATTTTTAATTTTCACTAGGTAGGGTTGTTTCACTGGGTGTGGTTCCATGGAGCTCTGGATACTGACATTTTCTTCCCAAAGTCCATCTTCACAGTGTGATTTTAAAAATTATATATACACATATAAAATATGCCCTGGTTTGCTGATGCTTAAGAGATAAATCTTGGCTGGAAGTACAAACATGGCAATTTAGTCATGGGAGAGATTAGATCAAATAAAAAGTCAGCAGTATCAGGTAGCCATGGAAGAGTCTTGTCCCCAAATTATAACTAGCAAAAAATCTTCAAAAATTCTGTTTGCCTACTCTTGCTTTTTTCCCTCTAATCTTCTTTCTATAGTCAGCATTCATTTGCAATGCTGTCCAAACTTTCATATTTTATACTCCACATGAGAGCTAAATGATTTTCATGATATTCTCTTAGAGGAACTCACTTGTCAATGATAGCCAAAAAAATAACCTAGGAAAACATCTGCTCATCAGAATTTTGAATATGTTTCTCATCAAATTACAAAATGAACACTATTAAGACCTCCCAGTTATGTTTACAACAATGAAATAAAAATAGAATGCTAAATATAAGATGTGTACATGTATAAATATAGTTGTCCTGATATGTTTTAGTTCTGGCTTCATGGAAAATACTAATATAAAATGGTAGGTATGTTTAAAAAATGGTGATCACATCACTTTAGTCAGTCCTAGAGTTTAAATAACAGCCTCAAGCAGTAAAAGCTATGTCTCAAAAACTGTGATCCAGCTGCAGCCTTTCTTATAATGGACTCTGCAATAATATGACTTTCATAAATATTATAGTAACAGCTTCACCTTGAAGCAGTTGAATTTAACAACATAAGTTAATGGAGAAATAAAAAAAATGCTGTCATATCTGTATTGTGTTATGCCTACAGGGTTCAAATAAAATGAGATTAAAACACTGAAAGTTCAAGATATTCTGGCCACTTATTATCAAGGTATTCAATAAATACTGTCAACCCCAACATCGTATATTGGGGACAATAAGATAGCTTTCCAGGTGTGTGCATAAAATTACAAATAAAGAATATGAAAGACATACAAAAAAAATCAACTGTTTTTGAACACTGTGGAAAAAAATATTTCTGTAATATAATTAAAAATTTATTTTCAGGGTAATGATTGAGTAGCTCCTATTAGATCACCCAGTACTTCCTGCAAAGAACTATGAATTATTAAAAAATAACATAACCAATTGAAGGCACTGTAGAATGAACAAAAGCAGGCAGATACTGGCAAAGTGTTGTCCCTTGTCAGAGGAAAATGTACTACATGAATTGCCAATTTATATAATTTTTTGCTGTAGCGAGAGCTCCAATCATGCCATATGGTCTTGTCAAATCACAAACAGAGACACTGTAGTCTTCTTTCGAGGACCAAAGGACTGAGTTTGGGATGCCAGAAGAAAGGATAAACTTTGAAAAAAAAGAGAACCATAGAGAAAACCCAATTCTTTGCATAGACTCTGCCCACACCTCTGGCTTATTTCCGAGATATGCATGGACACTTATATTCCAAGAAGTACAAATCAGGCTAAAATAATTGACCTGAGATTTTAGATTATAGTGTGAGTGCAGCCTATTAACTGCCTAATTTAAAAAAAAGAAAGAAAAAGAAGATAATTATTTTTAGAAAACATAACAGAATCCAGAGTCTCCAAACTATATTATTCATAATATCAGGGATACAATTCAAAATTTCTATGCTTGTGAAGAAACAGCAAATTTCACCCACACTCAAAAAGAAGGATAATAAATAGAAACCAACCTAGTGGTAAATTAAATTTTGGAATTAGGACACCAAAAACTATGGTTGAAGACATAAAGGAAAATGTTAGTTGTAAAAGAAAAGTAGAAATGAAAGAACTGAAAGACACAATATAGGAAATTACGATAAAAAATTACATGAATAGTGACATTAATGTGCATAAATTTTAAAAAATTCAATGTAAAGGCTTAGATTTCCAGGCTGACTACAGAAAAATAGGGTTAAATTATATGCTGGTTCTATCAGTAGATCAACAAAATTGAGAAACCTTTAGCTAGATGAACCAAGAAAAATAGAAAAAGACTGAAATTACTAAAATCAGTAATGACAGTGGGGACATAAAAAGGATTATAAGAGAGTACTATAAAAAATTGTACACCAACAAATTGTATAACCTAGATGAAATGAACAAGTTGATAGAGACATAGAACCTAGCAAGAAAGACTAGAAAATCTGAATAGACTAATAATTCGTAAGGAGATTGACTTAGTAATCAAAAATCTCTCAGAAGAAAAAATGCAAAAGAAAGAGGAAAAAACTAAATCTTATCACCACAAAAAGTCAAATCATAATGACAGTGTAATAATTTCCCAGCTTTGTTTCTGATTTTAGTAATTTCAGCCTTCTCCCTTTTTTTCTTGGTCAGTCTAGAGAAAAATTTGCAAATTTTGTTGATCTTTGTAAAGAAAGAAATAGCCCTAGACCTGATAAGTCCTCTGGTGAATTTTACCAACTGTGTGAAGAAGAACGAACACTAATTCTTCTCAAAGTTTTCCCCCAAATTTAAGCAGAACACTTCCTAATTTTTATTCTATGAGACCAGCATTTCTCTGATATCAAAGCTAGACTAAGACATTGCAAGCAAAGAAAATTACAAACCAATATCCCATATGAACATAATATAAAAAACCTCAACACTATACTAGCAAACTGAATTTCGTGTCATATTAAAAGTAGTGTACACCATGAATAAGTGAGATTTATTCCTGGAATGCAAGGGTGATTCAACATGAGAAAATCAATCAGTGTAATACACCACATTAACTGAATGAAGAAAAAACAATATATAATTATTTCAATTGTTGCTGAAAAATCATCTGACAAAATTCAATACACTTTTAAGATAAAAATACCCAACAGTGTAGGAATAGAAAGAAACTACCTCAACATAATGAAACCATACATGAAAAATCCACCATAAATATACTCACTGGTGAAAGACTACGAGTTATTCCTCTAAGATTATGAACAGGGCAAGGATGAACACTTTTGCCACTTCTATTTAACATGAAAGTTTTACTCAGAGAAATAAAGCAAGAAAAAGAAATAAAAGGCATCCAAATTAGAAAGCAAAATTATCTCTGTTTGCAGATAATGCAATCTTACATGTAGAGAACCCTAAAGATTGTATGTACACACAGCAAAAAGTAATTTAGACTAATAAATGAACTCAGCAACATAGTATACAAAGTCAACAAACAAAAATTAGTCATATTTTTATACAATAAACAATCTGAAAAGAAAATTTTAAAAACAATGTTGAATATACTAATTATCTTGATTTGGGTATCACATATTGCACACAGGTAATAATATTCAACTCTGTACCCCACAGAAATGTACAACCAACTATGTTCCAGTAAGATAAAATTAAATTAAAAAATCAAAGTATAAAAAAGAAAATTGTAAAAACAATTGTATTTAAATAACATCAAAAAATATTTAGGAATTAACTTAATCAAGAAGGTGAAAGGCTTGTACAATAAGAACTACAAAACATTGCAGAAAGATAAACAGAGAAGACATAAATATATTAAAATGTATTCTGTGATCATAAATTGGAATACTTAATATTGTTAAGACGTCCATACTCCTTAAAATGACCTACAGATTAAATTCAATCACTTGATAATGGTTTACCAAAATTATGTGATTTTGATAAATCCTAACAATGCTTTTTTGCAAAAATAGAAAAACCTATTCTAGAATTCATATGAAATCTCAAGGGACCCCATATAGCCAAAAAAAAAATATTGGAGGGTTGTACACTTTCTTATTTTAAAACTTACCACAAAGCTACAGTAATCAAAGCAGTGTGGCACTGGCATAAACACATATCAATATATAGACCAATAAGATAGTATAGAGCATCCATAAATAATCTCTTGTAAATGTGGTCAAATGGTCTTTAGCAAGATTTCCACAACTGTTTGATGGAAAAAGACTATTTTTTTAAAAAATGATGCTGGGAAAACTGCATATCCACATGCAAAATACTGAAGTTCATCTGTTAACTAACAACATTCTCAGAAATGAACTTGAAATGGATCACAGACCTAACTGTAAAAAATAAGACTATACAGGTTTTAGAAGAAAACATAGGAAAAAATCTTCATGACATTGGATTTGACAATGATATCTTGAATATTACACTAATGGCATAGGCAACAGAAGAAAAAAGACAAATGGACTTCACAATAACTTTTAAAAATGTGTATCCAAATATACCATCAACACAGTGAAAAGGCAACCCACAGAATGGGTGAAATATTTTCAAATTATATATCTGTTAAAAGATTAATGTCCAGAATATATAGAGCACCCCTAAAACTCAACATGAACAAGAACAAGATCAATAAGAACAACAACAAAAACCTGATTCAAAAATAATCAAAGGATTTGAATAGTCATTTCTCCAAAGAAGATATACAAGAGAGCACATAAAAAGATTTTAAGTATCACTAATAATTAGGGAAATAAAATAAAAACTACAGTGAGATACTACCTCACAACCATTAGGATGACTAACATAAAAAAAATAGAAAATAAGTTTTGGTGAAAAATTAGAGTAATGAGAACACTTGTGCACTGTGGGAATGTAAAATGATACAGTGCTGTGGAAAACAGTAAGGTAATTCCTCAAAAAATTAAACATAGAATCACCATATAATCTAGGAACTCCACTGCTGGGTATATACCTTCAAGAATTGAAAGCAGTGTCTCAAAGAGATACTTGTGTACTTGTGTTCATAGCATTATTCATAATAGCTAAAATGTGGAATCAACATAAATTCTGTTGAAGCATGACTAAATAAGCAAAATGTGGCATATATGTATATAGAACAGGATATATAATGGTGGTGACCAGGGACTGGCAGGGAGGAGAAATGGAGAGTTAGCATTTATTTAGTATAGAGAGCAGTTTTACAAGATGAAAAGAGTCTGGAGATGGATGATGGTAATGGTTGTAGAACATTATGAATGTATTTAATACTGTTTAACTGTACACTTAAAAATGGTTAAAATAGTCAATTTTATGTTTCTTATATTTTACCACAATGAAAAATAGAAAAAAAAGGTAAATCAAAAAGAAAATAATAAAACATTCAAATGTGAGTAATGAAAACTGCATTAATAAAAGTAATAATGTAGCAAAAGTATACTTACATGTTTTTAAACTTTGAATAATAGTTGGGGTAGAAATAAAGTGAACATTCTTCTTTATACAATGCAGGATGTTTAAATTTTACATCACTTCCCATCAATTGTTTTAATTATATCTGAGATATTCTTTATGTGACATTTTTTTTTTATTTTTATTTTATTTTTTTTAAATTTTATTTTGTCGATATACATTGTAGCTGATTATTGCTCCCCATCACCAAAACCTCCCTCCCTTCTCCCTCCCCCCTCCCCCCCAACAATGTCCTTTCTATTTGCTTGTTGTATCAACTTCAAATAATTGTGGTTGTTATAACTTCTTCCCCCCCCCCGTTGGTGTGTGTGTGTGTGTATGTGTGTGTGTGAATTTATATATTAATTTTTAGCTCCCTCCAATAAGTGAGAACATGTGGTATTTCTCTTTCTGTGCCTGACTTGTTTCACTTAATATAATTCTATCAAGGTCCATCCATGTTGTTGCAAATGGCAGTATTTCATTCGTTTTTATAGCTGAGTAGTATTCCATTGTGTAGATGTACCACATTTTCCGTATCCACTCATCTGATGATGGGCATTTGGGCTGGTTCCAACTCTTGGCTATTGTAAAGAGTGCTGCGATGAACATTGGAGAACAGGTATACCTTCGACTTGATGATTTCCATTCCTCTGGGTATATTCCCAACAGTGGGATGGCTGGGTCGTATGGTAGATCTATTTGCAATTGTTTAAGGAACCTCCATACCATTTTCCATAGAGGCTGCACCATTTTGCAGTCCCACCAACAATGTATGAGAGTTCCTTTTTCTCCGCAGCCTCGCCAGCATTTATCGTTAATAGTCTTTTGGATTTTAGCCATCCTAACTGGGGTTAGATGGTATCTCAATGTGGTTTTTTTTTTTTTTTTTTTTTTTTTTTTAATCTTTCTTTTTTTTTTTTTTTTTTTTAAATTTTATTTTGTCGATATACATTGTGGCTGATTATTGCTCCCCATCACCAAAACCTCCCTCCCTTCTCCCTCCCCCCCTCCCCCCAAACAATGTCCTTTCTGTTTGCTTGTCATATCAACTTCAAATAATTGTGGTTGTTATATCTTCTCCCCCCCCCGTTTGTGTGCGTGTGTGTGTGTGTGTGTGTGTGTATTTATATATTAATTTTTAGCTCCCACCAATAAGTGAGAACATGTGGTATTTCTCTTTCTGTGCCTGACTTGTTTCACTTAATATAATTCTCTCAAGGTCCATCCATGTTGTTGCAAATGGCAGTATTTCATTCGTTTTTATAGCTGAGTAGTATTCCATTGTGTAGATGTACCACATTTTCCGTATCCACTCATCTGATGATGGGCATTTGGGCTGGTTCCAACTCTTGGCTATTGTAAAGAGTGCTGCGATGAACATTGGGGAACAGGTATACCTTCGACTTGATGATTTCCATTCCTCTGGGTATATTCCCAACAGTGGGATAGCTGGGTCGTATGGTAGATCTATCTGCAATTGTTTGAGGAACCTCCATACCATTTTCCATAGAGGCTGCACCATTTTGCAGTCCCACCAACAATGTATGAGAGTTCCTTTTTCTCCGCAGCCTCGCCAGCATTTATCGTTCAGAGTCTTTTGGATTTTAGCCATCCTAACTGGGGTTAGATGGTATCTCAATGTGGTTTTGATTTGCATTTCCCGGATGCTGAGTGATGTTGAGCATTTTTTCATATGTCTGTTGGCCATTTGGATATCTTCCTTAGAGAAATGCCTACTTAGCTCTTTTGTCCATTTTTTAATTGGGTTGCTTGTTTTCTTCTTGTACAGTTGTTTGAGTTCCTTATATATTCTGGATATTAATCCTTTGTCAGATGTATATTTTGCAAATATTTTCTCCCACTCTGTTGGTTGTCTTTTAACTCTTTTAATTGTTTCTTTTGCTGTGCAGAAGCTTTTTAGTTTGATATAATCCCATTTGTTTATTTTTCCTTTGGTTGCCCGTGCTTTTGGGGTCGTATTCATGAAGTCTGTGCCCAGTCCTATTTCCTGAAGTGTTTCTCCTATGTTTTCTTTAAGAAGTTTTATTGTTTCAGGGTGTATATTTAAATCCTTAATCCATTTTGAGTTGATTTTAGTATACGGCGAGAGGTATGGATCAAGTTTCATTCTCCTGCATATGGATATCCAGTTATCCCAGCACCATTTGCTGAAGAGGCAGTCCCTTCGCCACTGAATAGGCTTGATGCCTTTGTCAAAGATCAGCTGACAGTAAGTGTGTGGGTTGATTTCTGGATTCTCTCTTCTATTCCATTGGTCAGTGTGTCTGTTTTTATGCCAGTACCATACTGTTTTGGTTATTATAGCTTTGTAGTATAGCTTAAAGTCAGGTAGTGTTATGCCTCCAGCTTTATTTTTTTTGCTGAGCATTGCTTTGGCTATGCGTGGTCTTTTATTGTTCCATATAAATGTCTGGATAGTTTTTTCCATTTCTGAGAAAAATGTCTTTGGAATTTTGATGGGGATTGCATTGAATTTGTATATCACTTTGGGTAGTATGGACATTTTCACTATGTTGATTCTTCCAATCCAAGAGCATGGGATATCTTTCCATCTTCTTGTATCCTCTCTAATTTCTCTCAGCAGTGTTTTGTAGTTCTCATTATAGAGATTTTTCACCTCCTTGGTTAACTCAATTCCTAAGTATTTTATTTTTTTGGTGGCTATTGTAAATGGGCAGGCTTTCTTGATTTCTCTTTCTGCATGTTCACTATTGGAGAAAAGAAATGCTACTGATTTTTGAGTGTTGATTTTGTATCCTGCTACTGTGCTGAAATCATTTATCAATTCTAGCAGTTTTTTTGTAGAGGTTTTAGGCTGTTCGATATATAGGATCATGTCATCTGCAAACAGGGACAGTTTGACTTCATCTTTTCCAATCTGGATGCCCTTTATTTCCTTCTCTTCTCTGATTGCTCTGGCTAGTACTTCCAACACTATGTTGAATAGGAGTGGTGAGAGTGGGCATCCTTGTCTAGTTCCTGTTCTTAAAGGAAAAGCTTTCAGCTTTTCCCCATTCAGGATGATATTGGCTGTGGGTTTGGCATATATGGCTTTAATTATGTTGAGATACTTTCCCTCTATACCTAACTTATAGAGGGTCTTTGTCATGAATGAGTGCTGAACTTTATCAAATGCTTTTTCAGCATCTATAGAGATGATCATATGGTCCTTGTGTTTGAGTTTATTAATATGGTGTATAACATTTATTGATTTGCGTATGTTGAACCAACCTTGCATCCCTGGGATGAATCCCACTTGATCGTGATGAATAATTTTTCGTATGTGTTGCTGTATTCTGTTTGCTAGTAATTTAGTGAGGATTTTTGCATCTATATTCATCAGGGATATTGGCCTGTAGTTTTCTTTTTTGGTTATATCTTTACCTGGTTTTGGTATCAGGATGATGTTTGCTTCATAGAATGAGTTTGGGAGATTTGCGTCCGTTTCAATCTTTTGGAATAGTTTGTAAAGAATCGGTGTCAATTCCTCTTTGAATGTTTGGTAAAATTCTGCTGTGAATCCATCTGGTCCTGGGCTTTTCTTTGTTGGGAGCCTTCTGATAACAGCTTCAATCTCCTTTATTGTTATTGGTCTGTTCAAATTTTCTACGTCTTCACGGTTCAGTTTTGGGAGCTTGTGTGTGTCCAGAAATTTATCCATTTCCTCCAGATTTTCAAATTTGTTGGCGTATAGTTGTTTATAGAAGTCTCGAATGATTCCTTGTATTTCAGATGAATCAGTTGTAATATAGCCTTTTTCATTTCTAATTTTTGTTATTTGAGTCTTCTCTCTTCTTTTTTTTGTTAGCCATGCTAATGGTTTGTCAATTTTATTTATCTTTTCAAAAAACCAACTTTTTGATTCGTTGATCTTTTGAATTGTTTTTTGGTTTTCAATTTCATTCAGTTCTGCTCTGATCTTAATGATTTCTTTCCGTCTGCTAACTTTAGGTTTGGATTGTTCTTGTTTTTCTAGTTCTTTAAGGTGAAGTGTTAGGTTGTTCACTTGCCATCTTTCTATTCTTCTGAAGTGAGCGTTTAATGCAATAAATTTTCCCCTCAATACTGATTTTGCAGTATCCCACAGGTTTTGGTATGATGTATCATTGTTTTCATTAGTTTCAATAAATTTTTTGATTTCCTGCTTGATTTCTTCTTGGACCCATATGTCATTAAGTAGAATGCTGTTTAATTTCCATGTGTTTGTATAGTTTCCAGAGGTTCGTTTGTTATTAATTTCTAGTTTTAATCCATTGTGGTCTGAGAAGATACATGGGATAATTCCAATTTTTTTGAATTTATTGAGACTTGATACGTGACCTAATATGTGATCTATCCTGGAGAATGATCCATGTGCTGATGAGAAGAATGAATATTCTGAGGTTGTTGGGTGGAATGTTCTGTAGATATCTGCCAATTCCAATTGGTCTAGAGTCTTGTTTAGATCTTGTGTTTCTCTACTGATTCTTTGCCTAGATGATCTGTCTAATCTTGACAGTGGGGTGTTCAGGTCCCCTGCTATTATGGTATTAGTGTCTATTTCCTTCTTTAGGTCTAATAGAGTTTGTTTTATAAATCTGGCTGCTCCAACATTGGGTGCATACATATTTATGATTGTTATGTCTTCTTGATGGATCAGTCCTTTTATCATTAAGTAGTGTCCCTCATTGTCTCTTTTTATGGTTTTTAGTTTAAAGTCTATTTTGTCAGATATAAGAATAGCTACTCCAGCTCGTTTTTCTTTTCTGTTTGCATGGTAAATCTTTTTCCATCCTTTCACTCTTAGTCTGTGTGAATCTTTATGGGTGAGGTGGGTCTCTTGTAGACAGCATATAGTTGGGTCCTGCTTTTTGATCCAGTCAGCCAGTCTGTGTCTTTTAATTGGGGAATTTAAGCCTTTTACATTAAGAGTTGTTATTGAAAGGTGTTGATTTATTCCTAGCATTTTATTGGTTGTTTGCTTGTCTTAAGTGTCTTTTGTTCCTTGCTTTCTGATTTACTGTTTGTTTTCTGTGTTTGTTGGTTCCTTAGGTTGTAGATAGTGTTTTTGTTAGCTTGTTTTCTCTTCATGAATGCCATTTTTATTATACTAGTGGGTTTAGATTTTTCTTGGGTTTTTATGGCAGTGGTAGTTATTTTTCAGGAACCAAACCCAGTACTCCCTTGAGGATTTCTTGTAAGGGTGGTCTTGTGGTAGTGAACTCCCGCAGTTTTTGTTTGTCTGAGAAATATACTATTTGCCCCTCATTTCGGAAGGATAGCCTTGCAGGGTAGAGTATTCTTGGCTGGCAATCTTTGTCTTTTAGTATTTTGAAAATATCATCCCATTCCTTTCTAGCTTTTAGGGTTTGTGATGAAAAGTCTGATGTTAACCTGATTGGGGCTCCCTTATAGGTGATTTGACGCTTCTCTCTTGCAGCTTTTAAGATTCTCTCTTTGTCTCTGAGTTTTGCCAATTTGACTATGACATGTCTTGGAGAAGGCCTTTTTGGGTTGAATACGTTTGGAGATCGTTGAGCTTCCTGGATCTGAAGATCTGTGATTTTTCCTATACCTGGGAAGTTTTCTGCTACTATTTTGTTGAATATGTTTTCAATGGAATCTCCATTTTCCTCCCCTTCTGGAATACCCATGACTCGGATATTTGATCGCTTATGGTTGTCTGATATCTCTCTCAGATTTTCTTCAATGTCCTTGATTCTTTTTTCTTTCTTTTTGTCTGCTTGTGTTATTTCAAACAGCCCATCTTCAAGTTCAGAGGTTCTCTCTTCAACTTCGACAAGCCTGCTGGTTAAACTCTCCGTTGTGTTTTTTATTTCGTTGAATAACTTCTTCAGTTCACCAAGTTCTGCTACATTTTTTTTCAGGACATTGATTTCCTTGTACATTTCCTCTTTCAGATCCTGTATACTTTTCCTCATTTCATCATGATGTCTAGCTGAGTTTTCTTGTATCTCATTCAGTTTCTTTAGAATTATCACTCGAAATTCCTTGTCAGTTATTTCAAGGGCTTCTTGTTCTATAGGATCTAGAGTTTGAGATTTATTAACTTTTGGTGGTGTACTTTCTTGATTTTTTGTATTTCTGGTATCTTTTTTTTGGTGTTTATTCATTGTGGCCGGGGGTTTCACAGTCCACCGGTTTGAGACTAATGACTAACTAGGATGTTGCTGTGGTTGCCAATTTCGTATGGCTCCCTCCGTGACTGCTCAGTTGGCCTCTAGTGCCTTGTGTGTGTGGTCTTGGGCTTCTCCGGGGAGCCACCTTTCTGGTCAGCTTGGACACTGCTGGGCTGGTGGGTCACGTACCACAGGGTGTGTGATCTCTGTTGAGCTTTCACTTCCTGTGCAGGACTTCTCCCTGTTCCGTGTGCTCTGGCCCAGGCTGTTAGATTGTGCAGTAGCGACCCCACCGGGTGTGTGGTTTTTGTCGAGTCTCCGCCTCCCTGGCCGCACGTCTCCCCACTCTGTGCGCACTGTGCTGGGCTGGGGCGTGTCTTCTGCACCCCTCGTCTAACAGCTGGGCCTTCAAGACCCTGCTCGGCACCGCCTCGCCCAGGAAGTCTACCAGGTTTCTGCTGGGCACAGACGACCGGTCTCTCTGGGTGCCTTTGTAGCACTGTGTAGATCTTTCTCGGGTCTTGTTCACCTTTGTATCCCCCCAGTATAAACCGAATCTAGCGCCCACCTGCAGCCTGGTCTCCGGCAGGTTCAAGCGGACCTGGAAACTCTCCTACCATACTATTCCCAACCAGAAATTCGTTAGGTTTTTTTCCAAACTGGTGGCTGCACAGATGGTATCTGCCTCCCAGTAACAGGGAGTTTACCTGGGGCCGGAGTCCAGGGTATGGTGGAGTGACAGTCGGCCCGCCCGTACTTCCTTGCCCTCCCGAAACTGGCCCGGGACGCCCTCCACCACCAGCCCCGCCAGAGAACCGTGGAGGGAGTGGGAGCCAAGCCCGGTCCGCAGGCTCCGGAAAGCCTGGCGCCAGGCCAGCAAGTGGGAGGGCTCAGTGATGGCCGAGCAGGGCGGAGCTGCCCGCACCTGGGAAAATGGAGGCAGCACCGGCGGTGAGTGGGCTGGTGGTGCAGGCGGGAGCCGCGTGGGCATCCACCCCCTTAACAGAGCTGTGCCAGGGATCACTCACAGTGCTGTGCCAGGTCGGGTGCTCGCTCTGTCTCTGGTTTGCCGCCTTTCCCAGTTCTCGGCCGCTGCCGCCTCGGGCTGTTCAGTCGCGGCGCGGCTCGGGCGCTCCCAGGAATCTTCTTTAATGCCGGCCTGAAACCCCGAATCCTGAATAGGGCAGCTGGCCGCCTTCAGCACGGCCCCGGCCTCCGGGATCCTGGCTGCATCCACAGCAGCCCTGGCGCCGTGTTCCCTGTTTCGAGACTCACTTTTGCAGGTAAGAAACAGTTCTTTTCCTGCTCCACACTTTAAAGCTGTTGTCTGTAAATGAGGCAGCCTCTCCTGCCGGGGGCAAAGTGGCGGTCACCCCCCACGACCGGTCAGCAGCAGCAGTCCTCCCTTAAGAGATGGCGAGAGGAAGGACCACAATTTTTCCAGCTGCCTGAGTCCCAGTGGCCGCCTTTTCCACCTCAGCTACTCCGCGCCAGCTGCCGCAGCCGCCGCCATCTTCCCGAGAAAAATCAATGTGGTTTTGATTTGCATTTCCCGGATGCTGAGTGATGTTGAGCATTTTTTCATATGTCTGTTGGCCATTTGGATATCTTCCTTAGAGAAATGCCTACTTAGCTCTTTTGCCCATTTTTTAATTGGGTTGCTTGTTTTCTTCTTGTAAAGTTGTTTGAGTTCCTTATATATTCTGGATATTAATCCTTTGTCAGATGTATATTTTGCAAATATTTTCTCCCACTCTGTTGGTTGTCTTTTAACTCTTTTAATTGTTTCTTTTGCTGTGCAGAAGCTTTTTAGTTTGATATAATCCCATTTGTTTATTTTTCCTTTGGTTGCCCGTGCTTTTGGGGTCGTATTCATGAAGTCTGTGCCCAGTCCTATTTCCTGAAGTGTTTCTCCTATGTTTTCTTTAAGAAGTTTTATTGTCTCAGGGTGTATATTTAAATCCTTAATCCATTTTGAGTTGATTTTAGTATACGGTGAGAGGTATGGATCTAGTTTCATTCTCCTGCATATGGATATCCAGTTATCCCAGCAACATTTGCTGAAGAGGCAGTCTCTTCCTCAGTTCATAGGCTTGGTGCCTTTGTCAAAGATCAGATGGGAGTAAGTGTGTGGGTTGATTTCTGGATTCTCTATTCTATTCCATTGGTCAGTGTGTCTGTTTTTATGCCAGTACCATACTGTTTTGGTTATTATAGCTTTGTAGTATAGCTTAAAGTCAGGTAGTGTTATGCCTCCAGCTTTATTTTTTTTGCTGAGCATTGCTTTGGCTATTCGTGGTCTTTTATTGTTCCATATAAATGTCTGAATAGTTTTTTCCATTTCTGAGAAAAATGTCTTTGGAATTTTGATGGGGATTGCATTGAATTTGTATATCACTTTGGGTAGTATGGACATTTTCACTATGTTGATTCTTCCAATCCAAGAGCATGGAATATCTTTCCATCTTCTTGTATCCTCTCTAATTTCTCTCAGCAGTGGTTTGTAGTTCTCATTATAGAGATTTTTCACCTCCTTGGTTAACTCAATTCCTAAGTATTTTATTTTTTTGGTGGCTATTGTAAATGGGCAGGCTTTCTTGATTTCTCCTTCTGCATGTTCACTATTGGAGAAAAGAAATGCTACTGATTTTTGTGTGTTGATTTTGTATCCTGCTACTGTGCTGAAATCATTTATCAATTCCAACAGTTTTTTTGTAGAGGTTTTAGGCTGTTCGATATATAGGATCATGTCATCTGCAAACAGGGACAGTTTGACTTCATCTTTTCCAATCTGGATGCCCTTTATTTCCTTCTCTTCTCTGATTGCTCTGGCTAGTACTTCCAACACTATGTTGAATAGGAGTGGTGAGAGTGGGCATCCTTGTCTAGTGCCTGTTCTTAAAGGAAAAGCTTTCAGCTTTTCCCCATTCAGGATGATATTGGCAGTGGGTTTGTCATATATGGCTTTAATTATGTTGAGATACTTTCCCTCTATACCTAACTTATAGAGGGTCTTTGTCATGAATGAGTGCTGAACTTTATCAAATGCTTTTTCAGCATCTATAGAGATGATCATATGGTCCTTGTGTTTGAGTTTATTAATATGGTGTATCACATTTATTGATTTGCGTATGTTGAACCAACCTTGCATCCCTGGGATGAATCCCACTTGATCGTGATGAATAATTTTTCGTATGTGTTGCTGTATTCTGTTTGCTAGTATTTTAGTGAGGATTTTGGCATCTATATTCATCAAGGATATTGGCCTGTAGTTTTCTTTTTTGGTTATATCTTTACCTGGTTTTGGTATCAGGATGATATTTGCTTCATAGAATGAGTTTGGGAGATTTGCGTCCATTTCAAACTTTTGGAATAGTTTGTAAAGAATCGGTGTCAATTCCTCTTTGAATGTTTGGTAAAATTCTGCTGTGAATCCATCTGGTCCTGGGCTTTTCTTTGTTGGGAGCCTTCTGATAACAGCTTCAATCTCCTTTATTGTTATTGGTCTTTTCAAATTTTCTACATCTTCACGGTTCAGTTTTGGGAGCTTGTGTGTGTCCAGAAATTTATCCATTTCCTCCAGATTTTCAAATTTGTTGGCGTATAGTTGTTTATAGTAGTCTCGAATGATTCCTTGTATTTCAGATGAATCAGTTGTAATATCGCCTTTTTCATTTCTAATTTTTGTTATTTGAGTCTTCTCTCTTCTTTTTTTTGTTAGCCATGCTAATGGTTTATCAATTTTATTTATCTTTTCAAAAAACCAACTTTTTGATTCGTTGATCTTTTGAATTGTTTTTTGGTTTTCAATTTCATTCAGTTCTGCTCTGATCTTAATGATTTCTTTCCGTCTGCTAACTTTAGGATTGGATTGTTCTTGTTTTTCTAGTTCTTTAAGGTGAAGTGTTAGGTTGTTCACTTGCCATCTTTCCATTCTTCTGAAGTGAGCGTTTAATGCAATAAATTTTCCCCTCAATACTGCTTTTGCAGTATCCCACAGGTTTTGGTATGATGTATCATTGTTTTCATTAGTTTCAATAAACTTTTTGATTTCCTGCTTGATTTCTTCTTGGACCCATATGTCATTAAGTAGAATGCTGTTTAATTTCCATGTGTTTGTATAGTTTCCAGAGTTTTGTTTGTTATTAATTTCTAGTTTTAATCCATTGTGGTCTGAGAAGATACATGGGATAATTCCAATTTTTTTGAATTTATTGAGACTTGATTTGTGACCTAATATGTGATCTATCCTGGAGAATGATCCATGTGCTGATGAGAAGAATGAATATTCTGAGGTTGTTGGGTGGAATGTTCTGTAGATATCTGCCAATTCCAATTGGTCTAGAGTCTTGTTTAGATCTTGTATTTCTCTACTGATTCTTTGCCTAGATGATCTGTCTAATATTGACAGTGGAGTGTTCAGGTCCCCTGCTATTATGGTATTAGTGCCTATTTCCTTCTTTAGGTCTAATAGAGTTTGTTTTATAAATCTGGCTGCTCCAACATTGGGTGCGTACATATTTATGATTGTTATGTCTTCTTGATGGATCAGTCCTTTTATCATTAAGTAGTGTCCCTCATTGTCTCTTTTTATGGTTTTTAGTTTAAAGTCTATTTTGTCAGATATAAGAATAGCCACTCCAGCTCCTTTTTCTTTTCTGTTTGCATGGTAAATCTTTTTCCATCCTTTCACTCTTAGTCTGTGTGAATCTTTATGGGTGAGGTGGGTCTCTTGTAGGCAGCATATAGTTGGGTCCTGCTTTTTGATCCAGTCAGCCAGTCTGTGTCTTTTAATTGGGGAATTTAAGCCTTTTACATTAAGAGTTGTTATTGAAAGGTGTTGATTTATTCCTAGCATTTTATTGGTTGTTTGGTTGTCTTAGGTGTCTTTTGTTCCTTGCTTTCTGATTTACTGTTTGGTTTCTTTGTTTGTTGGTTCCTTAGGTTGTAGATAGTGTTTTTGTTAGCTTGTTTTCTCTTCATGAATGCCATTTTTATTGTACTAGCGGGTTTAGATTTTTCTTAGGTTTTTATGGCAGTGGTAGTTATTTTTCAGGAACCAAACCCAGTACTCCCTTGAGGATTTCTTGTAAGGGTGGTCTTGTGGTAGTGAACTCCCGCAGTTTTTGTTTGTCTGAGAAATATACTATTTGCCCTTCATTTCGGAAGGATAGCCTTGCAGGGTAGAGTATTCTTGGCTGGCAATCTTTGTCTTTTAGTATTTTGAAAATATCATCCCATTCCTTTCTAGCTTTTAGGGTTTGTGATGAAAAGTCTGATGTTAACCTGATTGGGGCTCCCTTATAGGTGATTTGACGCTTCTCTCTTGCAGCTTTTAAGATTCTCTCTTTGTCTCTGAGTTTTGCCAATTTGACTATGACATGTCTTGGAGAAGGCCTTTTTGGGTTGAATACGTTTGGAGATCGTTGAGCTTCCTGGATCTGAAGATCTGTGATATTTCCTATACCTGGGAAGTTTTCTGCCACTATTTTGTTGAATATGTTTTCAATGGAATCTCCATTTTCCTCCCCTTCTGGAATACCCATGACTCGGATATTTGAGCGCTTGAGGTTGTCTGATATCTCTCTCAGATTTTCTTCCATGTCCTTGATTCTTTTTTCTTTCTTTTTGTCTGCTTGTGTTATTTCAAACAGCCCATCTTCAAGTTCAGAGGTTCTCTCTTCAACTTTGACAAGCCTGCTGGTTAAACTCTCCGTTGTGTTTTTTATTTCGCTGAATAACTTCTTCAGCTCAGCAAGTTCTGCTACATTTTTTTTCAGGACATTGATTTCCTTGTATATTTCCTCTTTCAGATCCTGTATACTTTTCCTCATTTCATCATGATGTCTAGCTGAGTTTTCTTGTATCTCATTCAGTTTCCTTAGAATTATCACTCGAAATTCCTTGTCAGTTATTTCAAGGGCTTCTTGTTCTATAGGATCTAGAGTATGAGATTTATTAACTTTTGGTGGTGTACTTTCTTGATTTTTTGTATTTCTGGTGTCTTTTTTTTGGTGTTTATTCATTGTGGCCGGGGGTTTCACAGTCCACCGGTTTGAGACTAATGACTAACTAGGATGTTGCTGTGGTTGCCAATTTGGTATGGCTCCCGCCGTGACTGCTCAGTTGGCCTCTAGTGTCTTGTGTGTGTGGTTGCCTCGGGTCTTGGGCTTCTCCGGGGATCCACCTTTCTGGTCAGCTTGTACTCTGCTAGGCTGGTGGATCACGTACCACAGGGTGTGTGATCTCTGTTGAGCTTTCACTTTCTGTACAGGACTTCTCCCCGTTCCGTGTGCTCTGGCCCAGGCTGTTAGATCGTGCAGTGGCGACCCCACTGGGTGTGTGGTTTCTGTCGAGTCTCCGCCTCCCTGGCCACACGTCTCCCCCCTCTGTGCACACTGTGCTGGGCTGGGGTGTGTCTTCTGCACCCCTCGTCTATCAGCTGGGCTTTCAAGACCCTGCTCAGCACTGCCTCGCCCAGGAAGTCTACCAGGTTTCTGCTAGGCACAGACGACCGGTCTCTCTGGGTGCCTTTGTAGCACTGTGTAGATCTTTCTCGGGTCTTGTTCACCTTTGTATCCCCCCGGTATAAACCGAGTCTAGTGCCCGCCTGCAGCCTGCTCTCCGGCAGGTTCAAGCGGACCTGGGAACTCTCCTACCACACTATTCCCAACCAGAAATTCGTTAGGCTTTTTTCCAAACTGATGGTCGCAGAGATGGTATCTGCCTCCCAGTAACAGGAAGTTTACCGGGGCCGGAGTTCAGGGTGTGGTGGAGTGACAGTCGGCCAGCCCGTACTTCCTAGCCCTCCCAACACTGGTCGGGATGCCCCACACCCCCAGCCCCACCAGAGAACCGCGGAGGGAGTGGGGGAGGGAGTGGGAGAGGAGGCCGGCCCGCAGGGTCCGGAAAGCCCCGTGCCAGGCCAAGCAAATGGGCTCAGTGATGGCCGAGCAGGGCGGAGCTGCCCGCACCTGGGAAAATGGAGGCAGCACCGGGGCAGTGAGTGGCCTGGTGGTGCAGGCGGAAGCCGCGTGGGCATCCACCCCCCGAACAGAGCTGTGCCAGGGATCACTCACAGTGCTGTGCCAGGTCAGGCGCTCGCTCTGTCTCTGGTTTGTTGCCTTCCATGTTCTCGGCGCTGCCGCCTCGGGCTGTTCAGTCGCGGCACAGCTCGGGCGCTCCCAGGAGTCTTCTTTAATGCCGTCCTGAAACCTCGAATCCTGAATAGGGCAGCTGGCCGCCTTCAGTGCGGCCCCAGCCTCCGGGATCCTGGCTGCATCCACAGCAGCCCTGGCGCCGTGTTCCCTGTTTCAAGACTCGCTTTTGCAGCTAAGAATCAGTTCTTTTCCTGCTCCACACTTCAAAGCTGTTGCCTGTAAATGAGGCAGCCTCTCCTGCCAGGGGCAAAGTGGCGTTGAGCCCCCACGACCGGCCAGCAGCAGCAGTCCTCCCTTAAGAGATGGCCAGAGGAAGGTCCACAAGTTTCCCGGCTGCCTGAGGCCCAGTGGCCACCTTTTCCACCTCAGCTACTCCGTGCCAGCAGCCGCAGCCGCCGCCATCTTGCCCCAACTCTTATGTGATATTTATATTGCACATATGCACAAAATAAGTTGGTATGTGTTGCAAGGATTATAAGTTACAATCCTTTGGCTCTGAAATCATCACTCCTCACAAATGTAAAACATCTCATTGCCTTCTTATTCTGAATTTTATGCTGCCAGAATGTTAAAAGTATAACCTATTATTCATACATTCCTATAGATACATGTATTTTTTTTCCTTGTTTGAGGTATTTCACTTTATTTTAGTGGAGATAGGAGATGAATTGGTTGTATATTACCTTTATTCCATTGTGGTATGTACATAGAAATGGGTAAGAATAAAAATTTTTTGAGAAAAAATAATCATTATAGAACTCACTGGAGCAAATGA
Source organism: Cynocephalus volans (assembly GCF_027409185.1). Taxonomy (NCBI): domain Eukaryota; kingdom Metazoa; phylum Chordata; class Mammalia; order Dermoptera; family Cynocephalidae; genus Cynocephalus; species Cynocephalus volans. The sequence goes on along the minus strand of NC_084460.1, from coordinate 167,363,309 downwards.
AGAAGTGCACCGTAAGAACTACTCTGTAAAAGTTAGAAGATAAAGTTATATTCAGATTAAAACCTGAGTATTTTATTGCTTCTTGTCAGTGCAAATATTCTCCCATATGAAAGATTGCTTTATCACTTCCATTTCACAGTTCCAAAACAGTCTGTTGTGCAGTGTCAGAAAAACCATGGCTTTGCTGCTCCAAATCTATTCTCATTGAGTATGTCTTGTAATCTTTTATTTTCTCTTGCACACAATTGCTATGCTCTGAGAGTAATTACAGTGGTAAGTGATAATGTTTCTATTACATGTAATTTCATTTGATACTTTGTTCCCTCTTATAAAGAACAGAATGATATATCTTAGACAGAAAACTTTCAACTCCATTTCATGTGCTATTCACAGGAATTTTGAGACATTTGAGAACTCATTCCAGTTAGTTTATGTGTGAAAAACATATTGTTTGCTATTAAAACATAAACTATAAAGGAATATATATATATATACACACACATATAAATATGTTTTACATGGACAAAGACTCTTTCCTTAGCCAAACTTTAGTCAGCCTCCTCTAAGTAAGTCCCTTTTCCTTGTGCCTTGTTCTCAAGAGCAAGAATCATGCTAAGTCAGTTTAGCAAGAATCCCCCATCCTCGATATTGGTCACCCTCCATAACTGACCAGGTTCCTAATCTCCCACCATCTTCCAGGTGATGTCCCATCAAACTGGCCTGTCTTTAGCAAGAATCCTGTTAATCAGTTCAACCAAAATCCTCATTACCCCTGATATTTCCTCTTAGTAATTTTTCATTCACTGACCTCCATTCTGCTCCCTGGCTATAAATCCCCACTTTTCCTTGTTGTATTCAGAGTTGAACCCCATCTCTCTCCCTTACTTCAAAATCTCACTGCAGTAGTTTCTCCTGAATGAAGTCTTCCTTATCAGTTTTTAAAAGTTTCATGAATAATTTATCTTTAACAACACTCAATGTGGAGATATAGACAAGGAATTACACAATTGTAAACATGTTATGACACTGTCAGTACAGGTTGTGAAAAATGATCAGAAAACGTCTTTTAGAAGAAGTGGGTATTATGTGTAAATCTAAAAAATTAGGGCATTTTACACATTTCATATGGGGGAAACTGGATAAACTAGACAAAGAAAAAAATGCTTAAACAAAAGAACAGAATGTATGAAGACCCATAGGTAGAGGGAACACAGAACTTTTCTTTTTTTTTTAATAAGGAATAATCCAGAATGAATGGTCCTAGATTTTGAAAGATAAAGAAAATAAGGCAGAGAAACAAAGAATCACATACTGAAGAATCCTGTAACCATGTAGGAAGGTTAGACACCGTCCTATGAGATATGGAGTCATGGAAGAGGTTTAAGTTGAGGGAGTGCCATTACTGTGGCTGCACTGTGGAGAAGAATTGTTTAGTAGCAAGACCAGAGGCAGGGAGAATAACATGTAGAAAGATGGTGAAGTAAGTAAGAGACTATGGCCACCCAAATTAGTTGCAGTGGGGATGAAGAGAAGTGGAGACATTTGGGAGACATTTATGATATAACACTGGCAGTCTTGCTGATTGATGAAATGCAGATGGGGAGGAAATAGATGTGCTCACAGATAACATTTCTTGGCAAATGAATGTCTGGAGTTGCCTTTCCCTGAAATAAAGAATTTAGTGGAAATGAGTTTGCTCTAATTCGAATCAGAATTATAATTTGAATATATTATGTTCGAGGCATTTGTGAAACATTCACACTCACATGGGTATGTTTCTCTCTGTCAAGCTAGGTCACATACCCCTCTGCTCCATAATGTGTAGGTCCTGAGCAAGGCAGTTGAAAAAAAAATCCAAGTAGCTGCCAGCAATAAAGACATGCTTTAGTCCAGATGTGAGCTCTGCCGCCAGCGGTGCAGAGCAGCTTTTATACTGAAGTACACAATAGTGACAACGAGCCAAGGGGTACCTGGGTGCGCATGCGCACTAAGTCCACTCTTATATAACTTGTTTACAATGGATGTGCTGAATCATACCCAGTGGATATGAGCTGAGAGGGCCTGACTAAACTAACTCCATTTTCCTCACACCCCACCCCTTCAATGTCCCTCGTGGTACAACATACTCGGTCAGAATCTTCTGTGATGTTCCCTTGGCTACAATGGCTGACCCTCACATCCATATAGCCTCTGTATATATTGTACATTCAATACACCTTGAGGCTTGTCCCCGTAGCTGTATCTTATCAAGTATTAGCCACAAAAATCCACTCATACACATGTCCGGTCAATAGTCGTCATTGGGGTGATTTTCCATGGGAATCCTGCAGCCACACTGGTAGGAAACGCGGTGCACATTCAGCAAGCCAACACATTGGCCACATGAATGTATGTATGTGTACAGTCAACTCTTGTGCCTGCAGCCTCAATACTATGGGTGAAAAGACAATAAGGTTATTGGCACCAGTAGAGGGAGTTCTTATCCCTCTGGCGGAATACTTGCCAGCTTACCATCCTGGAAAGAATGGTTGCAGGAACAGGTACTATGGCTTTGTGCAACAAAGCCTCCACTGGAGAGGGCCTGCCCTTGCAGGATCGCTCATTTAAGATCCTGACTATTGGCCATAACCACCATGTCCATCTCTTCAGGGATGGGGGTTGGACAGGTAGCCTTAGTCCCTTTTTCAGAAGACCATTGTAACTTTCAATCATTCCCACTGCCTGGGGATGATATGGCACATGTAGCTTCCACTGAACGGACAACTGAAAAGCCCACTTCTGTACTTCATATCCAGTAAAGTGGGTTCCATTATTACTTTCTGTGACCAGGGGCTGACCATACACAGCCCTAAGGCTATTCAATGCCTTAATAGTTTTTGCCTGGTCTGGGGTCTTACAAGGCCATACAAACAGGAGTCCTGTAGCCATATCTACAGCTGTAAAAATGTACCTGAAATTCTCTGATTTTCCCACAAAATCCACTTGCTATCAAGTCAGGGGCCCCCTTCCTCGAGTTATCTGCCCATTTGAATGCAGCACCCGCCAGGAGTGTGGACTCTCTTAAGTGCACACTGTACAAACAGAACACGTGCTTACTACATCTTCCCATTTTATGGGTAGGGTCCACTTTTGAGCCATTGACCACACGGTCTTCCAGCCAGCATGCTGCCTTCATCGATGTAACTACTGGGCCACGTCAGTGGCTGGGGCTTTCTCCAGCCATCTTACCTTAGCCAAAGCATCAGCTTCATCATTGCCCAGACTGGCTAAGGGGGAATGTCTTGTGACATGGAAAAGACTTACTTCCTTTCCATGTTACAATTCCCATACTTCTTGCCACATGACTTGTCCCAACAGGGGTTGGTGGCCTACCATCCACCGTTGATATTTCCAAGTATATATCCAATTGGTAAAATCCTTATATATGGCCAACTCATATTGTTCCAAATGACCTAGCAGCATTGGAACTGCCTTGGTTAAATCTGCAAGACAATCAGAGGTTAGTAAGACATCATCTATATAGTGAAACACTGTAGCCATGCTGGGCCTAGTCCACTTGACTAGGTCTCCAGCTACCAAACTGTGACAAGTGGTTGGGCTGTGTGGATAGCCTTGGGGGCAACACTTGGAAAGTCCATTGTCTTTCTTTCCAGGTGAAGGGAAATTGATCTTGGCTATCAGCTGAGATCAGGATAGAGAAAAATGCACTTGCAAGGTCCAGTACATATTAAGTTCCTAGCTGAGTCGTCAGCTGATTCATCAAGTCATTAACTGAAGGCACAGCCACATGCAAAAAAGGCATTTCTTTGTTCAGTTCTTGATAATTCACAGTCATCTTCCAGGTCCCATCAGGTTTTTTCACTAGTCATATCAGGGTGTTAAATGGACTATGTGCAGGACTAATGATACCAACTTTTTCTAATTCTAACATAGTGGTACCTATCTCCACATGTCCTCCCAGCAGGTGATACTGTTTCACATTGACTGCACGTCTTGGCTTGGGTAATACTTGTGGGTCATGCTTGACATGTCCCCACAGCACAGGCTTTACTGTCTGGATCTGCAACCAAAATTCCCCAACTGTTGTTTACAGGTGTAGCCCATAAAATACATCTATACTCAAGATGTTTTCAGCTACTGGGGATGCATACACAGTATATACACTAGGGGGCAATTGTCCAATGCTCAGCAGCAAAGACACAGCTTTGGCTGTAATAGAATGTCCCCCGTAGCCACAGTATTCACTGTGGACCCGGAAACTTATCTGGGTTGCCGTGTATCAGGCTACATTCTGCACCGGTGTCCACCAATGCCAACACTCCCTGTACATTTGTCTCTGACCAATGTACTGCCAGTTCAACATAGTGCCTCAGGTCCTCATCTGCGCCCAGGAGGTGAGCATCTTGGCCTGATCCCTAGCCAAAGGAGAACAGTCCATCTGCCTCCACAGAAGTAGCCACAAAATCCTTCAGATACACCAGGTGTACCTTGTTATGTGCCTCTTGGGGAAGTTTAGTATTACACTGTTGCAATTGTCACTACAAGGCAAACAAGACTGCATGCTGCTGGTTGATTTTTTTCCCTATCAACTCCTGCCATAAGCAAGTCAAACCACAAACCACATCTGCATACAGCTGCTCTTGCTCAGTCCCTTCAGGGTAAAATCCCAAACATTTCTTGGGGGTTTAGTCTTAGCTACCTTTGCTTGTCTCCTCCCCTCTACCTCTCCCAGACTGGTCACCATGGTCGTCACTTCATGTATGAGACGACCAATGTATGGGGCCAGTATGGCCATCAGTAACCCAAAGGATGACGGCAGAACATTTTGCAGCACTATGTCTCTCATGCTGCTAGTAAAATGTTCATCATCTGGGCCACGCATGTTTACATTAAACATGGACTGTCGCATCCCCGGTTCCCAAATTTTTTGAACCAGCTTGGCATACATTTGCCATTTACTCATAGTTTCAGGCAGTTCTCCAGCATTCATCCACATGGTCTGGATGGCTGCATTTACCCATTCCATCAAGGAGTGGTTATCCAGTTCCTTTGCATATCTGTGGTTAATCTGTAGCCACTGCTGCAGGGACGGGTGCATGCTGACAGAGGCTAACTTTTCCATCTTCTCACCAGATCACACCACATTTTCCACCCCTAAATACCACAGCCACAAGAACCAAGCAGCTAGGGGGTTGCCCAGACACATGGGCTCTTCATGCTTCAGTTTCTGATGCACAACAGGTCATGCCAGGGGATGAACAGTCTCCCCCAACTCACCACCGGGTTTATCATCATCCATGGTGTTGAAAGCAGGAGTCACCTGTTGCTGTACTTCAGCCTCCAGAACAAATACCCGTGCTTCCAACAAGTCTGCTTCCTGCTGCAAATCTTGAAGCTGTGCCGCTTCAGGGAGTGCCTGGTCCATGTTGACTCATAGTACGGGGAGCAACAGCCAGACTCCAGCCAACAGGAAAGCAGTCACTGGGTACCACACACTTGAGGGTAGCCACATTTTGTCCCCCTCCTGAGGGGCTAGTGGCTCCCTTACCTGCTTGGCATCCTGCCAATGACCACACCCATTCTCGGGCTGGATCACAGACCCCTCTGCCCTGTCCGGTGCAGATCCTGAGCCAGGTAGTTGAAGAGAAAAGCCGAGTAGCTGTCGGCAAGGTGGACGTGCTTTATTCCAGACACCAACTCTGCCAACCAGCGGTTCAGAGCCACTGCCTTCCATACCAATAGCACATAAGAGTGGCAACAAGCCGAGGGGTACATGGGTACACATGAGCACTAACACTATTCTTACATAACTTGTTTACAACACATGTGCTGAATCATACCCAGACAGACAGATATGGGGTGAGGGGGACTGTCTATACTGACTCCATTTTCCTCACACTCTCTGTACGAGACAGGTCAGGTTCAAATATAGTCATGTGTTGCTTAATGACTCCATTCTGAGAAAGGTGTCCTTATGTGATTTGGTTGGGTGAACATCATAGAGTTTACTTACACAAACCTAGATGACATAGCTTACTACACACCTAGGCTCTATTGTATAGCCTTTTGCTCCCATGTGAGTAATGTGTTGCTCTATGATATTGCTAGGATGTCACTAGGTGACAGGAATTTTTCAGCTCCTTATAATCTTATGGGACCACCATTATATTTGTGGTCCAACATCAACCAAAATGTCATCACGAGGCCTATATTTTGCAGTCATCAGCACATAGATGAGCTCTGAAGCCATTGAAAATAAATCATGTCACCCAGAGAGCTTATAAATAAGAGAAGAGAACTAAAGACCTACTCCTGAAAGGAGACACAAGATAATACACAAACTGGATGATCAACAAAAGGAGAGATCTCAACAAAGTTTGCACATGAGAAGAAAACTGGAAGATCACATTCTTCAGAGGTATGGAAAATAAAACCTATCTGGTTAAAATTGCTTATTCAGAGGTACGCTTTTCAGCATAAAAAATTACTGAACTTTGTTTCTTTAAAATATTGTACTTAGCCATGCACATCTATCTGTGTGTCTTTGTAATTTATTTGTCTGTCTATCTGTCTATCTATCTATCTGCCTGGCTAGTTAGCTATCATTTGTTTATGTCTGTGTGTTTTTTGTATTTATACACATACACGAAAAGAATGGTACCTAGAAAAGTTTACAGATAGCAAAATTATTGGCTTCTGATGATTAGTATTAGAGAAAGAAAAAAATATTTTTCAAAAAACAGAGTGAGCAAGCCTCAGGAAGGAAAAGTAATTGACATCTAAAATCACTATTCCTTGATGGTCACAGTATTGGGAGATCATGATCCATAGGTACTAATCAATAGACTTTCTGCTTTTCAATTTTAATTACATAGTACAAGCTATCTAAGCACTTGAATATTCTCATAGTTGTGCATTTTAAGTGCCTAAAGTAACTAAATTATAATGAAGTGTAATTGTACAGACTCTACAGCACAGACATACTCCATTTGAAAATGTTAAATTACACTGGCAATGGTTTTCAAAAGAATATGCTAGCTTTATGTTGTTGCTGTTGTTGTCATTTTCTGACCATTGGCAAAGAGGTAGAATGCATTGACCAGTAATGTGTTAAAAAGGTTTCATGTACTTCATGAAGAAAATATTTAATGAAAAAAGAACACTTTTATTGACAGTGTACTGAAGAATTGAAAAAAAATTTATTTATTTATTTATTTATTTATTTATTTATTTATTTATTTATTTATTTTTGTGACTGGTAAGGAGCTCGGAACCCTTGGCTTGGTGTCGCCCGCACCGCACTCAGCCAGTGAGCGAACTGGCCATCCCTATATAGGATCCGAACCCGTGCCACGGCACACCCAGCGTCACACTCTGCACTCTTCCAAGTGAGCCACAGGGTCAACCCAAAACCTTTATATTTTTTAATACACAAATTCATTCCTATGGATGTTCAGGGTTATGTATGCAAGAAAACTTTTGAAAGTCCAAATTTATTAAAGGTATAATTTACACAGAGTAAAATTCACCCATTAAAAGTGTATAGTTCTATGAGTTTAGAAAAAATGCTTATAGCTGTGTAACAACTAGCACAATAAAGATATAATATGTTTTTATCAGTGTATAAAATTCCTTTGTGCCATTTTGTACTCAATCAACTTCCTTAGCACTCAGCCCCTGGCAAAAACTGATCTTTTTTCTGCCACTATAATATTGGTTTTTTCCCAGGTGTCATATAAATGGAATAATGCAGCATGTAGCCCTTTCTGTCTGACTGGTTTGACTTAGCATAACGCATTTTAGATTCATTCATGATGCTACCTGTATCAGTAGTCCACTTATTTTAATGTCTAAGTGCTTTTCCACTGTGTTAATGTCATGATTGAGGCATAGATTTGACCTGTTTACCAACTAATGGACATTTCATTTTTCTCCAGTTTTTAGAAATTATAAATTGCCAAATAAACATTGGCAACTGTATACACTGGCATACATGATTTTAGGTACAGGTGTCTCTTGGGTAAATACCTAGGATTGGCACTGTAGGTCACATGGTAAGTGTGTGTTCAAATTTATTAAGAAATGTCTAGGTCATTTTCCAAAGGCACTATTATTTATTCATTCCCACTAGCAATATATATGAGTTACCATTGATCCATGTCCGTGCCAGCACTTTGAATCATAACCCTCTCCTCTTCTTTCCAGTCTAACAGGAGTGGAGTGGTATCTCATTATGGCTTATATTTGCATTCTCTAGTGGTACCTGGAACAATCATAGGCAAATAAGGTCACCAGTAGGTAGAAGCATGGACTAGTTAGCTCTGCTTTTTTGGGAAGGTAGGTGAATAGTTTAGAAGGGGTTTGTGATCATGAAGGCAAGAATATGATTAATAAACAGAAGGATAAATTTAAATGTGTGTATACTTGAGGGAAAAACAGAGAACATCTAGGTAATCCTGACTTGTCCTTTATTCTGCCGATTGGCCAGGCTTGGTGTACTTGTCAATTAATTACCCTCATCCTGCTGACTCGGCTGGATTACCCACTGCCCTCAGTGATTCCTGGTCTGTGCCAGGGTTTAGAGGAGCTTATTCAGCCAGCTACTTGACTTGCTCTTTCTGACGTATTGGCCTTTTTTAGGAATAGGGAAAAGGTGAGTGGATAAAAGCAAGGATTCAATAAAGTAGATCAATAACTTTGAAACAAATGTCTTGGAAGTAGGAAATTTTTGAAGTATGAAATAAATTCGCATTAGTCTCCTGTTCATTTGTATCAACATGGCTAAACAAGAATGCATTCATTTAAAATTAAAGACACTTTAGGGAAGGATTTCAATGTTCTCTATGGTAGTGATTAAGCTAAACAGTATTAAACAAAACACTCAAGGGGCTTAAAGTCTAGTGATATGTAGAAATATATACAGGTACGGTGAGTGTAATGAAATGAGGAAACTCTTAGCATTAAGGTACCTACAAACTGTTTTGAAAGTATAATAAGGGTCAATTAATTCATCTTCAGATTCAAGAAGGAATTTTCCAAAATATTGCTTCTGAGATTGGTCTTATCAGCTGGTTGAGAAAGAATTAATAAGACAATGAATCCTAAGAAATAATAAGAAGTGAAAAAATATGAGTAACGTAACAGAGTTGTGCAGTGTGTGGAGAAAACACCGAGTACAGTGTTACTGGGGTGAGAATGAGTGGGCAGAGAGAGTTCAGAAATAAGCTAAAAACATTTGGAAACGTGAGCTTTCAGAGGTCCTTCGATAAAAATTAGGGACTCATCCTGATCTGAAAAATAAGTTGTTGTTGGTTTTATTTCACATTTTTTTTTCTTGGAGAATAGCTTTAAAGTTTTGGTCGTCCTTCCTAGAAAAATGTATTTTTACACACACACACACACACACACACACACACACACACACACACACACACACACACACACACTCACACATTTATTTGAGTCCACAGATGGTGGTCTCAAACTCACTTGTAATCCCCATGGAGGTCTTGGAGCTCCTAATATAGTTATAAACAAAAGATTAAAGTGTTTTAAGCAGAAAGCTCTTTCTGCCTACCAAATGGAGAAAGAATTTAATGGCTAAAAAACTGCCAACAGGGAAAACATTACAAAGATGATAGGATTAATTCAAATGAATAAAAGGGCTACAAATGAAAACTATGTGGTATCCTTGAATTCAGTTTATTTATTGCAGATACAAACATTATGTGTGATACCAAAACTTTTAAAAATTAGTATTTAATTTATGAAATTGAAAAATTAAAATTTTTGTTTTTATACTATTTTAGTTCCACTTGAAAAACTTAGTATACTATATATAGTTCTAGTAAATGCTAGCCTGCACATTTAAGGGCTTTATACAGTTTCTATAATTAAATTAACTTAAAGATTTAAAAATGCACTTACAAATGTAATACGTTTGATTTTTAAGCACCAATAAACAAAGCCTTCCCATGTATAAAGCTAATAAATTAAACATGCAAATATGGTTAATCTTATGCTTTCTGTATATGCTAATGTGATTTAAAAACTTACAGTTCTTTTTTATCTTTAAATTTAAAATCTGAAGTTTGAATCTGTTACTCTATAACATTTTAAATTTATAATGGCAACTTATTTAATACTCACTTATGCTCGAATCTCTTACAGATGCCAAAAACAAAATATATACAGATAATTTCCAAAATGATTAAATCATTAAAAATATTATTGCAATTATAATTATTTATATTTAATTTTAAATTCCCCAGTATTAAAGATACTAACCTACTGAAAAAAATTATTTTACAATCCCAAACAATTTTTTTGAATTAGAATAACTTTCTTGGTAGCTTGAAATTGTTTATAGTCCAGAAAATTTGATGAACATACTAAATGTGGAACTGCAGAATTCCAAGGAGATTTTTGTAATGATTATAAGAGTCAAGTTGAACCTTCTTTGTAGAACCAATAGGAGATCTCAGCCCATGCTCTACTGATGTAGGAGTCTTACAGCCCAAGTTCCTTGTGTTTGAATATAAATGTTTCTAATTTTTTAAATCTGCTCTGATATTACAGTTTCTCATGCAGATTGCTTTATCATTGATTTGAATTGATTGCTTGTTTTTACTCAGTATTATGCTATATTTTTCCTATCTAGGAAAATGTATTATGTTATCAGGTTCTGACTGATAAACATTTCTCATGTTAGCCCTCTAACCATGTTCTGAAGTCATCCAATGACAAGGGTCTCATCTAGAATAGTAGGGAAAGTGATAAAAAGAGTACATGATTTCTATTTGTAATATAAAATCTATAATCTTAATGTTTCTTGTTTGAGAAACAATGCAGTATCATTTACTGTAGCGATGGGTAAAAATGCTAAACAAGTTTTTATAATTTCCACTTTGAGTATTTTTAGTTTGATATGTCATATGTTGATATTTTGATTATGGGTATTTGAGGTACGTTGACACTGGAAATTATGAATTTGAGGATTTTACTTGATTATAAACATATTTTATAGTGTTTACAGTTTGCAGTTTTGTGTTTGATACTGGCTTGAGATTTAAGGTTTGGATACATGCACCTATTCAAACCACTGTGAACTCCCTGTAACTAGCCAAGGAGGCCATGGAGATCGGCATGTGTCAAAGATGTACCATTGCACAACACGAAGGTTTAAAGGGAAAGCTATGAAAATGGATGTGGAAGAATCATATCTACAAGGATGTACTATTTTGACATTTATTTTTACTTATTTGTGAGATACAGTATGTTGTTTCAATACATGTATATACTCCACAATGATTCACTTAGGGTTGATAGCATAATTTTGTACCCAGTAGTCCACTACTTAAAATAAAAAAAAAAGAATTGAAGTAGAATAAAAATAACAACAATAATCATAAATGGGGATAAGCTTCACTCTTTATGCAAGTCATTAATTAAAAATATACCATGTTCTGGCCAGCAGCCAAAATACACAGACACACACACACACCATGTTGCTTGCAATAAATATATTCTCAAAAGAAAGGTAAAATTCAGTCTTCTTCCACCTTTGTTCTATTCAGGCCCTCCAGGGATTGAATGATACCTACTTACATTGGTGAGGGCCATCTGGTTTACTCAGTTCACCAATTTGAATGCTAATCTCTTCTGAAAACACCCTTAGAGACACATCCAGAAATAATGTTTAACCAGATATGTGGACAACTCATGGTCCAGGGAAATTGAAACAAATATTGACCATTACTTTATTTAATTTTCTTTGAATTTTGCTTCAAGTGGTATTTTGTTTTCTTAATCCTGTTTATAACCTTTTATAATCATTCACATGGAATGTCTATTATATGTTAGTCACTATCTAAAATGTGGGGGTATTCCAAAAGCACGGGCAACCAAAGGAAAAATAAACAAATGGGATTATATCAAACTAAAAAGCTTCTGCACAGCAAAAGAAACAATTAACAGAGTTAAAAGACAACCAACAGAGTGGGAGAAAATATTTGCAAGATATACATCTGACAAAGGATTAATATCCAGAATATATAAGGAACTCAAACTACTTTACAAGAAGAAAACAAGCAACCCAATTAAAAAATGGACAAAAGAGCTAAGTAGGCATTTCTCTAAGGAAGATATACAAATGGCCAACAGACATATGAAAAAATGCTCAACATCACTCAGCATCCGGGAAATGAAAATCAAAACCACATTGAGATACCATCTAACCCCAGTTAGGATGGCTAAAATCCAAAAGACTCTGAACGATAAATGCTGGCGAGGTTGCGGAGAAAAAGGAACTCTCATACATTGTTGGTGGGACTGCAAAATGGTGCAGCCTCTATGGAAAATGGTATGGAGGTTCCTCAAACAATTGCAGATAGATCTACCATATGACCCAGCTATCCCACTGTTGGGAATATACCCAGAGGAATGGAAATCATCAAGTCGAAGGCATACCTGTTCCCCAATGTTCATCGCAGCACTCTTTACAATAGCCAAGAGTTGGAACCAGCCCAAATGCCCATCATCAGATGAGTGGATACGGAAAATGTGGTACATCTACACAATGGAATACTACTCAGCTATAAAAACGAATGAAATACTGCCATTTGCAACAACATGGATGGACCTTGAGAGAATTATATTAAGTGAAACAAGTCAGGCACAGAAAGAGAAATACCACATGTTCTCACTTATTGGTGGGAGCTAATAATTAATAAATAAATTCACACACACACACACACACACACACACACACACACAAACAAAACCGGGGGGGGGGAGATGATATAACAACCACAATTACTTGAAGTTGATACGACAAGCAAACAGAAAGGACATTGTTTGGGGGGAGGGGGGGAGGGAGAAGGGAGGGAGGTTTTGGTGATGGGGAGCAATAATCAGCCACAATGTATATCGACAAAATAAAATTAAAAAAGAAAATAAATAAAAAATAAAACAAAATAAAATGTGGGGGTATTGAAACCAAGATAACAACTCCGATTTAACAATAGTTTATTAATTATATATTAATTTAAGAATAAATACCTAAATGATTAAATCGTTATTTAAATTTTTTTTGAATATCTATGTCCAAATATGAAAGCTGGACATTCACGATCCACCTGTAACTTTGCCACCCGGTGGCAAATACCAGAATTAAAGGCACGATGCCCTTAGGATAAAAGGGTCAGTCTCTTGGGAGTGATCTTTCCAGGAATAACTCTTTAGGATGTACAAGTATTTTAGAGCAGTTCTGTAGCCCGTGACTAACAGAAATTTGATTTTGATGGAGTTTGCGTACTCTGGAAGAAGTTTTTAAAATGAAGATAGGTCCCTGATTGAGGTAGATTTCTGGGAATATTTCCATTTCCAGTGAGAAATGGGACTATTCATTAGTAGGTCCAAAGATAATTTTTTTGTACTGAACACACAGCACTGTCTATATCAAGGGGAAATCAGAGAATCAGTGATAAAAGTTAGCAATGGGCATAAACCAGTTAAATATTATAGCTGATATTGAAAAGAACTGACTCTAAGATCCATCTGCTAATAGAAGATTATGTCAAAATTTCTATTTGACATAATCAACTTACAGTAAAGATGTAAGAAAAGAGTATTGTATCTATTTCAGGGTGTGTATTAGCTGGATTGTTTTAAAATATGATTAAAGTGCAGATTAAAAAGTATATATTATATGCCATTATATCACACACATATTTAGATTTAATTTTTTGAAATTATTTAATTTAAATAAAGGATACAATATATAAATATGTTTATCAAGTGTAGATGCTCAGTGTTTAAGTTTACCATAAAAATAATCCTTGTGGTTTATTAATATTTCAAAGTTTTAGATAAACATGTCAAAATATCTTATCTTTTCAGGGTCAAAATTGTTTTGCATATAAAGAATTTTTAGTGTTATTAATTTTATTGCTATATAAATGATTGTCAGTAATGTGGTTTTCATATACATTGATGAGATTATTACCTCATGAAGACAAAGTCTGTGTAGTACAAGGAAACAGTTAATTTTTTTCAAATGCATAATTAACAACCACATCTAATTTGAAAATACACATTTGCCATAAGATTTGTTACTTTGGGGAGATTTTATAGTCTTTTCAAAAGACATCATAATTTGAAAACAATTTAAAATATGTACATTTTTTTTCCTATTTGACTTTGTACGAAAAGCTCTCTCGATTTAGGTAACGTATGGCTCTTTTTTAAAAATGTGTTTCCTTTTTCCTATTAACCTGCTGACTAAATAATAAAACATCCAAACACATTTAAAACTGCATAATCCAAATGGTATAAAAGAACTATGATTTGAGTGAAAACCCAGGTATTGACAAATGTAGGGCAGGTTAACCTTCCTAATTTTATGAATAGCACATGCAGAGAACGGTGCAAACAACCCAAAAGAACAATTCAAATAAAGGATGTGTCTACATCGTACAATATGGAAGAGAACTTCCTGTTCTTTGCATTTCAGACTTAATTTCATAGAATACTTTCAGGACCACAAAATATATGTATCTTCTTGCTTCATTCTATCACCCTTTAATATGTTCCCAAAAAACTGTAATGAAATAGAAGCAAGTTAGAAAAGAAAAACAATTCCAGTGATAGTATATTCCTTTTTTATTCAACATTATCTAGGAAACAAACTTTAACAATATGACTTAAAGTACTGTAGGATAAACTCTATCTTGCATGCTTTTATTTATTCATTAATTTATCTCTTTTACCCATTCAATATCAAAAAGGTTAATTTGTGTTTTAACTTGTACTCATAACTTTCCAAAGGACTTACAAGGATATAGTCTTTACCTTCCGATGTAAAGCTTATAATGATTCATTATCCTTCATATTAATTTCTTCCATAGTCATTTATCGTCATCAAGTTTCTATCATGTGGCAGGTTAGTCATGTCACGCCAGTTGCTGCATCCTCCTTAGACTGACTTCTCAAGCACAGGAAAGGTATTTTCTCAAGGTCACAGATGTTTAAAACAGTGCCACTCAACCAAATAGATATTTCTGCACAAAGATATGGTTTGGCTTGTTTTAGAACGTATTTAAATATAGATGTCAAAAAATAAAGTCCACGTACTTAAAACTGGCTTTTTGTCTAGTGTAGAATTTTGTGCCCCATTTAAAATGTTCCCCCAAATGACAATGTTACATGTATGGGGAGGGATTATGGTGAAAACCATCCAGGCCTTGAGTGTCCTGGAAGCAGTCTTTTCTACTTTCCTGATGCAGGGTCAAGAGTGTTACCACCAAAGCAGAGACCTAGTAAAGCGTCTCTTGTGGCCCTCATATTCTCTGCTACCCACATCTTCTTTAGCTGCACTAAAAAGCAAATTATCTTCTCTTTCAAGAACCATTGTGAACCAAAAAGTTAGTAAAAAGAAGAATAAAGATTCTGAATCGGCACTGTGAATTGAATATGGAACATAAGAGTGTCACTAAAGCAAGAAGGGATGGTAGCTAATGACGACATAGCTACTTATAATTGCTGAATATTACTCAGCCAATAATCAAGAGAAAAACATTAACTGAGAAATACTGTCTTCCTAAAATGATAAGAACTGCTGTTCTGTTCTTAAAGAGACATTAAAAAAAAAGAGAGACTTTCTGTTTTTCTTTGTTTAAAGTGGTTTAGTTTATGTAGTTAATTAAAATATATATTAAAAACAAGGTTGTGTGTATAGTCTTTTTCATTGGTGGACTAGTTTGGCTGAGGCTGTACTGCCAGCCAGTCATTTCCTAAGAGACATGCCAATGACAAGTGAAAGCAAATAGAAGTGATAAGTCATCTATTCTGTAATTTATAGTTTGTAAAGCAATGTTGGTATGAACTGAATTGTGTCCTCCCCAAAATTTACATGTTCTATCCCTCATCCTCCCATGACTATATTTAGAGTTAGAACCTATAGGGAGATAATAAATGTCACATGAGGTCACAAGGTGTCGGGCTTTAAAAACTAACACCACCTTAAGTGACATTACAAGTGGTGCCATTATGGGCCCACAAGGGCATATTAATGTGGCAGGAGGAAGTAGGGTGGAGGTGTCTGTGGGAACCTTGCCTTAGCCCTTATTGGCCAAATACGCACTTCCATGCTCGAGGTTGCAATAGCTAGGCATTGAGACAAGATGCATGTTCTCTTGACCTTTAAGCTGATAAGATCATGTAAAAAACCTCCCTTCCCCATTTGCCTTTAAAAGCAAGTGCTTGTGTGGTAATAAAAGGAACTGCTCAACAGAACCCCCACTGCGTCTGAGTGTCCTTTATCCGGGCTGGTTTGGGGCCGGTGGTGTGCTCACCTCTCTTCATGGCTCTCTTCCCCCGTCTCCTTCCAAAGGGGACAGGAGGGAAAGAGGAATCCCAGGCCGTTTGCTCACCCACCTAAAGGAACGAGGCTAGGGCTGTTCGAGTCAGCCGGTGGCGGACCCAAGAGAGTGGTGTCCCGTGTGAGGAGTTTTTTAAAACTCGTGGGTGAAAGGTGAGCGAGTGAGGCCCCTGGCTGCTTGGTCCTGAAAGAAGGTCGATGAAGGGTGATCAACCAGCGGAGTGACCCCCACAACCACGGTAGTCGCCGTGAAGTAATCTGCCTGCGTGTCAGGGTGAGTACCATAACAGGGGGAAGTCCCTGCACTTCTATGCCCTGTTGCTCCCTTTGTCCTTTCCTCAGGGCAACATGGGAGGCGTGTGTGGAAAGGGTGACGAGACAGCCTGCAAGGCTCTAAAGTACATGTTAAAAAGCAGAGGCCTAGAAATATCTGACTCCACAGCCACCAATGCCTGGCGTCATGTGGTGAAGGTAGCCCCTTGGGCACCTTCGTCCAACTTGTTCTCGTATGAGACTTGGGACCGTGTTCAGACCCTGGCCAGAGAGAATGAGATTAGTCATGGGCTAGACGCCCCCTTAGGGTTCTACCCAACCATATCTGCCCTAAAGCTTTGCTTCTGTCCCGAGCATCAGGAAGGGGCAGAAATGGATTGGGCGCAATTCAATGAGGAGAGAAAAAAGGAAACAAAGCTGCCAATGCAAGGCCATCAGGAAGGGGCAGAAATGGATTGGGCGCAATTCAATGAGGAGAGAAAAAAGGAAACAAAGCTGCCAATGCAAGGCCATCAGGAAGGGGCAGAAATGGATTGGGCGCAATTCAATGAGGAGAGAAAAAAGGAAACAAAGCTGCCAATGCAAGGCCCTGAGCGAAGTTTAGCCAAAGGAGAGAAAATGGCGCCTGAAGAAGTGGAGGAGGCTAGTCTACCTTTAAAAACATCACCGGCAGAGCCACAGGTTTTCCCTGTTATGGCTCGCTGGGAACCCCCAGCCGTCCACAGCCCGTGGGGGGAAGCGGCCCCTCAGGCCTATCCAGTCAAGTTGTAAAAGAAAAGAAAAGAAAAAAAGGCTGTTGCCGAGGCCAGGACATTATCCTCAGCCTTGCATGCTCAGCCGCAAAACTTAACCGAAGCCTTTAAGGCGTTTACCGCCCTGATCCCCTTACTTCCCCACCCTTCAAGGGACAATGATTTGGTTGTAGAAGACAAGGTCATTTTAAAAGCTAATGTTCCAAGGATAAAGGCAAAAAACCCCCACGCACCACATCACAGGCGGCCCCCGCTACTCATTTTCACCCGTGATGGGTCGGCAC
Organism: Cynocephalus volans; assembly: GCF_027409185.1. Lineage (NCBI taxonomy): Eukaryota > Metazoa > Chordata > Mammalia > Dermoptera > Cynocephalidae > Cynocephalus > Cynocephalus volans. The sequence continues at coordinate 167,345,622 of NC_084460.1, read as the reverse complement.
AATACAAAGAGCTGCTCACTATACTCCTTGCCCTGCAAAAGATGCCAGACCCCATTAACATTTTTACAGACAGCTTAAATGCAGCCAATCTTCTCCCTGGGCTTCCAGGAGCCCACATTCGCTTAAATTGTAATCCCATCTCCTCCCTTATGATACAAGTAAGGAGTACCTTACAAGGCCACAATAACCCTATTTTTGTTCAACACCTTTGGGGTCATCAAGGGATGCCAGGATTTCTAGCCACTGGAAATGCCCAGGCAGACACTTATGCCTCTATTGTATAAAATATATACAATAGCTAGTGCCAGCCAACTGCACACTTTAACTCATGTAAACTGGTGTGGTCTACATGCCAGGTTTCCAAATAGACCTATTTCACAGCTAAAAAGGATTGTACACACATGCAAGTCATGCCTTCTTATCTGCAAGTACCCACCTTACGGCGGTTGCCAGGGGTCAATCCTAGGGGACTCAAGCCTAATGTGCTGTGGCAAACTGATGTAACTCACTTCCTGCCTTTTGGGAAACTCAAATATGTTTTTGTGTCCGTTGACACCTATTCACATGCGTGTTGGGCCACAGCACACGCAGGTGAAGCTGCCAAGCATGCAAAAAATCACCTGCTGCAGTGTTTTGCCACCTTAGGGCTGCCAGCACAAATTAAAACAGATAATGGGCCTTGTTTTTCTAGCAAAGCCTTACAAGAATTCTTAATACAATGGAACATTAAACATACTACAGGAATTCCTTATAACCCCGAAGGACAAGCCATTGTTGAACGGCATCACCAATGCCTAAAAAATCAATTATTAAAACAAAAACGGGGAGTCACCAGCCCTCATCAGCAGTTGGGACAGGCACTCCTAACTTTAAACATCCTAAATTTTTCCAAAAATGAACCCCTGTCTGCCTTCCAGAAACAATGGTCAGCTCAATCACCGTGCCCGGAAGTCCAAGTGTGGTGGAAAGACCCCTTAACAGGCCAGTGGAGGGGCCCTGACCCGTTGCTAACTATGGGTCGAGGGTTTGGTTGTGTCTTCCCCCTCAGTGAGTCAACCCCTATATGGGTCCCAGCCAAAAATCTTAAGTTCTTGCCAGAAACCCAGGGTACTGAGGACCCTGAGGAGTTATTGTTTGTATGTTTCAGACTGCATTATGAACCCTTTGTGGATGCTCCAAGTGGCCGCCCTCCTCTGGTCAACAAGGACAAGGGCCTCTGCCACCGGGGAAGGTCCCCACGAGTCAGCCAACCAAACCTGGGAGGTCATACAAGCCGCTTGGAGGTGTCTGTATCACATTTTTTTTAAAAAATCGCTAACATCATTTTTTTGAAGTTGTTTTACAGAATCAACGTGGACTAGACCTTTTTTTGAAGTTGTTTTACAGAATCAACGTGGACTAGACCTGTTCTTACAGCAAGGAGGATTATGCGCCACCCTCAAAGAAGAGTGTTGCTTCTATGCCGACCACTCTGGAGTGGTCAAAGATTCCCTAGCTAAGCTTAGAGAAGGGCTAGAAAAGCGCAAAAAAAGAGTGAGAAGCCAATAGTAATTGGATCCAAAGCTGGCTTTCAAGTTCCCCCTGGCTCACCACCCTGCTGTCCTCCCTGGCAGGCCCCCTAGCATCTTGGGGCCTTATGCCATTCGCCAGGTTGTGTCCCTTACAAAGCACAACACCACTTATCTCGTAATGCTCACCCAGGTGGTAGAGGAGGTGGCCCATAAAGAAAGCCCTGACAGCCCTTGGGTCAATATGGCCCTTCAAGAAATCAACGCCAATCTCTAAGGCTCTGCCCCACCCCCCGCTTGGCTGGATAGTCAATGACGGGTAAGATTTCCAGAGGGAAACAACCTAAGACAGGCACAGCCACCAGAGGGAATGGAGGCGAGGCTGGGAAGGTTAGCCACCTCCAGCTGCCTTATTAAAACAGAAAGGGGGAGATGTCGGGCTTTATAAACTAACCTTAAGTGACATTACAAGTGGTGTCATTATGGGCCCACAAGGGCATATTAATGTGGCAGCCTAAGACGGTGCCAGGAGGAAGTAGGGTGGGGGTGTCTGTAGGAACCTTGCCTTAGCCCTTATTGGCCAAATACGCGCTTCCACGCTCGAGGTTGCAATAGCTAGGCATTGAGACAGGATGCATGCTCTCTTGACCTTTAAGCTTATAAGATTATGTAAAAAACCTCCCTTCCCCATTTGCCTTTAAAAGCAAGTGCTTGTGTGGTAATAAAAGGAACTGCTCAACAAAACCCTCGCTGCGTCTGAGTGTCCTTTAACCGGGCTGGTTTGGGGCGGTGGTATGCTCACCTCTCTTCATGACTCTCTTCCCCCATCTCCTTCCAAAGGTGACAGAAGGGAAAGAGGAATCCCGGGCTGTTTGCTCACCCACCGAAAGGAACGAGGCTAAGGGCTATTCGGGTCGGCCGGCGGCGGACCCGACAATAAGGGTGTGGCCTTAATCTTATAGGACTAGTAATCTATTAAGAAGAGGAAGAGACACCAGAGATCTTTCTTTCTGTGCACGTGCACAGAAGAAAGGCCATGTGAGGACACAGCAAGAATGTGGCCATCTGCAAGCCACGAAGAGAGACCTCAGCAGACAAGCACCACCACCCTGCTGACACCTTGATCTTGGACTTCCAGCCTCCAGAGAGTGAAGGAATAAATTCCTGTTTTTAAGCCATCCAACCTGTGGTATTTCACTATGCCAGTCCAAACTAATAATATGTCTGTAATATTTATTTTTATTTAACAAAATGCTAAAGCAAAGTGGTAAACTATTATTACTGTCCCAATATTGAAGGTAAAGAAATTAAGCATGAGAAAGTTTGAGTTACTTGCTTCAAATTACCTGGGTAGTAAGTTATGGATTTATGATACAAGATCTATTCCCTTTATCATAGTAAAATTTTATATTTTACCAACTGGCCAGGTAAAACCAAGAGTGGAAAATAGCCATGTCAATGTGGCTCAGCAACAGCACCTTCATAACTGAGTTAAAAGAGACAGTTTGAAAGTAAGTCTTTTTTGAAATGAGGGAAAAAATGAAAATATCAAAATGCAAAGATAAAATATAGCCATCTGTCAATATCTTAAAAATCTATGGGGGCAGTAAATAGGGAAAATGATACTTTCATCAAGAATCACAAGCACAAGGGGTCTTCAAAAAGTTCGTGGAAATATTTGTATTAGCTCTTAATTCTATTTTTCCACTAACTTTTTGAAGTACCTTTATGCGTGTGTGTATGTGTGTGCGCGCAGATTTAAACCTTACTTATTTCAATGTGTTTCAACACTGTAAAAGAAAAATCTCTTCTATATGTCTTCTTGAAATAATTTACTAAAAGTCCTGCACCCATTTTGACCTGCACAAGTCTAGCACATAAAATAATTTTATCATCCTCACACTTTCTGAAATGTATTTCCATATTTATTCATAAATTTAAAATATATTTGTATTAGTTTCAGTGTCATCTAAGTTCTCTTTTTATGATACATTTCAATTTTATATTTGCCCACAGTTGCCTCCTTTCCAGGGGAATACTGTGCTTTTAAAAGTCATAGTGGCAACATTTATATCTAATTAACCTCATGTGCCAGAGTTACTCCTAACAAATTATATGGATATGTATGCTTATAGGGAATAAAATATTTCATAACTACACCCTCATGAGTCCTATTTTTGAAGAAATCACTCAGTGTAAGTAGAAGAGCAGTTAGTATAAAAACTGTTTAAAGAGCACGCTCTGTTACTATGGTAACTATACCCTCGCCAGGCTCAATCCAAGGTTTATATGGAAGCAATATAATTCTGACATTTATTTTTTTTTCCCATTTGATTTTCTTTAAAAATAAAGAAAACCTCTACAGAATAAATTAATAAGAAGATAGAAAATAGTTTTCCTCTTCTCATTTGCCTGTTCTGGCAGAGCCAAAAAAATTGCAAGTCACCTTAGAGGTCACAACAACAAAACATGTAACAGCTGATGTTATTAGCCAATCCATCTCTCTTTAATGGTACAAACTTCTTAGTATTTATATTCTGAAAGCACTAAATTTAAGATGAGAAAATTCAACAATATCTTGGAAAAATATTAATCATGATATGTAAAAATTATTCATTTTTTATGCACAATCTTATATGTCTTAAAATGAGACATAAAACAATATAGAAAGTAAATACATTCATTTTAAAACCATTACTTTCATTGTTATGTTTCAAATTATCTGATGCTGAGCAAATTCCAGCTTGAATTTGGAAGCACATATTGAACAATTTTCAATAAAGCAACAATACAAAATAATGAATTTAAGTATAGCGGTTTAGGAAATGTCTGGGACTAAGGAACACATTTGTAAAGGATATAAGTACAACCAGAAGCAAAAGATGAGCAGATGTAAATATTTTGAGCAGTTCTTCTAAAATGTCTATTGTTTAGGTGCATTTGTAATACAATGTATAATAGTTCTTAGTACTTTTCAGCTATTACCTTTTTTCAATAGGGGAAAATACGAGAACAAGAAGGAAGTTATATATTATTATACCGTTTTCTGTGTATAATATTTTATTAGGTTTTTAAATACTATTTGTCTTATGTGAATTACAATTACACATTTTCATATGTGTTTTCATCAGAACTGTGAAAAATGCATCCATCCATTTTCACACATAGAAAGTTTGGAAATAGCATGCAAGTTCATGCAGTTAATCCGTGATAAATACTTTGGCATATGTTACAAATTCCAAAAGAATAATTTATATCAGGCACAACATCTGTTTAATAAAGAAGATTTGCAAATCAAATTTCATTTACTCTTTCTGTGCTCATTTTTCAGCATGGCAATAAGAGGAACACCAGGGTACTACAGGAGTGTGCCATCTGCATTGGAAAATCTCATCTTGGCCAAAATTCAAATGCACAACATTGATTTTTTTATTCCCAGAAAGGTTCTGGCATGAAATCATAAAGGGCAGGTAAAGTTACCTTGTGGGGGCATTTGAAGATAAAGGTCTTTATTTAGTATTGTTAGAGTGTTAGGTGGGAATACAGATTAGACTTTTTTTATGAGGCATATTTTGGTGCTACCTCCACTATACACCTATAACAACCAATACATATTTCTGCACAAAACATATAAAATTTGAAATAATTTCTGTATTCCCTACCAAGTTCCCTGAGGTCAGTAACTCTCTAAATATTTAGGGCCTGCTACAGACTTTAGCATAGAGTAGGCACTCAATAATTATTTTTGTCTGGAATGCATATGACTGAAACTTGGGACAGTGGTCTTCCTTGGAAAGGGCCCATATTAATTTTTGCATCTCATTTATTGATTATGCAGGCACATACTAGGCAGTTAATGCATTTGTGCTTGCTGATGGACAAATGAGCTCTATATGTCATCCTGACGGGAATTTTCATGGTAGAAAGAAATTACTCCACAACATCATACATATTCTTTCAACTGCTATTTCCTGCAGTTCTTTAAAAACAAAATGTCAAGAATATTAACCTATTCCTATGGGAAAAGGGTATAAGGGAAAAGCAAGGACACTTTAGATATCACAAGCTCTCCATATCTCAAAATGTTTGCTTGATTTGAGGGGAAAAAAATTAAAATCCATGTACTGAAAGAAAGGGTATACAATGAGCTGTCGGGTCCGCCGCCGGCCGACCTGAAAAGCCCTAGCTTTGTTCCTTTCGGTGGGCGAGCAAATGGGCCCGGGATTCCTCTTTCCCTCCTTTCCCCTTTGGAAGGAGATGGGGGAAGAGAGCCGTGAAGAGAGGTGAGCACACCACCAGCCCCCCAAAAACAGTTCGGTTAAAGGACACTCAGACACGGCACTGGTTCTGTTGAGCAGTTCCCTTTATTACCACACAAGCACTTGCTTTTAAAGGCAAATGGGGAAGGGAGGGTTTTTTTACATAATCTTATCAGCTTAAAGGTCAAGAGAGCATGCATCCTGTCTCAATGCCTAGCTATTGCAACCTCGAGCATGGAAGCGCGTATTTGGCCAATAAGGGCTAAGGCAAGGTTCCCACAGACACCCCCACCCTACTTCCTCCCAGCGCAGTCTTAGGCTGCCACATTAATACGCCCTTGTGGGCCCATAGTGGTGCCACTTGTAATGTCACTTAAGGTGGCGTTAGTTTTTAAAGCCCGACAATGAGCCAACATACTTGTCTTTTCATTAAAAAATTAGAAATGGAATGTACAGTAAATAAAGAGCTCGTGAGGCACAAATTATTAAATTGTTTCATATTGCCTAAGGCCATGTAAAAGAAGGTATACAAGAGTATTTCTCCACAGAGCCATTTAATTGCTGCAGACTTTTGTCCAATTTTCCTTCTGAAGGCTTTTAAGGTATAAATGGGATAATTATATTTTTAAGTTAAAGATCTTTAATATCACCAGAATCTAGAAGTCATAATGAAAAGGTTTTTCATAATGAGTTATTCTTTGAAGAATTTAGTTAAATAGCATTTAAAAAATTAATTGGGGAAGCTCGCAAAGTCATCAAAAACAATGAGACTCTGAAAAATCGCACAGTTAAAAATAGCCCAAGGAAAAATGACAACTAAATGTAATATGGTATCCTGGAAGAGATTCTGGAAAAGAAAAAGTATGGTAGGTAAAAACAAAGAAAATATAAATTATTGAATTTAGTTAATAATTTATCAATATTGATTTATTAATTATAATAAATATAACCTACTAACATGAAATGTTAATAAAAGAGGAAACTGGATGTGGATTATATGGAAATTCTCTGCACTATCTTCTCAATTTTTCTGTTAGTTTTGTGAGTTTTAAAAGTGAAATGTATTATAAAATAATAAACACATGTATATCAGGGCACACATATTCTCTTCCTTCTTGAGCTGCTATGTAACTGGCCCCATTCTCATCTGATTCTGCTCCAAGTTCCTGAAATGTGCTTCTTCTTTCTCTGAATTTTTCACAGAATTTCTCCCTAGAAACAATTCTTAATCTGTAAAAAAATACTATACTGTGCTATGATTTCTAGTCATTGACCCCTTCCACAGATGGATACTTTTGTAAATAATAATAATAATTGGATCAAGAAAGTTTACAAACCACACATGGAAATCAATTACAAAAAAAATCTATAATAATAAAGAGCAACATGCCCTGCTACCAAACACATGCCTGTGCATGCACGCACGTGCACACACACACACGAAATAAATCAATGTTTAATTTTTTAAAAATAATTAAAAGGATTCTATTTTTATTCAACTGGTATAGTACAGGATCATTTCTCCTCAAGTAAAGAGGAGTTCTAAGGAAAATTATGAAAAAATACAATAATCTGTGATTCCAAAATAATACTTGATTAGTTTTGGTCAGAAAATAAGATATAAACTCCACTGTGTACAATCTCCTTTCAGAAAAGTGAATTTAAAAATTAAAGCAGCATTTACAGGAGTTGTTTTGAAATTAAGGAACTTCCAATCAATTAATGTACTTTTGTGTCAGATTTAATGACAGTTCGTTTATTCTGCTTCCAAATGAGTAAACCAATGCAATGATGTGACAAGGGACATTAAAATGACCAAAAGGGAGAATTTTTAATTATCATCTATGAAATTTATTCTGGGTAAGGTAGTAAGTGTGAATAGTAGTGGATAGGGGATAAGAGATTATAAAAAGTTGATTGGATCTAGATATTAGCAATTGTAATAGGATTAAATGATTGTTGGTAAAAGTATATGCTATGGGTCAAGTGTCCCCCAAAAGTTCATGTATTGGAAATTTGATCTCCATTGAAACAGTGGTAAGAGGGTGGAAAATCCAATTATGGTAACTGAAAATTGGGACTTTAAGAGGTGATTAGATTGTGAGGACTGTGCCCTGGTGAATGGATTGATCCATTTATGGAGTAATGGATGTGGTTCTGATGGCTTTATAAAGTAGTGAGTGAGAAATTTAGCTCTCTTTTGCTCAGGTGATTTTCTTCCCATGTGATACCCTGATTGCCATGGAAACCTGTAGTGAAATCCTACCCAGAAGAAGGTCTTCACCAGATGATTTCCATGGACTGTGGACTTCTCAGCCACTGAAACTGTAAGAAATAACTTTTGTTTCTTTATAAATTATTCAGTTATTGGTATTCTGCTACAACAGAAATGGAATAACACTAGAGAGAGTGGACTAAACAGAAAGGTGATCATTGGAAAGGGATCACTGAAAATTTGTACTTGATTTGGAAATGACTTTTCAGTTTTCTGACTTAGAGGAATAAACCACATTGCCATTAATCAATATGGTAAAAATAGTAGGAAAAGCAAATGTAGAGAAAATTGTCCTTAGGTAATGATGAGCATTAAGATTTTGTGTTGTGGAGTTTCCCTGTGGGTAGTTAAATATGAAAATATTAAAGTCACTAGTAAAGTTTTGGACTGGGGCATATTTTTATTGGTTATTAATTTATTTTTTGGCAAGGTTATTTTAGACAGAACTGAGAATCCCCAGAAAGATTATATTTTCTAAAGATTCAGAGTAGAGTACTTGTAAATTTCAACATTTAATAACATAGTAAAAGGGGTGGCCTGAGAACTGGGAGAAGAACCAAAATTAAGCAATATCATTAAAGACCATATAGAGATGAATGTCAAACAAAAAGGAAGGATACAGGAGTACCTTTGCCCAACCAGAGGAAATCTGACACTTGTTCATAGATTTTGGCTAATTAAAGGAAATTGGTAAACTAATTATTATCATTTTCAGCAGCATAAATGGGCAAGAACTGCGATTCCTCCAGGTTCTGCTCTCAGCACTATTGTTCAGGGATGTAAAGTAAAGTGTGAAAACATAAAGACAAACTGACATCAAGACTATGCACAGCTAAAATGAAGCCTAGAGGCAGGAGATCCTAAAGGTTCCTGAGTTAGGAAGTCTCAACTAGAAGGCAATGGCTGTGCTGAATCTTGAAGGGAGAATGTATATTTACCTGGCAAAGACTAAAATACAGTACTACAAATGAAAGTAACATGTGTAAGTTGTAAATTTTTGCCAGTAAAAACAGAAGGTATTCTTCATGGCTCATATGTAGTGGATACTGTATGCACTTGTCAAAACCCATAATACTATACATCATAAAGAATGACTTTAATATATGCAAATTAAAGAAAACCAGGACTTTGGAGGATCTCAGTATGGAATATAGACTTTGATTAATGAATCTAACTGTGTTACAAATGTTTCATATAACCTCATTGAAGGGGTTGGGCAAAAAAGTAGCTGACTTAAGTAACTTTGGATAATGGTATTTTGACTGGAAAATGTAAGACAATAATAGCTATATAAACACTGTTCTCTAGCTTGTAAATTTGCTTCCCAAAAGGGTGTAAGTTGAAAATTATAAAAAAATTTACATATATACTAGGATTGAAAAAATAAGTATATTAATGTTAGGCCAACGAAGTTAGATTTCTCATTATTACAGAAAGAAATTACAAATGAGCAAAGGGAAGCTAGAATAAATCCAGTGGTATTGTACCAGAGTTGGGGACATTAGTGTGAATTCATGTTTAACAGATAAATAGAAGTATGGATAGTTAGATAGATACAGATATGAGGGTATACATATATTTTCTAGTTCTGTTTTCTTCTAGAAGCAATAACACATCTATTGATATTTATTTTTAAGTACTATTCCCTAATAAAAGGAATCCTGTCTCCTTAGAGAAAGGACTCACTTATTTTAGTGCTGGGACAGAAAATACGCAAGATGAGCTTTGAATATCTTGTAGTGTAATGAAATGAGAAATTATTAAAAATCCAAAAGGAAGGCACATGTCAAAGGGACACAGGTGTCAAGCTGAAGGAGCTCCTGATGGGCACATTTGGAACAATTAGAACAACACAATAAGTGATTTATTATTGGATTATAACCCAAAAAATAAACAAGAATATTTGATATAAATATTCAAAAATAAATCAATAAGCGGAGAATAGACAAGTCTTCCTTACAGATTTCCACATACTATGTAGATGCTGTCTCTCTCATGAGATGGATTTTAATCCTTGAACCCATCCTGAATGTGACATATTCTTCGTGGCTCATATTCAAAGTATCGAAAATAATAATAATAATAATAGAAACTTTATAGTGGAAAGACCTGGCAGAAAATATCTCAACCAAATTTAACATCACCAGTGATCAGTCATGTTGCGATCATATGCCCCATTCAATCACATCTTATCAAGTGGTGGGATAAGTAGGGCACTTAAGAGTGTGCTTTCTCCAAAGAGGCTCCAATCAGTCAGTCCTTTCTCTAAGGAGGCATGATTCCTTTTATTGGAGAATAATATTTATAAATAAAAATCTGTCAGGGTGTTACTTCTAGATGCAAACAGAACTAGAAAATATATGTTAGTAGTCTAAAGCATGTATACCCACATATCTATCTCTTACCTATCTATCATCTATCTACCAATCTATTCATCTATCTATCTATTCATCAGAATGTATACCTGTATATTAAAATCCTATCACGGGATGCAAGTCATCATGTGATGGAAAAAGAAGGACCCTTAATCCAGACTAAACATGCAGAAGATATCAGACACACTCCAATTGAGGGATATTGATTAAAATATTTGGCTAGTTCACTTCAAAGCTGTCAAAATCATGAAATTCCTTGACAAGGTTCTACAGGTTAAATGTGTCCAAAAGTTTATGTATTAGAAATTTGACATCTATCGTAACAGTGTTAAGAGAGGGGGAAATCCAATATTGTATTTGAAAGGTAAGGTCTTTAGGAGGTGATTAGATTGTGAAGACTGTGCCCTGGTGAATGGATTGATCCATTCATGGAGTAATGGGCATGGTTCTGACGGCTTTCAAAGAAGAGCAAGTGAGAAGGTTAATTCTCTTTCTCAGCCCATTCTCGCCATGTGACACACTGGTTGCCATGGGATGCTGCAGAGATTTCCCACTCAGAAGAAGGCTCTCACCAGCTATGTCCCTGAGTCTGTGTCCCAGCCTCCTAAACTGCAAGAAATAAATTTCATTTCTTTATAAATTACCCAGTTTCAGATATTATGTTATAAGCAACATAAAACAGACTAATACACAGGGAAAGACTGATAAACTCCCAGAGCACAGGGAGACTAAGGAGACATAATAACCAGTTGTAATGTGGTATCCTTGATTGGATTCTGGAACAAAAAAAGGGCATAGCGAAAAAATTCTTAAAGTCAAATAAAATCTGGAATTCAGTAAAAAGTAAGGTGCTGGTGTTAATCACTTAGAATTCTATCTTGGCAACCTTTCTATAAATATACAAGTATTCCAAAATAAAAACTTTATTGAAAATATAGAAGAGTAATTTTGAATGTCTTCCAAACTTGCTTTCAATGCATTCCATATTCTGCACATTATAAATAGATATGGGTGTATGCAAAAAAAAAAAAAAGCACAAAAGATTATTTAAAAGAATATAACTTTGAAATAAACTATATAATACTGGCAATAATATATTAAATTTAGTTTAGGCCTTTTCTGACTTTTTTGTTGTCATAGGTGCTTCAGGTATAGCCCGTGACTTTTGCAAGTATACATTTAGCTATATGTGGATGAACCTTTCTATTGTACTACACATTCAGGTACTAATGTTTGTCTTCATTTCAAACCTAAGCAACAGTCCTGTAAAAATCTAGATTATTTTTTGAACAGCATCACATTTTGGGGTGGTTCACAGTGCTTAAGAACCCTTGTCGGTTCCCATCCATAGGATGCTTGACATTTTTGTTGGGGCGGGGAGGAGGAAAAAGTCTCTTTCACTTTTCAGCAAAAACATTATCATCCCAGAGCATGACTTGTGTGTGTGTTTATTGACTTCACATAAATAAGCCATTAATATTGCGGTTTAACCACAGAGCACATAGAGTATTTAACTGCTTAAAAAGTGGCAAAAATCCTGTGCGATACTCCAGTGAAACAAAACGTAGTCTAAGAAGAAAAGTGTCTGCAGATGCAAAACTCTAAAAGGTACTGATTAATGGTCTCAGGAGACTTCTTCACAGAGATAGAGAATACACAGTGACAGCGCTGCCAGCCTCGTTCTTACCTGTTCAATCAGAGCTCAAGTACCCGAGTCAGGTTATAAAGACCTAGTCAGCAACCAGCAGGAAAGTGCAACTTTTCAGAAAATTTTCTTTTTTTATGTATTCTAAGATTTTAATTTACAAGTTACTTTAATTCACTTTAATACTCGTAATCAAATAAATCAACATTCACATGTTCTCTGAAGTCCATGGAGTTGCAGATACAATTTACATGATGATATAAAAGTTCATTTTGTTTAGTTTTGTCAAGTATGGTTACTCTCTCTTTCCAAAAAGAAATAACCATTGCCATTTATGTTTTCTGTTGATAAAAGGTTTCTAGATGAACGCTTGTTATACTTTCCATCATAGCAGCATAACTTGAAAAACAGCTCTCATCAATAAGTATGAGTCATGTTGGTTGCCTAACTGGTTTTAAATTCATAGCAAAGATAAAGATTCCTAATTCCATAGATTCCTAATAAATAATAAAATTTTCCAGAATTTTTTTCTTAGCAACTATTATTTATATGCATATCTTTTCTCTTAAGCAGAATAGAACATAATTATAAAAGAAACGTGAATAAAAACAGACATTTTCTTCTTTGAGGCATAGAGAGATATGATTTTTAAACAGATTTTGATTATTTAGAATAATATTTCTTGATTAAATAATCAGGAAAAAAATCAATCCGGTAAATTACCACTTATTTTGATTATAGTTCTGAGTTCCATCAAAGCATTAAATAATTAGTATTTAAAGTAATTATGTTAATTTAGCTGAAAAAGAAGTACAGCAGTTAATGATTCTTCCTATGGATTTCTAAATATCCAGGTAAGATGTTCCTGCTATTTAGGTCAAGATGAACCCTCAAATCAGATATTTTAGTTAATTGCAGTAGAATTTTTATACTTCTTAAAATGTCATTCTGTATTTTTCTTAAATAACTTAATGTATAAAATGTTTGTTTTACATCTTGAAAACTTCAGATAGAACTTTAGAGTAAAAAAAGATGCTTGCATAGGTAATAGAATTAAGGAGAAGAACAGGACACTGATAAAAAAAATCGTACTAGTGGTTTTCTGTGGGTGATGGTGCAGGGAAAGTGACAGCGTGGGACATGCAAGAAGCACAGAAGTCACCTCACTGATACTAAGAATAGTCTGTTTTTTATTTTGTGTTCCATAGGTGTTAAATTCTACCTTATGCTTCATGACTTAGGTGTATGTTACATATATTTTCTTATATGTTTTAAATATTTTGTCAAAAGTATGTTTTTAAAAAGCCCTTGTTCATTGAATTATCTGTTCCAAATACTGGGCTATTAAACCAAAGGGCTCTTGACATCTAAAACATTTAGAAAAGCTTCATATGATCTCAGAGTCTTTCAGAAATGTCTTTCGTTTTCTTTTCTATTTAGGAGCAGGAAATATCAGAGTGTGGTTCTTCCCTCTCAGGAGAGGAGCTTCTTCGTGCTAACACTGTTACTGTTTTTGTTGATGCTAATACTGTCAACTACCTATACACTCAGACTAGGTTCTAACCCCTCCTAACATCCCTTCAGGAAAGACGAAATGACAATACAAATAGTACAATGGCTTATGGCTTCCAGATCCCTAGGGCTAGATAGTTCTCTCAGTGCCTCTTGGACCCCCACCCCAGCGTCATTTAATTTTTAGGGAATTGCTATTTATTAATTTTCCATGCTTTTTCATGGTTGTCTTATTTTTTCTTCAGTTTTTCTATTAAATCTGCTTTGACTCCATTTGGATCATACTTAGACTGAAAATACGAATACTTATAAAGGAAAATATCATTTCTAAATGATCCCCTAATTAGTTGAAACAAAGGGAAATTGCAGTTTATAGGTGGACAGGTCAATATTGGCACAACATTAATTGATCAGGACAGACAATGGATGATTTTAAACTTGATATCGTAATTTTATATTGCTGTTGTTGCTTGTTCCACACTTTTAGTGGGGTGTAGATATTCATACAGGAGCAGTTTAATTCTCATGTCATTGATCACAGAATAGCTAGAATAAACTATCCTTACTTTTTTAACAGCTATATTTGGCAAAGCCTGAATTAATTTTGCACACTTCAGATATAAGATAACTGTGAAGTGACCGACAATACCAATTTTCTTTTGCAGGAATTTTGAAGCTTTACTTCTCTATTTTAGTTTTAACCATATAAAAGACCCCTCCAGTTACCTAGCAGCTGTCTTTATTACACAGGAGACATTCTTTATCTAATCTTGCATTTAAAGATATTTAAGGAGAATCAAAATGGAGCTAAAAAGATTGGAGGCCTCAAATATGCGAAATGATTCTTTGTAAGAATATTTTTATCCTAGGTTATAATAAAGAACACATAAAAAAAGAAAAGAACACATAATCTACTAATAACTCTAAATATCATAGAGCTCCAACTCATTATAGTTCTGTCATTTTTAAGTAATATAGAATAGTCCATTCGTTACCACAAAGATCTTTATTACTAGATTTCATGCAATGATACAAAGATCATTATTTTATTTAGTTTTTTTTTAGTTTTTTGGGTTTTTTTTATATAAACCCTTGATATAATTGCTGTGCAATTCAGTTCAGGTGGGGTTTTTGAGAACACTGAGAATCTGTGCTTTTGGAACCATAACTTGTTTGTGCAATGATTTGCGAAAAATATATGAAACTGAAGTTTGGAGCCAGAGAATGGTTTTGAATATCAGGGGCTTTGGATGAATGCACTGAAAATTCGGTCACTTGTTTAAAAAATAAGCAAACACCACCAATGATATCTAAAGAGGGTTTATTTTTCTCTCATACCATAACATCAAGGAGTAGAAGCTGCTGGCATTGATTCAGTTACCTAACAAGGTCATTTAGGACTCCAAATAGTAATATATTCCCCTTCCCTTATCCTTAGGTGTATTGGCTTTGTCTTCATGCCTGTTGCCTTATGGAATCAAGACGGCTGCTACAACTCTACACACCAAGTTGCCACAAATTCAGCAGAACTGTAGAAGGGTGACATCAGCTACATCACTCTCATTTTACAAGGAAATTTAAAACTTTGCCACAAAATCCCAGCAGATGTACGATTACATCTCATTAACGAAAGCTGTCATGGAGATATTGCTGCCAAAATGGTTGCTTCCAAATGAATATATAGTAAGGTACGTAATCATTTCGAATATAATTTGTGTTCTACGTTCAGTTAAAGGCTTTTGTGTGCAATGGAGTTTGTTTAGGCGAATGGAAGTGATTCTCAGGGAACTGATGAAAGTTTTACGCAGGTGGAGATCAGATCTAGAACTAAATGTGGGGACATTAGTCAGACAGCAGGGTGGCTGCTATTGTTTTGTTGTGTTGTGTTTTGATGGCTTGCTGAGAAAATGGCCACAGAAATGAAAACGAGGATAAATAGGAAGTGACATCATGGAAGTAAAATTAATAGTGGCTGATAATTTAAATAATATAGGAGAAGAAGAAGAGTAAATGTTAAAACAAACTCTAAAGTTTGAGATTCATTGATACGGAGTCTTGCTTATTCGGTATTAAGTGATTGTGGAAAATAGTATGGATGTTCCTCAAAAAATTAAAAATGGAGCTGCCATATGTTCCCACAATCCCAATACTGGGTATGTATCCAAAGGAAATAAAATCACTATGTCAAAGATAAATCTGTACTCCCATGTTCTTTGCAGCATTATTAACAATTCATCCGTTGATTGAATTATTAAAGAAAATGAATGATGATGAATTGATAAGATGAATCATATAAAGAAAAGGACAAAGATGAATCGATAAAGAAAATGTAGTATATATACACAATGAAATACTATTCATCCTTAAGATAAAGAAGGAAACCTTGATATTTGCAACAATGTGGATTAATCTTAAGGATGTTATATTAAGGGAAATAAGCCAGGCACAGGAAGACAAATACCACATGATCTCACTTATATGTGGAATCTAAAAAAGTTAAACTCATAGAAGTAGAGATTACAATAGTGATTACCAGAGTCGGGGGTATTTGGGGATTGGGAAGACGTTGGCCTAAGAATACAAAATATCAGTTTCATAGGAGGAATAAATTCAAGAAATCTATTATACAACATGGTGACTATAGTTAATAAGAATGTATTGTATTTTGAAAATTGCTGAGTAGATTTTAAGTGTTCTCACAACAAAAAATAATGTTTGTGAGATAATACTTATATTAATTAGCATTATTGAGCCATTCTACCATGTATACATCATGTTGCATACCATGAATATATGCAGTATTTTTTATTTGTTAAAAAATAAAATATATAAAAAATGAGAAAGTTAAAAAGGAAGAGCTTTACAGAAAATGGGATAGTGAAGAAAGAAAAGCTTAGCTTTTAAGAGTATTTCAGTTTATATATGGTCAACCTGAAATGTAGAACTGGATCTTGGAACTAGCAATGCAGACTAGCTATCAGCCAGCTAAACACAAATAAAGAAAGTGTGGCAATAGATAAGTTTGTCGATAAAGAGAGTATATAGAAATATAAAAAAATAGGTAAAAATAGTACTTGACATTCTTGTTTGTAGGTGCTTAGAGAAAGCAAAGAAGAAGCAAGGAGAAGAAGTGGAGATAAGGAACATAGACCATTTATTCAATATTAAATATGGATTTACTACATACCTGCTCTGTGCCTAGCATCATAGTAGGGGATATGCCACAAAATAAGACACTGCTTTTGTCCTCAAGTAAGTTGTCACTTAGTGAAGAAAACTAACAATTAAATGGGCAATTTTATTACAGAGAGATATTCCCCATAATTGCAAACATATAGTGCTATGGGTTCCCGTGGAAGGGACCTTCAGGCATATATACAGTCACTAGAAGTAATTTAAAAATTGGCACTTGGGGAAGGAGGGTAGATTGCAGAAAATATTAAGGACTATGTGGACAACAGGGATATTGAGACAGCAAATTGAAAGTAGTCTTTCGAGAAGTTACAGAAGAAAGGGAAAAAGATAAATACATAAATAAGAATGAATATTGAAGCCAAGAATAGTTTATATTTTTAGGTACAAGTGAATATTGTTTGGATATTTAATAGATTCCCAAAAAATATGTGAAAGCCAATATTGCCAATTTCTATCTTCCTTTTGAAATGTACACTCTTGAATAACCAAAGTACTATCTACTTATTTTTTAACTTTCTTAAATGCTGAAATCAACTATGTTTAACAAAACAGCACACATTCCAGAAACTCTGTTTAAAGTAGTATAAATGTCTATTTCTGATTCTGAAAGTGTTTCTGTGGACAGTGTGATGTCATGAAAGTTCAGAATTTAAATAATTTGTGATTCAATAAAGAACTAAATGGTGCCCCTCTCATATGGTGTTAGGTGCAAATGGCATAGGACACTGAGTCTAAACTTGGCTAGATGAGACACTATGAACGTATATATAAACATTGATCCATTTACTATAAGCAATATACAAAAATAAATTAAATTTTGTTTGTTTGTTCTTAAAATTATGGTAGTATGAGCCAGGCTGTTATTAGAAAGCCTGTAATGATGAATATGTTAATTACCATGATTTGATCATCACATACATTACACAAGTATTGACAGTTAACTCTGTACCCCACAATTATGTATTATCAATTATGTATCAACAAGAAGAACAACAAAAAAGCCTGGAAGGAGTGTGTGTGTGTGCTCACGTGTATGTATGTTGTGTGTGTGTGTATCAAGGATGGTGGATCATGGTTCATTAGTTGGTGCCATAGGTACCAAAGCCACATGGCACATGCTTTTATGTAGCTACCTATTACTGATAAGAACTTGAATATATGACTAGTAATACACTTTAATAGAGTTGTGCAAAACTATTATATCTTGAATGGCAAAGAAGCACAAAAGTTATAAAATAAATAATAAAGTAATTAAAAAGTACTTCTTACTTTCATGAATTTGCTACTCCAAGGAAAATGTTACCTACAGTAAGTCCAATTTCTGTCTGATTTCCCCCCGTAGACTCCATTAACTTTATCAAATCACTGTACCTTGGTGCTTACCAAACTTATTATCATGTATTATGTAGTCGTCTTTTAAATTCATTAGACAGAGGCCTTTCAGTTAAAGCACATTAGTTTCTCCACTCTTCTGAAACCTTTAGCCAGAGGTGGGAATTTATAAGTGCTAATTCAGTATCCAAAAAGAAAGACATTTGATTTGGGATTTTGTATTGGAGTAATAGCTGAAGCAGTTTTACAAATTAATGAAGCTTATTCTTCAGAGTCCTTCACTTACTCCTTCCTCTAATTTAGTTTAATTTTTACATTTTTGTTCTTTTATTTAAAGCAGCATTTCTCAACAAGGACACTCTTAGCACTTGTAGATGGATAATTCTTTGTTGTGAAGGGAGCTATCTTGTGCATTGTAGGCTGTTTAGCAGCGAGCACCCTTACTTAGCCTCTACCCACTGGATTCCAGTAGCCGTGACAATAAAAAATGTACAGACATTTCCAAAATTCCCCAGCAGGTGACCAGGGGTCATTTTCATCTGAGAATCAAAGATTTAAAGGCTCCCTTCCCCTCAAATTTTATAAGCTCCAGTCACATAAAACCTACACCTCGCCTGAATAGCAGTTATCAAAAGAAGCATCAAAGAAGGTATAATATTTTTTTCAGTTATAACCTAGAATACTATGTGTGGATGAGTTTTTAAAATTCATACATTTTTGTAAATTTTGATTAGCAAAATATCTTACAAGCTTGATTCCTTTATTAATAAAGTTAGTAAGCTTTACTAAGCTTTTCTAAGCTTACTAACTCGTAAATGATAAGCAGTCTCAAGTAAACTCCATTTAACTAAATAGCACCCATTACACACAGAAAGTGTCTTTGAAATGATTGTGAAGTATGAATCCTGGCTATATACGCCATTTGTGCTTTAGATGCAATATAGAGTAAAACAGTGCCAGTAGAAGAGGGTACTTCTATAATAGATGAAGTTAAATGAATGCAAAATACTAGGTCTTTTGTGCTATGCAATAAACTCCCTCTTCTACAAATTGAAAACTTTATAAAAAAATGTAAATTTTTAAACCCCCCAAAAATTGATAAAGGGACCTTTCTTTGCATAGGGTCTCCTTGATTTAAATCATGTTAATGACTGTAGTATCATTTATTTATTTCAAAGAAAAATCACATAAGCATTTGAGAATAAGTTGCAGGGGGTAAAAATGTAAGCTATAGCAAGATAAAATAGGTAAATGATTTGCTTCTGAAATCACTGAAAAATCATTATCAATTTGTCATGTTTTCTGAGCTTTGTTACTATCTCTAAAAATAGTGAATAAAGTATCATTTTAAAATAGGTATGTGAATTTAAATAGATTTGTTATTTAAATAACTAACTTTGTAATAGTGAATATAAATAAATATATCTGGTAAGTTTACATTATTTGCTGCAGATTTTCTGATTTCTCTTTCAATATAAATGTGAATACTCTTAACCTAAAGTATTAACAAGAATTTTTATATATCCCCTTCGAGGACAATACCTTATATCTTGTCTCTGGATGAAAATATGAATGTTATTTGATTAAAAAGGAAATGTAACCACAAAGTCTGATTAATGCTATTGTATAGATTAACTGATATCACCAGCAAGAATGAAATTGTTCCCTAGTTACCTCAATAAATATATTTCCTGATGTTGAAGGGGAAGATGTAAAAGGGAAAACGTTAGCAATACTTGAAGTTGAAAAAAAAAGGTGTTTTCCATCACAGAATAGACTCTAGATATAAACACTGTAATTAGAAAAAAGATGTGTGTGTGTGTGTGTGTGTGTGTGTGTGTGTGTGTGTGTGTGTGTGTGTGTGTGTGAATGTGTTTGTGAGGAGGGACAGAGAAAGAGAGAAAAAAAAGACTTGAGGTTTATGGGTGAAACATGCAGTCTAGATCAGGGGTACATTATATGGACTTCACTGACCCCTCTGGAGTCCTGGGAGTTGTAAAATTCTAGAGAAAAGAGAATGTCTAAGTGGTCATGAGTACTTTCCTGAGAAAAATTATTTTTCCCCCATCCAACTTCCCAAAATATAAAGATTTAGTAGTCTAGAGATATAGATATAGCTTATAATTAACTGATTTTGGTAAAATTAACTTTGATGAGGATAGTGTTTAATGAAATAGTGGGAAAAATTCTGCCTGATTATTGTAGTCACCAAGTGTTTAATTAATATACAATTAATTGACTAATTGCTATATCTCTGAATCTATTGTAATTTTGTTCCAAATAATTTGAAGAATGATTTCTCAAAACCTGTCATTATTTCCACATGCTCTGCAACACCACAAGATGAAAAATATTCACTTTCAGCAATGCTTAATAAGTAATTATGGTTTATACTTATTTGGTAGCTCACAGTGTGCTCAATGCTGAGCTGAATATTTTCCGTGAGATTTCATGTCTTCTTTAATCTTTACAGTAACCTAGTGAAGTAGAAACTATTAGTATATGCGTTTTATTGGTCAGAAAACTTAAGCTTAAAGGAACTAATTGATTTCCTCAAGTTCAAGGTACTACTGTATAAAAAGTAATATACTCCAAATGTGGGGTACTTGCAAAGTCGACAGTGCTATGCCTGATTTCTCCACAACTACCTATATATTCAAGTGGTTTTGAATTACTTAGATAAAATTAATCAAAAGGACCATAAAAAATATATTCAACATTATACTAGCTATTGTGTCAACAACTTTTTCCAGATACTCAACCATGCCAATAATTTCTTCTTTCCAGACTTTGCAGCTGAAAAGAGTAGAAGTCTCTAAAAATGTGTACAAAGCTTTTCTACAAACCTGCACCCGAGGATTTTCCAAGTTATTGCAAAGGATTCCAAGGAAGTCATATTCAGAAACACTAATCAATGGAACTATTGGCACAATTGCCTTTAACATGTCTGAAGTAGCTGAGGAGCATTAGAAAGTCATTGCAAAATAATTGAAATTTTTTCAACTTTTCCACCAGTGAAGTAATTGATTTCAAAGCATGTCTCAATCAGGTGCTTCTTCACACTAAAACGGCTTAAATAATCCACCCTTTCCCAAGAGCAACAGCAGAATGTGCAAATGGCCCAGGATCATCAAAATCTCAGATTATAGAGATACACCCAAACTGTTACACACAAAAACACCTCCAGGCAAACAGCTTCTCTTTCAGAGGACTGCCTTGACACAGCTTACATTTTTCTATGCCTTTTACTTATATCAATACTTTATCTCAGTTAATTCAAACTCATTTACTCTAAGAATAATCTTTGAAAACTAAGCTTTAATGATGTCAAAACACTTGCTCAAAACCTGTTTTCCTGATGCCATCTTCTGTTTTTTTTCTTTGTCATCTTTTCTTGTCTATCCTAGTTTCTAAAATGGCCATCCAGGCAATGGATCTTAATATACCCTATTGTGTAATAATGTAAATTAAATCATACAGTTTCACAGTTGAATGTGCCTTAGAGAACATACAAACAGGATGGATAATAAAATGATGAAATCACCTGAATACTAAATTAAGACCTCTAGGGCTGGCCTATGGCTCACTCGGGAGAGTGCGGTGCTGACAACACCAAGCCAAGGGTTAAGATCCCCTTACTGGTCATCTTTAAAAAAATAAATAAATAAATAATAAATAAATAAATAAATAAATAAATACCTCTAAAATTCATAAGCTATCTTTTAAAAAAATGCAGAATATTTCAAAATAAAGAAATAGAAGAGAAAATTGACTTGTTTTACACTGTTTCAAGAAGCAAAATTTAGAACAATAAATGGACTCAATGGGAAAACATAATTTGAAATAATTTTCTAGCAGTCAAATTGAAATTACTGTTCTTATAAGATACTTAGATCCCTAGATTGCTGGTATTCAAGCAAATGAACAATGCCATTGAAAATAAGACATTCAGCAACTTTAGTGTCCAATAGTTTCTTCTACTACATGGTATTTCCATTTATATTCAACTCAGATGTTCCAAGAATTGTTTTGCCATTGTTTTAATTCAATGAAATTTAAGCAAATGTAATGCTCAAATTCTAGAAAGGCCAATACAAAGCATGTCCTATATACACATGGGTATTAGAAAGGAAATTATTCCTGATATCAATCAACACAATTAGAGTTTTAACATTTCCATGCAAATAACACCAGAGATTAATCAAAAGACTTTTTATCTGGCATGGAATATTTTTGCTCCCTGATTCTTCATCTAGTTTAAACTTTTTTGTTGTTGTTGTTGTTGTTGTTCTTTTTTATTTCTTTCTTAAAGAAACTTGCCCAGGTTTATAAAGTAAGGAACAGACACAGCATTCAGTGCCATATATGTTCAGTATAAAGCTTGTGACTGTGTCAATGCTTTTTGGATTTGGCTGCAGATTGAAATTTCCTGGAGAGCTTTGAAATACTAATGGACTGGTCCCAACTTCATAGATTTTTTTTTAATAACTCATTTTAACTATGACTTGATTATTGAGATTTTTAAAAATTGAAACATAATATATTATATATATTTTGGGAGTACACAGTTAAATATCAGTGTTTGTGTACAGTATGTGATGATCAAATCAATATTATTAGCATGTTTATTATTACAAATTGTAATTATTCTTTGTTTCCCTTACTAAATTTCTCCCTAACTCTCCTTCCCCTCCCCCTTTCCCACCTCTAGCAACCACAGGTAAATTTCCAAAGCAGGTGTTACTTTGTGAAGACTTCTGTCACCCTCTCTAACTCTTACTAATCCTGGCTGATGCAATCACTTCCTCAGCTAAGTAACTTTTTGTTGTGATTATTTACTTCTATGTTTACCTCTTCTACAAAATAATGTGCTGCATTTCCATAAATTAAAAAGCTATTTTTTATTGCTTTATTCCCAGTTGCCTAGTACAATATTTTGAAGTACTGGGTGTCAAAAAATATTTATTTTATAGATGAAAAAATTAATAATTATGTGAATAAAATTTAGTTAGATCAACTACATGTAAATGTAATATGGTGTATTAATTTTCATATAGATCACCTATCCAAAAAGAAATAGGATACTATCAAGTTTTGGAGAAGTATAAAGAAATTGGACTACGAGACAGAAAATCTGGTCTTGCATACTGATTTTATCACTTGAGAACTCTGAGTCCCACTTTCCTTCAGCTTTAAAGTGACCGTACTTTATGCCTGCATAATATCTACAAATATCCTTTAAATTTGCATTGTACATTGTACTCAAGCATTAAAAAGACCTGATTGAAATGTTAACAAACAGATTTAAGGTCTGTGATTACCAGAGGGCATGCTAACTCCAGATGCTATGTTAAGGGGGTTCATATGCTAGAAAATATATTCAAAGTGTTAAGATCCAGGGAATAAGATATATTTACTTTATTTATAATGATTACTTATTAAAATAATATTGTTATTAGCCAATTCAGCACATTAAAATAAATTGCCTTAAATATTATGGAGGAAGGAATTTCTTTTCTTTTACCTATATCCTATAAATACTAATTCAACATGTGGGTATAATGTATGTACCTAATAGCCAAATAAGTACTAGTTTAAAGATTTCAAAGGGCCTTATTGACCAAATAGATCATAGTAAGTTCAAAAAAACTGTTACAGCATAGTGGGTAAAAACCTCCCTTAATAAGAACTACCAAAGAACAAAATATAGTAATATTTAAAAATTTTTTATTGGCTTACCTATGAGCTCAAGAATAGTAAATAACAAACATTTTAATAGTGTATATATGTTTGAAAAGTTTGTTTTTCTATACATTGATTAGAAAATAAAACAGTACAAAAACAGGGCTGTAGTTGATTTTTATAGTTCCATTGAAGAAGTTGAGAAGAGTATAAGGATGAAAGTTTTATGTCAACCCTAATATCCTAAATTTGTTATATTTTAGAGAATATTTCCTTTACTTCAAATATTTAACTTTGTAGTTAACAAAGCAAAGATGAAGGACAAATACCTTATATGTAAAAGGAATTTTCATTTACAAAATCCTAAATTCTAAATTGTTATTACTATATAAATTTAAGGGGTTAACCCACAGCATGACAAAAAAAGTAAATTGACTAAAGTAGTGCTATGCTGGTATAATAAACGCAAATAGGAAACTCTTCTGTTATAAATTTTACTATGGTGAAATAAAAGAAGTAGGCATCACAATTAATTTAATTAGTGGAGATAATGATTAATAACAAAGAATGAACAACAGAGGTTGAAAGATTGTCACGCTAAAGCTAATGTCAGAATCCTGTTCATAGCCCCAATTGTTGGGCTACTTTTACTTGCTTGTAATCCTGCCGGCTAGGCCAATTGTCAAGCTAGGACTGGGTCTGGAGCTCACAGACCCCTCAAGCCTGTTGTCCAGACTGGGTCACAAACCTATCACACATGAGGCTGGGTCCCCAGACCCCTTACATACAGGTTTATGAGCTAAGCAACCAGCAAAAAGGTCCTTGGAAGCTGTAGGCTTGAAAGCATGGCCATCCAGGCAGCAGCCACCTGAGGCAGTAAACTGCCAGCCAGCTTACTTCACCAACTCTGAAGAACACAAGAATAGCAATAAAACTAAAAAGATACATTGGCACACGTGTGCACTAACTCCACACCCACACACACATGCACACAATTTGCTTACAAAGGATGAGCTGAACCACACCCAACTGGACCTGAGGGAAGGGTCTTGATCAAACCATTCTGTTTTCCCAACAATGATATATATGGACATGTATAAATGACTTAAAAACATCATATCATTTTCACAACATTCTGGAAACTTTCATGTAAACATAATAGCAGATAGTTATCTATTCTCAAATTACAAACCCCCAGTAAGAGATTTTAAAATATGACTAAGTAAAACTTTTAAAAATAAAATTATAATAATTAACTTACATATGATTTTTTTCTTGTCTGTAAATCAAAAGAAGTTAATTGGTTTAAAGTCATATAAAGTAGACAATGGAATGTATTAAAAATGTGGAAATTTGTGCAACCCCTTTCAAAAGCTGATTGGCACTATTAAAATAACACATCCTTGTAACTATGTCCTAGTAATCATATTCATACATAATGCCTACAATATGTGTATAGATGTGTTCCAAATAACATATTCAGGAACGAGCAGCCAAACTAAAAGCTGCAAAAAATTTTTCCATTAAATAGTAAAAAATATGTGACAGTGATATATCTAGACAGTAGAATACTATATAATGATGAAAATTAAAATATTGTCGCTACATGAAACAACATGCATAGATCTCAAAATAAATTATTGAAAGCAAGATCCACACACAAAATAATGATAAATGATACTATTTACATAAATTACAAAAATAAACAACCCTATACAAAAGTTGTAGTAGTATAAAGTTATCAGTATAATGATTACATTTGGAAAGAAAGAATAAAATAGTGGTTCTGAAGGGGAAACGGGGGTACTTCTAGGGTGCTATTAGTATTCTATAACATTATGTGGGTCATGTTTACACAGATGTAATTACTTTATAATTATTCATCGAGATATGTATACATGATCAGTATACATTTTGATTTTGAATTGAGCTAAAATAAACCAATTTATTAAGAAAACAATGGGACTTCCAGTTTCATCTCCAGATGTAAAGAGCTCAGAAGTCAGCACCCCCAACCTTCACAATAAGAAAAAGCTCAGTAATCTGGAAATACATTATGTTTCTTGGGACTTTCAGCAAATTATGGTTTCAGGGCAAATCAGTACCCCAAATCTGGATTTCCAGGTTTGAAACATTCAGAGAGATACTGCCAACCTCTGATTGCCTGGAGAAGAGACTCCTGGAGCTATAAAGTGATAGGAACACTTAAATTGTAATTCTGAAGAATGTCTGTTGACTGAAGTGTGAGCTAAACATGAAAGTGAGAATCTTCTGATGGCCACAGTCTTAGGAGGTCCCTACTCATCATGGGCTTTAACTCCAGGAACTCTACAATATTCTTAAGATCCCAGAACAATTTCCTTTTGGCTCTGGAAGGGAGGAAAAGAGAAAAATCATTGTAAAATTCTTTCAGAATCTTCTGCATAACAATGCCTCCTCTTCAATGGAAAGGACTTTACTAAAGTCTTATCTCCTTGAGGGAAAGCATTCCTCCCACTACAAGCCTCTTGTTCTTTTTTTCTCCCTAAAGAGGGAGAAAAGCCATTACCACTGGAGAAAGACTTTTAAAGATCTCACCCCAGTCACAGTCTCACTAGAAGACTGAAAATCAATGATAAGATTCCCTTTCCACACATCTTACTACCATAACAGCAGGAATAATGTATAGTCAATCCTCATTATTTGCAGATTCTGTATTTGTGAATTTGCCTATTTGCTAAAATTTATTTGTAACCCCTAAATCAACACTCCCAGAGACTTTGTGATCACATACAGACACTCTCAGAGTGGTAAAAAATTTGAATCTTTTGACATGCACATCCCAGCTTAGGTGGAACAAGGTGATGCTCTACCTTTATGTCTCAGCTCTCATACTGTAAACAAGTGTCCTTTCAGTAGTATATTTAGTGCTCCATTTTATAAATTGTGTACGTGTGTGTGTGTGTGTGTGTGTGTGTGTGTGTGTGTGTGTGTGTTTTATGATTTCTCTCTTTAAAATGGCCTGGAAAAAAAGTGATACAGTTCTGTATAGTGTTTCTAAGTGCAGGAAGGCTGTGATGTGCCTTACAGAGAAAATACATGTTAGATTAGCTTTATATAGGTATGAGTTCTAGTGTTGTTGGTTGTGACTTCAATGTTTTAAATCATAATATGATATATCCATAAAAAGAAAGCAGAAATTCACCAATCTGTACATGAAGCTGCTCTGGAAAGGGTTAAAGTAACATCTACAGTATGTGATAGAGCTATAAAAATATGGAAAAGTGGCTTAATTTGTAGATTTTTCAGACAAAACCAATAAAAAGAGCATAGTGTACAGCATTGTTTTGATGCCAAAAGCTAAAGAAATTTATGTTCATGTTACCCAGGGTCAAAAAAATAGCCTTCTTGGCTAGTGGTGACTGGCTCCCGTGCTTTGAAAGGTGACATGACACAAAAAAATGTTAAACTTGTAGATAAAGTAGTTTCTTTTTTTTTTTTTTTTTGTCGTTTTTTCGTGACCGGCACTCAGCCAGTGAGTGCACCGGTCAGTCCTATATAGGATCCGAACCCGCGGTGGGAGCGTCGCCGCGCTGCCAGCGCAGCACTCTACCAAGTGCGCCACGGGCTCGGCCCGATAAAGTAGTTTCTGAAGAACAGGAGGCTGCAGAGGCTTTAAAAAATATGTATGTGTGTGTACATATATATATATGTATGTGTGTGTACGTGTATATATATATATATATGTATGTGTGTGTACGTATATATATATGTATGTGTGTGTGCGTGTATGTATATATATATGTATGTGTGTGTACGTATATATATATGTGTGTGTGTGTACGTGTATATATATATGTATGTGTGTGTACATGTATATATATATATATGTATGTGTGTGTACGTATATATATATATGTATGTGTGTGTACGTGTATATATATATATATATATGTGTATGTGTGTGTACGTATATATATATATAGAGAGAGAGAGAGAGAGAGAGAGAGAGAGAGAGAGATGTATATGCTAAATAATATACAGGAAAGCTACCGTGGGAAACAGTAGGGTTTCAATGTTGATCAGACTCCCTGGCTTCTTAAGGATGGTGGCAAATGGACCTATATAACACAAAAGGCATTTCAGTTGGTGAAAATATGACCAGAGGCTGACAGAAACTTAACCCTGCATTTCCTCTCAAAGCAATACTTTCGTATTTGTTAATTCAATTCAGTGCTGATTTTAATTCAAATCAGTGTTGAATTTGTATTGACTTTATAGAACATAAACTACAGCAGATAACGAGACAATCGAATATATAACAGTGGATTATAGCTGAAAAACCATGAGACAGTCTGTTCCTAGGGAGAATGACTATGGAAGAGCAAACAAAAAAGGACAAAAACAGCAGCATTGGAAAATTTGATGTCTCTGGAACATACAGATACAGCAAACATTAAACACAGCTCAATTCGTAGCTAGATTAACATAGATACTTACACTAAAGGCCTATTTACCTCAGTTTTTATTACCTAACACATCATATCTGGCTTTCAACGAAAACGTACAAAGTATGCCACAGAAAAGAAAAGAACATATTAAGAACAAAGCACACAGATTTTGGATTTATCAGAAAAGAAATAAAAATAAGTCTGGTTAAAGAGTTAAGACCTTTGATAGATAGACTCATTAAAAAAATATTTAAGAGAGAGATGAAAGAAAATAAACCATAAAATATATTTTTAAATTTATTTATTATTGGAGCATACTTGACTGTACATATCTGTGGGGTAAAACACTGAACATTAATGACTGTGAGAAATCTGTGATGTTCAAATCAGGGTAATTAGTATATTCATCATTATACAGTGTAATCAGTTTTTGTGGCTCTTTACCAATTCTTCCCTTATCCCCTCAGCCCTCCCCACTTTCCTCCTTTGGTAACATCAGTTCTGTTCTCTTCTTTTGAAAGTTCAATGTATTATTTTCTTTCTTTCTTTCTTTCTTTCTTTCTTTCTTTCTTTCTTTCTTTCTTTCTTTCTTTCTTTCTTTCTTTCTTTCTTTCTTCCTTCCTTCCTTCCTTCCTTCCTTTCTTTCTTCCTTCCTTCCTTCCTTCCTTCCTTTCTTTCCTTTCTTCCTTTCTTTCTTTCCTTTCCTTCTTTCTTTCTTTAAGCAAAATTAATAAAATTAAAAACAGAAAAACAATATAGAAAATACATGAACGCAAAAACTCATCCTTGGCTATCTAAGAAAAGAGAAAAAGAGAGAACACACAAATTACAAATATTAGAAATAAAAAAAATAAGTAATAACAATGGACTGTATTGACATTTAAAAGATAATGTAGGAATACTATAAACAATTCTATCAAAATTTGAGAACTCAGTTGAAATGGAAAAAATTCCTTAAAAAATACCAACTACAAAACTACAAAAACTCTCAAAAGAAGAAATAGATAATCTGAATAGTACTATATCTATTAAAGAAGTCTCATCAATAATTAAAAGCCTTCTAAATAGAAAGTACCAAGTGTGGGTAATTTCACTGTTAAATTCTAACAAATACTTAGGGAAAAAGGTGATACCAATTGCCCACAATGTCTCACAGAAAATAGAAGCAGTTGAAACATTTTCTAATACTTTGTGTGAAGCCAGTGTTACCCTAGTATCAACTAAATAGGACATTAAACCAGAAGAAAACTACAAACCAATTTCTCTCATGAACGTATAGAGAAAAGCTCTCCACAAAGTATTAGCAATTCTAATCCAATAGTGCATAAAAAAAAAATTGTAAACCCTGACCAACTGGAACATACCCAGTTATTTATGGCAGGTTGGTTCACCATTTGAAAATTGATCAATATAACCCACCACATCCAAGTGTTTAAAAAGAAAAAAAAATTGTATTACCATGTCAATTGACAAAATCTAACACCTATGATTAAAACAAAACTTCTTAGCACACTGGGAATAGAGGGAAACATCCTGTTGTTGGTAAAGAGCATCCACAAAAAAAGCCCCCTACAGTTATTATAACTCTTAATGGTGAGAAACTGGATTCGTTCCCCATAAGATCAAGAACAAGGCAAGAATGTTCCACTCACTACTCCTATTAAAAATTTTACTGTAAATAATTGCTAAAACAATAACACAATAAAATGAGGTAAAATATATACATGCTGAGAATAAAAAACTAAAACTCTCTATTTGCAAATGACACAACTATCTCTGTGGAACATCACAAAGTGCCAACAGAAAACTCCTGAAACTAATAAGCAAGTATAGCAAGGCTATATGACGTGACGATGATATACAAAAGTCAATTACTTTCCTATGTATCAACAAAGAACAACTGGAATTTGAAAAATAAAATTCACTTACTATTGTTACCAGAAATTTAATATTTATGTATAACACTTAAAATATGTGTAGAATTTATATATAGAAAATAGAAAACATTGATGAATTAAATCAAAGACATTCTAAATAAGTGGAGAGATATTGCATGTTTATTGTTTGGAAGACAATATTGTTAAGATGACAAATCTTTCCAATTTGATTTATAGAATCAACACAGTATCAATCTAAATCACAGAAGAATGTTTTATAAATATTGACAATCTTATTTTAAAATTTAGTTTAAATCACCAAAAATTATTGAAGGAAAAAAAAATTTGGAGATCACACAATACCTAATTTCAAGGATATTGAAATTGACTTGTAATAAAGCATCAGTAATGAAAACAGCATAGTATTGCTAAATAATAGATAGATAGAATAATGGAACAGAATGGAGAGCCCCAAAATAGATCCACACAAATATAATAAACTGACCTTTGGCAGAGTAGCAAATGCAACTTAATGGCAAATGGACAGTCTTTTTAACAATTGGTGCTGAAACAATTCAATGTTCATATACAAGAAATGAACCTGTACACAAGCTTTGCACCTTTCACAAAAGTTAACTCAAAATGGATCATTGACCTAATTGTTAAATAATAAACGCTAAAATTTTTAGCAGGAAACTTTGGAGAAAATCTATGCGATCTTAATTTTGTCAATAAGTTTTTAAATACAATATCAAGAACAATATCCACAAAAGAAAAAAAAATGATCAGCTGGACTTTATTAAAATTAAGAATTTTGGTCTATGAAAGACACAGGGAACAACAACCACAAACAAACAAACAAACGAAAAACAATCCACTGACTGGGAGAAAATATTTGCAAAATATATATCTGATAAAGGTCTTGTATCCAAAACATACATAGAAATTCAGCAATTAAACAACAATCAAAGCAGTTAAAACCAGGCAAAATTCAGAATAGATACCTTACCAAAGAAGATATAGAAATGATATATAAACATAAAAAAAATGTTCAACATAAATTGTCATTAGGGAACTGCAAATTCAAACAAAAATGAGATACCATTAGACAAATTTCTAATGGCAAAAATAAAAGACAATACAAATTGCTGGTAAAGATGTGGAGCAGCAGAGCAACAGGAACTCTCATTTATTCCTGGTAGGAATGCAGAAGAATTGGACTGACAGTTTGGTCATTTCTTACAAAACTAAAGATAGTTTTTCTATACAACTCAGAAAGCATGCTCCTAGGTATTATACAACTAATTTGAAAAGTTATGTTGTCCATACAATGACCTGTATGCAAATGTTGACAGTTGCTTTATTCATAGTAGCCAAAATCTGGAAGTAACTAAGATACCTTATTCAATATGTGAATGGATAAACAAGCTGTGGTATTTGCATACAATGTAATACAACTCACTAGTAAAAAGGAATGAGCTACTGAGGCACACACACACACACAAAAAAAACATAGGGAAACCTTAAATACATATTGCTGAGTGAAAGAAGCAATTTATGATGACAATGATAAGGCATTTGGAAAAAGTGAAACTATAGACATAGAAATTGTTCAGTGGCTTCTAAGGGATATGATTGTGTGGGGTGGTTGAATATGTAAATAGGATATTTTTAAGCTGGTGTAGCTATTCGTTATATTCCTGTAATAATGGTATGTAAAACTATGCATTTACCACAACACATAGATATTTACAACAAAGAAGTGAAACTTGATATATTCCAAAAAAATAAATGATTTAGGAGGTTGAAGGATTTCAGAATGGAATGTAAACTGTGACCAAAGTATTTAACTGTGTTAGAGTTCCATTGCACAATCTCAATGAAAAGGTGGGTGGAAATGGTGCTGACTTAAGTAACTTTTGAAATGACTGAGGGCAGAATGACTAAGTAAGACCAAAGGCAACAGTTCTGCACATAAACACCATACTGTAGTTGATAAAGCTATTTCCTACTGTTGTGTAAGTTAATAGCACCGAAACCACTATGTACACATACTAGAGTTGAATAACTAAGTTAACAGATAGCTGATGGTGGAGCCTAGTTTCTCATTGTAGAAGACTGAAGTTACAGATAAGTAAAGGAAGAAGGCTGGAATGATCCAAGTGGTAATAAATTAGTTACAGAAATGAGTATGAAATCATGTTTAGCTTAATACAGGTACAAATGATGCATATGGAAATTTTTGTTGATAGGTACCTAAGTGAAAGTTATTATTCAAACATCAACATCTTTACCTTATCAGGTCACAGAGACTACAAGCCAATGCTTTCCAGTAAATATGAGTACAAACATCACCAGATTTTGATTTCTAATGCCATTCTCTTATAGAAGAAGGAAGAGTCCCTTAGGAAAACGGCTGATTCTAGAATTGGGGCAAGAAATATACAAGATGAGCTCAGAGCACTTTTTTTGTTCCACAAAGTAAGGAAGTACCAGAAACAAACAATGGTCAAAGCTTGAGCATTTTGAACAACAAAATAAAGTAGTACAGAATGATATATAATTATGTTATAAAATCACTATTCATGAGTCCATACTGACACAAATAAATCATTGAATAAAAATTAAGTGGGGGAAAATAGAAAAAAATCTGTCAAGAAGAGTTTGAAATAATTTACGCAGCTTCTCAATCCTCAAAGTGGTGAGGCATAACTTCTCACTCATTAAGGAGGTTGTCATATAGTCACACCATTTCAAAGAGTACCATATCAAATGGAATAATGAAAGAGTAACTTCATGATGAGTAATCTTTCCTCAGCAGGATAATCATGTTAAACATTAACAGTGATGAGTCATGCTGATAATGTTGATATATTAGTCATGCTTGATATATGTGATGAGAATACCATTTTGCCTGTGTGGTCCTTTGCCTAAAAACCAATAACACCATTTTAATCATGGCAAAAACATAAGACAAATCATAATTTAAAGACGTTCTACAAAATATTTGACCAATACTCCTCAAAATGTTGAAGTTATCAAAAACAAAGTCTGAGAAACTGTTACAGGCAATAGGAACCTACGGAATCATGAGGACTAAATGTAATGTGGTATCATGGAATAAACAAAGGGCATTAAGTAAAAAGGACAATCCAATCTCCAAATTAGTAAATAGAAAGACATAATAATGACCAGAGCAGAACTAAATTAAGTAGAGACCAAAAAACAATATAAAAAACCAATGAAACAAAAAGTTGATTTATGAGAAGATAAATAAAATTGACAAACCATTAGCTAGACTAAGAACAAAAGAGAGAAGACCCAAATAACAAAAATCAAAAATGCAAAAGGAGAAATTACAACTGATACCACAGAAATATAAAGAATCATTGGAGACCATTATGAACACCTATACACCAACAAGTTTGAAAATCTGGAGGAAATGGATAAATTTCTGGATACATTCAAACTACCAAGACTGAACCAAGATGAAATATAAAACCTAAACAGACCAATAATGAGCAACAAGATTGAACCACTAAATGGCAGTCTTCCAATAAAGAAAATCCCAGGACCAGATGGCTTTAATGCTGAATTCTAACAAACTTTTAAAGAAGAATTAATGTCATTTATTCTCAAAGTGTTCTAAAAAAATGAAGCTGAATTTTCTCCCAAACTCATTCGATGAGGCCAGCATCACCTTACCAAAATAGACAAAGAGACAACAAAAAAAGAAAACTACAGGCTGATATCTTTGATGAACATAGACGCAAAAATTCTCCACAAAATATTAGCAACAGAATTCAACAAAACATCAAAAAGATTATTCACCACGATAAAGTGGAAATTATTACAGGGATAAAAGGATGGTTCAACATATACAAATCAGTGAAAGTGATGCACCACCTCAACAAAATGAAGGACAAAAACCATATAATCATCTCAATACACACAGAAAAAGCATTTGATAAAATCCAACATTTCTTCATGGTAAAAACTATCAACAAAATAGGTATATAAGGAAAGTATCACAAGTGAATAAAAGCTGTATATGACAGCTCACATTATTCTGAATGGGGAAAAAATGAAAGCATTCCCTCTAAGAACAGGAACAAGGCAAGTATGCTGACTCATAGCACTCATATTTAATATAGTACTGGAAGTTCTAGTCAGAGCAATTAAGCAAGAGAAAGGAATAAAGGGCATCCAAATTGGAAAAGAAGTCAAATTTTCTGTTTGTAGATGACATGATCTTATATATAGAAAAATCTAGACTCAACCAAAAATCTCTAAGAACTGATAAACAAATTCAGTAAAGTTGAAGGATACAAAATCAAAATACAAAAATTAGTAACTTTTTTATATACCAACAATGAACTAGCAGAGAAAGAAATCAAGAAAACAATACTATTTATAATAGCTCCCCCCAAAATAAAATACATAGGAATAAATTCAGTCAAGGAGGTGAAAGACCTGTGCAGTGAAAACTAAAAAACACTCATGAGAGAAATTAAAGACACAACAAAAAGGAAAGACATTTCATGCTCATAGATTAAAAGAATTAATGTCATAAAATGACCATACTACCCAAAGCTATCTACAGATTTAATGCAATCTCTATCAAAATACCATTGACATTCTTTACAGAAATAGAAAAAAACAATCCTAATATTCATATGGAATCACAAAAACCACAGTTAAACAAAGAAATTCTGAGAAAAAATAACAAATAAAGCTATAGTAAGCAAAACAGCATGATACTGGCATAAAAACAGACACTTGGAGCAATGGAACACAGTAAAGAACCCATAAATAAAACCACACATTTACAGCCAACTGATCTTTGATAAAAGTTCAAGAACACACATTGGGGGAAAGACAGCCTCTTCAGTAAATAGTGCTAGGAAAAGTGGATATCCACATGTAGAAGAATGAAATCAGATGTTTACTTCTCACTATATAACAAAAGCAAATGCTGGCAAGGATGCAGACAAAGGGAAACACTTATACATTGCTGGTGAGATCATAAATTAGTGTAGCCTTTATGGAAAATAGTATGGAGTTCCTTAAACAACTACAGGTAGAACAACCATATAATCCAGCAATCCTACTACTGGGTATATACCCAAATGAATGGAAATCATCATGTTGAAGGGATACCTGCACTCCCATGTTTATAGCAGCTCCAAGATGTGAAACAAACCTAAATGTCCATGGATGGATGATTATCAAAGAAAATATGACACACACACACACACACACACACACACACACACACACACACACACACACACACACACACACACACACACACACTAGAATAGTATATAGCCATTAAAAATAATGAAATCCTGCCATTCACAGAAACATATATAAGCTTGGAGAAAATTATGTTAATTTTTAAAATTTATGGGTACAGAAAGAGAACTATCACATTTTCTTGCTCATATGTGGGAGCTAAATAAATAAATAAATAAATAAATGATAAGTTTGAGTTTTAGAGAGTGTGAGTAGAACTTTGGTTAGAGGTGGGAACAGGGAAGGTGAGAGGTCGTTAATGGACACAAAATTACAGCCGGGAAAGAAAAATAAATAAGTTCTATTGGTATACAATCAAATTAGGCATCTATAGTTAACAATAATGTACTTCATATTGTCAAATGGCTATCAGAGAGAGGATCAGATGTTCACATCACAAAGGAATGATTAAGTTATCAAGGATTATGCTAATTACTCTGATTTGATCATCACACATTGTATATGTGTTGAAATATAATCATGTACCCCATACATGTGTACATTTAAATTAAAAAAAAAGGAAAACTGAATATAGCATGAACTTCAGATAATAATTTATCAATGTTGTTTGATTGGTTGTGACAAACATCTATACTAATGTAAGAAATGAACAATAAGGTACACTGGATATAAGGTAAATAGGAACTCACTTTGCTATATTCTTTTTTGGGAAATCTAATTTGTTTTAAAATTTAAAACATTTTTAAAAATTAAAAAAAGAAAATGAAATTTAGGTATTTATTTTATAAATATTTATTTAAAACCTACTGTGTGCCAGACATTGTTGTAGGCCCTATACATACAGTGAACATAATAGACAGAAAAAATAATCCCATGCTGTCACAGGGCATATATGTCCCCAAAACTGAAGAAAAAAATACATGGCACTCTTAAATGATGTGATTAGTGCAACAGACACTAATGTAACTTTGTGCTTTTTGGTGAATTTTTAATAAGATATATTTTTTCTTGGACTATTAGTGAACTTTAAATTTTAATTATGTTGATTTATTGTAAACAATTTCCGAAACAGATACTAATTTTCAGTTTTTATTGCAAAACCCTAATTTTCGTAATATGCTTTATCACAGATATTTTAAGGTCATAAGTATAGAATAAGATGTGTGTGTTAAGATTCCACATAGATCTTTTAAATTGTACACTACATCATTTTTTTTTTCTTTTACATGAAGGACCAAGTATATTGATTTTGTTTTTGTGTTGTTTTTGTGAATGTTTTAATTTCTTGTCAGTATTTGCATGTATTACCCTGTTTTCGGTTGCTGATAATAGAATACCTAAAACTGAGTAATATATAA
Source organism: Cynocephalus volans (assembly GCF_027409185.1). Taxonomy (NCBI): domain Eukaryota; kingdom Metazoa; phylum Chordata; class Mammalia; order Dermoptera; family Cynocephalidae; genus Cynocephalus; species Cynocephalus volans. The sequence goes on along the minus strand of NC_084460.1, from coordinate 167,308,915 downwards.
AGAAATCAAATTTATTTCTTACAGTTCTGGAAGCTGGGAAGTCCAAGGTCCAGGTGGTACATCTAATGAGGTCCTTGTTCTGGCTGGAAATGCTCTACAGAGCCCCATGTCAATGCAGGCTCTCAGATGCAGAGAATGGCAAGAACATTTTACATTCTCACATACTCTCCTTATAAAGCCACCCGTCTCCTCCCTGGTAACCCATTAAAACATTAACCTATTAATCTATGAAGGGATTAATCCATTCACAAGGGCATAGTCCTCATAATCCAATCACCTTTCAAATACCATATTGGAGATTAAGTACCAACATGACCTTGGGGGACATTCAAAAGTCAGCATTATTGAACCAGAAACATTTCTTCAAATGGAGATTTCTCATTGTGAAACAGATCCTTCCACCCAAAAAACTCAATGGCTTAAAACAACAATTATTGATTCTCTTTAATTTTTGTGTTTCTCCTCACTTTCTGAGATGAGTGCTCTGGTCAGCACATTTTTCTCATAGTTATGGCAGAGATACAAGACTGTAAATGGAAACATATAAACCATTTTAAAGATTACTGTTAAATTTGATAAATTATCATTTCTTCCTCATTCTACTTGCCTAAGCAAGTGAATTGGCTGAGCCCAAAGTGAATGGTTGAGAATATCATATAAGTAGCATCATACTGTATGCAGCCTTTTGAGATTGGCTTTAGCCACACACATAAATGTATTTAAGATTTATTCATATTGTTCTGTGTATATATAGTTTGTTCTTTTTAATAGCAAGTTAAATTTCCTTTATATGAGAAATTTGTGTAACAGTTTGTGTATCCATTCACCAAGTTAAGGACATATGAATTGTTTTCAGTTTGGGGCAATTATAAAAAATGTCACTATAAACATTCACATATACTTACTTTGTGTGAATATAATTTTTTATCTATTTTGGATGAATAGGTGTTTGATTACTGTATCTCTTTGTAGGGTAGACTTAGAATTCTATAAGAAACTGCCCAATTGCTTTCTAATGTGGCTGTGGTATTTTACTTCTTCCTCCTGCATAATCAGAAGGTGTGAGAAATCTAGTTGCTCCATATCTACATGAATACCTGGTCTTGTATTTGTCTTTTTTTGTTTTTTTCACTTTCTAATAGGTGTGTGGTAGGATATTATGGTGGTTTTAATTTTAATTTGCATTTGTCTAAAAACTAAACATTTTTTCTACGTTTTTGGGGTTATTGTTGTTGGTGGCCTTTTTAATTTCTTCTTATTAAATTTTGAGATTTCTTTATGTATTCTGGATGCAAGTTCTTTACCAGATGTGTCTTTCAAATGTTTTTCGCCTGTGAATTTTATTGCCATTTTCTTGACAGTGTCTTTTGACATTGTTTTAACTCTTGATAAAGTCCAATTTACCAAATTATTTTTCTTTTTTGAATTATGCTTCAGCTATCTCATACCCATACATTACAAGATTTTCTATTTTTGATAAAGTCCAATTTACTGAGATGTTTTTCTCTTTTTTGTATTATATTTCAGGTGTCATATGCCTCTACATTTTGATAAATGACATTTAACCTAATATGACATCCAGCCCACTGTCAACACTGGGAATATAATTACTTTGTTCCCTCTACTTTTTACTTCTCTGGATTCTCAGTGTCTTATATGGTGTCCAACAGCTCATTTATAATAAAAAGTAAATTCTTGAAGAAGAGGGCTTCCATTTGTGATCATAATGGAGCAACAAGGATTATACTTACCTTCTTGCTTTAAATATCCAGAAGACTAAACAACATGTATGAGAACAGATAATCCTAATGAAAAGGAGAATCAGGCCCCAGATCACAGAGTGAAGGAAAGTAATCATTAACAACAGGAAACACATGAGGTGAAACTACATTGGCCAGTCTTACTGCTGAGAGAGAGTTACAAGTCCACATCATAGGGCAGAAGAATCCAAACTAAATACTGAAAGAAAGAGAGTTTAAAACTCACTGAGGCCATTGTGACTAGAATTTTGGGAGAAGTACAGTAAAGAGGGAAATGTGCAGGAAGAGGTCTCAGATGACATGCGGTGGGATCCCCTGAAGTTTATCTGACTACTGATCTGAGCATGCATGTAAGGAAATTACTCAAGGTCCTAAAACACCAGAAAAGGAGTAGGTCAAATGACCACTGGAGCTCACCAGACAGTAATATTTCATATTATTCCAGTCAGAATGTGAGACTGCATAATACATATAAATTTAGTAAAGCTTTCAGAGGAGTATTAGGTAGACTAAATAAGCCTGACCTGAGGCTATCCCTTGACTCATGAGTCAAAGCTTTCTTGCCAGTGGTCACAGCACCCTTCGCTCCTGCAGGCTCCAAGTAGAGGAATTCAAAAAAAGAACTATAGCTGACTTTGTGTAAGATACTCTGTATGCCACAAGACAGTGAAGTAACTATTTAAAGTCATGGAAAACAAGTAAACAAGCATTAAAACTAAAATTCTCAGAACTGGCAGGTTTGCTTATTTGGTTAGAGCATGGTGCTTGTAACACCAAGCTCAAGGGTTTGTATCCCTTACTGTCCAGCCACCATAACAACCACCACCACACACAAAAACTAAAATTCTAAAACACAATGTTTTTTTCAAGAATGGAAGGACAATAACATTTTTACAGGCAAAAAATTGCAAATATAATTTAGTACCAGCAGACCTGCAATATAAAACATGTTGAAGGAAGTCATCATGTAGAAACTCAATTTTAAAAAGTGGTATTTTGTGAGCTTGTGGTGAGGCTATGATTTTAAAGTAGAAAAAAATAGTCTACTAATGAAATTGTTAATCAAATATCCCAAAGCAACTAACATTATCCCCAGAAGCAAATTATTCCAAAATGTAGAAGTTTGAAATCCCTACCATTTTTTCTTAATGTTCCTGGATTCTTTGGATAAGGAATTGGACAGGGTACAACAGTGTAACTGTTTTTGCTTCACAGTGTCTGGGATCTCAACTTGTAAGACTTAAAGATGAGAGTAATACAATGACTGAGGCTGGCATTAGCTGGAGGCTCCTTCACTCATAGGTCTGGCACCTGAGTTGAAATCACCTGAAGATAAAGACTGTCAATCAGAGCATCTATACTTGGCAAATCTATGTGGTCTTAGCATACTCTGAATACCTACATGGTGGCTCAGGGTCCTCAGTTTTAATTTTCCATGGTCAAGAGGAAACCTGTGTTGCCTGTTACTGCTTATCCACATGCATTCCATAGCATCATTTCTGCCATATTCTGTTAAAGTCAAAACAGTTAAAAGTCTGCCTACGTTCAATGGGAGAGGGCATAAATTCTGACTCTCAATAGCATAAGTGTCGAAGACTTTACTGACATTTTTAACTTTCGCCCCTACCTATACTCTGATTCTCCATCAGCCTCTGCATTTCTTTTTAATACCGTCATAAGTTGTGCAATTTGCTGTTTCCTTCTGAACATTTGCTTCAATTTCTCCTCACCCTTTTCCTTAACCAGCTTCTTTTTCTTATTCTCCTTGAACACTGCCCAAATAATTACCAATGGCCATTGTACAATCTTTCTTCTCAATATAGGACATACTATGTACAATAAGAGAAATGACCTCTTCATTACTTTTTGGGAAAGTTTACGTAAACCCATTTTATGTAAGGCAACAATTTATGAAGCAATGACCAATACTAAGACAAGATCAGGAAAGGGTGGTAGGAAATGGAGTGGAAAAACTTTATGGCTTTCCTGACCTGGGGAAGATCTGTCTGATATTTCTGCAATAGCCTTTCTGGAATGTTTATAACTACATACTATGGTAAATGTTTTACCATCATCATACTCTTGGTTTATGAGAGAAAATCACGAGGAAATAAAAGCCTTGCTAAAACAAAAGCTTTATGAACACAAGTCAAAGATCATTTAGTTAAAACAACATTAAATACAACAAAAAAGGGAGTCAAAACTATGTAACATTTTTTTTGATATTTCAAGGACATTACACATTTGGATAATCTATAGATAAAGCAATGTATTTGAGGTAATGATAACACAACTATTTTTTCTTATTGAAAGAAAAACAAAGGATCTAAGAACATGCTTTCATATTAAAATAAAACCAATCTTAACAAGGAGGATTATTATCTCACAGAGGACTTAAAGTAATTTTTCTTCACAACTTCAAGATGAGAGTAAATTAGAGGAATTTCTCCTTTCCTATAGAAATGGGTATAATAAAAACCTTACTCTCCAAAAATTTAATTAAAATATATTGAACATTTACCATATAACAGATAATACAATAAGTAATTCATTTCTACTTTTCATATTAAAAGTTACAAAAAACCTATTATTATCTTCATTTTCCAGATAATATTACTGAGGCTTAAGGGTTTAAGCAACTTAACTGGTATCATATATCAATAAAGACTGAAGAAGAAATTAAATCTGTCTTATTCCAAAGTGGGAGAATAAAGAAAAAATAGTCTAATAGTAGATATTGTACTAAAATGGTAGATGAAATTCTCAAAGTCTGATTATAATTTTAAATATGAGTATTCTTATATATAGATGTTAAAAGATTAAACAAATTGCATAAAAATAAGGATACTAAGAGTTATATTAGGCAAGAGTTATATGAATTTGCTGAGTCATACATCTTGTTAGTTGCTGGGCTACAACTTCGACCCAAACCTCATTCCTCCCATGCTACAACACTCTCACCTATTTTCTTTATCATAATATTTCATTCATTTGGAATCCCCTCATAATTCCTTATGGAAGCCACCTTCTAGAGCACTTATTCATAATAGAGTATATACAAGTATAGTGTATTTACAGTACTTTGCCGTGTATTATTCAAATTCATTATCATAGTGGCAGCCCTTTTATGAGCTCTTTCATGAACTTGTTACATTTTAGAATATACAGGTCAAATATACAGGTCTTTACTTCCTGTAGCACTTATGAGTGGGCCTCATCCACGGAAGCTTTTTAATGCAAATTACCAACATTCTAGGGATAAGAAGCAATTATAAGTTGATGGCTTAAACTTACAAAAATTGTCTCAAGTACAATATGCATTAGTTCCTGGAAACAAAACATTACCTCAACAGCAAAATATACTTGCTCAAGGATAATCAACTCTATTACACAAGGTTAGTAAAGATTTTATTTAGTAAATTAAAGTGGGCTTTGATGTGCCATTTAGCTCTCTCTTTAAAAGACATTCAATATATTTATTTTACTCATTACAACAATATCATTAATTATAATAAATTAGGAATTATATTTTAATAGATATTGTTTTACCAGTGTTCTTTGCTTAAAGATAGCACTGAGCACAAGTTATGAGTACCTTTCATCTAGGGCAAATAATATGTCACAGTCACTATTAAAACTCTTCTCATCAAATTAGTTCTGTGCTTCAGATAGGCCAGTGAGTGAATAGATTTTCACCAAGATCATTTTAAGTATCTAGTTTAAGTTTTCAACCTGCCTCATTAAGATTTCAGTAGATTATTTAAAAATCCAAATTGGTACATATATGCTGTCAGGCACTACTGAAACAAAATGCCAGATTTAAACATATTAGAAAATTGAACCATGTTATATCTTTTCATCATCATCCTAACTTAAAAAAAATGATTTAGATTTTTTTCTAATTATGAAAAATAATGTTTGGGAAAAACGAGGAAACTCAGATGACTACTTAAAATATTTCGGGTTAATGCAACTTATTGTTTTTAAGAAATATTTCTTATGGATTAATAAAACCCATCAATGCTGTTTAGTTAAACACACACACACACACACACACACACACACACACACACACACACACACACAGAGGTTTTGAGAATATGTGCACTAAAAGATGTTTTTTGTAGCAACAACACATCCTTTGAAATTCACATTACTAAAAGATTATTAGGTTTTTTAATCTGTTTTATTCCAGATTGTAGCACCACATTCTGGGCTAATCTATGAGAAACTTGGCAACCATGGAAATGGTTCAATAGCTGTTTCGATAACCCCCAAATCAACATTTTCTTTCCTGCCCAATTTGATTAATGTCTTGCTCCTTGCTTCTATTTGCATATGAAATTCATTCACTTTCCTTAGATTCTTTAAAATTGAAGAAGCACTTGTTTCACCTTCCAACATATAATAAATAGTCAGGTTTTGTTCTCTGAAAGCTTTACTGAAATCGTGGATGATGGGAATTTTAACTACAACACAGCAGAAAATATAACATAAAATTGGGTGTTTTGGTAGCACGATGCTTTCCACTCTGCTATCCCTGTCCTCTTATTACATTACATCCCCTTCTCTTTGCAAAAACATATCACTTCCTCCAATCACCATCACCACTTCCACAATTCTATTATAACCACCACCAGTTCCATTTCCCCTAAGGAAATATTCTTTTTAAAAAAAAGAATCTAAAGAGAAAGGAATAGAAATTTTCCCATTTTCCTAAGCAGCCCATCTGCTATGGGAATGCTTTGTACTCATACTCTCCTACGATCCAATTGTTTCAACACCTTGATAGATAGACTATTGGGTGTTTTCCTAACTTGATAACGTTCCTCCACTAAGAGGCGTCAGCTTTTAAGATACTTTAAAAGTGTTTTTCTCAATCGTATGTACAGAATACATTTTACATGTGACTATATTAATGATCAATTAAGTATATTGTTTCTGTAGTGATTCATAAAACATTACTCACATGATCAATTTATTCAAAATATAACTGAATTTAATCCCCGCTATTGGTGATTACATAAGATGTCTACTTTAATAGTTTTTTCTGGGTTTGTTGAATCTTTAAATATTTTAATTCAATTTTTCATACACATAGAAATATATCTATAGGTGCCTAGGTGAAAGACAATGGTGTTTCTTTCACCAAGTCTTATTTCAAAGAACTAAAAATGGCTCAAAGTCCTGAGTCTGGTACAGAAGAATGAAGAAGTATATATTTTAACATTGAAATTAAAGGGTATTCTGAGTTGAATGAGAAACAATGTATAAGAAATATTCTTTCTTTCATTTTAACACAGCACTTTTTTTACAAAACACATTTGCCTACCTGTGATTTATGCAATACAATAGCTTTTCTTGTGACACTTAATGTTAATCTTTTTTCCCCTTTCCATTACCTGAACATATCAGTGTGTTTTCTTGTTGAAATAATTTGGAGTAGTAATTTGCAAATTTCCTCTGACAGCCCTTAAGGTACAATAAATTTCTCAAATCAGTAAGGAGCCTTTGAAATGTGTTTTCAATATCCCTGCTGCAAATGAAACTAGTGAACTACGAATGTTCAAGTGCACAGAAAATCAGAAAGAATGAACTTTTCTCTTACACAGAATTGAACATACCTTTAATTGTTTGTAACCCAGGGCCATCAGGAAGTTTCTCATTTTGGAATTTGATATTACAACCAGGATTTTTTGTTTATATGACTAGGTAGGAAAGAAGCTAAGTTCTAATAACCATGTGGAAATTTAGAGATTTTGTAGAAGATTTGGAGATTTGATTTAGAGTGTTTACAAGAAGAAACAAATTAAATCAGAGACACTAAAATCATTTCAAATTTAATTAGATAAGCACTTTATTATTAATCCTAAAACTATTCAACTATTCTGCCAAGTTTTGCTATAAAATTATGTCTTTCATTTTTCACCTTTCTGCTATGGTCTGATTGTGCGTATTACCCCAAAATTCATATGTTGAAACTTAATCCCCAATGTGATGGTATAAAGAGGTGGGGCATTTGGGGAAGTAATTAAGTCATGAAGGAGCCACTCTCTTGAATAGGTTTAAAGCCATTATAAAAGAGGCTTCAGAGAGTTGCCTGGCCTTTCCATCTTTCCCGCCATGTGAGAACACAGCCTTCATTCCTCTTTGCCTTTCCACCCTTCCTCCATGGAAGGACAAAGCAATGAGTCTACATTTTTGAAAGAGAGAGAGCAGCTGCACCAAACACCAGTACTGCTGGTGCCTTGATCTTGGACTTCCCAAACTCCAGAACTGTGAGAAATAAATTTCTGCTCTTTAGGAATTACCCAGTCACAGATATTTTGTTATTGTAGCCCAAATGGACTAAGACACTTCTCTATTCTTGCCTTACCTCAATCACCCTTCTTTCTAATGCAAGACATTTTGTGATGATCTTTGTTTCACAGGCTTTTTCAAAAACATTGTATCCCAAGCATTTTGTGCAGGTATTTCTCTTCAAGGTAAGTTTCCTTTTAAGAGAAATTCTGGCTCCAGCTATTCAGTTACCTAAAACACTTTGCAAGGAAATATCTGTAAAGAGAAAAGTTGTATCATGTGGGAAATCACCATTGTGCAATAGTAGTCTTCAATAAACTACCAAGCAAGTTATCCCAGCGTACCTGCAGTTAAGTTTTTACTTAAGGTTTTGATTTACTTAAGGTTTACTTAAGGTTTTGATTTACACTGCTTACTGACAACTTAAAACATAGTAAAAATCAAGTGCGAATAAATGGGGTAGATTGACACAGTAAAGATAGGGCACAGTGAGGTAAAATGATCATATTCTGAGTTCTGCATTACACAATATTTGTATGTCCTGTGTCTCTCACTCTCTCTGCCACAACATTCTTTCCCACTGATGATGTGGTTGTGAGAATTAAAGGTGAAGTTTCAGCAAGGAGATAGCAGAAAGACGGTGCGTGGGGCTAAGTGTACTAGCTCTATTGAAAAATGTGCAGCAAGTATGCCTGTCCAATAAGCCTAGCTTGCCTGTGATTTGCTGAGCAACCTTGCTTATTTACTACATTCTTCTTACATTACAATAAGAGCACACATGAGTTCCAAGTGGAGCCACAATAAATATCACCAATGAGTGACTGATGTAGGGATGATTAGACTGTCAAACTGGGGGTGATATGGTTTGTGATTATTAATATTTCAGATTTATTTGTTCCTTTCATGGTTTTCTATCTACAATGGCAGTCTTCTTTTTGCTTTTATATAGACTGTTTATTCTATTTATATTTTACTGTACATTATAGGTTGCTAACTTATTTTCTATTCATAACAAACAATGAATTCTTCCTTTGTCTTACAAGCTGCTTGTTTACTCATTCTGTATGCTTAACACACCCTATGAGTTTCACCCATCCTACTATTTTATTTTCACCATCTTTAGCAGAATTGAATATTCTTAAGTAATAGTGCATATTGCACTTAAATAATATGACTATTTGAAACTATGGCTACGTTTACTGAGTGGGAACATAGGCACTGCAAGGATTCTGAACTTCAGACTACCCACACTCCATTCTGAGACTCATCAACACGGATCCTGTTTCATTTGTCATTGAAACCCCCTGTAATTACTTATCATTGACTATTGTTAAGGATAATTTGTGTGCTACAAAGGCACTTTTCTGGTTCTTTGCCAATTGTGCGTTTAAAATTTTTTCCTTGCCCTATTGTGAAGTTTGGATGAGGACTCAAGCATCCCCTTGTGTAGTCTGCAGAATTAGATCTCCAGTAGCTCTTGGCAGAAGGCTAATACCAAGAAGGCTAACACACATCTATTTTTTTTTTTTCAGAGACAATTCATTTATTGAGTACTACTAAGATGCAGGCACTGTTGTAGATGATGCAGACAGGACAGTGAACAAAACCCCATAATTGAGTAGCTTAGGGTCAGTCTGTGGCAGCCCTGAAAGGTGCCCCACAGATCTCCATTTGTGAGGACTGTAACTGACTGCCAGCTGCAGCTATTATGCTCCAAACTCTGTCACTTGTACTGAGGCCATGGTTTTGTGTGCTTCTTCCTTCTATTTTTCATCACAGGCATTGTTCCTGACAGATCTCTTCCAAGACTAATTCTGCCTTGTTGACAGCATCTCAGAGGAGCCAGTCTAGCTCACAGAACTACAGTAAAGAGAAGAGATATATAAGTATAGCATGTGAGATTTTGATATGTTCTATGGAGAAAAAAAATAAAGCAGAAAAATAGAGCTAGGCAGCACAAGGTAAGTGAAATTGCTATTTTATAGTATTTGGAGAGCAGAGGCCATAGACTTCAGGAAGTGAAGCAACAGGTATGCAGATATCTCAGGAGGACTGTATTCCTTACCTCAGACTTTATATTTTAATCTTTGGGCACTGAGTATCAACTCAAATCAGGAGCCACATCTAGAGAAATGGAGACAGGAATTTTCTTTGTTCCTATTAATGGAAAAATTTATCCAATTTACATTAATTAGCCTATGGTGAAGTAGAGCCATGGACTAATATGGATCAAAGTTAAATAAAAACCACTAGGCCCACAGAACCTTAGAGAAAAGCAAGGAGAGAAATCTATTAGAGGACGTTGACATTACATGAGAAAATATTGCAATTTTTCATAAAGGTACTTTGTTTAGAATTATGAAAGAAACTTCATTAAGAGACCATGGTAACTTACAATAAATAAAGTTACTCTAAATGGTGTAGTTTACATATATCAAATGACTCAGCATGCTCACAAATGGGGAGTTGGTTCCTGTTTACTCAACTATACAAACGAAAGATTTTCCCTTTAAGCCTGTGGCCGAATATTATAGAATTGAAACCTGTATCTACCGTGCATATAAATTACTTAATTCCTTTTGTTCTCATTTTCCTCATTTAAATAACATTGAATTTATTTTAAATGACTAGATACTACATGTAAAGGATTTAGAACTGCACCTGGCATATTATAAGAGCTAAACAAATATTAGCTATTATTATTTAAGCCAAGTAAATTTTAAACAACCACAGGCAAAAGATATGTCAGCAATTCTAAGAGCATTGAAAATTATTGCTCATTGAAGACATGTAGTTAGGAGAAGAAAGCAGCCTCTTCAGTTGAATTTAATATCAAAGGATGATTCAAATATTGAAAAAAAAATTCCATTTTATTAGTTAATTTAGAGTTGTTAGAAACTGTCAGAAGTTTTTGACCGTATGTTTGTTTTTTCTTTTCTTTTTCTTGTTTTCTTTTTTCTTTTTGCTAAGAAGATATTGCAATCAAATTGATCTAAGTATTATGTGGTCAGCATTGTGTGCAAGCAAATTCAATAAAATAATTTTTACTAACTACTTGAGTCATAGGTGAAAGAAAGAAATCCAGCATTTTAATTTCTCATTAGTCATTCTTTAGAGAATTACTTTTGTGAAGTCCTCAAATTAAACAACTGTTTAACATACTTATAAATAAAAAAGGGGATATTTTTAAAATGGAAAAACTATGTTACTTAAGTTATTTTTACAGAACAAGGTCATCTTGAGTATATATTTATAATTTAGAAAGCAAAGGTAATTTGAATTGTATATATATTTTCACTAATAATTTGAAGGATTAAAGAATAAAAATTTAGCGTTATTTTATTTTTTGCAGTATCCTTACCATAATACTGAACAAATTTTAATAAAAAAGAAACATCACAATATGGTACAGCATAGCCTTTATTTTAAGACCACAGCCAGAGTGTTTAAACCAATAAATAAAAATTTGTGGTTTGGGAGAAAACACTCTTTATACCAGAATTTCAAGACATTTTCTTTGTATGGTTGATTTTGAGTTAATAAGGGTAGGCATAATGTGCCTATTAATAATGAACTAAATGATTCTGAGCCTTTTTTCCCTCTTAAGAATTGGAACTTTTTTTGTTTAAACATTAATTAAATATAATCTGTGTGGCAGAAGTCCTAGAATAGCTGACTCAACATTGAAAGAGAAGAACAAAGTTCTTCTACTGGAATTTAAGGTTTTACTATAAAACTATAGTAATTAAGACACTATGGTATTAATGAAATAATAAATAAATACATTAATGGAACAGAATAAAGAACGTGTAAATAGACCTACATGAATATAGGAATCTGATCTTTGAGAAAGGAGCAAAGACAATACAATGGAGGCAAGATAGTCTTTTCAGTAAAAGAGTACAAGGTGCTGAATGACTAGACATCCACATGCAAAAAAACCACACAAAAAAACAAACCAAAAAACTAGACAGACCTTACTATCTTCACAAAAATGAGCTCAAAATGGAACATACATGTAAATTCAAAACTTTTTAGATCACATACCAAAAAACAAATTCATAAAAATATACTGACAAACTGGACTTCATTAAAATTAAAACTGCTTAAGTAAATAAAATGTCAAGAGAATGAAAAGACAAGCCACAGACGGGAAAAAAAATATTAGCAAAAGACATATCTGATCAATGGCTATCTAAAAATATACAAAGCACCTCTCCCTATCCCTCCCCTGTCTTTCTAGCCTCTACCAAAATTACCTTAATTTGATCACTGAACATTGTTTGCATGTATCAAAATAACACATGCACCCTACAAATATGAGTAGTTATTATGTATCAATTAAAAATAAATTAATTATGAAAAAATATACAAACAACTCTTAAAACTTAACAATAAGAAAGGGAACAAAGAGATCAATAAATGGGAAAAAGACCTGAATGAAAAGCTCACTAAGGAAGATGTACAGATGGCAATTAAGCAACACCATATATCATTAGGGTAAAGGAAATTAAAACAACAATGATATACTACTGCACACCTATTAGAATGGCTAAAATCCAGAACACTGACAACACCAAATTCTGGAGAGTATGAGGAGCATCAGGAATCTCATTCATTGCTTGTGGAAATGTAAAATGTTATGTCCTCCACGTTGGAGGACAGTTTGACAATTTATAAAACTGAACATTATCTTACTAAACAATCCAGCAATCACTATTCTTGATACTTACTTCAATGAGTTAAAAACTTACGTCCACATATAAACCTGCATGGAGATGTTTATAACAGTTTGTTCATAATTGCTGAAACTTGGAAGCAACCAAGATTTCTTCAGTAGGTGAATAAATTGTGATAAACCGGTACAACTAGACCATTTCATGTTATTCAGCACTAAAAAGAAATATGCTAACAGGCCTTGCAAAACTATGGAGAAATCTTAAATGCATATTACTCAGTGAAAGAATTCAATCAGAAAGGCTACATACTATGTGATTAAACTATATGACAATCTAGAAAAGACAAAACTATGGAGACAGTGAGAAGGTCAGTCATTGCTGGGGGAGGAGAGGGGTGACGAATTGACAGAACACAGTGGTTTTTTTAGGACAGTGAAACTATTATTTATGATTCTACAAAGGTGGATATTAGGTCATTACACATTTGACAAAAACCACAGAATACACAAAACCAAGAGTGAACCCTAATGTGAACTATGGACTTTTGGTGACAATGATGTGCTCATGCAGGTTTATCAGTTGTAACAAATTTACCTTTGTTGTGCTGGATGTGTATGGTGGGGGAGTTTGTGGATGTGGAAGGTCAGAGAGTATATGGGAACTCTCTGTACTTTCCACTTAATTTTGCTGATAACATAAAACTGTTCTAAAAAAATAAAGTCTATTTTAAAAAATGATCTGAACTCTCATTTCTCATTTGTAAGTCCCAAAGGAAACTGTGATTTTCTCATGAGTGGAATGATGCAGTATTATATTACATTATGGTTTTCTTGTAAAATCTATTATATCAACTAAGGCAAAATCCTTGTCTTTGAAACTTTTAATGAAATGGATCAACCAATAGCAAGATGCATGAGGAACAAAAGAAAAGACGCATTAAAGAAATTACACTATGAATATTAAAATGGTATAATTCTGCACATAACCTAGAAAAATCATTTTTATAAAGGCAAATTTTGTGGTGGACACACCCCAAGGTCATCCACAATAAGCCACACTGAGGTATAGTCCCTTTCCCTAAAGTGTATGCAGAATCTATGACTTGCCTCTAACCAGTAGAATATGGCAAAATTAAAAGGATGTTGCTAATGTTACTAAAGTCTCAAACCTGTTGATTTTGAGTTAATCAAAAGGAGATTATCTTGGATAGTCCTAATTTAAACAGGTTAAAGTTATGAGGGATTGAGACTCTCCTGGAGGTCAGACACTCTCTCCTACTGACGCTGCAAAAACAAGCTGCCATAAGTTATTGTCAAGAAGGAAATGGATTTTGCCAACTATGCAGGGGAGCTTGAAGCTAATCTTTCCCTAGATGAAACTGTTGTGAGAATGCACCTCTGCAGACACCTTGAAGACAGCTTCTGGAAAACCTGAGCAGAGAACTTAGGGAAACTGTACCCAAATTCATGACCAATGCAGACTCTAAGGTAAAAAATTGTGTGATTTTTTTTTTTTTTTTTAGTTTTGTCACTGTAGAAAACTAATACAATTTCTAAAATTGCAGAAGTGATGTAAGAGTAATAAGAAATCCTTGTAAACAAATAGCCGTACACAAACCAAATTAGTAGTCAAAAATTTCCCTATGAAAATATGCATTCCACATCTTTTAAAGTTTAATTTTAGAAAATTATCTTGACAGAGACAGAGACAATCCTACATAGTATACATATAATTTAGAAAATATATATATATTATACTTATTACTTAGTATAATTTTCCCTAGGAATGCAAGAATAGGTTAATATTTAACAATTACTGTTAAAAAATCACCATATTAACTGATTAAAGGAAAAAAAAAATCTCTCAGTAGATCCAGGAAAGACATCTGATAAAATTGTACCAACTATGATAAACCCTAATAACTTGATAAACCTCTCTGCTGAGAATCAAAGTGATACCATACTTAAAGGGGAAAAAGGTAGAATTATTCCCCTTGCTGTAAACAAAATTCCAGCGTGCTCACTAATAAAGTTCTTAATCAGCAGACTGCTAGAAGTTCTAGCTGAAGACATATGACCAAAACCTTGCGTGATAAAAAGTGAAATAAAACTTTTTTTTTACTTTTTAAAGTACAAAATGATGTGGAAAATCAAAGAAAATTAACATTTACTCCCCTTAAACTAAGATGTATTTAGCATAGTAATTGTATCAAAATATAAAAGTAACAGCATTCTAATGAATCATCAATAACAAAGAATTGATATATACAGGAAAAGGAAAAGTATCATTAAACATAGCAAGCAAATGATTAAATTATATGAAGCGCCAAAAAGTTCTCAAAAATTAATGAGAATATTTGCTAAATGTTTTTGCATATCAGAATTTGAATTTTTAAAATTGTAAAATCTCTGTGATATTAAAAGCATGATAAGTAATGTTAAAAAATAAACAAAAAATTTGGGAAAGTTATCCACATATAAGACAATAAATGACTAATTTAAATATAAAATTTAAAAATGACAACTGTGTGTTTAAAAAAAAGACAAACATCTTGGTATGGAAAACAAAAGAAAACACTAAAGGAGAATTGAGAGGAAATCAGAGACTATAAACACGTGGATTTATGTATAAATGTGATGTTATTTCATTCTATTAAATTAGTAAATATTAGATACTCTCAAAATCCCATTTACTGGCCATGATATGAGAAAACAGAAGAAAAAAATAGTAATAATAAACTGCTGGTAAGAGTGTACATTTTCTAAATATTTAAGATATAATTTATTTAATAAATGGCAAGATTTAGTGCTCATTCCCTGTGCCCATAAAGAAAGTATGCCATAAAGAAATAAAGATTCACTGGAGCAATGTTTTAAAAAGCAAATTTGGAAAGAATTCTGGTAAGAAATGGAGAACAGAGTAGGAAATAAATATATGTGATAAGCTCATAACGTGTGTGTGCATTATTTTACCTTTATAATTTTCTGGATAATGTATCTAATTCATAATATTATTTAAATTAATGATAATAGTGAAAGTATCATAATAAATTTAATCAGCCACATATATACGTGATAATCAAAAAAATTACTTCCAAAGGACAGGCTGAATGGCTTTATGAAAATTCAAGTTCCAAGATCTTCATGTACAGAAATAAAACACAATTTTCCTTTCAAACAAGCTTACATTAAAGTTTGAGAAAATAAATGAATGTTACCAAAGTAGAGTAAGGGAAATGATATGTGAGAATGCCATGGGAACATAGAGAAAGAAAATGTAAGTTAAATTTGCTTAGGAAGAGTAAAGGAGACAAAGTTCAAGCTGAACTTTAAAAGACAACAATAAGATAATGTCACTCAAGATGAGTGACTAGAATGAGAGCAAAGTTCTAAAATGAAATCTGTAGAAAAGCCTAATATTTAGGAGTACAAGAATAGAAGTAAACACTGCAAAGAACTATCATTTATTGTTCATTGATCATGGGCCTGGCCATGTACGAGGCCCTTCATATGTATTTTTTCCTAAGAAATCTTGTAAGCAGTTATTACCTCATGTTAAGATAAAAAAAAAAAAATAAGGCTTAGAGAACTTAAAATGGTTAACTAAGAAACTCTTGATAGACAGACAAAAACATAAGCCTTACTTGATTCCAAAACTCATAAATACTAAAATTGATAAACATTATGAGTGTCTTCACAGAAGGCAGTAAAGAAAGACTTCCAAAAAATTATAGATGCGACAGAGAAATGAAATGAAAATTATACAATAGAGTGTCAACTAGGGGGTGATGTACGGCATTTGCTGTGTTACTGGAACAGGATGGAGAAAGTCAGCAGGCGTTCAGTTGCAAAATCACTGCAAAGTGAGAAGCCAAGGGTACCGAGTGTACTACTTTAAATGACAGCGATATGAAGTAAAGAAAATGAGAGAAAATATATTACAAAAGAATTAGACCAATTTTTAATCTGAGAAGTTTTTATGGATATTTTAAAAAACTATAGGGTCGTCTATCAATATTGTACTGAAGGTTATAGGCAGAGCAATAAGGAAAGACAAATTTTTTAAAAAAGGAAAATGATATAAGGATTAAACATCAATAAATAAAACTGTATTCTTTTTACAAATAGCATGACCATATATAGAGAAATTTTTTAAATTATAGATAACTTATAATAATTAATAAGGGAACTTAGCAATGGTGATATACAAAAATCAAGTGTAATTCTACAGATGAGAAAAAACAATTAGAAAATAAAAGATAAAATCATAATATTTCCAACAGCTTTAGAAAGAGAAAACATACAGTAATATACCTGACAGAAGAGGAGAAATAACCCTTCCTTAAGAACCACAAAATGTGAATATCATTAATTAGGAATACCTAAATAAATACAGTATTCCAAGGCTCAATGTTTGGAAAAATCAATGTTGTAAAGATGTAAAGTCTCTTCTAATTAATATATTGATTTAATGCAATCCCAGTAAAAATCCCAGCAGGTTACTTGCAAAACTTGATTAGCTATTTCTTAAATTTATATGAAAAATAAAAAGCCAAGAATAGCTTAGGTAATCTCGCAAAAGTATAACAAATCTGAAGGACTTTTATTTGCAGACATAAAGATCAATTATAAACATATAATAATTATGATAATGTACACTTAGCTCAGAAATAGGCAAATAGACAATAAGAATAGAATAAAGTGATCAGAAAGACTCAAAGTCACTTGACATAAAAAGGTGATATGCATTGAAGTAGGAAAGAATTTATTTTTGGTACTTGGCCAACTGGATGTTCATTTACAAAAATTTGAATATTCACTCCTACATCACTGCATTCATAAAAATCAGTTCTAGGGGTATTGTAGACTTAAATATGAGATGTAAAATAATATTATCTAGGAGAAAATATATCTTGATATTCATGATTTTCACTATCTTGGGGTAAGGAAATATTTTTTAAACAGGACACAGAAAGTAGCAACCATGAAGTAAAAAATGATCATTTAACCTACATTAACCTTAACAACTTTTATTCATGGAATGACACTATTAAGAGACTAAATCGGCAAGTCACAGACTAATTTACATTTCATATAACTAACAATGCATATTCAGAATATATACAGTATCCTTACAAATCAGTAAGAAAGAGACAGTGTATTAGTTTACTGCATCTGCTGAATCAAAGAACCACAAACTGAGGGGCTTAAACAACAGAAATTAATTGTCATACAGTTCTAGAGGCTAGAAACCCCAAATCAAAAGTGTTAAGAGTCGATTCTTTCTGAGGGCTGTGAAGGAGAAATCTATGCCGTAACTCTATCCTAGCTTCTGGGAGCTGGCTGGCGATCTTTGGCATTCCTTGGCTTTTGCTTTATCACCTCGACCTCTGCTATTATCTTTACAAGGTTTTATCCCTTTGTGTATGTATGTTTGTGTCCAAATTTCTCCTTTGTATGAAGACACTAAGCGCATTGTAGTAGGGCCCACCCTACTCCGGTATGACCTTACCTTACCTAATTATATCTGCGATGACACTACTTCCAAAGAAGTTCATGTTCTGAGGTACTGGAGGTTAGGACTTTAACATATGAATGTTTGAGAGACAGGATTCAACCCATAATAGCAGACAACCCAATAAATGAAAACATGTAAACACTGGTGGAAAGGCTTACAAAGTAGATCAGGAAATAAACACGTGAAAAGGTATGCGACCTCACTGGTCAACAGGAACCTGCAAGAGAAAACCACAATTAAATTTTATTACGCAATGACTATAATAGGCTAAACAAAAAAGACTGTCAATAGCAGGTGTTGTCCAGGATGTGGAGTAGTTCATATACACTGGTGATGGTTGTGTCAATACAATCAATTTGGAAAACTGGCAGCCTCTACTAGAACAACAATAGAGTATGCAGCAACTCTACTCCTAAGTACATGTTATAACAGGACTGCTTGTGATAGCCCAAAGCTAAAAACTACCCATTAATAGTAGAATACACACACACACACACACGTTTTTGTGTTTTCATATAATGAAATATTTTATAATAATGAGAAAAAATAACTATTGTTTGGAAGAATCTCAACATATTTAAGTAAAGATGACAGACACAAAATTGTATTTAGTAAAATTCCTTTGTACAACATGCAAGGATAGAAAAAGTATTTACAGTGCTAAACATCAGAGAGGTCATTACATTGATGGAGAATTGTTAGTGACTGGCAGGGAGACCGAGGCTGGTGTCTGGGAGCTGGCAAAGCTATATTTCTTGACCTAGCTGCTGGTGATAAGGAGGCTTTACTTTATGAAAATCCATTCACCTGTACACTTACAGTTTCTGTACAGTTACTGTATGTAAGTTCTGCTTCAATAAAAATTTCTTAAAATATTGGTAAGTTATTATCTATGATAATGTTCAATATTACTTACAAAAACCCACAAGATAAATAAAATTTTTCTACATGGTTTCAGAATAAGTTTTATTTCAAATGAGTAGAACTGTGTTTTTAATAATAGGAACAAACATGTAAAACAATATGATGTATTTTTAAAATTATTTTTGTGCTTTAACTGCAAGTAAATTTGTAGTCAAAAATTATACCATTTGTTCTTCAATTTGTTAATTTACACTTGTTTATCTTAGTGTGTCTTTATGTTGGTTTATTTGCAAATTGTTCAAAACTTTTAGGAAGAAAAAAACACGCAAATATAAATCATTGGAGTTAGCAACAAACATATCCAAAAATATCTTTTCTTCTTCATTTTCATGACCATCAGTATCATCATTGTAAATAATATTTTGACCTATAGCAAGTTTTTAAATATAATCACATTATAATAAATGTACTTCCTAAACCATGGAAACTTTCTTTTAAAAAAATTTTGTCTTATTTACTTGGAGAAAGGTCAAATTTACTTAATTATTGGAACAAAGATTTCAATATGCTTATTATATAACATGTAATAAATTCTTCCATGCATTGTATACACTTATTTTGATTGTTATTAAAGTTTGCAACTTTAATCAGAATCTCCTGTTTTGGACAGTAGAAAATATACTCAAATCTGGTTGGGCCTTAGAATATTTATACTTAAAATCAATTTGGGGTCAAAATTATAATTTAACTATAAATAATTAGAAGTAAAATTTAAGGACAGGAATCATAAATACCTAGGAAATGCCCTCTTGCTTCTTCCATAGATCATGATTAACTGATTTTTTTTTTCCATATTTTTATGATGGGCCTGGTTGTGATGTCAGAGGCTTTCTTAAACAATATTCTGGGAAATAAATATTGCTAATTCAGAATTGGCATTTAAATGAGAACAGTATTAATTCAAAGTTAAAATTGCTGAACAAATATTCTTTTAAAAGTTTTATTTTAATTAGATTAATAAAATATGTATATATTTTCTTCATTCCTGTGGTTGAAATCTCTCTTTGTCCTACACTTTTACCTAAAGTGCTATAAAAATGCATATAAATATTTCATATTGAAGAAAAAAACTTAAGTACCTGGGGCCCCACTTTATTGTTCTGTTCTGGGGTTTAGACTAAAAATTGAATTAAAAATTATACATATATGGAAAATATACAAAGGCAAGCATATATTTTTGCTTTGTGTATATGTGAACATATATGTATGTGTGTGTATATATATATATATATATATATATATATATATATATATATATATATATATATATACATATGTTCCAGTAATCTGCAGACACCCAAATCCATTTATACTCAAGTTCCTGATATAAAATGAGGTAGTATTTGCATATAACCTACACACATCATCCCGTATTCTTTAAATCTTCTCTAGATGACTTATAATAACTAATACAATGCAAATACCATATTATTTTTTCATTTGTATTATTTTCATGTTATTTTATTATTGTTCATTTTCTTCTGGATATTTTCCATTCATGGTTGATTGAATCCATGCATGCAGAACCCGTGGATAAAGAGGGCTGACTGTATACATACATACATATATATCCTTTTTTAAGATAAAAAGTGCACCTTCCCATAATAGGATGTACAAAGTATCATAAGCTAACCTATCATTTTGGAATCAATTCAATTTTGTCATGCTCCCAATGACAAAACATCTGGGTACAGTGGTTGGAAATAGGGAAAGGAAAAACAAAGAAACAATTTATTTAAAGCATTCTTGGTATTTTAAACTCTTCTCACTCCCCAGAGCCACATATCTGCAGCTTATCCTAAGACTTAACTTGTTAAGCATAGCTCTTTTCTTTCCATCATTTCCATGTTCTTTTTATCCATTGCTGGCAATCTAAGTTATTTCCTAAGGAGAAGTTGCCCTAAAACTTCAAACTTTTTTTTTTGAATTATCTTGGTCTACATTGGTACTGTCTTAATGGAAATTAATTTTTGCTGGCCAAATCTATTGAGCAAAGGAGAATTAAGAATACCACTGAATTCCATGGGGTCCTATTTGTTCCCATTTTGTACTGGCATCCCAGCTCATGCTTAGGAATTAGAATTATTCACCCTGACTAGTACTACACTGATCCCTCTTTCTGCCTGCTGGTTCAGGGGCATGATTTCAAAAATGTCAGTGGGTGGGTGAGGAGTCGGCCTCAGCTTCCAAACCATTACACACAAGAATCTTTCCCAAGGAAGAAATATTTGTCCATTGAGCACCAAATCTTCCAAATATTCCAAACAATCTCATTCAGAAGTTGTAAGAAAAACTATCTTAAGTGGAGAATTAGTTGTAATTGCCTAGTTCTTGGACACACATATTGTTTCCGAGGAGTAAGTATCACTCCACTCAACATCTCAAGTAGGGATTCTATAACTTAGTTTTTAAAAAGCACATCATCCCATCATTTTATCCAACCTTACTTTTCTAATGTTGTGTTCAAACTAATGAGTCCTATGCATGTGGTCCCATTTTGGTAAGGTAAGCAAAGATTGCCTCTCGGGTTACATGTTGATAAATAATGCATTGTGTAAGACAATAAGAGGTGATAACAACAAAAGCATTATAATCAGAAAGGGAAATTTAATATTCAGAACATGTCTATACCTATGAGAACAAACTTCTACCCTTTTCATGATTTCAATATAGTCAACTTGTTTCCAGTTTCCTGGTATTAGCCCTGAGGAAAGGTGCTTTATTGGGGCTGCATGTGGGTAGGTTAGGCACTTAGCAGTGAGGGTAAACAGATCATTCCTGGGGAGGACAAATCCATGTTTTGATATTCATGGATAGCCTTTATCTTTGCCATCATGGTCACTTTGTACACAGGCCCATTGTGTAAAACTTAGAGTGGTTGGGAACAAGGGCACATGGATACAATAGGCTTCTCATAACAGACCACTGCAAAATTTATATTCTAAGTCTTTGTATTTCTTTTTCTTCAATACTTTAGGAATATTCCGGAATTTCTCTTTCACTAAATAAAGGTCTCCTTTAAGTTCTGTAGTCAATTAACTAACCTAGTTGACACACATTTCCTAATCCTGCATTGGTGTATCCATATCAATGCATTTAGCCTAACTAGTTTTCCTTTAGGTCAGTTAAAAGAAGCTAAATCATGTGTAGTATTTATACTTCTCAATATCACGTGATCTCTCAACTCCTTGACTTTATCTGCGATCTGTCTCATGCCAACAACAGTGATAATCTTTTAATAATGCCTCTTACTGTGTTCCATGTGCTCCAGGTATAAACATTATCCATGTGCTCTAGTCAGGTGCCTGATAGGAAACAGTACACTCAGAAGGAATCATTTAAAGTGCCTTAATAAGGAGATTATTAAAAGGGTATATGCAGGGATGATAAAGTACCCTGGGGCTAGTCATAGAGGAGAACTACTATCTACCATATCCAGTATCCACCATCCAGTATTCACCATGATTGTTTCATGTAAGAAGCATTATTATTTTTTAATTGCTGCATTCATTTATGCGAAACAAAAACAGAGATAAGCATTATATTTGTTAGATGTATTATAGTTAACTATAAATAGAGACTGTATTACACAACTCTTTTGAAGCAAATGTTAAGTTTCTTCTAAGTTTCACATATCTAAAATATCAGTGATTTCAACAAGTTGGAGTTATTTTTCCCTTATAATATCAAGAGGTAGGAAATCTAATGATGAAGCTTCTTAGCCCAAAAAGTCTTTAGAGACTAAGGTTCTTTTGTGCTCAACAATTCATCCCTTATCAAAGATTTTCATAGCTCCAGGTATCACATCCTTACTCCAGGAAATATAAGAAAGAACTACAAAGTCTTCATTTCAACTGTCTTTCATGGAAGGTTCTTAGAAGTTTTTCTTGCAACCTTTTCCATCACTTCTCATTTCCTAGGACTTATTCACAGGTCAGACCTCATTCAAGACAGACCGAATACTATATTTTTTAAATCTTTGGTGGTTTTGTTTACAGATAAAAGGTTCTCTTACAATAGAGGAAGCAAAAACTTTTATTGAAGTTCTCCTAGTTCTCTCTGTTCTACAACACTAACAATTCTAGACAGGGCAACAAAAATATGGATAGGGAAAGATCTAGATAAATATTTTTGAGTTTTTTATTTGACTCAGCCATTGAAATATTTTTCATGACCCACAAGCATAGGGTAAACATTATCCATGCAAATGATCTATTACTAATATATTTGTATTTGAAAGAGAACTCTATATTGTAAAAATTGTGAAACATGAAGTAAAATGTTTAGATTTCCATTAATATACTTTTTTGAGACTATCGATAACATTTTTCATAAGATATTTTTCTAATCACTAAACTACTGCATTTCATAAAAATAAAAAGCTAACTTTGTCAACAAAAATTAATGTTTAATATAGTTTATACATAAAAAGTAGATTATTTGAAAAATTCTTTATAAATAATTTTATATAATATTATTTTGACCACTGAAGAGTATAATTTATATATTTTCTGTTATAAGAACTAAAATGCAATTAGTAATAGCATGATTTAAGAAAACAAATAGTACATGATGTACTGTCTTTTACAATACATTTTAAGTTACTAAAAGAATATCCTCAAAATTACTTCTAACATGATTACATAATTATTCTAACATTAGATTACAAAATTCAGCATTTTGGTGTTTTTCTGTTTTTATCTCTTCTTTTACTCACTTATTTTTTCCAATTGATTTCCTAGAGGGAAAAAGTAAACATAACAAAATGTCACATGATAAAATTTGACTTTAAAAAAAAATCATAGAACTATGTCTCAAAGATCTGCTCTATTTCTTTCGAGGGAAGTATGTATTGAAATAAATAAATACTGCAAAGGTCAGTATTTAAAATATTATGGAGGCACTCTAATCCATGCACATAAAACTACAACTTTAGGTAATACTATAAATATAAATGAAAAATAAAAATTAGCCATCTTTTCACAGTGAAAACTGAGATTTGTTTGTAAACACTATGATGTTGTATATGACAATGAAGAAAATTTATCTTATTTACCGAGTCAGAAATAAAGCGTGATTTTTCAGATAAGTTAACACTATAACGTTTGGGAAAAAATTAACAAAGCAGAAACAAATTAGGTAATAAGGGATATTTATTCAAGGATTAAACTAGAAGTTATCCATTATATTAAAATAACACAAATATATCAGACCCCCAAAAAAGGGCCATATAATTTTTTACTGAACTACAGATGACACCATTGAAATATTTAAATCTTTAATAATACACCTTTGAAGTTGTTTAGAAAAGACGACTTCATTAAGCTATATCAAATTTGAATTACAGCATAATTTATACTGTATGTTTATGTGTAGAAAATTTATGAAACAAAAATTATTAGAATTGAATCTAGAAAATCAAAAAGATAATTTCATTCCTGTCAAATATTTGCTTATGTGCGACTCAAAAAACCTATTTAAGTAAATAGAAGTCTGTTTTGTCTTTCAACTAAAATAAACTCATGGCTGCGTAATTTTCTTTTTTATAGTTTTATACTTTTTAATATTTTTACTCAGAATAGTGTACAATGATCTCCTGTTCTTCATATTTGGGGATGGTGTTCCCTCCTGGTTGATTCCTTCAAGCATAATATCTGAGTAAATGACAATACACACTTATTAATCACCTCATTAGTATAAATGGTATTAATATCCAATGGATAAAAATTGGCTAATCCACATAAGAAAAATATGGTAATAATTTGGGGTTAGCATTTTGCCTTGTCATTCACTGATTTCTGTATTCATTTTTTTATTTGCTCTCTTGTTTCTTAATACTTAATCTATTGCATAGAACATACATTTATTTTTTAAAAAAACATGTATTAAGTGCCTGTATTAGTCCATTTCTATTGCTTAAAACAAAATACCTGGAACTGGGTGATTTATAAAGAAAAACGAGATTTATTTGCTTACAGTTTCTGAGGGTAGGAAGTCCAAAGCCAGGGAACACAGCTGGTGAAGGCCTCCGTGGCGACGGAACTTCAGGAGACACAGTTGATGGCAGAAGATGGTGTAGCAGAGAGAGCAGAGAAAGAGACTCTCCTCTTCCTTTAAAGCCCTCAGAATCACACCCCTGACCACCATTTTTATTCCATTCACTACTGCACTGTCCTACAAGCCAATCACCTCTTCAAGGCTCCACCTTTCAATTACCATAATAGCATTTCTCACCCTCTTAACAGTTACACTGAGGGCCAAGTTTCTAATACATAAAACTTGGGGGACACAATTCAAGCTTCAGTGAGTTTTGGGGAGACAAAATTCAATCCACTACAGTGCCTATTCTGTACATAGCCCTATATTCATAAGAATTAAATATTTTGCTTATGTGCAGCAATTCAGCAAAAAAAAAAAAAATCTCAATATTGAAGAAATGGTAATCAATTCCACCTACTTACACAAAAAAGAATTGGACTCAATATTAATTTTGGAAGCTGTTGGTTTGAGATATGATAACCATTGCAGAAAATGTGAGAAAATAACATATAAATGAATATGAATGAGCAATAATGCTGAGTGAATAGGCTATAAAAATGGACACATTTTTCACCAGCATTTTTATTGTTATGGAAATATTAAGTGTCTCCTGTTGGAATATATTTGATATGTACAGAATATAGAGGAAATCATTCAACTAGAAATTGCAAATACAAATAACAAAATGAACAATAAAAATTTATATAAAATGTTTTTAAATATTAAAATGTTCCTCTAAAATGAAAAGACAATTTTCAAAGTTTAATTCTGTTTTCAGAAATGGTTTTAGATTGACTTACAAGTAATGAATTCAAGAAAGCTGAGAAAAGGCTTATAGCTGCAGTTTACCGAATTCAACTGAAACTTCAAATTTCTTAATTTTTAACTTGAAGTGATAATAGTTTCCTGCTGTATATATGTAGAATTTTAAGACATTACGTCTCACTTCTCAAATTCCTCTTTTTCTCTGCTTCTATTAAGTTATATTCTGGCAGCAACTTTTGATGCCATTTTTGGTGATTTATACTATTTTTCTACAAAAACTGAACCATCATTTAGTAGTAGATATTGCTTATAAAGTGTCACTTTCATTTAACTGTTAGTTTCTTCCTTAACCTTATGGTTGAAACTACTTTCCTGCAGGCATTTGATGGAGTTTGGATGTATTGTCCTCCCAGAATTCATGTGGAAATCCAGTCCCCAATGTGCAGTGTTGGGAGCTGTTCGAATCACGGGGGCAGATCCCTCATGAATGGATTAATGCTCTCCCTGGGGGGTGGGGGTAGTGAGTGCGATCTCGCTCTATTAATTTGCATGAGAGAACTGGTTGTTTAAAAGATCCTGGCACTTTCTCTCTCTCTCTCTGTCTCTCGCGTGCGCGTGTGTGCTCGCTCGAATGTTGGGAGAGTATTTTGGGAAAAGTGTTCTTTATTGCTGTACTGAGATGAATTGCATCCTTCAAAAATTCAGATGTTGAAGTCCTGACCTCCAGTATTTCAGAATGTGACCTTATTTGGCAATAAAGTTGCTGTGATTATACTTGGTTAAAATGAAGTTATATAAGAGTAGGGTGTGAACATAATCCCTTATAGCTTATGTCCTTATAATAGGGTAAAATTTGGACACTGTCATGCACACAGGGAATATGCCATGAGAACATGAAGACAGAATCAGGGTGATGTTTTTACAAGTCAAAGGATGCCAAAGATTGCCAGCAAAACTTCAGAAGCTAGGAGAGGGACATGGAACAGATTCTCCTCACAACTCTCGGAAAGAAACAGCCCTGCCAACTCCTTGATCATGAATCTTTAGCCTCCAGAACTGTGAGAATATAAATTTCTGGTTTTAGGCCACCCACTTTGTGATACTTTGTTATAACAGCCCTAGCAAACTAATACAATTGTTGTGCCTTAAAATCACTTAGATATGATCTTTATATTGAATCACGTATAGAGATGGCTTTTCCAAAGATTAGAATGTAATCAACTAGTATCATCATGTGGTGTGCGTGTATGTGATTCTGTTTATTAAATATTTGTTCATAATGCTCATTTTTTATATCATCATTCTATATACATTTAGTATATGGCAAAAAGTTAAACTTAGATGTTTTTTTTCTTTTTCTATTTCAGTCAACCTACATTCCAAAACTTAACTTGACTAAAAGTCTTTTGTTTCCCTAAAGTCAGCAGTAATTGTCTTGAAATACATGTAATATCTATTAGTTAATATTTTTTCTCAAAAAAGAAGTAGTATACATGTATATATGTGTATACACACATACATATATGTGTATATAGACACACACACAAACATATGTATCAATGGTTGGAATTAAAATACTTCTTACAGAATTAATTTTTTTTCCAAATGGCAGTGTTTGAAAGAACAGAAGATTTTCCAAAACTGTGTTTCCTACAGTTCTAGGCTCTTTAAGGTACAGGTAGGAGTAGTACACATAATATGAACCCTGAAAATATCATTGCTGCTGACTGAGATTTCATTTAGTTTTCATGCTTTGAGAAATCTCTGTTTTCTTCTTTGATGAAAGGAGTAGGAATCTGTCTGATTATCGATATTTGTCAGGATTCATCTTATAATGCCATTTTTTTGTTCTCTTTATCTGTGATTCCCTAGAAATTCAATTAAAATTTATTTCCATAAGTCTAAAAATTTTCTCACATCTTATGCAATAGCTGACTCCTAGAAAACTGCTTCTCTTTACATAAATAGCTTCTTACTTTTATTAATTTCCATGTATTGCATCCTTAAGTATTATTTCTTCTAGCATGCATACAATAGCCTTACTGTTCCTTTTTTACTATGTCTATACTTAAATTAAAATGAAAATATGAATTTGGAAGTAAGCGACAACTAAATTTATGTGACTAGTAAATGTTGTAATGCTGTATTCTTTTGTAAGATTGTATGGATTAATATACTTCTTTAATCATTAGTAATTTCTGTACCACTTAACTATTTAGCATAATATTTTGACTTTCAGATTTAAGATGGCATCTGAAATCTACATGATTGACTCCCTTTCTTATCAATTTTCTTGTAGAATGAACGAACTGATGTAACAAATCAAATATTATTTTTCTGCAATACTGTTAGAAGTCAGGGTTTTACTCACATATTGAAATTTTTACAAACTTGATAGGCAATGGTGGTAATGAGGACAGAATAAGAAATGGAAACTACTAGACCCTATTGGAGAGGACTGGAGACACCTAAAGTTTGGCAGAAACCCACCAGGGAATTAAATTTTTTAAAAAAAATGTCATTCTTTTAGAACTACAAACATGAAGATAAAACTGAGAAATATTGAAAAAAAGAAAAAATGCAAAAAGAAAAAAAGAATAAAAGGGCTCTTTGACCAAAGATCCAGATTCTGAGAATTATATATTTAATATATACTGCATATAAGAATAATTATATACTCTATATAAGAAGAATTATATAGAGCAATTTACACTTTACAAGTGTAGTGGTCAGGAGGCAGTCTTCTAAGGAGACTAGCAGTTGGAAAGAAGGATGCTGTTACACTGGTGTCTGGCATCCTAAGGGAGTATGAATGAACAAATTATGCCTAGCAAATTACTGAAAGAAGACCTAAAAATAATTTATAGAGTCTAAATCATCCTAAAAAATTAAAGAAAAATTTTCACTCTGTAAGTTTTAGCAAATGTGACAATCATCAGCCATCCCAAAGAAGGGAACCCAATCAATATTCAGAACAGACAACTTGTTTTTTGCTTAGGGAATGGGTTCTAACAGCTGTAAAAAATAGACCCAAAATATGTAATAATTCAGTACACACAAAGGATGGACTGTTAGATCATGTGACAGTGTAGGGTGAATGCCGGTGTTGTAAGGACATCTCTCCTCCATTCTCCCATGTCCATTGACGGACTTAGACTGCCAGAGACCTTTGTATCTTCCATAGACAGATTCCAACGCTGTCTTGGGAGTTTTACACTTTGCGGCCAGCCAAGAGGAAAAAACCTGGAAGAGTTGAAAAGGCTGATTTTAAAGGGCTAAGACTTTCACAGCACATGTCGCTTGTACTCTGATTCCATTGGCTTAGTCACATTGCCTCACTTAACTATAATGGAGGCTGGGAAATGTAATCAATCTATCAACCAAGATACAGTGTAAGGTTCTGATGTTCAGCTAATACGCTGTGCCTCATAACTTTTGTAAAATAATTATGGCAAGAGACCTCGGAAAAGTTTTTGAAGCCTCTGAAACTTTTGATAAAGTATTACAGATAACCCCCAAAATCATGAAAAATTAGTACTGTTCACTATCAAGATGAAAACATGATTTTCAACTTTAAATGGACACAATTACAACACAACAAAGGTGGCAAAATTTTTATAGGATTATTTAGAAACAAAGAACTTGTATATTATAAAATGTCTCCATAAATTATATCAAAAATCAAAGGAAAATATAATAAATAGATACACATTTTGAAAATAAATTCTAAGTATATACGGAAATATTACAAATGCAAGTGGTCGTTTACAAGTTATATTTTTCCAGTTGATGATAATTCCAATGAATGCAAGGAAATAAATCAATACAAAACTTTGTGATCTGTGGACACACACAAACTTAACCATCCTAAACTGATGTTGGTTTTATTGCTGAAGTAAACAGTTTCTTATTTCTTATTCTGTATAAGAAAAAAAATTGCACTTGCTTTATTAATATTTGGATATAAATATATTTTACAGTTACCTAGCTGTATAATTGTGCTAAGGAACTCTGAACTGAAGTTTTGTCATCTATAAAATTGTTATTATTAAAAATCAACCTTTAGAACTATTGTGATATTTAAATGAAGCAGTAAACATAAAAATATCTGGAAAATGTCTTTTCATCAATAAGTATGTGTTAAAGCCAATACATTTTAAAATAAAAGCACATCAATTTCTATATCAATTCATGCAATTTCAATCTATAACAGAAATTAGAACACACTAGTATTAAATTCTACTTAAAGACTTTATGTTACCAAATGATTTTAATATACTTGTTTTACTAGTTTTAGTATGTATAATTAGTTGGTAATAGTCAGTAGGCACTTTTAAAAATTATTTTAGAAATTATATTTATGGAAATGTGTTTTTTGACATCTTTTTAAAGTTCTTAATAGTAAGTATTAAATACATTTTAGGAGCTTTGTTTTGAAATTACTTTAACATTTCATTGTTACAATGACTATGCTTAATTTGATTGTTTGACAGTTACAATGACTATGCTTGCTTTTACAATTTAGTCATTAATATTTTTCCATCAAATTAATACAGCATAGTTCATTTACATTAAAATTCAAGGGTATTTTTTTTTTACTTTTTATACCTGCACCTGTATCATAACAGTCTAGAATATTTAATTCATTAAATTGAAAAATAGATTTCTAACTTATTCTGAAAATCTGAAGTAACCATGCTTTTGCATATTACAGGAATGTGATATGATGTTTAATTTAAAATTTCAACATTGCAAGTTATAGTGCAACCAGATACAATGTAAATATATGGTTTGTAACTGGATGAGCAGGTAAGGAGAATAATTATTTATGCTTCTGAATTAAGTTTGTTATCATTTGTTATTCAACAATAGAGACTCATAAAGTTTTTGGTACCTGAAAGTGGAATACTGCTGGACAAAAATGCCTAAAATACTGGAGTGGCATTGGAATTGGGTAGTAGATGAAGGCTGGGAGAATTCTGAGGAGAGGCTATAAATAGCCTGGATTTCCTTGAACAGATTGTTAGTAAAAATATGGATGTTGAATAAATTGCCAGGTAGGGCTCAAAAATAAGTGAGAAACATTATAGAAAAATCCTAAACTGCCTTAGAGAAAGCCCAAATTGGCATGATCAGACTGTTGACAGAAATCTGGACTTTAAGACACTGCCAGGGAAAACTCAGAAGTAATGAAAAATATCATATTCCAAATTAGAGGAAAGAATTTGAGAAATGTGCTTGAGAATGTTTAATGTAGTTGAGAAAGCCTTTTTAACATGGTCAAGATTGCTTGGCAAAATTGCATCCTACAGTTATCTAGAAAGCAGAACTTGTAAGTAACAAACCTGAGTACATAGCTAAGGAAATCTTTCAGCAAAGTGTTGAATATACTGCCTGGTTTCTTCTTCCTGCTTACAGCAAAATGTGAGAAGAGAGAGAGAAATTAAGGTCATAGTTATTAGACAAAAAGGAATCAGGCTGAGATTTTGGAAATTTCAGCCTCTCTGAATAGTAAAAATACTAAATGTCTGAAATGCCAGCTAAAAGTTTGGTAAAGACAAAAGGGAATATATGTCTATACAGTCCTTTTCTGAGTCCTTGGAAAGAACAAAACTACAGAGTATTCAGCCACAATAGGTTAAGGGTATGCTTAATAAAAAATGAGGAAAAAGAGGAGACTTAAGGGTGTTGTTCCACAACTACCTTGGCCAAATTGCAAAATGGAAAAATATTATAGCAGAAGTGTCTGTGGAAATGTCTTTTGTCTAACAGAGTAAAAACTAGTGCAATTCATACACAGCTTTTAACTGTATTAATGAATTTATCTCATCAGAAATACTGCAATCTTGGACTGAAAGGGATAGAGAGAGTACCAAATGGAGGAAGGCTGGTTGACTCCCAAATTATATCTGTACTTGCAAATGGAGGCTGATAAACTACTAAGTGGGAAATATGTGCTACTTGTGAAAAATGAAGGATGACTCAGAGGGCAGAAACAAGAGCCCAGGGGGTAGAATGAAAAGCCCAGTAATAGTACCAGGAGTTTGCAGGGAGTAAACGAAAACCACAGAGGAATAATTTCAAGCCTTGAAATCTAACCAAAGAACTCCAGCTTGAATTTGCCCAGTTGATATCAAAACTGCTTTGGATCAATTATTTCTTTTTGCCTTCTACTCTTTTTTTTTTTTTTTCCTTTTCTTTTTTTAACCTGGAATGTCTATAAGCGCTATGCCATGCATATATCACCATTTTACATTGAGAAAGTTGAGGTAAGATAAATTATCTCTTTTGTTTCCTCAGGCCACATATAGAGAGTAATTGCATTGCAGGATCTTTACTTAACAGATTATACTCAGGACCTTCATTTGACCTGATTTAGATTATTTAGAAAATAACTTTTGAATTTTTTGAGCTGATAAAATTTTGGACTTTGAATTGCTGCTGCAATGGGATAAGAAACTTGAGAACATTGAGAGAAATATGAATGTATTTTGCATATGGAAGTAATATGAATAATGACAGCTGGAGAGTGAAGTGTGTTAGGAAACGTTTAAAGATACTCTACCTGATCTCTATGATTATGTTGCATTACATCGTAAAGGGTTTTAGAAGATATAATCAAGGTTACATTTTGGTTGGCCATAACCTAGGAGAATTGTTTGGGTGAACATAACTAATCACATGAGTCATTTAAAAGTAGAGCATTTACTTTATCTGGTAGTAGAAAGTAAGTCAGAGAAATTTAAAACATGAGACTGACTTGAAAGTCAATGCCACTCTCAGCTGACAGCCAGCAAAGAAACAGAAACTACTCCGATACAATCACAAGGAACTAAATTCTTCCAGAACCTGAATGAGTTTGGAAATAGATTCTTCCCCAAAGCCTCCAGATAAACCTTCAGTCGGGCTGACATCATCTTTGTGAGACCCTAAACAGAGAATACAGCCAAGCCAGTTTGGACTTCTAACCCAAAGAACTGAAATATAATAAACAAGTGCTGTTTAATATATACGTGTGTGGTAATTTGTTAGGCAGCAATAGAAAATTAGAACAAATATCCTCACTTCAATAGAAGTTTGTAAAGTAGCTCCTCAAAAGAGAGGTATAACTTGTAGCATTTGCTGATTTCCATGACATAATATTGCCACCAAAGGCTGACTTCATACTACCAGTTTGACTCCACCTTACTTGGAGTTGTAAGAGGTATGCATAATTGGCTCTCTTGTGCCTGTTAAGAGCCTATAGAAGCAGGATCCAGCACATTACTACTGTTCACCACTTATGTATAGGGTTCATGAAAACATCTTAACATTTAATTATATTTTAGGGTTTTTTTTTTTTTTGCTTTATACATCAGAATTTTATTTTACTTGTTATTTATTTAATTAATTTTTTTATTATTTTGTTGAGACATAATTGATTGTACGTATCAGTGAAGTACAGTGTTGAATATCAATACCTGTCTGCAATATGTGATGCTAAAATCAGTATACTTAGTATATTCAACATTACACAATGTAATCATTTTTTTGTGGCCCGTAGATATTGTTCATATGTTCTGAGTTATATTATTATCATTTCTCTTTTGGGGGGGGTTGTGAGTGGTGATGGGGTAGCTCAGGAGAGATTCCAAAAATATTCTATCACCACCACCACCAACACCTAGCCTTCTCCACACCTCTACATTTCTTTAATGCTAACCAAACTAAAGGTGTATTTAATTCATTATTTCTTTGTTCCAACATTAATATGATATAACAATTAAATGTATTTTACAGGAGATATAATCACAGGCAATTAAAAAAACATTTATTATGTTTGTAACAGGTATTACAAATTACTCATCCATAACTAATAAAAAATATTCTAACATTCTATATGAATTATTTTTTCTTTTACTGTAGGTTTACATACAAAATCCCAGAAAGAATTATTTACCTGTCATTCAAACATATTTAGTTACAATGCATTTAAAAATATAAAAATAGGAAATCGCATAACTTCTCTATTAATGGAATAGCACGAATTTAATAGCTTTATAAAGATGCGAAGGACTTGACCTAAATAAAATCTGTCAAGGAGAGTAAACAGTAGTAGGACTAAGCCTTTTTCATTTCATCTGGACCTAAAAATTTTCTACTGGGACAGAAGAAATGCATATTATAAATATTATTTTTAAAAATGTATCTTTGATACCCAAAAATTATAACCCTTAGGGCTAATCATGCTCAGGTACATTCTTTTCTAAACATCTGGATGCTAGTAATTACACTTTGAAGTTAGCATCTCAACATTCATCTACGAGACTCTCCATGCTTCCTCACAACTTGATTCCTTGATATTTCAACCTAATACTAGGAAAAATGAAAAGACAAGGCCCTTCTCCCTCAAATCTAATTGCTATCTGATTCTTATTTTGTCCCAAAATAAGTGAGAGTGTGAATAACTATGTAGGTGTAGTGGAAACTCTCACCCTGAGTATGACTCCCGTGTTGGTTAAGATATAAACTTAAGGTGCCAAAACTGATTCCCAAATATATGTTGACTAAAATAGGAAGTCGGAGAATAAATGAGTGTTCTGAGATAGATTCATAGCTGTACTTCCTGGTTTCTTCCATCTTCCCCCTTCAGCATTCTAGAATGTTGTGTTATACACAGCCAACGTGTGCAAAACTTTATCATTAAATTCCAGCTGGCAGAAAGAAGGAAAGAGATGAAATGAGTAGCTAGGCGAGTGTTCTTTAAAATAGAAAGAAGTTAGATATCATTCAAGTAGGGATTTAATCACAGAAAATGTTATTTAAATCGTAAGGGTATGCTCCACCTTCCCCCATGCCCCGTTAGGTGTTGGGTCTCGGGTGCTGCAGAAGAGCTATTCTTAGAGACCCAGGACACCTGGGCTCAGGAGATTTTGAGACCTCACTCCTAGATTGATGCTGCTGAGCTAGAGAAATGAATATGTGTTCCCAAAAGGTAACCCTGAGTGTATTGAGAGGATGTGTGATAAAAAATTCTTAGGAGATATTCCTTGGAGTTAGGGTTCCATATGGTCAGAGTGACTGGAGATGTTTCTTACCAGGATGATTTTAAGGATGAAAGGAATCGGTAGATTCTTTCAGTGGAAATGTTAAGAGATTAGGAAAGAAAAGGTACTGTTTACAATGCTACTTGTATTTGGCACAAATTTAGTATTTTGCATATTGCAGGTGAACACTAAGAATATAGTTCATCTAGAATGGTATGAAAGGTATTCCTCCCAAGATGGTGGCTGGTCAGATGCTGAATCCATTGGCATGACATCAAGGTGCAATTCGTGGTTTCTGAAATACTACTTCATGGGTTTCAGAACTTAAGATTGTCCCTACATGGATGGACTGGATTATCTTCATCTTTTATTTTTTTTTTTTTTTTTTTTGTTTTTTGTTTTTTGTTTTTTTTTTTTTTTTAAATTTTATTTTGTCGATATACATTGTAGCTGATTAATGCTCCCCATCACCAAAACCTCCCTCCCTTCTCCCTCCCCCCCTCCCCCCCAACCATGTCCTTTCTGTTTGTTTGTTGTATCAACTTCAAATAATTGTGGTTGTTATATCTTCTTACCCCCCCCCGTTTGAGTGTGTATGTGTGTATGTGTGTGTGTGAATTTATATATTAATTGTTAGCTCCCACCAATAAGTGAGAACATGTGGTATTTCTCTTTCTGTGCCTGACTTGTTTCACTTAATATAATTCTCTCGAGGTCCATCCATGTTGTTGCAAATGGCAGTATTTCATTCGTTTTTATAGCTGAGTAGTATTCCATTGTGTAGATGTACCACATTTTCCGTATCCACTCATCTGATGATGGGCATTTGGGCTGGTTCCAACTCTTGGCTATTGTAAAGAGTGCTGCGATGAACATTGGGGAACAGGTATACCTTCGACTTGATGATTTCCATTCCTCTGGGTATATTCCCAACAGTGGGATGGCTGGGTCGTATGGTAGATCTATTTGCAATTGTTTAAGGAACCTCCATACCATTTTCCATAGAGGCTGCACCATTTTGCAGTCCCACCAACAATGTATGAGAGTTCCTTTTTCTCCGCAGCCTCGCCAGCATTTATCGTTCATAGTCTTTTGGATTTTAGCCATCCTAACTGGGGTTAGATGGTATCTCAATGTGGTTTTGATTTGCATTTCCCGGATGCTGAGTGATGTTGAGCATTTTTTCATATGTCTGTTGGCCATTTGTATATCTTCCTTAGAGAAATGCCTACTTAGCTCTTTTGCCCATTTTTTGATTGGGTTGCTTATTTGATAAAGTTCAGCACTCATTCATGACAAAGACCCTCTATAAGTTAGGTATAGAGGGAAAGTATCTCAACATAATTAAAGCCATATATGCCAAACCCACTGCCAATATCATCCTGAATGGGGAAAAGCTGAAAGCTTTTCCTTTAAGAACAGGAACTAGACAAGGATGCCCACTCTCACCACTCCTATTCAACATAGTGTTGGAAGTACTAGCCAGAGCAATCAGAGAAGAGAAGGAAATAAAGGGCATCCAGATTGGAAAAGATGAAGTCAAACTGTCCCTGTTTGCAGATGACATGATCCTATATATCGAACAGCCTAAAACCTCTACAAAAAAACTGTTGGAATTGATAAATGATTTCAGCACAGTAGCAGGATACAAAATCAACACACAAAAATCAGTAGCATTTCTTTTCTCCAATAGTGAACATGCAGAAGGAGAAATCAAGAAAGCCTGCCCATTTACAATAGCCACCAAAAAAATAAAATACTTAGGAATTGAGTTAACCAAGGAGGTGAAAAATCTCTATAATGAGAACTACAAACCACTGCTGAGAGAAATTAGAGAGGATACAAGAAGATGGAAAGATATCCCATGCTCTTGGATTGGAAGAATCAACATAGTGAAAATGTCCATACTACCCAAAGTGATATACAAATTCAATGCAATCCCCATCAAAATTCCAAAGACATTTCTCTCAGAAATGGAAAAAACTATTCAGACATTTATATGGAACAATAAAAGACCACGAATAGCCAAAGCAATGCTCAGCAAAAAAAATAAAGCTGGAGGCATAACACTACCTGACTTTAAGCTATACTACAAAGCTATAATAACCAAAACAGTATGGTACTGGCATAAAAACAGACACACTGACCAATGGAATAGAATAGAGAATCCAGAAATCAACCCTCACACTTACTGCCATCTGATCTTTGACAAAGGCACCAAGCCTATTCACTGGGGAAGGGACTGCCTCTTCAGCAAGTGGTGCTGGGATAACTGGATATCGTTATGCAGGAGAATGAAACTAGATCCATACCTCTCACCATATACTAAAATCAACTCAAAATGGATTAAGGATTTAAATATACACCCTGAGACAATAAAACTTCTTAAAGAAAACATAGGGGAAACACTTCAGGAAATAGGACTGGGCACAGACTTCATGAATACTACCCCAAAAGCACGGGCAACCAAAGGAAAAATAAACAAATGGGATTATATCAAACTAAAAAGCTTCTGCACAGCAAAAGAAACAATTAAAAGAGTTAAAAGACAACCAACAGAGTGGGAGAAAATATTTGCAAAATATACATCTGACAAAGGATTAATATCCAGAATATATAAGGAACTCAAACAACTTTACAAGAAGAAAACAAGCAACCCAATTAAAAAATGGGCAAAAGAGCTAAGTAGGCATTTCTCTAAGGAAGATATCTTCATCTTTTAAAAATTTATTATTAATATTATTTTTGATTGAAAAATCATAATTATATACATTTATGGGGTCCAATATGATGTTTTGATATATATATACAATTTAGCAATGATTAAATCAAGCTAACTAACATATCCATCACCTTGCTTACCTATCATTTTTAACAGTGAGACATTTGAAATTTACTCTCAGTTATTTTGAATACCTCTAATGTCAGAAAGGTATTTGAAGACAGTTGTGTTAACTTGACAGTGATAGACATACACATTTATGTATGCACCTGAGTGAACTATGCTGGAATTGACTCCCCTCTGGTTATATTGTACACTTAATTGCACTGAGTTTTATATGATACTCCTGGCTCAGATGTGGGAGACTAAGAACATATACAAATTTATTAAGCATGGAGATAAACCAGCCTTAAATATTTCGAATTGATTTTAGACAGGAGCAGTTGATCCTTTGATGTATCTGATGTGACCCTCTATTTTCAGAAATTATCATCTTTTACTGTGTACCCCTGAAGTGGATCGTTAGCTCTAAATTTCTGATTCTCCCTGCGTTCTTACAGATGTTTTAAGTCTCACTGCTGTGTTACTTGATCCTGCTAACTGTTGTTTACAATATTTTTTCAGAAAAGAAAACCTAGTTTAATTTTCCTTAGAGATATCTGTATCTAGTCTTACCAGAAATGTAAATCAACATTGAATACTTGTGCATTCTTTAGTTCACTAATTAAATACACTCAAGGGCATATGAAGTTTACCAAAACAAATTTTTGGAACAAGTTACATAAGGTATTTCTCAAAGATTCTTATAAGATTTAGCATTTTTCTCTCCCAACCATGCAAATTGCTCTTTGTCACTATGTTCACCACCCTGGATATAATTTTCACTGATGCTCAACCTTCCCAAGCTGAGTCTAAATCCTGTGTTCACTTCTACGGCATGGGTAGCTACATAAGAAATAAAACACTACTTAAAAACATAAAAACTTAAAACCTAAAATTCGAAAGACATAGTAGTATGTTTTTAAGATTATTTTCTCAGTAGTTAATTCATATAATGATATCAAAATTCAATCATATAACTTGGTAGTGTTGTAGAGAATTCTTGCCTTCATCTTTTTGTTTGAACATATTAGGGGGTGGAGGGAGGATTCTCAATACCACATATTCAAGAACTGCATTTTCCTTCAGGGCAAAAGAGGTTGAAGAAGTAGGTTGTCACAAATACTGATTTGTTGCAGCTCAAGCCACACCTGAGCACAGCTTGTCCAGGGAGCTCTGTATTATGCATCCTGCTCCTCTCTGTTGGTAGCTTCTCACCCTTGACCCGCTAACCCATATTTTTCCCCTCCGGTTGTTATGAGTTGTCCCTCCGGTTTCACTCTATTCTTATCTAAGACTGGTCTCACTGGTTTCCCAGAAAACTCAATTCCACATATATGTTCACATCTTTGTTTCTGATTCATGGTGGATTAAAGTAAAGGAAAATCAGCCCTAGATGTAAATGTGGAGGAGAGGAGTGTGAAATTTTGAGGTATAGTGCTGCCCCACATGTGACACACAGATGCATTCACTTACCAAATATGTATTGAACTCCTACCATGTGCCAGGCAGTGTTCTCCATGGTCGGGATAAATTGTGAACAAAACAAAGGGCCCTGCCCTCTTGGAATTTTGAGTAAATGGTGGAGAGAGAGAAAATGACCAATAAACAAACAAATGCATTATGATGTATATTATAGAGAAGAAAAGAAAAAGTAGTTCGAGGTATGGTGAGAGTTTAATTTTAAACAGAGTGCTTAGGTCGAGCTTCAGTGAAAAGCAAATTTAAGCCAAAAAAAGTAGAAAAAGATGTATGAGTCATCTAAGTGCTTCTATGCAAAAAAGCATTCTGGACCAAGACCTTAAGGAAGGAACATGCTGGAATTCTGAAGAAGCAACAAGCTGGCAGAGTGAGGAAGGGGAAGATCAGCTGGGGGTGGGGGGTGCTTAGAGAGTTAACAGGGACTGTAATCATTTAGGGCCGGATAGAATTTTTAAGTTAGGATTTTCCTCTGATTGAAATGGAAGTTGGAGGGTTTAGGACAAGGGAGAATTTTAAAGGGAATCATGATTTTGAGAACTTATAGTGGGTAAGGGGAGAATTGGGGAAACTACTTATAAGATTATCTCTAATCTGGCGCAAGATGATGAGAACTCAAACCGAGGTCATGGCCATGAAAGTGGAGAAAAGTGGTTGCATTGGGAATACATTTTTCTAAATGCATATAACTTTCTTTCAGAACATATTCAAATGTAGAAAAAATAAATAGAAATACCAATTATAGTTTTTAATGTGTAGTATAATTTACTTAGAACTTTAGTAATGAATTAAATATCTTTACCCCAGGATATTAGAGTAAATACACACACACACGCACACACACACACACACACACACACACACACACACACACAAACATATACATATATATAACCACACACATATACACATAAAATATTTTTTCAAACTTTGTACACATTTTTTTACAGGCTCCTAAACTGAAAAGTAAAGCAATATTTACCTCCAAATCTATCATTAAATTGCATCCTTATTCTCTCAAGATGAAACATAAAGAGAACCCCTAGTACATATCTGCAGACATTAGAAATTTAAAACACATTTAATTTATTCCCTGACAAAATGAATTCAAAGAATTTAAAGAGACTTATATAAACGTTTGTTTGCTTAATGATAAAACTCTTTTAACATCCTCATTCTCCCAACTTACAAAATGTAAGATAAATAAATATTGAGTAGATGGATGGATGGATAGATAGACAGATAGATAGTAAAGATTCTTTAAAAGCCCAATAAATGTACTACAAAAGGGTAAGAGCAGAAGTATACCAATATTGACTCATTAACACTGGATGTATTGGTGCACTAAATGCCTCTCGACACATGCTTCCAGCTTCTTGGCCATAGACAGCTGGTGTCCTGAGATACTATCCCACTGCTCTTTTCAGGCTGGAAGTTGCATGCCATCATCCCGGGGCAGCAATTCATGCTAAAGCTGTGTGCAAGTGACAAATGTGGGAACATTTTAATAAATTAGCATTTAAACTTTTTATTTTTAATCCTAAACAGCTAAATAAATTTATCAGGATTTTCCACTAGAAAGCTATAAAGAGTGTAATGCAGTGCATGCCTCAGTGAAATTGGAACTGCTGAATTAAAATGGAATTCAGTTTTCAAATAGAAGCTACAGAAATGTTTCCTTTCTCTAAAATAAATGCTGTATGTGAGATAGCTCTAGTCCTGATGGTGATTTTTCAGACCAATGTGGATGTCAAAAAAAAAAAAAAAAAAAAACCGAAAGGAAATACATATGAAGTTATTGGACTTAAACTCTATTAAATTTTCCCTAGTGGAAAGAAGATCGGCAACAGATGGAAGGAAAGGCAATGAGTAGACCCCATGCAGGAAATGAAAATGGGAAACAGAAAAGAAAACGAGCTCCATGGAAAGAAAAATGAAGAGGGAAGATTTATTTTACTTCAGTAACGCAACATTTTCATCTCATTCTAGTTGCAGAAGAAATAATTGCTCTTCTTTTGGCTTTAATACTATGACAGAGAAAACACAGAGAAAAGCCACAGAATTATTCAAGACAGTTCCTCTTGTAAACTCCCAGAAGTACACTGTATTTATCAAACTTTACACCCTGCCTTGACAAAGTACAGATAATAAGCATAATTTGTTAGGTTTCAAGGTACAGTGTGCATACTAATTATAGTGATATGCTATACTTTACGAAGCCAGGTTTATACAATACAACACAAATTAACAAGCAAAAATGGAAAGATACTACTACATATTAAACTGCCTTTTAGTCTAAGTCAAATTAACTTTCACCTTCTCTTTGTACATATTTAGCAACAATAATTTGTTGTTTTCTTTATATATCCACAATGTGAATCAAAAGGATTATTTATTTTTTGACAAATATTTGCTTTTAATTTTTTAAGTTTTTTTTGTTGTTGTTGTTGTTATTGTTGTTAGTCTTTTGGCAGCTGGCCTGTACAGGGAT
Organism: Cynocephalus volans; assembly: GCF_027409185.1. Lineage (NCBI taxonomy): Eukaryota > Metazoa > Chordata > Mammalia > Dermoptera > Cynocephalidae > Cynocephalus > Cynocephalus volans. Next base: position 167,267,114 of record NC_084460.1, on the reverse strand, counting down.
CCGAACCCTTGACCTTGGTGTTAAAAAGAGGCACTCTAATCAACTGAGCAAACCAGCCAGCCCTATTTTTTTAAGTTTTTATATTTATTTATTTATTCATTCATTTATTTTTATATTTAAAGATCCTCATATTAGCACATAAAATTCTAGCAAAAAACATGCCAGTTACTTAGTGGCAATTTCAGAAAACTTGCCATCCCCTTCTTTCTTCATCTCTCTTGACTTTCAGGAGTATTTAAAACTAATACTTTTAGCTATTTCTCATTCACAGTTAAAGACATCATCCCAGGAGGCAATTCTACATTCTGACTAATTTCTCCCTTTTCTAGTTTATACCCTGTGCATCATTACATTCTAATGTAGAATGTACGAACTCCTCTGTTGCCAAATTCCAATTACCTAACAAGCTATAATTTGCATTGAAGATAAATCCCTCGAACAAATTGCAGGAGGCAAAGAAGAGAGTAATTGTGACAGGGCTTTACGAAAAATAAATGACTACACTAACAGTTTTACAAAAATCTAAGATTTAATTTCACCTTCAAATGCATTTAAATATCTATTAATTTAAAATTTTTATGTAGATCACAACAAATTAATTATTTAAAATTTTCTTTTTATTCAAGTATCATTCAATGCCTATGTCATGCAATGCCTATCCGATCTAGAGCTAAAACAAAACAAATTGCAAAAATTGCTTCCTAAGTATTCATGAGAATCTAAGAACATATGGCTGCTAAAATATTATAGTTTGTTTCTCTGTTTCTCTCACTCATACACACATATACAAAGACACAGACACATATGCATACACACAAGCAACATTCATAATTTTGGGTTTTAGTAATTTTCTGATGATTGGCAGCTGCTATTGAGATTAGGGGTACTTAATAAAGTCTTCAAATATTTCAGCTATTTAAGCATTATATGATAAAAATGACTGAGTATTTCTTCTCCTGAATAGACTACAGTCATTTAGTGCACTAGTTAGGCACTTGGGGAGATATCAAAAATAATCAAAATGCAATCAAATATTCACAAGTTGACTTAGTAATATAAATAATATACACATACATATTCAGAATAAACTAGAACAGGTTGTTCAGCTCCAAAACACAAATAACCGTAGTTTTAGTTACATTCAAAGGAGGTTGGGATTACCAATGCTTTCTTGGATTTGATATGGTATGATGAAGAAATTCGAGCTTGAATTTGATGGATGTATAGTACATAAAATTCTTTATTAATCCTTAATGACTCAGGTCAAATAACATGTTACAAATGTTTCCTCTGATTTCTTTAGGATAGGCATAATTTCTAAATCTTTGTGCTTCAAGCAGCATATTTGAATAAACCTATTATGATGTTTTCCTATGAAATTTAAACTACTTGCTTATAGTTTGATCTCCAATTTCTATTAGCTCCATGAGAGTAAAGTCGTTTTCTTTTTTCATTTTCATGTTTTTAGCAATGAATCACTTTATTTGTGCTTCTAATCAGATTGTTCCATATTCATTGATTTTCCTTAGCTTCCTATTACATGTAAAGTTTATTTATTTTATCTACTTTTAATTTTTAGGTTTTTTTAAATTTTAATTTATCAATATACAATGTAGTTGATTTTCATGTCCCTTTACCAATTCCTCCTTTTCCTCCCTCCCTCTCCTCTCTCCCCCTAATGAACATCATCTGTTCACTTGTCTTAACAAGTTCAAAGAATTGTTGTGATTGTTGTGTCTTCTCCCCCCCCCCCCGACCCCATTCATCTGTATATTTACTTATTTATTTTTATTAGCTCCCACAAATAAGTGAGAGCATGTGGTATTTCTCTTTCTGTGTCTGGCTTATTTCACTTAATATAGTTTTCTCTAAGTCCATTCATTTTGCTGCAAATGGTAGTATTTCATTTTTTTATAGCAGAGTCCCTTGTGTAGATATACCACATTTTCATCATCCACTCATTCATTTAAACTTTTAAACTTGATATCATTTAACATCTGGATTCCTAATACATTTCGTAAATTATCTTCAGCAACCATTACTGTGCTTTAGGAGTGCTGAAACTGATGTATAAACTAAGTAATTACTTCAATTCATCTTTTAAGCATTTAAATCCCAAACGCTGAAAATTTTAATAAATGATAAATAAAATATATGGCTAAAATCACAATGTGCTGTGTAAAGATGACAAACTGCATGAATTTGCTCCATTATTAATTTCTAAATTCCATTTTCATTTGCAAAACACACTCTGGTTGATTTGGAAGCAATTTAACACTCATTGAAGATTCATTGTTAGCAGTTATAAAAATGGAAAACTTTAATAAGTAGTTTGCAGCATATTAGTGATCCTCTCATCCCCTCCCCCAAACCCCACCCTCCCCCCCTTTTTTTTTCTAGTGAATGGCTGGTATGGAAATCCAAACTGATCTTCTTCTTTCTATTCTTGACTTTTATTTTATTCGACAATCTCCAATTTCAGAATATTCAAGAAGATTTAATTTCTTTCTCTATCCTACATCAGCTCTGCCAAGAATTTCACTAAGGGTCCTCTGCATACTTAATTTGCTACATGAGATATGGAGGTAGCAAGAGATATTTTGTGCCCTGTGTGGTCTAGTAGATATCAACATTAAAAAAATTATAAATATTTGAATAATTAAATAAGTTGCAAATTTTAACCATCTTAGACTCTTCAATATATTTTCAAAAATAACTAGTTTACATGAATTTTACATAGCCTGAAACATGTCATTGGACACAACCAAATTTTAAAATGGCACTCCCTTTATCTTCAGTCACAGACATATATGTAGTATTTACACAGACATGTTCAGTTATACACACATGCATGCACAAACACACAGTCACGTGTCACTTAACTAGAGATACATTCTGAGAAATTTGTCATCAGGCAATTTTCTCCATGTGTAAACATCATAGAATGTACTTAAACAAGTCCTGATGGTATAACCTACCACACACCTAGATTATATTTGTATGGTACAGCCTATTACTCCAACCACCATTAAATATTTGGTCTGTCCTTGGTCAAAACATCATTATGTGGTGCATGTGTATATCTATATATGTATGTAACTGTGAGTGTGTGTATGTATGTACATATGTGTGTGTGTATATATATGTTTACAATCAAGGTATTTATCCAAAGGTCAGAAAAATCTGGAAATTATTCTTGACAACAAAGTCTCTTTTATTTAACCAGTTTAGCTGAATTTCTGGAATTATAACTATAATATGGTCATTGTAATTGAATATTTTTTATGGTTCAGGACTGTATGTGTGTGAGTCTTTAACTTTATTTTTTATGATACTCATTTTGGACATTGTGTTTTACCATACACATCCGCAAGATAAAAAAATGTATTTTGGGCTAAATTTATAGCTGTTTCAGAAATACTCCGGACATTGCTTTATGTCTTCTTTCCTCAGTAAAATATGTGATGTCAATTTATTTTCATTTTATTTTTCCTTTCATTTTATAGTAGGCTGTTTAAGGCAAAAATAAAATATTATGTTATTGTAAGAATTTTAATTTAAATAAGTTCTGATTATAGTTTATCAATTAAAATAAGCCCATAGGAACAAAACTGAAGCAAGATTTCTGTAATGCTATTGCTAATATTAATTGTTGAATAAATATTCCTCAGGAATAACATGTAATCAGTTTGACCTGCTGTCATAAGGGAGAATAACTCAATATTATAAAACAAAGATTTTTTTTCCTGAAGCAAAAATATCCAGAAAAATTTTAAACTATGTATGAGGAAGAAATTGCAAATGTTCATTCATGTGGACATCAAATTCTGTTCAAAACATTTTTTCATTTAATTTTAAACTTTAGTAAACTTTAATATTGCTGCCTTTTTAAAAATGAATTATCAACAAAATTGAGAAGGAAAAAATGATAATCCCAAGCTTTTACTCAAGAAACATTCTGGCATATTTTATTTAGGCAATCTACAAAAGCAAAATAAAGTATGCTATTTTACAAAATGTGAACAGGAAGAAAGCTCTATATACTAACAGGATGGCATTTGCACAAATTGCTAACAATTATTTAGCAGTCCTCAGCAATATACTAGAAAGGACCAAAATAATATCAGAATACCAGTGCTGAAACAAAGTTAAACATTTTTCATGATTGTCATTGCTTTTCCATTAAGTATTTTGAGTCAATCCTTTTATATCCAGTTATTTTCTGTTATTAATAGAATTTGAAGGCATTTGAAACAAAGCAGAAACAGAATATACAGAATTTTTTTATTTAGAAGTTATGTCAAATCTGTATGCTAATATTTAAATAATACTTTTTCTCTATATTTTATTAAACAATTCTATAATCTACAAAAAATCAGAATGCATATTTGTTTTTATATATCTTACATCTTGCTTTTGTCTTTTTCATTTTTCTTTACCCAGAGAAGGCTTTTATTTGAGTGTCCTGGGTCAATAAAATCAAATACTTTAATGATTTACTCATATATTTGCCATACATAAAACTAATAAAAATAATTTATTGGCCCTTGTATTAGTCTGTTTGTGTTGCTTATAACAGAATACACAGAACTGGGTGATTTATAAAGAAAACGGAACTTATTGCTTATAGTTTCTGAGGCTGGGAAGTCCAAAGTCCATCTGGTGGTGGTGTCAGTGACCCAGGGGTCTCATATTGCAAGATGGTGAAAACAGAGACAGCAGAGAGAGTGAGAAAGACAGACTCTCTTCTTCTTTTAAAATTCCTCAGAACCACATCCCTGACCATCACTTTTGATTCATTCACTACTGCACCGTCCTACAATCCAATCACCTCTTCAAGGCTCCACCTGTCAACTACCATGATAGGATTTCCCACCCTCTTAACAGTCACAGTGGGGGCTAAGTTTCTAATTCATAAAACTTGGGGGATACAATTCAAGTTTCAGGGAGTTGGGGGGGAGCATAATTCGATCCACTATAGTCCTGTACTATAATCTCTAAATGTATTCATCCTATCCTGTGTAACAGCCATAATAATATATCCAATATGAAAAAATATACAAAAATTACTAGAATGGATGGTATGTATCTTAGGGGGTTTCTTGACAACCTTGAAATGCCCAGAAGCCATTATCAAAGTTAAGAAAATAAAAAGCAATAGTTTAAATACTTCTGATATACTCACTTAAGATCTATTCTAACATTAATAAAATCTTCCCATATTATACAGCAAGTTGAACAATTCTAATATCTTTAAAATTGTTGCCATTGATAATGAGAAAATCTAGGATTTTCTCACCCCCTCCCAATCTTAAACAACATTTTGGACATAACACTTGATATCACCTTAAGAACTTCAAGTATCTTGTGATTTCAGAATTATAAAAATCATGAGTAATTATAAGGTTGATAATGAATTTAAAAAGGAATTAAAGGAAAATTTACTTCCATGTTGCATGGTTTTAAATGTCTATTAATTTCTCTGAGGATCATGACACTAAATGTATCTATTTTTCTTTAATGATGCAAGACTTAAGAATATACATTGGAATCCCAGAAACATAGTTTTCCACATCCGTCTGTAAGAAAACAAAAGAAATAAGTACTGTGCTAGCAATTTCTTCTTTTCCTCTCCAAATCCATTCTTCATTTTTCTCCACCTTGTTGTGCCCTGGGAGGTTGATCTGCATCCAGGTTTCCTTTGCTTCCTGACATCAAGGTGTGTTTGGCCACAGGGGAGTAGAAGCAGGAGATTAGAAGATTGGAGGAGAGTGAGATTGAGGTATTTGTTTTTTTGTTCTTGTATGGTTAAAACCTAGGTCTTCTTTCAGGTCCCAAAGAATTAGAAATAGAATTTGATAAATGCTTTGAGTGACAAATGGCCAGTGAAACCTCTCAACTAAATACAGTGACTCAAAGGAAAGATAGGATTAAGGGAGTGAACTTCCTTACTCTGTTCTGTACAGTGCCAAAAGAGTCAGCACTGTCCAGTCAGTAAAAAGCCCCAGATAGCCCTCCTCCTGTCCACAGAGAAGGCAGGAGGGCCACTGTGACTGAGATGCCCAGGCAGGAAAAAGCACCAGGCAGCCTTCACCCTGCCCTCACAGGTGGCAGGAGTACCACAGTGATCAGGAAGCACTTCTGCAGAGGTGTTCCACAACACCCACCACCACAGCTTCTACCACCACAAGGATGGCTTGCCTTCCACAATAGCAGCCACAATCATTGGGCAGGTGGCCTGCTGCATATCTGACTGTACTGAAACAAGGAGAGTCACCAGAGGATACTGAGAAAGAGAATGGAGTCTTTCTTCTCCAAGTCCACTCCAGAATAAATCAAAGAAGCAACTGATGTATGAGTTGACCAGAAATCAACATTGAGATACTAAAAAATACAAAAAAAAGAAGAAAAAAAAAGATAAAATACAGCACCATCAAAGGAATATAGTAATTCTCAAGTAAAAACCCTGCAGAACAGGAAACCCTTGAAATGACTAAAAAGGAATTCCAAGTTTCAATCTTAAGGAAGCTCAATGTGAGTTAGACAACATAATGAAATGAGGAAAAAATATCCAGGACACGAGGGAGGGAATTTACAAAGATATTAGTACCTTAAAAAAGAATGTAGCAGAAATTCTGAAGCTGAAGTGTTCATTCAATGAAATAAAAACCAAGAGCTTAAGTAGTAGGTTAAGTCAAGCAGAAGAAAGAATTTCTCATCTCAAAGACAGTCTTTATGAAATAGCCTATGTTAAAAAAAGGAACAAAGAATTTTAAAAAATGAAGAAAGTTTGTCTAAGAGAGCTAGTAGACAAACTAAGAGCACAACCATCTGAATAATGGCTGCTCCAGAATAGAAGAAGAAAGGTAAAAGCATTAAAAATCTATCCAATCACATAATAATGGAAAACTTCCCAGGTAGGAGAGACACAGATCTTCATATCCAGGGAGGTCAAAGATCACCAAATGAATTCAATCCAAAAAGATCATCTCCAAGACACATTATAGTCAAACTGGCAGAGCTCAAAGCCAAAGAGAAAATCCTAAAAGCTACAAAAGATAAACATCAAGTCACTTGTAAGTGAAACCCCATCAGACTAACAGTAGGTTTCTCAACTGAAACACTACAGGCTAGAAGAAAATGGGATGGCATATTCAAAATACTAAAAGTAAAAAAACAAAAATTTTTTTTTAAAATGCCATCCAAGAATACCACATCCAGCAAGTCTACCCTTCAAAATGAGGAAGAAATAGTATATTTCCCAGACAAACAAGATTGTAGGAGCTTGTCACCACATGACCAGCCCTGCAAGATATACTCAAGGAAGGCCTACATCTGGAATCAAAAAAACAATCAAACAAACAAACAAAAAACCCAATAATTACTAAGACAAGCACACAAGAAAGAACAAAACCCATTACTAAAGCAAAAATGCAAATGATGAAGAAAAAGAAATCTTCCTACCTCAAAAAACCAATAAACAGTGAAGACAAATAATAATAAAAGAGAAGAACAAAAGATATTTAAAACACCTATGCTAAAAGTGATCAAAGGAATGGAGTAAGACAATATCTGTCAATTACAATACTAAATGTAAATGGATTAAATTCCCTAATCAAAAAAACACAGACTGATGGATTGGATTAAAAAGCTAGACAAAACTATATGCTGTCATCAAGATACTCATCTCACCTGTAAAGATTCACACAGACTAATAGTTAAGGGATGGAAAAAGATATACCACACAAATAGAAACCAAAACTGAGCAGAAATAGCTATTCTTATATCAGATAAAATAGACTTAAAACCAAAAACCATAAAAAGAGACAAAGAAGGCCAATATATAATGACAAATGTATCTATCTAACAAGAAGACATAAAAATCATAAATATGTACTCACCAAACACTGGAGCACCAATATATATAAAGCAAACACTATTTGACCCAAAGAAAGAGATAGACCCCAATACAATAAAAGTGTGGAATCTGAATACCCTTCTCTCAGCACTGGACAGATCTTTCAGGCAATAAATCAACAGAGAAACAAAAGATTTAAACTACAATTTAGACCAATTAGCGTGGCAAATATCTATAGAACATTTCATCAAAAAACTACAGAATATAAATTTCTCTAATCAGTACATGGAACATTCTCCAGGATAGACCACATGTTAGGTCACATCCAACTCTCAACAATTTTTTTAAAAAAATTAAATCATCTTACATTATCTTTTCTGACCACAATGGATTAAAACTAAAAACAAAACAAGGATACTATACAAATACATGGAAAATTAAAACTAAAAGTGAAACTGAGGACACTATACAAATACATGGAAAATAAACAACATGCTCCCAAATGACCTATGGGTCCAAGAAGAAGTTAAACATGAAATAAAAAAAAAAAAATTCTTCAACCAACAAAATAAAGATACATATACCAAAACCTGTGGAAAACTTCAAAAGCACTAAAAAGAGGACAGTTTAATGGAATAAACATTTACATCAAAAAAATAGAAAGATCTCAAATAAATGACCTAATGTGACACCTAAAAGAACTAGAAAAGCAATAAGATCAGAGCAGAGATAATGAAATAGAGACCCCCAAAATGATACAAAAGATCAATGAAACAAATACTAGTTCTTTTGAGACGATAAACAAAACAGAGAAACCATTAGTTTGACCAAAAAAAAGAAGGTAGAAGACCCAGATAACAAAAATCAAAAATTCAAAAAGGAGAAATTACAGCTGATACCACAGAAATACAAAGAGTCATTACAGGCTATTACAAACTACTACATGCCAACAAATTTGAAAACCTGGAGGAAATGGATAAATTTCTGGATGCACAGAAACTACCAAGACTGAAACAAGAAGAAATAGAAAACCTGAACAAACCAATCACAAACAATGAGACTGAAGCACTAATCAGCCATCTCTCAACAAAGAAAAGCTCAGGACTGGATCACTTTACTGCTGGATTCTACCAAACCCTTAAAGAGGAATTAAGACCAATTGTCTTCAAACTATTCCAAAAAATTAAAACAGAAGCCATTCTCCTAAACTCATCCTATGAGGCCAGTGTCACCTTGATAACAAAACCAGACAAAGATACTATCAAAACAGAATACCACAGGCCAATACTATTGATGAACAAAGGTGGAAAAATTCTCAGCAAAATACTAGAAATCAGAATACAGCAACAAATCAAAAAAATTATACACCATGATCAAGTGGGATTCATCCCAGGGATGCAAGGATAGTTCAACATACACAAGTCAAGAAATGTGATACACCTCATCAACAAAATCAAGCACAGAAAACATGATTATCTCAATGGATGCAGAAAAAAACATTTGGCAAAATCCAACACCCCTTCATGATAAAGGCAAGTTATGTATAGAAGGAAAGTATCTCAACACTATAAAAGCCATATATAACAAATACACCATCAATATCATCCTGAATGGGTAAAAGTTGAACAGTTCACTTTGGAACAGGAAGAAGACAAGCATGCCCACTGACAATACTATTTAATATAGTCCTGGAAGTACCCTCCAGCATAATCAGGCCAGGGAAAGAAATAAAGTGCATCCAAATTAGAAAAGATGAAGTCAAATTGTTCCTATTTGCAGATGGCATGATCCTATATATAGAAAAACCTAAAGGCTCTACCAGAAAGCTCTTACAACTGATAAACAATTTCAGTAATGTGGCAGGACACAAAATTAACATGCAAAACTCTGTAGCCTTTTATTCTCCAATAATGAACTAGCAGAAAAAGAAATCAATAAAGAAAGCCCATTTAAAATAGTCACCAACAAATAACATACCTAGGAATCAATTTAACTAGGAAGGTGAAAGATCTCTACAAAGAGAACTACAAATCACTACTAAAGAAATTAAAGAGGACACAAAAAGGTGGAAGGACATTCATGTTTTTGGATTGGAAGAATCAGCATTGTGAAAATGTCCATATTACCCAAGGTGATCTACAGATTCAGTGCAATCCCCATCAAAATACCAATGACATTATTCACAGAAATATAAAAAAATCCTAACATTCATATGGAACAACAAAAGATCTCAAATAGCCAATGCAATCCTGAGGGAAAAGAACAAAACAAAACAAACAAAAAATACCCAAATACACACACACACACACACACACACACACACACACACACACACACACACATATATACACTCACACACACACAGAGAGAGAGAGAGAGAGAGAGAGAGAGAGAGATAAAACTACCTGACTTCAGATTATACTACAAAGCTATATAGTAATCCAAACAGTATAGTACTGGCATAAAACAGACTTTCAGACCAATGGAACATAATAGAGAACCCAGAAATCAACCCACTTTCTCATAGCAACTGATCTTTGACAAGGGCAACAGGAGCATACATTGGGGAAGTGACTGCCTCTTCAATAAATGGTACTGGGAAAACAGGAAAACCACATGCAGATGGATGAATCTAGACCACTACCTCTCACCATATACCAAAATCAACTCAAAATGGATTAAAGACTTAAGTATCAGACCTGAAACTATAAAACTACTAAAGGGAACATAGGGGAAACACTCCATGAATTTGAACTGAGCAAAGACTTTATGAATAAGACTTCAAAAGCACAATTGACCAAACAAAAAATAAGTAAATGGGATTACGTCAAACTAAAAAGCTTCTGTCCAATCAACAGAGTGAAACAACAACCTACAGAATGGGAGATAATGTTTTCAAACTACGTTTGATGAAGGATTAATAACCAGCATGTACAAGGAACTCAAACAACTACAAAGGAAAAAATAAATAAAAAATGGGCAAAGCAGCTTAATAGACATTTTTCAAGGGAAGACATGCAGATGACCAACAAGTATATGAAAAAATGCTCAACGTCACTAATCATAAGGGCAATACAAATCAAAACCACACTGAGATATCATCTCACCCAAGCTAGACTGGCTATTATCAAAAAGACAGAGAATAACAAATGCCAGAGAAACTGTCAAGAAAAGGGAACTCTTTTACACTGTTGGTGGGACTGTAAAGTATTATAGCCAATATGTAAAACAGTATGGAAGTTTCTCAAACAACTACAGTTAGAAGTATTATACAATCCAGCAATTCTATTTCTAAGTATATATCCAAAGAAATGGAAATCTTCATACCAAAGGAATACCTGCACTCCCATGTTCATCACAACATTGTTCAGAATAGCCAGAGTATGGAATCAACATAAATTTCCATTGACAGATGACTGGATAAGGAAAATGTGGTATACATACACAATGGAATATTTCTCAGCCATAAAAAAAAAAATGAAATTCTGCCATTCACAGCGAGATGTAATAGCTTGGAGAAAATTATGTTAAGTGAAATAAGCCAGGCACAGAAATCCATATGTCCTCACTCATAAGTGGGAGCTAAGAGAGAAAGAAGGAAGGACAAAAGAAAGACCACAGTGGTGAATTGGATTTGCAGAGGGAGAGAACAGACCTCAGGTTGCTGGGGAAGAGAGGGTGAGGTGGGTTGGGAAGAGGTTGTGTGGAGGACACAGGAATAATTCCAATACATGGTGGTGGGTGTATTGATAGATTTGATCTGACCATCACACCTTGGGCACAGGTGCTGATTGTCAGCTCTGTGCCCCATGAGTATGTATAATCAATAATACACACACACACACACACACACACACACACACACACACACACACACACACACAATAATAAATAAAATACATATAAGATGTTCTCTCTGGGAAAAAAAAAAATGTTTCCAAGGAACAAACACATGTTTGCATCACATGCAAAGAAAAAAAAAAAAATCACCAGTGAGTTGAGAAGGATTGGGTGGAAGAAACCTATTAAACCAGGACTGAGAGTAATAACTAAGAACAAATTTTGGATTTATTGGCACATGAAATTAATTAAAAGTAGAAAGAACCCCACTGAAATATTGACAAAACTATATTGCTTTGAAATCATCACCTTGCACTAAAAAAACCTTCACTAAGTAAGACATAAAGCAAAGTTCTATTTCTTCCTTACATATTCACAAAGAGAGCTGCAAATGCTTACTTCCTCAAAAAGTGCATATTCCACCACACCAATTTTAGACACAGCCATGAAGCGTAAATGAAAAACCTCCCAAAATTCAGAGTCAAGAACCATGGACAAAATAAATCCCCTCACTTCCCACATCAGATGCATACATTAATAAAGGAACTTTCCCTCCTTTCTCAGGTTAAGACCTTTCCATGCCTGTTCCATAAAATTCAAGCATTGCCATGAACTGACAGTGCTATAATAGCTGTGTGTATTACATCTTCCCACATTATTGTTGGGAATTTAGAAAGTGTCACTGATGTTTTATTATCTGAGTGCCATCATTGCATATGGGAGTTAAGGAGATTCTCTCTTTCTCTCTCTCATCTCTCTGTCAGTCTAAGTGTAGGTATATCAGAGTGGGCTAAAAGGACTACATATTCACTATAGAGTCTGAATTTTCAGCTGAAGTCACTGACTAGATATGACTTTGGCTTGATTTCTTTATAAAGGAGATGATTGTGATTTAAGAGAGAAAGAATAAATAACTTACATAATAGGTGCATACCAGGGTAGACTGAGGCAGGTATAATATTATTAATTATAGAGCCATTTTATTTAATTTTTTTTCTGAATGTATGAAAGACTTTATTACTCAACCCCTATTCTTTTAGGCAAGACCATAAATTTAATTCTATATAATCTAATTCTATATAATGTGGGGGGAAGTTGTGTTTGCCACATCCATTCTATATTAGTCAGGGCTCTCCAGAAAATCAAAACCAATAGAAAGAAAAAAATATAGATTGACATATATGTATATATAATTTGAATATTTAAATATTACTATATATAATATTTTTATATTTAAATATTAATGTTTATGATGACGGTTTCTTATAATAAATCTCTTTACACATAAATAATCTCTCTCTATATAAATGGCTGGCAAAATTATGAAGGCTGGCAAGTCCCAAGACCTTCTGGATGAGTCAAAAATTTGGAGACCCAGGAGAGCCAATGGTTTAGTTTCTGTCTGAAAGTCAGCAGGTGTGACACACAGGAAGAGCCAATGTTTCTATTTCTGTCCTAAGGCAGAAAAAAAGCTGATGTCTCAGTTTCAAGTTGTCAAGCAGAAAAAAGTTCTCCATTCAGACCTTCAAATTGCTTCATTTAGTCCACAGATTTAAGTGTTAATCTTAACCAAAAGTGTCTCATAGAAACACCCAGAATAATGTTTGAACAGATACCTAAGTAATATGAGGTCCAGTCAAATAAACGTATAAAATTAAGCATTACACATACTTAAATATAAAATGTTCTGAATAGTCTGAAATAATCTCTTTCTCTCCTCCTCTCCCCTGAGATGGTAGAGCTACACAATGAAAAAGTCATGACATTTGAGCTATCAGTTGAAGAGCTTATGCTGTGCTCTACATGTTTGTGTCCCCCACAAACAGAATGTTGAAATTCTAACCTCCCAGATCCCTCATGAATGGGATTAGTGCCTTTATAAAAGAAGCCCAAAGGAGCTCCTTCAACCCTTTCACCTTGTGAGGACACAGAGAGAAGGTGCCATCTCTGAGCAGGAAAGCAGGCCCTCACCAGGTGCCAAATCTGCCTTGATCTTGGAATTCCCAGCCTGAGATAAGAGGGAGATGGTTAGAAGTAGGGCTAAAGCAGGAGACACTAAAAGGCCCCTCGTGATTAGTTAAAAGGAGGATTGTAAGGTGAATTTTGTAAGATTTGTCATTATCAGCTTCAGTCATCACTGAAATGGACTCTCAGCATGGACACTAAGCACTGAATAAGATTTGAAATGAGTTATATAATGTTATATTTATTTATTTTCACTGTCAAGTTCATGAAAAACATATGAAATTAGCATTCACAGCTCAATGTCATGCCATCTTTTATGCATATTCACAAAGCACAGAAAAACTTCATTATAGACCATTAATATAACAGGCATTATGGTTTTTATCATGAATTAAACCATCAGATTATCTTTATTACAGAGCTATGGCAGATAGACGTCTCTGGAAAGTTCTCGCAAACCCTGGCAGTCTATTTTCCATGGCTGCCTTCCTTTTCAGTTTTATTCAATCTTGAAGCAAGACTTGGCATTATAAAAAAAAAATCCACTAAATAAAACTAAATCATCAAGATTCAGGGAGTTTTGGTAAGTGTTGTTGTAGAATTTCTAGTTGTAGAATTTCTAGTTGTAGAATTTCTACAGAATGTGGAGAATATTCCTCACAGGACAAAAGAGCATAAATCCACTCTATCGTAATTTCTTCCTTCGTTCTCTTTCTAGCCACATCTGAATTGGATTGTCCCTGTCCTATTCCTCATAACAGTTAAGTATTCTCTGCTCCTGGATCTCACCTTGGGTCTATCAGCAACTCTCATCTTTATGTAGAATAATTTTTCTCCTTTGAGCTTATATTACTTTCACATTTTGTTTTTCAGCAAGTAAGGGAGAAGTTACATTCAAAAGCACGTTGAAAGTCTATGCATTTAGATCCTACACTGTTTTAAAACTATAACAATGATTAAAACGTAAACACAAACATTTAAAAGATCTAAAACGCTGAACAATCAGACACAGATGATTGTGGCAGGGTATTTATCTGACTTCTGGCTTGCTCTCTTCATTTTTTTTCCTGCATGCAGGGTTTTTGTTGTTGTTATTCTTATTGTTATCATTGTTTATCAATGGCTAATGTCAGCTTCTGGTCAAGATGGTGGAATAGATGGTTGCCAGCATCACTCTCTCCCACAAATCAACCAATTTACAACTACTAAAAAGCAATGATAGTCAAGCTGGGGCTGCTAAAGCTCAGGGGAAAAGGAGGAGAGATCTACAGAGTGCATGAAGGTGAAAGAAGCCACAATGAGAGAAAGAAAGAACCATTCTAATCGTTTCAAGCCCTGGATACTTCCAAGCTGGAGCTGGTTAGTACGTGGAGCAGGAGCTGGAAAAAGCCTTTGGATGAAGTTGCTTGGAGGAGGCAGGGGAGAAGAGGGCCTTGGGGCCCCCAGGCCAATAGGACTACTAATAGGGTTTCTGTCGACCCACATAGGAGCAAGGAGACACAACAATTGAAAAAAAAGGAGCCACTCAGAGGCTGGTGAGTCATTGCAAGGGACAGGCACACAGCCTGCCCAATAGGAAGAGTTTGGAGCATAGACATTGGGGGAGACAGACCCACTGGGAGAACACTAGGGCATAGCAGGGACAGCTGATCTGCCCCCCAATCAGCACAGGACTGCTCAGTGGACACTGATCAGGAATATAGAACTTCAGGGGGTGCAGTTTGCTGCAAAGACTCATGCCCAGACCAGATTTTCTACACAACGCAGATGCACCAGATCTCACAAGAGCCTGAAGTACCTATAAAGTCAACCATTAAAACCTGAGCTGCACAAAAAGCCTTTCCCAGGGAATCAGCAGCAAAGCAACAATTTAGCTCAAGCACAAAACTCAAGTGTTGGTCCCCAAAGGAAGTTCCCCCATTTAAGAAGGAAGAAAAGGACAACAAATTAGTTCCAATGCAGAGTTTAAGTGGTAGGAACAGCAAACAATGCAACACAGAACTGGAAGAAAAAAAAAAAATACCCACAGACCAGAGACAAAGTTTAATAATGACTAGTAAAGATCTCACATCACCAAAGAACACCTAAAACCTAGAAGGACCAGATTCTCCTGGGCTACCAAGCCAGGGAGGATGGAGGGTTGGGGGCCTCAGCCATGCCCCCAACACAGACAACCAGCCCAGTGACGACCACCAAGCCACCACAGGAAGTGTCCCAGGCTCTCCTAAGCTGAGGTGGTGGGGGGCCGAGGGCTTCGGCCATGCACCCCTGACACCCGCAGCCAGCGATGACCACTGAGCCACTGCATGAAGCACTCCAGGCTCCTGAGATGGAGTGGTGAGGGGTAAGGGTTTCAGCCACACCCCCCTGACATCTTTACCCAACCCAGCAATAACCAAGACACCACTGGAAGCCTCCTGATCTCCCCTGCAGGAACGAGGGGGTGCCACAGGCCTCAATCCCAACCCTCCTCCTTCCTCCTTCTCCCACCTATTTCCTTCATCCTTCCCCTCTCCCTACCCCCAAAACTCTCCACAACATCACAGAATATAAAAAAATAATATAAATAAATAAATAAACCAAAAAAATGGCTTATGTCATTTGGGGGGGGGCAAGAGGGGGAAGAGAGAAAAAGCATGAAAGAAAAGTGTCTGTGGTATATTTTAATTTCCACAACAGTTTGGTGCAGCCTTTCCAGGGCCTGGAACTGCATAGCCCTGTAGGATAGAGAAAATGGTTGATGGAAAGATCTGGCATGCACAGAGTTAGATTCACTACTGTTTCTTGGTTTCTTATCTCCTCTTAAGCCTGGGCCTGCCATTATAAGGCTATTTCCAGTTCGAGAAGGATTCTTTTTTTGGTGGAGTTATTTCCTCAGACTTTCGATTGTGTATCAGTGTGCCTTTATACATATGAAGGACTAACAATAAAGAGTATGGACCTATAGAACCCTGAACATCATTAACATGAACACTGGAAAACAGCAAGCAGTCAAGGCCTCAGAAACAAAAATTGTTTACAGAAAATTGGCCAGACTCAGGAGAAAAATAATTTAATAAACTCGTGACTGTCTGCAAACTGTGATTCAACTGTACCATCTGTACTTGGCCTTTTGTGAAGCTCAATAAATGTTTCAAAGAGAAGTTGGCTCAGAGGAGCCCAGTTTTGCTGTTGGCTTTAAATATTTTATACTATCTACTTTCCCCCCAAAATTGAAGATGTGAATAAATATCATTAACCTACATATTTGCTCTTACAACCATAAGCATCCAGATTTCTCTTCCCTGGGGCTGCCAGGGAATCTTTTATCAAATGGCTTCAACATAGGTTAAACCTTAGAACCATCAGTACTCAAGTCTCTAAGCCCCAGGATGACACCTTTAGAAATCATGGCCAGCATTATCTGCCCACACGCATTAAATGAGCTAAAGACTTTCAGCAAAAAATGTCCATTTTAGTGAAAATAATGTCCGTACCATATAAACAATGCTTTTTCAGTACTGTCATTAGAAATAGGTTATGACAGAGTAACTTTCCTCAGATCAACTAGAGTAGCAAAAGAGGAGTAGGTTGGGGCCGGCCCCATGGCTCACTCGGGAGAGTGTGGCGCTAGCGCCGAGGCTGCGGGTTCGGATCCTATATAGGAATGGCCGGTGCACTCACTGGCTGAGCGTGATGCAGACCACACCGTGCCGAGGGTTGCGATCCCCTTACCAGTCAAAAAAAAAAAAAAAAAAAAAAAGGAGGAATAGGTTGGAGGAACTAAGTAGATTCTAAAATTTTCATATGAAAGAAGAATTTGACCTTATCATTAAAAACAAAACAAAAGGCCTGGAAGATTGTTATGTAATATTTTAATCTTTCTCTTTTTCCATTTTCCAAAAAAAATTTTTAGCATTGTTTTAATATTGAGAAAGGAGTGCCCCTGATCTCCCAAAACATTGACCAACATGCTAAAAATATAAATGTGGTGAATTTATATGTTTGATTGCATAAGAGTTAATACTTTTTTTAAAGAGTTTATTTTTTAGAGAAGTTTTAGGTTCATAAAAAATTCAGACGAAGGTACAAAGATTTCGCATACACCCCGCCCCTGCCACGCACAGCCTTTCCCACTGTCAACATGCCTCACCATAGTGGTACATTGTTACAATTGATGAACCTACGTTACAATTGATGAACCTAAAGGCCAGAGTTATATTAGGATTTGTAACACCCATGCACTAAGCACAAATCCCACACTTCAAGGGTGGCTCACTTCACCAAGACCACGAGACAAGAGATCGCTGCAATCAAGCAAGAGGTGTTTATTTCAGCATGCTGTGTCGCTTTGTCATAAGCGGCCCCGAGTTCTTTAACACCAAGGTTTTTATACAGTTTTTTTAGACAGTTTTTCATAACAGAAATAACTGCCAATTAACTGAGGCGCCTTAACAGGCTTGCACCCTGATAAGAGATGATACATTTTTCAATCGTTTATCTTCCCTGGTCCAGCCAGGTGTCTTGAAGATAAGGGGGGGCTGGTTTAGTCCTTGGGACCAACTGGTTCCTGGAATGTGTGTTTAAGTCTGCCTGACCTCTTCTTGAACTCTTAGAAGCTGCTTTACTTAAAATGCCTTTAGATATGTTTCCCCGTTTTAGCAAGCTTTTGCAGAATTGTGCAGGTTAGAGCTATATTTTTCTATTACAATTTGTGCAGGTTAAAGTTATACAGGCAAATAGTGTAGGTTAAAGTTACACTTTTCTATTACAATTTCCTACAATAGATTCACTCCTGGTGTTGTACATTTTGGGGATTTAGACAAATGTATAATGATACGTATCGGCCATTATGGTATTATAAAGAATATTTTCACTGCCCTAAAAGTCATCTGTGTTCCACCTCTTTATCCTGTTCTCCCCTACCCCCAATCCCTGTCAAACCTGGTCTTTTTATTGCCTCCATAGTTTTGCTTTATCCAGAATGTCTTATGGTTGGAAAATACAATATATATTCTTTTCAGATTGGCTTGTTTCACACAATAATATGCATTTGTTTCCTCCATATCTTTTCATGGTTCGATAGCTTATTTCTTTTTGGCTCTGATTAATATCCTATTGTCTGTACGTGCCACTGTTTATTTATTCATTCACCAACTAAAGAACATCTTGGTTGCATTCGAGTTTCAGTAATTTTGAATAAAGTTGCTATAAATATCCAGTGTGAAGATATTTGTGTGTATGTAAGTTTTCGACACATTTGGGTAAATATCTGAGTGTGATTGCTAGATCATATGGTAAGAGGCTGTTTAACTTTGTAAGAAACTGTCAAACTGTCTTCCAAAGTGTCTGTACCATTTAACATTCCCACCAGTAATGAATAAGAATTTGTGTTCCACATCCTAACTAGCATTTGGTCTTGTCAATGTTCTGAATTCTGGCCCTTATGAGCCACCAAAATGTCTTCCAAACTGGTTGCATTTTGAGTTAATTTTCATGAAGATTGTAAAGTCTGTGTCTAGATTTATGTTTTTTTCAGGCTGATGTCCAGTTGTTCTAGCACCATTTGTTTTAAGACCATCTTTGCTTCATTGTACTACATCTGCTCCTTTATTAAAGACTGTTTGACTATTCTAATGTGGGTCAGTTTCTGGGCTCTCTATCATATTTCACTTATCTATTTGTCTATTATTTTGCCAATATCACACTGTCTTGATCCTTTGTAGTAAATCTTCAAGTTTAGTAATGTCAGTCCTCCAACTTTATTCTACTTTAATTTTATGTAGGCAATTCTGGGTTTTTATCTCTTCATTTAAACTTTAGAATCAGTTTGTTGATAGCTTGTTCAGATTTTGATCAGAATTGCACTCAATCTAAGATCAAGTTAGGAAGAAATGATATCTTGATAATATTGAGTTTTCCTATCCATAAACATGGAATATCTCTCC
This sequence comes from Cynocephalus volans, assembly GCF_027409185.1. Lineage (NCBI taxonomy): Eukaryota > Metazoa > Chordata > Mammalia > Dermoptera > Cynocephalidae > Cynocephalus > Cynocephalus volans. The sequence goes on along the minus strand of NC_084460.1, from coordinate 167,247,524 downwards.
ATTTATTCTTCTTTGATTCCTTTCATCAGAGTTTTGTTGTTTTCCTCATATAGATCTTGTAGATATTTTGTTATATTTGTATCTAAATATTTCACGTTTGGGGGTGCTAATGTAAATGGCACTGTGTTTTTAATCTCAAATTCCATTTTTTCATTGCAGGTGTAAGGTTTAACCTTTAATTGGAAAGACAGGAAATCATTATGAGAAGGCTCAAGAAGATTCTAATACCTGGAGAATACCTTGCTGATGATGTCAAATATTCACCTTTATTCTGTTCCTTTTTTTTTTTTTTTTCTTCAGCTTAGGAGTGGCTACCAAATCTGTTCTGGACTTGATATTAACTAGCTTCTATCTAGCTAGAAGAATGGATCTATGAAAGAAATTATGGAGAAAGCACTGCTAATCATCCAGTGCCTTGTGGAAATTTCTGAACCATCTTTATGAAGATGCATTCATCTCATTACAAATTGTTACACAATACAGCAGAGTTCCTTTGATAAACCAAAACCACATCAAAACAGGTTGAATGTGAAGATTCTCCAAATCACAGATATCACTTTTGATCAAAAGTTGGGAGGGGAACTCCTAAATTTTCATCACTTGGTGAGAATTCTGACCTAGAAGTTTCAGACAGGGTCAGCTTGTAACATCTATTCTCAGTTGAGTAAACACTACCATAAAGTCATAAAAAACTGTGAGGATACACAAGACACATAGCTAAAGGTCATCTGGCATGAATTAAAAAACTACCAACCTAATACTGGCAACAGGATTCATAGGGCTTTTCCTTGTTTACATTTGTAGTTTACTTTTGCTTATCTGCCCTCATTATATTCAAGTGTCTCTAACAGTGATGGTAAAAGGCAAAAAAAAAAAAAAAAAAATTCTTATATATATTCATACATATAGGTATAACAGTATAGACTTGTGCATTCACATAGAGAGGACTATGATGAAATCAGCCCTTCATAATCCAAAGAACTTTACAGAATGAATTTCCAAATTTTAAAAATTAAATAGCAAACTATATATACATAATTTCCTGCTTCAACATCATAGTCTAATTTGTCCTTCTAAAAGAGTATTGTGCTTCCTTTTAATTGAAATGTTTATTTGTATCTCCTTTCAACGTATAACTTACCTTGTTACTAACTCACTTGGTTTGGCAATATGTAATGGATTTGCTTTCTAAATGTATATTATTACTTTTTTTCGTTTGTTTTTATGAAAGAACAGTTTCTGAATGGGTAGATATCTTAAATTGTACACATGTATAAACAGAACCCACAAACTAGATGTGCTAAGAACTAAAGTGTGCTGTTTCTGGGTTCTGGCAAGCAGTTGCATCCATCTTTTCTTCCAGCATTCAGACTTTTTAGAAACCAGCAAAATCCACATTTTGACCAGAAAACAATTAAAATCATATATATTGTTGTGGTCTAAAAATGATGCACAGTTGACCAGTTAGCTCAGTTGGTTAGAGCATGGTGTTATAACTTCAAGGTCAAGGGTTCAGATCCCCATATTGGCCAGCTGCCAAAAAAAACATAATAATAAAAATGGTGCAGAAATGCAAATAGATGTGTTGGGCTGAAGGTTCAGACCTTCTCTGGGTCTGGAGCAGGCAGAGATTGCGTAGAATTTTATTCCTGTGGGGTAATAGGAGAATAAAATCTCCTATACTGGTAGGAATCAAAACCAGGTTTATTACATGAAACCAAGTATTGGGGTGAGATTCCCCACTGAATGAAAAGAAGCTGAAAAACTACTGCCAGTAACCACTGCCTGGGACTTCAGCTTATATAAAGTTGTGTATTTAGAAACAACTGAGGACACCCAAAGAGCCAGGCAACAAATGCAGAGAGAAGTCACCTTTGAATTAGTGACTGAATTTGCAACATTCACAGTATTATTACGGTGGGACAGAATTGCCAAGTCACCAATATAATTTCAGTTACTGGACTGAGATGTATTTTTATTCGGGAGATGCAATTTCTGATATATGCCTAAACTAAATATATCCCTTGATGCACAAACACGAACATTATCACACTTCCCATGTAATCCTATTTAGTGTGGGAGATGTTTCACCACCAAATATTGTATCATTTTACTTGATTATAAGTCTGTTTCATTCTGAAGTATTTATCAAATATTTTAATTTATAACAGTTTTCTGATTTTGAATTAATTACTAATATTTTAAAGTTTAGAATTCACAGAAAACTTTTCTTTTTCTCAAGCTTTCCGTGCACTATTAAAACTCAGTTCTGCCTTAAAATCAGACTGTAAATGCCAAGAACTGCCTACACAAAAAGTAAACATTGCAGAGCTAAATATATTTTTTTAGTATTCTGTGAAAAATAATCCTTGGTATCTACTGCGGGGGGGGGGGAAACACAGCATTCTTTAAGAAGTTACTTGAAGAAGTAACATGAAATGTCAAATTGTTTCACTTTAGTAGAGTGAGTTTATCTTATATGTCATTGAAATATGTAAATCATCTATGTAATATTCTAAATTACTAGGTAAAATAGTATGGCTTATTATAAAACTGCCACAAAAATTTGATTCAGCTAGAAAGTATTGGATTTTCTTCTATCAAATCTATACAACTATTTTGCTGTTGTTGTTGTGATTTTTCTTTCAAAACATTTTTTTGGTAGGTTGATATTTCACCAACAAATTTCATGTAGAAAGTGAATCAAATGACATAAATAAAAAAATCAATTGGAATACAGCTAGGTCTGAATTTAAAATAAGTGGTGTGTTAACTTTTAATTTTTGAAGAAGCAAAGAACATTATAGTAGACTACAAAATAATTCAATGTTTTCACTTAGAAAAGTTAAAAACTGAATAAATTACTAACAGAGTCCTCTCATGATCCGTATAACAAATGCATAATATCATCAAAATGCAAGGACTCTCTCGTAATAATAGAAAGGAAAAATTGGCAAAATATTTAAATAGGCATTTATAAGTGAAAAAAATAGATTTGTCTAAAATGTCATGGATGCTTTGGTTTTGTAAAATTACTACAAATTAATATAATTTCCTTTTCATTGCATTTGGCAAATATTAAAAATTATGTCTTCAAAACAAAATCAGTAAAATCTAGAGCTGACCTGTATTAGTCTGTCTCAGTTGCTTATAACAAAATTCCTGGAACTGGGTAATTTATTAACAAATGATATTTATTGCTTACAGTTTTGGTGGGCTAGAAAGTCCAAAGTCCAGGGAACACACCTGATGAAGGAAGTGTTGGTGTTGATGGTGGCACAGTTTTTGAAGCCATCAGAACCACGCTCACAACCACCATTAATCAGCGTAGAATTCATATTTTTCTAAAAGCAACTTAAAAACTGCTGCTACATGTTGCGTACAAAACTGGTTTATGTCACATGAACAGAGAATCACAACTTTAGTTTTGGTACTTTTTGTTCCTCTTTGTATTCAGTTGTGTAGAACTTCCAAATTCAGAATGAAAAGAAAGCTGTTCTGCATCAAACCATCTAAGCAACAAATGCTGTATTCTAAAAACCTCATATTGCTGGTCCCCCCGCCCCCCCAAAAAAGAATGTGTCAACTTACTACTCAGTGAATGGATCAATCCATTCACTAGGTATAGTGCTCACAATCCAATCACCTCTTCAAGGCCCCACCTTTCAATTATAATGATAGGATTTCCCGCCCCCTCAACAGTCGCAGTAAAAGGGATCAAGCTTGTAATACATGAAACTTGGGGAACACAATTCAGTCCTCATCATGGCCAAAATGAAAAGAACAGATACGTTCATGTACTGTTGTTTGGTTTCAAAGTAGAATAAACTTTTGGAGAATAACTTAGAAGCTTCAACATTTAAAATATATATTTCCTTTGTTCCAGCAATTTCACTTTTAGAAATCTGTTTCACAGAACTTGTCCTTGTTCCCATTCAATACATCATATAATTTAAACAAAACATTTGGATTATGGTGATTTGTCTGTGCCTGTGTGCTTTAGCATTTTCACATTTAAATGTATAAATTTCATTATTGGTATACAACACCAAGAGAAGGTCAGGTGCATTTACAGAATTGTTTCTGGACCTTATTAAATTACTGGAAACTTGCTCTACAAGATCCTATAACAGAAACATAATTTAAGCACACCTATATGGCACTTTAATATATATTAAAGTTATTATTTTATCTTTGTAGCTAGCCAATTTTTCCATATAATAATTATTGGATTTATATAGTATTTTAAAAGAATGTCTGAGGAAACTAGGAAGTGACAGACAGAAGGATGGGCTTTGTAGCACATAAAGAGGTTTTCTGCTTTCTTGAAGAAACATGAACCCCATAGTTTTAATGGGAATAAGTATCTATGCCTAGGAAGTATAACAGTTATTCAGGTTCAATGTTTCTTTCTATCCAATTAAAGCTTTCTGAATCTAGAAAGGAAACAGAGGTTTAAAACACTTACCATGGTTTAAAAAAATAATGATTTTGAAATCTTAACATTCTATATGTAAAGAAATAGTTCCTTGAGAATTCTGAATATAACTGTCTCTCAGTGCTTATTATACTTTGTGCCAGAATTTTCATATTTTAACACAGAGTGAAAATCTGAATTCTATGAAAGCATGTAAAAAAAAAACCATTTTATCTTCCTGACTCCTTATTAACAATTATATGCATCATTTTACCAAGTTTTCTATAAATGGGGAGGAGAGTACAGAATGTCTTGCTTTTCTTTAAGTTTTTCCTTTAGTGATGCAGTAAAAGTTTATTATTTTTAAAAACTATTTTTTAATGCTAAGCAGAATATACTTTATTTTGATGAAAGTCTGTTGGATTCATTTGGCTAGACTTGAACATAACAGTACCACTCTTTACTCCCTTTTCTATCAACCTCTGTAATAAAGGAGCTCTAACACTTTCCATGAGCTTCCTTTATGCTGTTTGCTCTACAGCTATTTATGACACTTCAAGCAATGGCAAGGAAGAAACATACTATTTAAGTTCAGGCACCAACTGTTCTCATTCTGAAAATATTAACAGTGAAAGTCCTTCAGCTGGGAGCCCATACTGTTTTCTAACCTTGATCTTATTTATTATGACACCAATATACTTTTGTCAGAAGAAAAATAACCTGTATTTTATATATTTAAAAAGGACCATTTCAGATACTTTTGGCTCCATGCTGGGATTTATATCATAAATTTCTTTTATAATCCTCATAGCTTTTCTGTCTTGAGATTTATTATTACACAAATAAAAATATAAGGGTTTTTTATAGTAGAATCTGAAAACTAACATGATTTCAACTTTGTATTCTCATGTTTGCAATTTTATACATGGTTAGTTATTAATTATTTACCAATTCCGGTATAGTGCTAATCAAAATTACAAGGATTATCCTTGTCATATAATTAAAATTTCAAACATGCACACACGTACACACACACACACACACACACACACACACACACAATTTTCTTATCCCAAATATTATTTATTGTGCTTATATCTTGCATACTTATTTCGGTATTGCATTTCTAACAAAAATAAAATCTCCACATAAGCTGGGAAACATATCCCAAATGTTCTATATTCTAGGGAATAGCAATCACTCAAAATTTACTGTTAATATGCTGATTTTGCTTTATTTCCCTATTATATCAATATTCCACAAGGATATTTTCATTTCACTAATGAATGCAATTCCACATTCCTATGTTTGGTATATAATCAATTCTTTAGCTATCATTTAATATTTTTCTTCACACCTAAATAAATCATACCAACAGAGCGCTTGATGAAGATACTGATGTTCTCTTGGTTATGCAATATTGTACAATATTTCTTTGTCCTCTAAATAACAGTGTAATCCCAAAAGAGGTAATATAGAAGGAAAAAAGTATGCAAGAGTTGATACAAACAGAAAGCAAAAGTAAGACAGTAGACATAAACTCAAACACAGGAAAACAAAGGATGTATGTCAATGGACTACATATCACAATTAAAAGACAAAACTTGTCTGTTCCACTTGTATCCTCAATTAAAACAGACCTAGACACTTCATTGTTGCTTATAAACAGCATGTTTATCTTAAGTTTCTACTTACTCTTTTCTCTATAGAAATTCCCCAGGACATGATGATGAGATTGATCGGAAATTGTCAACTTTGATAGGAATTGCCAACAATTCCTAATTATCAAATAGGAAATTGATAGGAATCGGTTCATAAATTTTACTGAAAGTAGGCTTCTGATAATCGGAAGTCAATTGCTTAGAGCTATCCAGATTCCACAGTTTCCAGTCAGGAAAATCCAGTTATCAAAGTGAAGACTGCATCATGCATGATATTTTCACCTTGGCCATTCTCTCAGTCACTGTACACTTGAGATTCTGGCCACATGTGATCTACTCATCACTTGTAAGTAACTGGCACAATATAACCCAGACACATTCCTGAAGATTTACTATGAGCCCGGAAGAATCAGAAGTCAGCGTCTCCATCAGGCCATCCTTGAGCAAAACCAGATTTTAACTCTATCTTTTTTGTCAGGTTCTGCCTTGAATCATGGTCAGCCTCTTTAACTCTCTCCATCTGCCTTATCAAGAACCTTTATAACAGTCTGCTAACTTTATCCTTTTACACCTACACTCCATTTTGTGAAAGTAAAGTGGCCTACTTGCTAATCTCCTGTTCCTGGAATCTTCCCTCCACCCTCTATTCTTTATTTTGCTGCCCGAGTAATCTTGATTACACCCATTCTATTTATCTCATCTCACCCTAACTCATCTCATTTTCTCTTATCATCTGGAAAATAAATTTTAAAATTTCCTTTTCTTGAATTTGGTTCTTTCTATAATGAGCTTCCAACCTCTTTTCCAATTTTCCCATTTTTTTACTTCTCTCTCTACTCCTCCATTGTACCTACAATCTGTGAAAACTGGTGTAAAATTGAATTTGCTCCCTTTATTAGTATAACACAGCTGTTGCTGTAACAAATTAACTCTTAAATACCAGTGATTTAACACACACAGAGATTACCTCTCACTCGTATAACTGTCATGGGTATTCACTAAACCGTGCTTACTAAACAGAAGCATCATGCCCTCAGGATCCTTCTATTACAGAATTCCACTGTTCTCTATGGCATTGCATTCTTTTGCTTCCAGTGAGAACATGGAAGAGAGTAGGATAAAAGTTTTATAAAAATGACTGGAAATGTTCCCCAGGTTATAACTCAGTAATATGAACACACTCAACTGCTAGGGAGGCTGGAGTGCAGTTTAATTTGCTGGGTACCAAGGATGAATCAGAATGTGGTTTCTGTGAACACATAGCATTTCTGCTACCATGCCCTGTTCCAATTTAATCTCCATAAAATATCCTTCTTAAATCTTATCCTGGTATTATTCTGCTATCATTCTTTATTCAACTTTATCACTTTTATCAAGTTTCTTGATACTTCTCACAGATCAACTTAAAATTTATCTTTGAGCACATCTTTTCTTCCCTAATAAATTGCATTATTCCTTAAGTCAAGCATAGTGTTTTAGTCAGTCTTTAATCCCTTCAATCATTCAGTCTGTTTATTTACACATAGTATATCCACAATAAAAATGTTTTTTGAATTTGTTGATTCATTATTATTTCTCCCTAGAAAAGGACGTATTTGTTCCCACTAATTATTCTCATATGTTTGTTAATGCCAAAATAATTAGTAAAAAGGCAACAAATATTCAATGCATTCTGAATGAAAATAATCTCTTATTTATAAGATGTTTTTCTCTCACAACTGAACTGGCTACGAAACATTTTATAGAGCACGTTAAAAAAATCCCCATTCATTCTTGTTCCAATTTTTTAATTAGTTCCTGCCACTTTTGTTTTCTTCAGTTAATTTAACTCTCAACATATTGTAGAAATTATAGCTGCCTACTCAAGCACATTTGTAAAATTCCCACATATTATGAATATTCATACTGATACATTAAAGCTAAAGTAACATTGGCTAACAAAGGACTTGTACTAGAGCAAACATTTACCAATATAGTGGTGTATCATACATAACACGTAATGGTCCACGAGACTATCACACACACATGCACACACAAAAAACATTTTATATATGCACAGAAGTAACTAAAATGTATTGATATACATATGTCAACTTAACATAATCATTCAAAGAGAGTTTTGAGAAAATATAATTTGATTAATGCCATGACATTAACTTTAAAATAAATGTTGTTAATCAGCCCCTTTACATAGCTATATTTTCTATTAAATAACAGAGTAGAAAACACTGTAAAATTGAGAAATACTAAAACAAATTTTTAAAAATCCAAAAAATATAAAGCAAATGTAACTTGAAAGGTGAGCAGGTATTTTGCAAATTTAACCAGAGATTTTTAAATGAGATAAATAAGAAAAATTCAAAATTATCACAGAAAGTATATTATCAATATAATAATTGTGATAGCTAGTAAATAAAATCAAACATACACTCATTTTTGAAAGATATATAAATACATATCTAACAAGATATATAAATAATTGGAAGATTAAAGAAATTTGATGTGTCCAAAGGAATATACTAGAACCATTAATAGCAAATGTTTTTAGTGTTTCCAAGCTATACATGATGTGGAATTTCAGAAAAGGAAGTTTGGAAGCAAAACACACAGAAGCATATATAATATGTTAAGGTTGTTTTTGTTTGCTCATTTATCTGTTTACCAGTAAACATTTAAAAGTGGATATCATTAAGAAACATTTTCTTAATTTATTTGGGTTGCTATAGCAAAATGCCATAGACTGGGTAGCTTATAAACAACAGAAATTTATTTCTCACAGTTCTTCAGGCTGGAAATCTTAAATGAGGTTGTCAGCATGGTGGGTTTGGGTGAGGTCTCGCTTTGTAGTTCATAGACAGCCCCAATCTCCTTGTATCCTCACACAGAAGAAAGAGTCCTTGATAGCTCTCTGTGGTCTCTTTTATAAAGGCAATAATCCTATTTATGAGGGCTGCGCCCCCATAATAATCACCTACCAAAGGCCTCACCTACTAATACCATCGTACTGGAGGTTAGGATCTCAACATATGAATTTTGGAAGGATGCAAACACTTAGTTCGTTGCAAGCATTAAATATAAAAATAAAGTGATCACATCGCTGTTTCAGATTGAGAAGGTACCATCTATGGAAGTAAAGGGTATGGGGACAAAACTGAAGAAACGTCTATAAATATGGCAATTTTAATAAACGTTCAAGATAGTAAATGTCAAGTTGGCATCCATACAAAATTGCTGCAGAAAATAGCATTACAGATTTAAAAGGAATAATTATGAGTTGATAAGAATTATGAAATTGGAAGCTTCACGATGAAAATATCTAGAAAGTTGTTAGAAATACCCATTTCTTGCCAATGTGATCAATAAGCTAAATTAAAAATGTAGTTATGGGAGGGTTCAGCATAGCATTTAATTCATTTAATTTAATTTCTAGGGAAAAGTAATAAGAGAGTAAAAACAGGATGGAATGGAATTCTTGGAGAAACTGTTTTCATAGATGAAATTTAGAGGAAAATAAGAGTGTTGACTCTGATCTGTTATGCAAAGTTTATAACAGTTCAAACTCATTTCTCTGAGTAGGAAATTGAAGAGGGAGTTGTCCAAGGAAGCTATTTCCAAATGTGGAGAAACAGAAATAAGAGGAATAATTTCATATGTGTGTTTTTTAAAATTTACCTTTTACTTGAATGACACAAATAAAACAAAAACAAATCAGTTTTTAAATGTTTTAAAGCAATATACAATGATATCAAGTGCAGTAGTTAAACATACAGTATTTTAGACTCAAATTGTCTGAATACAAATCTCAGATTCAACTGTATAAGCCTTGCTTCTCCAGGCAAATGATTAGCCTCTGTAAATCTTTGTTTTCCGGATTATAAAATGAAGATAATGATCACATTTATCCTATATAATTGACCTGAATATTAAATAAGGAAATGATGGAAAGGAAGTAGAATAAAATAAGTACCCACAGTATTAGTTATTTTTATTTGTAATGTATAAAGTAAATCTATATAAATACCTGTTAGTAAACATTTTTGTAATGTATAAAACACTATTCTGAATGTTTAAGACTATAATCATTAAAAAATTTAAAGTTTTTCTCCATTACCCAAGTAGGCCTCTAACTCTCAGCATTATATTCTATTTGGTATTTGTAACTGCACCACAAAGGGTTGAATTAACTGCCTATGTCACATACTTAGTGACTAGAGAAAAGGACTTGAATTTAGTTCTTCTGATGCCATAGTCAATTCTTTACCCAACACATACAAGCAGAGACACACAAACTCCTACCATATAGAAGTACACGTGCACTTGCACTGTTTTGTTTCAAATTATTTTTGTTTGAGTTTTTCTTAGATTCATATGTTCTCCCTTTATCCTTTATATCTCAACTTAAATGTCACCTCCCTGAACAAAATAAAATTTTCTCCAAAATCACAGTCCCTACTTATCTTTTCATAGTACTTATCATAAGCTATACATTTTTACATGATCCTTTTTATTGTTTAATTTTTAACTCTTTCACTTAAACATATCCTTATAAAAGAAGGGATGACGAATGCTGTGCCATTGCCTATATACAAATCCAGCACAGAGTGGACACAGTATATTTTGTTTCATGAATGAATACAAGTGCATGAGGAAGAGGTGAAATTATCCTTGTGGTGGATTCATTTTGGTTCTCACTTATTCACTTACCCCTATCTCCACTCCTTTACTCATGATACTATATGTACCCTCTTAATAGGCAGATTATTTTTTCCACCTCATTTCTTCATGTGCAGCTTGTGACTGGCTTGGGCCATTAAAATGAGGCAGGTCTGATAGTGAGTCAATTCTCAGCCCAGAACTTAAGAGATTTTGCAGTTTTTTTATTGTCAAGAGAAAAATGTCTGCCATCACCTTAAATCATTTTAAGGACATACATTTTAAGTCACAGTAGACTTGAAGATTTCAGCCTGAACAACTGGAAATGTGGGAGTACCAATAATTGAGTTGACAAATACTGTCAGAGAAGCAGGTTTGGGGGAGGAGATCTGAAGTTCCAATTTGGAAATGTTATTATTGAGATGCCTATTGTATATCCAAATGAAAATGTGGAGTAGGTGGTAGGATACAGATGTGTTTGAAATTTTTGAGAAAGATCCTATCTCATGCCTTTCCAACTCTCCTAACGGTATTTTTTTTTTTTCCTCTTGTTTACTAATGTCTGGGACACATTTAGTACCCAGGAGGCTTCTGTCATGATCAGGGTGCAACTTCTCTATGTAACTCAAACTGATGGTGTGCTCCTACCTCATTGGCGTCTCTGCCCGGGTCTCTCAAACTTACTTCACACAATAATTCTCCATGATCATGGCAACCTATTCCTAAATCTCAGCTAGTAAACTCAGGTGACCTGACTCAATTAACAAGTTATTCTGGCCCCATTTTCTGAGGCTGTATTCTGTTTCCTCCACATTTTCTCATTTACAAACAACTTTAGTTAATAACCAGTTTCATTTGGAACTAAGACACAATACACTTGGAAATATGGATATTGGACTTTCTCCACTCCATATATTGAAGTCCTCAATATAGGCCCTAGTTGAAAGAAAAGAGAGGGGTAATCACCCAGGTCTCAAGATTTTGTAAAATTTAAAAGGAGAAGGTGTATAGAAATCAACAAGAAAATTGTTTATCACTATAGCTCTTTTCTCTCCTTTGATTCTTGTGAATTTAGTTTTGCACCATTTTCTCAATTTGGAGAGAGAAGATAATACCATTGCTACTTTGATCAATCCGCACCAGCCCTGCCTTGAAACTAACCAGGCTTGATACCAAGTGGAGAATGGACAGTATGTCACAATAAAATTTACTGTTTTTACAAGGGAAATAATCAAAATTCTGGTGGGAACAGAGAAGAAGATGCTTCACATTGTGACTTGTGCAAATGGTAGTGTCTTTACAACACTTTAATCAATTATTTCATTGTTATTGTAAATAGAATAATGAATAATCTCATTCTGTACATTTCCTCTTCCAGCTAAAGAATTTATTTTTCTTTAGTTTCAATGTAAAGGTACTGATGAACTTGAAGGTACAAGTGGGTTTGTTAGTGGAAGATACTTTATTTAATTTGACACTTTTTTCGGACTCAAAAAAACATGACTTCAGCCGTGAAACTTATACTTTGACCTTTGATTAAAGCCCAAACCTGATAAAAAAGGAAAAATCATAATGGGAAAAGTAATAGCTTTAGGAACAGTTATGGAGTCCCTGTGAACACCTGAGAGGGAAACTTTTGTCTATAGATGACTTTTGTGTCTATGTTTATTGACACTTGAAAATTGTCATCAATTCTACACTTAATAATAGCAGGACGATTGTGTTTCCCACCACGAAGTAATTTATTTTTTAAACCAAACCACTCTTCCTTTCTTCTACCTTTGAAGGAATATTATAGAAAGGACACTCTTTTCCCCTACCCTGCCAATTCCAATCTTTGTTGATATACTTTCAGCATATACGGAACTGTGAAAATATAGTTTAATAGGAAATGCATTTATAACTTTAAAAACAACAGAGTAAGAATTGTTGTTAGCTTATTTTTTATTTCTAAGACTTTTTTCAAAAGGACACCAAACAATGTGGTTTTAAGATTTCAGGAAATTCTTCCTTGGAGAATGAAATACACATTTATAGATAGTGCTGCTTTATTTATTCATAACTTACTCTAGTGCTTACATACTTGACTCAGAGCTTTTCTGTGATAAAAAATGTTTTACTTCTGGAAGAAATAACTTCTATAAAATAGATTATTCATAAAGTTTAGTTCTAGAGTTTTTTCACTGATTTTTACAGTACGATATATATCTGGGTATTTTCTTCTATAAAACAAATACATTTCTACTTTTTGATTTTGGAAAAAGAAAAAAATCTATGTGTGATTGAAACAATTAGATGTTAGATATGCACTAATAAAGTTATATATCTGTATGTATACATATACAATTGATTGTCAGTTTATAAAATGAGGTATAATTTAAATATTAGAATTGTTATTACCTTTGAGACAAGATGAATTAGAAATCTTTAACTGATGCAAAGGATGTGCAATTATTACTACAGGAAATATATTCATGTTGAAATTACTTGACATAGTCACTATTCTATAGATTTAGTAGAAATATACATATTTACATAATAATATTTATACATCTATAAGGCATAGCTGTGATATATATTGTCAACGTACTCACAAGTAGGCTTTCTAACTCATTGTGTTAGTGAAAGTTATTTTAGAGTACAAATTCCTATCGGTATCTTGAATAATTGACATTCCTGGGGCCCTGTCTTCAGTACTTGCATTGTTGTCAACACACAGTCTGCTCTAGGGACACCTCAATGGCTACACAACATATTTCCATAGTATGAAATACATCTGCGTGTGCAAATCCCAGAGATAGCACCTAATAACTGTTTAATACCATCACTTGCTCTTTTTTCCACTGCTCTCTGAAGCCCATTTCTGCATAGAAGCTGGGAGTTTTATTTAAATTCTGCTGATTAATTTTGTTCTTGGGTTATTTCCAAGAAGTTTGTTTCATTGATCGTGTTTGCTTTGTTTTAACATTAATTGAATCAAAGTTTGTATATTACCTTTCATAATCCTGTCTTACTTGTAAGAGCTTTTGCATGAGTAAATAGAATTGCATGACATATTAAAGTTTTCCAGGACTTCCAGAGCATGTATTGTGTTCAGGTCTTTATAAAGGTAGATATATAGATAGACAGTGTAAAAGTATTTAGTTATTTCAATAATTTATAGGAAATATGTTGGTGAGAAGTGTTACATAAATATCAAGCTAGGATTCCCATTTCAATCTAGGGGACTTCAAATTGTACTCGAATGAACAAAATTAACCAACTAACCACCTTAAGGAATAACAAATGGACTCACTTTATTTTAGGGAACAAAATTAATTATTATTTAGGTTTAAATATTGTTTATGGAAAAAAAATTGTATTTTGCACACATTAAATTTATTAGTTTTTTGAAATTTTTTAAAATTTCCATTAGTCATAATTCATACTTAAATTATAAATTTAAAAAATCCTGAGTTGCAGTAAGACCTATTTAATGACTTAGTGCACTGATTTTTCTTATAATCTCAGAAGATAATATTTATGAAGTAAAATGATACAAATACCTTTTTGAAAATTTAATTGATATTGTTAGAGCTTTCAAGATATGATACACACATTATAGAGATATTTGTTCTTAGGCTCTACTTTTGAGCATTTTGCTTGAAATTTTGATATTGAACTAACTAAATCTTCACAAATTATCCCACTAAAATTCAACTGTCCATATGTTAAGGGAATGCGGGTGGGAGTAATATAACAAAATCTAAGGCAAGCTAGACTGGGGCCAAGTAGGCAAGATAATTAAATTCTACCCTAAGGGTTTAAATTTCAAGTTATATGCTCTAAGAAACTTGGGTTCCTTTTTGGATAGTCAAGTTGCATGATCAGATCTCTGCATTCCATATGTAAATGTGGATGCAATTTGCATAGAAACTTGCAATATATAGTCTAGCAATAGAAAACTGAATGATGCTATCACAGTGAAGAGATGTTCTAAAATGATGGCTTTAAAAATTCAAGACATCCACATTTTTTGAATGATGCAAGAGCGATTCTCTGTTGTATTATAGAGCTTTTCCTGATTGAAAGTAAAAGGAAAGTTTTAACATCTTTTTTTGATGTTTGCTAATATGACATGACACAGAAAATAAAAACACAAATAAAGGAAAGCATGCAAATAATTAAATAAAAGGAAGCTAATATATACTGAATACTATGTGACAGTTTAAGTATGTTGCATTTGTTGTCTCTTTTAATTTTCACAAAAAAATAAATAGTGAATAATATTACTGCCTTTGTTTTAGAGGTTAAATAAATTAAGTTGAAGATTATAAAAGGCAAGTCACTTATCAAAGGTACGCTCAGATGTAAACTGCAACATTCCTAGCTGGTCTTTCCTGCTTTCAAAGCCCATGCTCAGTCATTTTCTGCCTACTAAACTGCCTTCCTATAATTTCTCAAGATTTTTTAAATGGCCAAATGATAGCAAAGGTCATGATTTTACTCCATGCCACTTAAAATTGAGTACTTCAAAGAAGAATGAAAATTGATTCTGCCTGATTCACAAAATCAACATTTCCATGCTTTTACTTGTGTGTGTTTGTGTGTGTGTGTGTGTGTGTCTGTGTGTGTGTGTAATTTTTTTTTTGGTCAAACTAGCCTTTTGTCTCTGATGTTATCAGTTGTACAGGTCCTGTTTTCATTTGCCTTATCAACACTTAAACCATAATTATTTTAACTAAAATAAACTTATTAATACTCAGAACTGAATATAAAATAATTAAATAAGTCAAGGTACTTTTGTAGCAAATCAAACCATAGTGGCGTATCTATTTCTGAAACAGAGAGGACAAAAGGATATAATATAGGATCAAAGATATGTACGTTGAAAGAGCACATACATCATACCAATTTTTGTATAAATAACAGGAAGTTAAGCTGCAAAAGTCCTCTTAGCTGATGGGGATATGGTAATCTAAAAATGGATTTGAAAACCTTAGGTTCATTCTCCGAACAATTCAAAGTCACTTTACATCATTCAAAGTCACCTCATTTAGAGAAAACTAATCTCTCATTAATGCTAAGACAGATTATGTCACTAAAATCTGCTTAATTTAATTTGTTTTTCCATACATATCCAACACTTTCCCTCTCCTCAGTTTCAAGGGTTGTAAATTATACAGAAATGTATTTTCTTTTGGAATAGTACTGTGGTCCAGAACAGCTTTTTGGGATTGGTTCTGGCCTTCACAGTTCTAGCAGAGAGGCTCATAGGAGTTATACATGCAACTCTCTAGCATATTTAAAATACTGAAAATATCTTTACTGTACTCTTCAACCTTTTTTTTTTTTTTTGACTTTGAGATTGACTTTTCTTTGCAGAGCTAAGATATAGAGATATAAAGTGAGAATTGACTTCCTTTAGCACCTGATTGCAGCAGCTTCTGGGCAGGCTCCTGGAGACATAGAGTTACCTTTTGTCTCAGTAAAGAAGGTTAGCTGTCATCTGCTTTGGCTTTTAGCAGCTCATTTTACATATCTTTGTTATAATTCCAATTATTTTTTACCCCCCCCATATAATTCCCAGTTTCCTCACTTATATACTTAAATATCTAAATAATGAGGTCATTATTTCAGAACAGTGTTATGCATTGAATAGCATAATAAACTGTAAATTTTGTAAAATAATAGCTAGGATATCATACCATTTCTTATTAAATACAAGATATATTTAATATTTATGAAATCAGGAATCATTTAACAACAGTGAAATAGTTTCACTTAGGTTCAAAGAAATAGCTACATGCTCAATAAATGTTAGTGATCATTTCTATTTTCTATATGCTTTCAAACAAATTCATGTGAATTAGTGATATTAAAAATAAAGATTTCAGAAAAGGATTATGTATAATGCAGAATCAGTGATAAAATTACAAAAGGAAATAGAATATGTAAGACAGGAAAGTCCATTACAGAAATTTAAATTGGATCAGGAGAAACAAAAAGAATAAAATTGGTTGGGAAGAAAATCAGTGAGTTGAAAAAATTATATAAAGGAACATATAGAAGTCTGTAAATGAAAATTGCTTTGAGAGAAGGTGAAAGATATGAAAAAAGGAAAAAAGAAAATGAATGGTGTCCCTGAAGAAGAGAATATTACAAATATAAAATAATTTATATTGAACGAAATATTAAAAGAAAACATTCCTGAAAGACTTAATTAACGTTTGAAAGGTAACAATAAATTCTATTTAAAAAATTGATACACACTGATAGGCAGATATATTCTGTTGTTATTAATAACTTAATTCTAAAGAAATACTATAGTACACATATATAGGGGGAAAAAATAAATCACTATCATAGGTAGATTTTCCATGAAGTAAAGTGCTAGCTTCAGATTTCTCCAAAGTAGCGTTCAATGTCAAAGCAGACTAAGATAAAGTCTGTAGATTGGAATTTTCTTTATCCTATTTCAGGGTGCCCTAGAGGACCAAACCCAGGATTCCTAAGAAGAGCAGAGAAGAACAGTGAGACAAATCATGCTTATCTACTGTTAAGCAAGAGTTCAAATAGTTGCCAGTTAGAAACGCTGATGGACTAATTAGCTCAATTATTGGGACAGGGGTCAGGGGAAGGAGGGCTGGCAGATCACAGGAGTAGCATTAGGAAAATGTAAGTACATATTGGAGAAAAATTTTCCAAACAAAATCTTGGAGGAAAAGTTCTATCAATCAATTAAACCAAGGCTTGCATTTATCTTTTTTTAAAAATTTTAACATTTACTTGTACATTTTTGTGGCATACTGTGTGTTGTATTAATACATGCACATCCTGTACAATGACACACTTGAAGTAGATAGCATAGTTTTGTACCTGTTAGTCCACCATGTTTCCTCTCCTACCCTCCACCCCCCACCTCTGGTAAGAATTATTTTACTCTGTACTTCTATGAGAACCAAGAACCATCTTTTTCTTTGGTTAGTTGGATTTTTAGGTTCCACATATGAGTGATGATGTTGGGCCTTAAAAACTTATACCACCTTAAGTGACATTACAAGTGGCGCCATTATGGGCCCACAAGGGCGTATTTTCGTGGCAGCCTAAGACGGAGCTGGGAGGAAGTAGGGTGGGAGTGTCTGCAGGAACCTTGCCTTAGCCCTTATTGGCCAAATGCGTGCTTCCGCACTCGGGAACACTGCATGATTGCAATAGGTAGGCACTGAGACAGGATGCGTGCTCTTGAGTTTTAAGCTGATAGGGTTATGTTAAAACCTCCCCTCCCCATCTGCCTATAAAAGCAAGTGTTTATGTGATAATAAACGGAACTGCTCGACAGAACCCCGGCCGCATCTGAGTGTCCTTGAATCGGCTGGTTGGGGCCAGTGGCTGTGCTCACCTCTCTTCACGCCCCGTCTCCTTCCAATGGGGACCGGAGGGAAAGAGGAATCCGGGCAATTTGCTCGCCCACCAGAAGGAACACCAAGGGAGAGACTGGTAGCGAGGCGAGGGCTGTTCAGGTCGGCCGGCGGCAGACCTGACATGATGTTATGCAGTATTTGTCTCTTTGTGCCTAACTTCACTTAACATAATGGTTTCCAGTTCGATACATGTTGCTGCAAGTGATAGGATATCATTTTTTAAAAAATAGCTGAGTAGTATTCCAT